>NW_028227272.1:91530000-92172500 GCF_978045245.1 Mus caroli
TTATCTAAAAAAGGATGGATAATAAATCCAGGTGTAGCCCAAGGAGTTATCCAGAGGACAGTGGAATGTAAGTGTTCTCAAAGGACAAGACAAACATGAACCCTGGAACTAATGAGAACCCTGGAACTCTCCCCACTCTTACTCAGACGCTCAACACAGAAGTGAGATAGAGCCCTGCAGAGCATCCGTGCCTCCCCCAGCAAGCAGACAGAGGCCTGCAGCTGGGAATCAGGGCTTCAGCGGCTGCTCTTAGAATCAACAATGGCAGCCAGTCTAGGAATCTTAGGGAGATCCCTGCAGGTGTGTGGTGTTCAGGGGAAAGAGCTGCCTTTTGTCATCTGAAGATGACCCTTAAACCCAAGAAAGCTGAGATAACCAAAAACCTGAATGAGGGAGCTGTAGCTCCATGCTGTACATATGCAGAAAATATAGAAGGTGGGCAGAATGTTCTAGGCTATATACCATACCTCCCATGTAGAATTCAAAGTAGTGTTCCTCAAAGTAGGCAGCATGGCTGCCTCAGAGCCACTGACCTTGAGAAAAACTCAACCTTTCCTTGAGGCAGAGGGCCAAAGTGCCAACTGACCATTGCCCACCTTCAACCAGACATCACAGAAGCACAAGCTTCCAGGTCACCCCTGGCCTCAGCCTTGTGGTCTTCACAGCAAAAATTTAACACCTTTGACCAAGAATGAGAAGACACCTTTCCAACTCTGTCAATAAACTTTAAGAACCACTCCAAACTGTACAATGGCTTGTTACCCGAAATAAACTACCAAAGTCCTCATCTGGACTCAGTATCTGAAGATGAGAAAACAAGCAGAGGAGGGGGAGCCCAAGGCCCCTGGCCTCTGTCCCTGACAGCTGGGGTTCATCAGAGTACCAGAACCTTGCTGTGTGCATACATTACACTGTTGTTACTAGTGTACCAGAACATCACTGTGCATATATTATATCGTCGTTACCGTTCTTCGGTCAGTAAGCACAATGGCTGATTGCTAATACCTTGGCTGTCATGAATAGAGCTGTAATAAACATTTTATAAGCTGTATACTGCTCCACTTATAAAAAGTGTTGGGGAATGGTATTTGTACATTCTCCTTGTACCTGGAAAACTGACAGAGTTGAGAAACTGATAGAGCTGATTGCCTAAGAGAAGTGAATGAAGGATGGGGTGGAAGGAGGTGAATGCTACCTGTCCTGGAGTACAAAATGCTTGAACCACATGAACTGATGACCTATTAGCATAGTAAGTTCATTTTCAAGTAAAATTCTAGAGTAAGTTCCAGGAGACCCAGGGCTACAAAGTGAAACAAAACAATCTTTACACTGTCTTGAACTGCACAGAAGCAGTTTACAGAAATGTTGGTATGAAAATGTCTGGAGGATATTATCAGTAGAAGCTGTCACCTTTTTCTTCATGTATGGAACTCTTTGATGTTATCGTTTTAGCTACAATGCAAATGTTAGAACAGCAGTTCATCTTCCAAATGTGCAACCTGCGATCTAGAAAATGCTAAGGAAATACGAAAAGCTCATCAGTAGCCCCTGGGCTTGGCAAGCTGCACAGTGGCTGAGTGTGCACCACACACCTCAGTGTGCAGCTCTACCAAGTCATGCCATGACCAACTGGGACTGAGAGCACGGAGCCTGCACACTCATCTCCCACCACACACAGAACCGAGGTCTTCCTTGACCCTGGACAGCACACAGGACAAGACAACATCAATCTCTGAGCTCTGCATTTTGTGTTTCTATCCACTGCATGCTGCTGCCAGTTACTAGTTTGTTTCTGCTCTTCTAGAGCAGCTAGAGCCTCATGTATGAGAAGGGAGGGAAAACAGTTCACACTTCCTAGCCTACCAATAAAATGTCCACCTTGCTGGGCTGTGGTGGTGCACGCCTTTAATCCCAGCACTTGGGAGGCAGAGGCAGGAGGATTTCTAGAGTTTGCAGCTATCCTGGTCTACAGAGTGAGTTCCAGGACAACCAGGGCTAAACAAAGAAACCCTGTCTCAAAACAAACAAAGAAACAAAAAAAAGTCCATCTTATGCTAGGATGTAGCAGCGTTTGAGTATATGCCCAGGAGCTGGGTCTTGAGGTAGATCCATTTCCAATTTTCTGAGAAACCGCCATATTGACTTCCAAAGTGACTGTACAAGTTTGCAAGTTTGCACTCCCACCAGCATGGAGTGATCCCCCCTTTGCTCCACATCCTTGCCAGAAGCTGTCACCTGTGGTTTTTATCTTAGCCATTCTGACAGGTATAAGATGGAATCTCAGAAACTTTTGAGTTGCATTTTCCTAATAGCTAAGGACATTGAATACTTTTAAGTGTTCTCAGCCATGAGAGATTCCTCTGTTAATAATTCTGTTTAGGTCTGTACCACATTTTTAATTGAATTATTTAGTGGGTTGATGTTTAATTTCTTGAGTTCTTTATGTATTTTGGATATCAGCCCTCTGTCAGATGTGGGGTTGGTGGAAATCTTTTTCTGTAGGCTGTCTTTTTGTTTTACTGACAGTGTCCTTTGCCTTACAGCTTTTCAGTTTTATGAGGTTTATTAATTGTTGATCTTAGTGCCTGCATCATTGGTGTTCTGTTTAGGATGTTGTTTCCTAGGCCAATGTGTTGGGGAGCTGTTCCCCACCTCCTCTTCTGTCTTGCGCAAGTATGTTCACAGCAGCTTAATTTATAGCAGCCAGAAACTGGAAACAACCTAGATGTCCCTCAACCAAAGGATGGACAAAGAACATTTACACAATGGAGTATTACTTGGCTATTAAAAACAATGACATCATGAAATTTGTAGGCAAATGGATGGAACTAGAAAAAAATCATCCTCAGTGAGGTAGCCCAGACCCAGAAAGACAAACATAATATGTGCTCACTTATAAGTGGCTACTCAGCTGTAAAGTAAAAGTCCACAGAGAGGCTCAGTAACAAGGAGAGCTTAAGGGAGGTGCTGAAGGAGGCCTAGGAAGGGAAACAATAGATTTCAGAGGTGCACTGGGGGTGGGGAGGGTTGGGAACAGGAGGGATCAGGTGGTAGGGATGGAAGGAGAAAATACTAGGAGAAACAACTGGGATTGAGAGCCATTTGGTGGGCAAGATGGAAACCCAGAATGGAAACTCCACAGAATCTATGAGAGTAATCGTAGCAAAGACTCCTAGTAATGGGGGACAAGGAGCCTCAAGTGGAGGATTGGGACACTAACCCTGCCACAACACTTCTGACCTGCAGTTCATCCTGCCTGCAGTGTGCTGGGACTGAAGCCCAGCAGAATCATCATCAGAGAGAGACTCCATCCAGCAACTGATGGGAGCCGATACAGAGCACCACAGCCAAACATTAGGTGGAGCTTGGGCAGTGCTGCAGAGGACAGAGAGGAAGGAAGGATCAGAGGAACCAGAGGGGTCAGGGACACCCCAGAGAACATGGCCCACAGAATCAGCTGACCAGGGCTCAGGGGAAATTTTATGGCAGAGATCAGGAAGCCTGTAGGGGCTTCTGCACATATGTTATGGCTGGGTAGCTTGCTGTTCTTGTGGGACTCCTAACAGTGGGGGCAGAGGCTACCCTGACTCTTTTGCCTACTTGTGGGATCCTTCTTCTCCTACGGGACTGCCTTGTCCAACCTAGAGGTGATGGTATGTGCTGGGTCTTATTGTAGCTTATAATGCTGTGTTTGGTTGATGTCCCTGGGAGACATGCTCTTTTCTGGGGGTAGTAGGATGTGGGGTGGATTTAGGGGAGCGGGGAGGCTGCAGGAGTGGGGGAAAGAAGCTGGGGGTGGGGGTGACTGGGGTTGGGATGTAACATTTGAGAGAATAAAAAACAAGTCAGTCTTCAGGCTGCCAGAAGGTTCAGCAGGTAAAAGCACCTGCCACCGAACCTGATGACCTGAGTTCCATCCCCACTTCCCACGCTAGGAGAGAAACACACTCATTAGTTCTCTTCTGACCTGTGTTGTGTGTGTGTGTGTGTGTGTGTGTGTGTTAAATGGAAAAACAGTCATTCTCCTTCCTGACTACAAGTTGAAGCCCAGAGTAGTGCCTGGGGTTGAAGAAGGGATTACAAATAGAACAGCATGCATATATTACCACCTCTCGGAAAGCTGGGGGCTGGATGGGGAGGAGGATGTGTGTGGGGTGTTGCAAACTCGACAGAAACTGAAATGACGATGGAGAGCAAAGAGAAGGGTACCTTCACCTCGGACACTTTAGTGTCCCACCTTGCTAAGAGGTCAGCTGGTAGGCAAGGGCAGAGATAGAACATTGAGGGGTGAGTGTCACAGGGGACTGCACCCAGACCACTAGGAATGCCCACAAAGCATTGTGCCTTGGCTGCAGTGGACATCTAGGACTGACTTAGCCTGGGGCACTGACAGGTACTGAATGGAGAAGGGTCAGCAGAGGGGAAAACAGTCCAACAGAGGGCTGTGGTGATGACGGTGATACTGATTACCACCTTGTTAGGATCACCTAGGAGCCCAGCCTCAGGGCAGGCCTGTGAGCGATTATCTGACTAGTTAACTGAGACCAGAAGTGCACCCTAACAGGAGTGAATAAACTGGGAAAGGAGCTAAGCACTCACAGTTGTCTCTCGGCTTCCTGACTGCAGATGCAGTCTGACCAGCTGCCTCAAGTCCCTATCACCATGAATTCCCCACGAAGGACTGTGAGCCAAAAACCAAGCAGTGTTCCCTTAAGCTGCCTGTCAGCATATTTATGTCAGCAATATGAGAAGGAAGTCAGTAACACAAGGACCAACTGACAAACGTTCCTGGGCTGGCTCTCCACACAGCTGGACCAGAAGCCCCAGGACAGCAACAGCAGCTGGGTGGAGAATGCAGGGTTCAGGCCACACAGGCCTCACGGGCAGCCTGAAACAGAATTCGGGTAAAGCTAGGGCAGGAGGGAGGAGAGGAAAAGACAGTGACTGAGCAGGGAGGAAGTCCACGGAGCCCTGATGTGCAGGACGAATGGCATGCTTAGACCTGTTCAGCTTCAGAGTCCAGGCCAGCATGAGAGCAGCTGTGACAGCCACAGAATCATGGGGACAATTTTACCCCACGCCAATTTTCAAACAGGCTGGGCTAATTCTCAAAATGCCTTTCGTGCATTGCATAAGGAGCAGGCTCTGCACCAGGAACCGAGTCTTTTCAGGAGCATTAGGTACAGTGAGGAAAGAGGCCCACTAAAAGTCCTAACTGTGCTTTCTAAAAGGGTCAGAAGCCTCCACGTGACCCTGCAATCTCTCATACTCTCACAGCACTTCAGATCATCCCAGCAGAACAACTGTTTTTACTATGCTCTTGTTATGAAGGGGCACCATAACCAAGGCAACCTACAAAGACAGTGTTTACTTGGGAGTTTGCTTATGCTTTCCGACCATCATGGAGGGCATGACAGCAGATAGGCATGGTATTGGAGCAGTAGCTAAGAGGTTACATACACAACTCGATTCGCAACTGGCCCAGGTGTAGGCTTTAGACACCTCAGAGCCCAGTGACACACCTCCTCCAATAACACCACATCTAATCTGTCACAAACAATTCCACCAAAGTAACTTTTATTCAGTCTGCTAACCTAGGCCTAGTCCTGGAAGTTTCTAGCTTCCGTACAAGCTTATCTAGAGTGTTTTCAGTCTCTGAGACTTGCTACTGAATAAGCTTACCCTTGTTCTTTATGAACACTAGCTGGTCAGTCAACTCAGCTGTTCTGCCTCAAAACTCCTCTCCAAGCTGACTGTTTCAATCTGGCTTCTCTTTCTCAGCCTCTCCTGAATTCTTTGCTTGGCCTCATACTAACTCTTCTGGCTCCTGATTCTCTTGCTCATTTTGTCTTTACCTGTGTCTAGCTTGTATCTACAACCTGTGTCTAGAAAACTCTCCTGGTAAAACTGCCTCCTTCTCCCTCTCTGTGCTGCTTTACTCTCCCTCTCAACTCTACTGTACCCTGCACTGCACGCTCTCCTTCCTGCATTATCTGTCTCTCCCTTAAGTAGCTTCTCTTTCCTCTCTCTTCTCCTGAGAGTTGGACATATCCTGTCAGATCTTTCTCTGATTCGTCACTTTGCCACTCAGTTAGACATCACTTTCTTCCAAACATAGGGGCTTCCTTCTACACACTAACTTTACCGTCATTGTTTGGGATCAAAGGGGTGTACTAAGGGCATGTCTGCATTCCAGCCAGAGGGATTAAAGATGTGTGCTAAAAGCTGAGCCACACCCCAAGTAGAAACTGGTTCAAATATCGTGTAACATACCAACTGGGTACCAAGCATTCAAATATGTGGTCCTATGGGGGCCATTCTCATTCACACAACCACGATCATGTAAAATATAGTTAGGCTTTCTTTCTTCCTAAGGATTTTACTTCCCATGTATTCATAAATCTGAAGCATGCTCTCACGAAAGTGACACCATTGAGTATTAGGGTATGAGTAGAGAGTATTAGGTAGAGAGTGTGAGAGATTGCAAGGGCACGTGGAGGGTTCTGACCCTTTTAGGAAGCACAGTGAGGACTGTGAGCCTCTTTTCTCACCTGTACATGTATGTTCTACCTGTATTTATGCCTGTGCACCATGAGCATGCCTGCTACCTTGGAGGTCAGAAGAAGGCATGGAAGCCCATGGGACTGGAATTGTGAGCTGGTTGTAAGCCACCATGTAGATGCTGGGAATCAAACCAGGATCCTCTGCAAGAGCAGGCAGTGCTCTGAACCTCTGAGCCACCTCTCCAGCCCTATGCTTTCACTTTTAAAATAGCAGTTCAGTTTTGCAACTTTTCCTTATAAATTATGAGCTACTGTGTATAAGGTTTCTCTTTATTTTTGAAGAAGTTATATCCACACCATGTGCGACAAAATGCACAGAGGAGTTTGAGGGTTGGGGGTCGGTGGGTCGGTAACAGTAATCACCCCATGCCACAGAAGTCCCTTGTCATAGTAACCTGACTATGCTAGTTCGTTTCTGTTGTATTTCACAGCCCTAATATTCAATGATGTCACTTTCATGAGGACATGCTTCAGATTTATGAATAAAGCATCCTGAATTCACAAAACCAAAGGCATTATATTTACATTATAGAGATTTACTGCAGGGATCTTCCAGTCAGTAAGTACACACACTTTTATTCATGTGCATCTTACTGCGCCACACAAATGAAGTAACACCAAAATCCCACTCAGCCTTGGGGTTTCAAAGTGCTTGAACCTGTATCCCCCTTGGATGCGGACCCTTGGCCCTCCCGTCCACAGTGCACAGGCATCTGACGACAGTGCAATGCTTAACACGCAAGCACCTGGGCTGCTGTCTGGGGAGTATGCTGCTGTATTCGTATCATGGCAGAACAGTTCTGAGAGTGAATCAACTATGGGGTGCAGGAGAATACAATGACATGACCACTGAGCATCCGAGCCTCGTCTATGGGTCACATTTATGCTTAGTCTGGAAATACTCTCAGTTCTGAAAATACAGCATTTGAGTAGATGTTGTTTCCACCCTACAGCTGAGAATTAAGACCCAGAGTCCTGGATTTGGGAACAAAACAATGGTGACTCCAGACGACAATCCCAACACTCAAGATGCTACTACAGGAGGACTGCTATAAGTTCAAGCCTAGCCACAGCAACAGTGAGTTCCAGACCAACCTGAATGGCAGAGAGAGTGAGACCCTATCTCAAAAACACAGGCAAGTACCTGCCACCAAGCACTATCCAAATTCAATACCCAGGACACACATGGTAGAAGGAAAAGAATGGACTGACTTCTTGTCTGTCCCTCGGTGTGTGTGTGTGTGAGAGAGAGATGTATAGAAATACATACATAAAAATAAATGGAGAGAGAGAGAGAGAAGAAAGCAAGTTCAAACATTCTCTATTTGTGTCTTGCCATGTTGCTGACTTTCCCTAAGCTCTGTCACCTCTCGCAGTCGTAAAGAGAACAGCACATGTGAGAAGGGGGACACTACCACATGCTGTTATGAAACAGTACTAGTTTCATATTCCCAAAGGAAATTAAAAATGTTGTGGAAATATGGAATTAGAAGTCAAGTTTCAACCTAATGGGAAGACTTCTAGGTAGAAGATAGCCTGGTAACACAGCTGTTGAGGCTACACATCCTGGGATGAAGACCTAGTGAAATTGACAAGTTCTTCTAATGTTCTCTGTTGGTGAATTACAGAGAAAACTTTATTCACAGGAGCCCTAAAATCTCTACCCTCATATTTAATCATCCTCTTAAGAATGGCTATTATCTAGAATACTATCATACATAGAAACTCCACACTGCACTACATGTTCCCTGTTGAATTAATGCTTGTAAAGTCATTTAACAGCTTCTGAGCACCTATGAAGTAGCAGCTACTGGATCCAGATGTTACAAGTAAACACATAAGAGGGACTGTTGATTCAGACCTGCACGCCATCCCTGGGGTCCCCACAGAGGGAGAGAGAGGCCCTCCTCCACAATGTTCTCTCACCTCCACGTGTGCACATGTGTATCAATACTTTTAAATATTTCAATGGGTAGGTTCACAGAGAAGACTTACGACAATAAAAGAATTACCGAGGTCATGTAAAATATACAGTATGTTTATAGCTACTGGCTATGACTAAATTATTGTAAACATTCCCATTTTATTGTCTTTTTTCTAGCATTTCTAATGCTGTCAAAAATCTCACATTCCTGAATCCTGCATTGTAATTCTGCTCATAAAATTTTTCCTAACATTTAAAATATTAAAATTAGAAATTATTGTATTAGGGGAAAATTAGATATTTCTAAGTAACCTGTGTTTTAAAAAAAAATTCATACTGGTCCCAGCACTCAGGAAGCATAGGCAGGTAGAGCTCTGTGAGTTTGAGGTCAGCCTGGTTCAGAGCTACGTATAGAAACCCTATCTAAACACAACAAAACAATCCCCAAACTCGCCCCCTAAAAAGAAAATACTGATGGAAGTCATAAGACATGTAAGTTGTTCAGTGTACAAATTTGATTAGCAAATCCTTCTGAAATCCATTTGGGACACAAGGACTGCTCTGGCGTCCACAGAGATGACTGAACTGCAGCGTCTCTTCATGTCCCTGGAGAAATGCCAGGTCAGACTTTAGGTGGGTGCTCTGATCCTCCTGACCTTTCCAGCAGAACCTGGTGAGTGACGTGGGTTTGCACTGGAGTAAATCACTACTAAAAACATTTACTGGGGATGTCTAGATGTTAAAGAGGCGGCTGAAAGGTAATAAGCTAAACAGTCAAGCCACAAAGGTTTTTAAAAGATTAAGCCAAGGAAAACAGAAGATAATAAACTCAGCCCACTAAAGCCTCTCCATGTAAACGGGGCACAGAAGACTGTCCCAGTGTCCCACTGGCGACTCATTTTCTAACCCTCCTGATCCCGGAGCTGGGATGGCTCTTCCTGGAGGAAGCTAGCTTTCTAGATCCACTCCACAGACACCCACCTCCAGCACTTGGCCATCTTTCACATCACCTGACAAGGACAGTGTGTGGCCTATGGGTACAGCAGAGCTATTCAGCCATAGAAACAAGCATGCTCCAACAGTCATGGATACTGAAAACATGCTGTGTCAAAGAAGCCAGTCAGAAAGGGCCACAACCTGGAGGACTCTTGTCCTGTGAAAAGGCTACAACAGGCAGATCCCGTGGCAGACGTGTGATCTCCTGGGGCTGTGGGCAGGGGAGGAGGAGTAACAGCTATCAAGTACAGGGACTTTTTTGGAGTTGGTGACAACCTTCTAAACTTAGTGGGGATGGATGCACAGCACTATAAATACACTAAAACCACATGATTAGCTGTTTTAATGGGCTGGTTTTTGCTGTATCCAAATTATATCTCTAACATCTGTGTGTATATATAAATTATATCCCTACAAAGCTATTAACCAAGAAAAAATAGTCATGTCACTTTCCATTGGACTCAGAACTGTTACTGTTTTGCTACATTTACTTTTTTTCTGTATACACAGGCAGAAACTTATACACACCCACATCTCGTGGTTAAACGTTCTGAGGTTACCATGGCAAAGGTCAGCATATGAAAGGGCTCCCTTGTGACTAAGACGCACCCGAGAAATTCAACACAGACACAATTGTTTGACAAATGCTGTGCACTGCATTCTGGTCCTTGCCTTTAGTGTCTTTCATCTTAAACAATCTTACTGGCCAGGCATGGTGGCGCACACCTTTAATCCCAGCACTTGGGAGGCAGAGGCAGGTGAATTTCTGAGATCGAGGCCAGCCTGGTCTACAGAGTGAGTTCCAGGACAGCCAGGGCTACACAGAGAAACCCTGTCTCGGAAAAAAACAAAACAAACAAACAAACAAAAAACCCCAACAATTTTACTGACTTACCATTTAAAACGATTTATTTCAAATTATGTTATACACTGTCTGTGAGTGCAATCCAATCAGACACCAGAGGTGTGAGACTCCCTGCAGTTGGGAGTTACAGGGAGTTGTGAGTGGTCTGACATGGCTGCTGAGAACTGGACCCTCCGAAGATCAGTGCCAGATCTTGACAATGGATTCATCTCTCCAGCCCTTATCTTATGGCCCCTGGGCTCGTATCAAACTCAATATGCAGCTAAGGATGATCATAAAGTTCTGACCCTGTCTTAAGTGATAAGATTACAGACACCCACCACCATGTCTTTTATGCGGTACTGGCAACTATTTTACAATCTGAGCCACTTTCCCCTGGCCTCCAATTGCTTTTCATGAAACTGACAGCTTTAATATGGCAGTGGTTTGACAGTGTGCCTCAACTGAGGCAGGATAGATCGTTTCCTTTATGAACTAACTAAATACTTACGCAGTGATCTAGCTAAGTGAGTTTCCACTTTCTTAGTGCATCTTGCCAGAGTACAGTCGCTTTTTTAAGGGGTGATGGCAACTTGGTGTTTGGGTTTTTGTTTTGTGGAGGAGGGGTCTTTTGAATGATGACTGCTAGACAAATCACGAATATAGCTTCCTGTGTGGTGAGGATGGAAGTGGGGTGGCTCACTGGAATCTTTTTAAAATAATCAGGTTTCTAGTCTTTAGCGTCCATTTAAGATGTTCACCTGGGATGTTTTCCCCTTTCAACACCACGCTGCATTTGTATCCACTGAACTGTGTGCAGAAGCTAGCTGTGACTCCACAGATGCTGTGCTGGTGTCTCCGGAGGTAGAGACAGGGCGATGCATTCTACAACTAGGGTAATGGATCCTGCCGCGGTGAGAGGCTTACAAGAGAACTCTGCATTAGGATTGACCACAGCCTGGAGCACACATGTCTGTTCTGAAAGCTCTTCTGCAGAAAGAGGCGTCTGTCACCTGCTCTTCACCCCCAGAGCGACAGCTCGAGCCCGCCGCCCGCCTGCCGCCCGCCCCCAGCCCCACACTGGACAGGACCGCAGGGCACGCCCATCCAGCGTCGGGGCCGCGCGCGCCGTGCTGGAGACCGCGGAGCTTGAAGCCCGACACCCCTCCACTTACCCCGGCGTGATACACTTTATTCGCTCTTTTAATCTTGATGTCCAGAGTGGTCCCCATCTCAGATTATCCGCAAAGGCCGCAACTTCCGGCCTCTCGTGACCCGGTAGCCCCGCCCCCTACGAACCCGCCCCTCCGGCTCCTTCCGCAGTGGTGGCACGTGACCGGCTTTCGCGCCACACCTCACACACCGCCCTCCTTCGGGCACAGGGCGTGGCTTAGCACGGACAGGGGCACGAAACCCACACGTACACGCGCGCACACATACACACACACACACACACACACACACACACACACACACACACACACACACTTCCGGAACGCGGGAGTGTGCTCTCTGTTCTCCCGGCGTGCCTCGCGGCGGGGGCGAGGCCGCTTCGCAGCGTTTTTCACACAGGAAGGCTGCCTTCCCGTCGGGCTGTGCGGCGCGAAGGGCTGCGTTTCGGAGGTGGGTTTCCGGAAGTGATAGCAGGGACGTGTCCCCCTCCTGTCATCCGCTTCCTCCATCCCTGTAGCGGAGTCTGCTGCCAGATGTTCTGAGGCGCCACCGCCAGAATCCTCCGGGCGGGCGAGTCCATGCCAACCGCAGGGGCGTGGCCCCGCGCTTGCTACCTGCTGGGCGCTGATTGGTGGAGGGCCGCAGCTACGCCACCTCAAGCCACGCCCACGGCGCAGAGCCAAGGTTTCGGGAAGCGCGGGGTGACCTCGCTCTGCGGCTGCTCGGGGCTCCGCGGTCGCGGAGGCTTCTGGGAGCTCCCCAGGCGCCTGCTCTGGAAGTGGTCTTGGTGTTCAGTGGGGTAGCGCGGCGGGTGGGCGCGCGAGCGGGAAGGTTGTGAGTCGGAGCGGAAACGGACCTGCGTACCCCTTTCTCCCTCCAGCAGCCTGCTGCAGTGGGCGCCGAACTTGAGGGGGGATATTGCGGTTAGCCAGCATGCTAGTTACTGAATTGTGTAAACTGAATCTTCCAATAAGCAGGTCAAATCTTGATGTTTTTGTTACGTGAAATGATGTGAAGAAATGGTATTTGTTGAATTCCTTGATTATTATTTTCTTCAATATATATCACTTTTAGGATAACAAATTTCTCTGTAAAGTGGTTTCGTGAATGACCCTAGGTGTTTTGAAGCCCGAGAACGTTGTACGACGGCTGCAATTGCTTTTGAAGGTTAAGATAAAATGTTTCTCAGTATTCACGGCTCTATTTTCAGCTCCCATCTCTACCCTTAGGACTTCCCCGTGTGTCCTACAGACTTTCCTAGCAATTCTAAAATAAATCATGTGGGACACAGCTTAGATATTTGGAAGACACAAATTCAGTGCAGGAAAGAAAAAGAAAAGCCTTTCCTTCCATATATGGCTTTAGAGTCTTGTTCCTCCAGGGAAGATGTACCTGATTTCCTCTTTGAAAACGGCACACATGGTTAAGGAAGGCTGGTCTACTGTAAAGAGCGCTCCTTCCAGGAATTACCAGTGTTTATTGAGTGCGAAGGCCGTCCTACAAGAATCAAAAGTCCACTTTCCGCAAACACTGTTCTTTTAAAGTTTTTCCATCCCTTAATCTCATGTTAAATAAGTTTGATTTTGTCACTTTCAGCTACTGAATATCAGACTGTCAAATTGACAGTCTTGTGGCTCAAGTGGGACACTAGGTCTTTTGTGGGGTAATAAATGGAAGTTGTGGTTCTGGTGTGGAAGTAAGAAGAGGAAACAAGGCGAGCATCCCAACAGACAGCAGCTGGAGTCCTCAGAGTTGATCCCTGCTTTTCTGCATACTGCGGTGTCTGACAACGTTCATGGACAACGGGGAGGCTGGTAGAGCCTTCTCCCCAGACATTTGAATGGGAGATAGTTCCCAGCTTGTCTTTCTCTGTCAACCCCTACTGCCAGCATCCAAGAAGTATCCCCAGGAAAATGCTGTTCCCTCAAGATGGTTGAAGACAACTTACCTTCATGGGGTTCTCTTGAGCTAATGAGATAGCTTAGTGACTAAAAGTACTTGCCACCACACCTGATAACAACCTGGGTTCCATCACTGGTAAAAGAACCAATTGCCACCAGTTGTCCTCTGACCTCCACGTGTGCACCCCGATTGTGTGTGTGTGTCTGTTCTTGTCTTGTGACCAGTCTACAGTACCATCCCTACTTGATCATCTTCTCTCTTGAAACACAAGAAAGAGCAAGCATGGTGATGAATCAGACTCTTCTGCCTATGGGCACTACTGATGTGATGCCTACGGATGATGATCCTCCCATACCGGATCACTTTCCACCACCAGACCACAAAGCCCGTGCACCCGTGTTCCTTACTGGGCCATCTTGTGTAGACCACACAGAGGGAGAATTCAGGAAAATTGGTGGAAGCAGAACTAGAAATATATGTCTTTTATTAAATGCTGGGAAATAACCCCTCAAATAGGCATCTTTCTTTCATTGAAAACTGGAATATGATGTGCATATTAGTCTTTTAAAGTTTTTATGTCATGGATGTTTTGTCCACATGTATATCTTTGTGTGCTCATGGAGGCCTTAAGAGAGCATCAGATCTGGAACTAGAGTTACAGTTCTGAGCCACTGTGGGTGCTGTGAATCAAACTGGGGTCCTCTACAAAAACAGCCAGCGCTTTTATACACTGACCCATCTCTAGCCCTTAGTTTCTTCTGTCACTGTTATGATGAAATAGGGTTTATTGTGACTCAGAGTTTGAGGGTACAGTTCATCATGGTATGGGAGGCACGGTAGCCAGAGCTTGAGGAAGATGAAGGCTGGTACTTGGCTGGCTGTTTTCTATGTATCCCAGAACTCCATCCTGTGTACTGTGCCACCCACACTTAAGGGGAATCTTCTCAATTAGTCTAGAAAATTCCTCACAGACTTGCACAGAGATTCTTCTCCAAGATAATTCTGGAATCCAGTCAAGTTTACAGTAGTGACCATTACACTAGTGTCCAGTAATTGGCTTCCTGGCGATTCCAGGACAACAGCATCAGTCCCCCTGGGCCTTTTTAATGGGTTCTCTCCCTTGGTCCTTCTATGGACTGAAGGACAGGATTCCTGAGCTGCTGGTGATAGAGTCTCAGCAGCTCTTCAAATCTTGCCTTTAACTGAACTCAGTTTTCCCCAAGACCATGCCACCTTTTCAAAGGCAGCCTATGTCTGAGGACTAATGCACTTAGGATATGCAGACCATTCCTTTTCCCAACTCAGGACCACTGTGAAGGACTCGTCAGGTCCAAAGTTACCATCAAGTGTACCATAACAAGTTATTCAGTAGTGTAAACCAGCACACATTTGTAGTGTTGTAATACTAATACATGTGGGCCAGTCACAACTAGATGACTCTGGCCCAAGGTCTATAGTAATTTGGGCCAAGATGTTAGACGTGGCTACAAACTTATGATTTATGAACCTTATGTTTTCATGGGGGCTTGAAAGGACAACCTCTGTGCTTGCAAGTGTATGCCTATCCAGATGGGGTGTTCAAGGCACCATCTTGGAAGATGAAACCTAAGCCTCACCAGACACCAAACCTGGCAGAACCTTGATTTTGGACTTCTCACCCTTCAGAACCGAGAGAAAGAAACTGTATCCACGTAAGCTGATGGAAGATGATGCATCTTTGAAAAAAAAAAGTCATACTCTGTATATTGCAGACACTTTAACAAGAATTTTAGCCAACTAGCCATCAAGACTACATTCTCAAATATATTAGGGCAAGGAACAAAGAATACAAAACTAAAAGATTACCAAGTGTAAGCAACTCTATTCAGAAATCCATGCCCATTCCAGTGTATACAATACAGTCTTTTCCTTAAGCCTGTCTTTAATGCTAAGTCTTAAATCTATATCAAAAGTATTTCTTAAATATATAATATTTTTACTTTCCGAGGATTTCATATACATATGCAATGTATTTTGAGCATATGCACCCCACAATTTTTTGCCTAACTCCTCTCCTCTTTTTGTACACACACACACACATACATAAATATGTAAGCGGAAATATTCATATTCTCCCATCAAGTCCAACTGGTGCTGCCCATGTACTACTTATGGATGTGGGTCAATCTACTGGAGCATAGTTGACCTACCAGGGACCCTTCTCTTAAAGAAAACTGACTCTTCCTCTCAGAAGCCATCAGCTGTCAAGAGCTCCTCAGCCCCATGCTGCAGTGTTTGTTGGCTAGCTTGGTCTTGTGCAGCAACCACAGCTGCTGTGAGTTTAAGTGTATGGTGGTCCTGCATTTCCAGAAGAGACGTTCACTCTGGTCCTCCTGACCTCTGGATCTTAAAATCTTTCTGCCCCCTCTCCTCTTCTGCAATTGTCCTGAGCCTTAGGGGAAGGGAGTGTGATAGAGATGTCCCCTTTGTGACTGAGCCCTCCACACACACCAAAGGTATTTCTTAACCCCAATTCTGCTTTGTTAACAAATAATCGTGACTAGGTGAAGGACTTAGCTGGCAACGTGCTCTACTAACCAAACATAAGGAACTGAGTTCAGTCCCAGAGCCTATATGAAGAAGCAGGGATAGCGGTGTTCATTCTTAACCCCAATGCTGGGAAGGAGAAACAGGAAGATTCCAGAGGCTTGTGGGCCAGCTCGCCTAGATCACTTGGTGAGCTCCAGGCCAGTGAGAAATCCCATCTCAGAATAAAGTAACCATAGATGAAAAGCACTTGACCTCCAGCACCAGAATTTACACAAACACAGGCAAACAAAAATGTTGTTCCTTGTTGGAAATGGGGAGAAGGGGACTTTCTTATACACTTGAATTCTCCCATAGAAGACAAGATAGATGTGCCCAGTCAGGTAACATTGTTTAAAAATAAACCTAAAGTATTTGTAGTTCTTGTCATTCCTTGTAGATTCTCCCCAACTTTCAACCAGATTTTACCTAAGATCACCGAATGTATGATATGCAAGATTCCCCTCCAAATATTAAGAATGTCAGGTCTAAAGGAAGGGATATGGAAAGATAAGAGAGAGAGGAGGTCCTAGGGTCACATCTGACAATCCCTTTGGAGTCAGTGACCTATCTAGGAATGGTCATAGGGCTACAGAAACCATGACTAGAGATCCCTGAGAGGCTGAGGTAGGAAAGGCCCTAAGACTGATAGAGTGAGCTAGAGTGAGCTGTGGGCTGACTAAGCGCAGACCAGAACAAACCATTCTTGTAGCTTATTGAGTCCCGTGTACTACTCAGTCCTCAAAACAGCTATGCAGCAAGCATGGAGCTCGGAACAGAAGCCTCTATCCCGGGTGTCAGGAGATGGGATGGGAGGAGAGACTTGTAAAAAACACTAACGGTTGGCTTCCAGCTGCTTACGAGATTGATTTCCCCTTAGCAGAAAGGGCTACTGGGAAGCCAAACTGGGTTAATTTATAGAGAGATGACTGGGTTTCTATTTAGTTTTGGTTTTGTTGTTGTTGTTATTTTTGTTTTGTTTAGTTTTTAGTCATTTCTGTGTTGTGCTTATAAATTTTACAATAGCTACCTATACAAAAATCAATAGGGCTTATCTAGTTACAGCAATAGCCAGTCAGGAAATGAAATGAAGATAAAGAGCCAGTTCTCAGTAGCAATAAAAAACATAAAATATTTGCAGCAATTGAAATGTGATATATGCTAGAGCCATATGAATAAGGCCACAGTTCTGAGTTAAACTTACCACATGGGAAGATATAGTGTTTCTGATAGCAAGTCTAAGCATTTTGTTTTGTTTTGTTTTTGAGACAGGGTTTCTCTGTGTATCTCTGGGTGTCTTGGAACTCACTCTGTAGACAAGGCTGGCTTCAAACTCAGAAATCCACCTGCCTCTGCCTCCCAAGTGCTGGGATTAAAGGCGTGCTCCACCACGCCCGGCTCCTAAACATTTTTAAATGTCCATTTATGTTAAGTCTAGGTCTAATTAATTCCTCTGAACACCACAATACAATCTGAGTGAGAAAATTAAATATTATTTTAAAATTCATTCTACAAAAATGTTTTTAAATGACATGTCTTTTTTTTTTTTTTTTAAGTTGGTAAGCTGGATATAGTTGCAAGCTTGTAATTCTGATACTTGGAAAGCCAAGTCAGGAAGAAGGGCTGTGGATCTGAGGACAGCCTTGACGACATACCAAAATTCTATCTCAAAATAAAAAAAAGAGATGACTAACAGAATTATAATAATTAGAGCTAGATATGGTGGTGCATGCCATTCATTCCAGCGCTCAGGAGGCAGAAGCAGGCAGATGTCTGTGAGTTCGAGGCCAGCCAGGTCTACAGAGTGAGTTCCAGGGCAGCCAGGTCTATGTAGAGAGACCCTGTCTCAACCAAAATTGTATTATTTTAGAATAAGATCAACAAGTCAGAATGGAACATTCAAGATGGAGGACAGTGTACAGAATGCTTTCTTTCATTTTATTATATATGTTTAAGTGGGAAACAAGATTTCCCCCCACAAGACCCAGTTTTTAACTCAAGCTGTAGCTGACCATTACCTCCCCCACACTCCTGTCTCTGCCTTCCAAGTGCTGGGATTACAGGGTTACAGAGAACAGTGACTGTGTGCTCAGTAAGCAGCTTCATAGAGGAAGATTAACTTAGATTCTGTTATCACACCATAGAATCGGAGGAAGAAAGAGAGGGAGGGAGAGAGAGAAAGAAGGAGAGGTGGATGGAGACAGAGGGGCAAAGGAGGGAGGGAGAGAGAGAGAACAGGGAACGAATGAATCCAGGGAAGAGGTTCTACCTTCCAAATTGTGCCCCAAGGGACAGCTCATCCCACCCTTATGGGCCACACCTCTGTATAGTGCTACCAGCCAGGAGCTAAGTCTTCGACACTTAATATGAAAACCATAAACCACAATACAGAAGAGCAGAAGACCAGGTCCTGCTCGGCCTGGTGATGTACGTTTGACCCTGGGGTCTCCCATGGGAGAAGAAAAGAACCAGCTCCTGCAAGCTGTCTTTTGACCTCCACACACACACCCTGCCACATGCACACAGATGACCCACCCGCACAGGGAACAGCCGGCTCCCGCTTCTTCCACTTCTGCAAGAAAGACATGTGAAGCAAAGGCTCACAAAACACCTTTAGCTCCCCTGATCAACAAATAAAATTGCAGCTTCCCAGAGTTTATCAGCAATATGCAAATCACCCAAGCAATAATGTTGGAGTCACATCCTTTCTTATAGATTGTTAATTTCTTGAACTGAGAATTTCTCACATGTGTGCTTGTATGCCAGCGGGGCGTGTGGTATTGAAATTTAAATTTCTTTCTAATGAGCCAAACATATAAATCATATAAATTGCCTTATACCTGGCATCGTGTCCTTTTCAAAAAAGGCACTTAATAAACGCATGCCTAAATTCCTGAGCTGTCAAAATATTAGTTAATCACATTGTTAAAAATTTAAAAAAAGAAACAAACTGTAAGCCCCACTGAACTGAATTCTCAAGAGACTAGATGCTCTTTCCTCTTTGGGCCTGTCAGCTGTGTGGCCAGAAAGGGAGGCTGCAGCCACTCTGCAAATACTTTGGAGTCTTGCCTACATCAGGGTGTGGAGCCTCTGAGGCTAAGGAAGTGCTTCCTAAGCGCTAGACAAAGGAAGACACTGGAACCAGAGACCTCCCATCCTGAAAGCCTGCACAGGCGTTCAACATTTGCACCAGGTTCAGGAGCTGCTACAGCCCAGTAATGAAGGTAAAACAGGAGTGCCACAGCCTGCCCCACACCCACATCCCCATACCCCTACACCCCCACAATCCCGATCTGTTCCACTGGTCATGCCAGGTGTGTGTCATACCTGAGCCCTTCCTCAGCCCTTGACAGTTGTATCTGCAGCAGTCACCATCCCAGGGACTCATTGTCTTATGGTAAAAGTACTCTTTAAGCTCATAGTGAGTATATGACATTATTGTGTTGCAGAAAAAACAAAACAAAACTGGATTTAACAATTGTTTCCCCAAAAAGAGGTGCAACGACTTCCCATTGAGAATAGACATCATTCGTCAATCTCTTGTGCTGGGCAGTTTGAGGCTGGCCTGAGCAGGGAGACTTAAAAAAGAAGAGAAGGAATAGAAGAATAAATATGAAAGAAAGAAAGAAAGAAAGAAAGAAAGAAAGAAAGAAAGAAAGAAAGAAAGAAAGAAAGAAAGAAAGAAAAGGAAGGAAGGAAGGAAGAAAGAAAGAAAGAAAGAAAGAAAGAAAGAGAGAGAAAAAGAAAAAATGAAAAAAGAAAATTTAAAAAGACAAAAAAAAAATTAAAAACAGCAAAAAAGAAGAGAAGGGAGGAGAGGAATAGAGAGAAAGGATCAGCAAGATGACGCAGCAGATAACTTGCCTCTAAATCTCGGTTTGTTTCCACCCACATGGTGGAAGGCGAGGGCTGACCTATACAAACCGTCCTGCGACCTCCACGTGTGCACTGTAGCATAATCACACCCCCACCAAACATATCACGCACTTAGAATAATAATTGAAAAGTAAAATAAAATTATGAAAAAGTAAACGGGAGCTGAGGGTTGAACCAAATGGCTACCGGAGAAACGCCCTTCTTCGCCAGCCAACAACGTGAACAGTGCAGGTCTGCTCATCTGACAACGCCCAGCCTGCCCAGGTTTGGAGTTACTGGGTACAGCTCTGTTCTGCCGGTGGGATATGGGAACACTGGGTTTTACTTCAGAGAATGCAGAGGGGGTCAAGGAAGGTCCCATGAGTTAGAATACCCCTCGGCCCTGGAAAGGGATGATGGCGGGTCTGCGCAGAAGTACAGGTGACCCTCGCTCGGGGTGAGAGGAGTCGGTTACAGAGACCTACATTGCGACGTTTGGATTCAGGACAACACTGTTGGGAGCCGGCAGAGCTGTTAGAGATGGGGAATTCTAATCTGTCTGCTTTTATGGCTTGACATTAAGATCGTTGAGGACGCGACCTGCAAACTGGCCACTCCCTCTCTTCCACATCATAAGCCAAGCACTTTGCTGTTGCCTCTTTAAAGACCCCAAAAGGCACACAGAAAATCATCTGTAGTCTAGGACCTCTGGAACTATGAACCAACCTTTCTATTTATAAGTTAATTATTTCAGGCATTTGGTCACAGCAGCAGAAAGCTGGATATTACACCCATAATAAAGTGAAGAATTCTGTTCCTGTGAAATATCTAGAAAAGGCAAAACCATGAAGTCCATCGGTGCTTCCCAGAGATCACTGCAAAAGAACAAGGGGAGCCTTTCAGATGTCGGGGAACAGAAATCCAGCGGCTCCTAAGTGTGTCCGTTACTAAACCCACCAAGCCGTACCCTATGATCGGTGCTACATCTGGGGTATGAAAATTATACCTCAGTAAAGCTGGATTTTTTTTTTATTAAAAGACTCTTTGTAGGCCAACCTGTAACTGCTCAATTGTGACATTCTCAGAAGCTGTCACACCTTCCAAGGGTGGAAGATGATACTTTTATGTCAAACCAGACTTGGAGACCTTCTAAACATACTCTTTCTGTTAGCTCACAATACCAACGCTGGGCCAAGAATATTGTGTTAAATTTAGGGAAACACACGGAGCGCTTTCCTCATTTGGGGGATGGTGGTGTTCCTGGGGGTCAGCAAGAGCTTTTCTTGACTGGGCAGCTGTTCAGGGCAGCTCCTGGCATGAGGAAAGGTATTTAGGGTGTAGGCTTAAATGCCTTCCCTAACAACTGTGGCATCGTTGAGTGGACACCACCTTCACCACAGAAATGCAGGCAAATTATAAGAGGAAAATTCATCTTCAGAGGCAAAAGAGTGAATGGGACATTCTGGAACTAGCATTTCTGCCCATAGCAATTGACTACCCAACTTGGGTAGGCGTCAGATTCTCCTGATTTGTTACATAGATTCCTAGGCTGGGTCCATAGTGCTGTGGCACTGAATTTCAGGAAACGAGAGTCTGAATCTGTATCAAGACCTGGCGGGAGGGTGGGCAAGGGTTAAATTGACACCCCCAAGGGTGCAGATACAAAAAGGAAGGTGGCTTATGGGGCTCTGCCATTTCAGTCCCCAGGAGAAGTTGGACTTGCTTCATAGCCTGATCTCCCTGCACAATTCACATGGCCCTTCCTCCCGACTAACTCACCTCACACCTGACTTTTCAGCTAGAGGAGTCCCACCAGTGGTGACTCATGACAGTTTTTTAGTCATCTCTATTGAAGGACTTCCACAGGACGAGGCTGTGCTACACACACTGAACCTTTGCCTGTTGGCTATAGAGTGGTTCATACTTTAGGGCTGTAAAGGAGTCTGGAGGGCTCCCTAGTTCAAAGCCTGTTTGAGGTGGGAAAGGCTGAGTTCAGTAACCCAACCCAGTACAGAACCCTGGCTAAGATCATGTGTTTTGATTTCACATGGGGGAGCAGAACACTGTCCTTTCTGTAAGACCCTGAACACAACTGTTGTTTAATTCCATAGCCTAGAGGCAGCCACTGGTGCGCTGCTTGAGACCTCCACCACGGTGTTTGAATGAGAACTATCCCCCAGGGGCCCCATGTTTGGACACCTGGTTCCCAGGTGCAAATGACTACGCAGGAGCTGAGTGGGTCAAACATCCATCTCAAAACACATTATTGGTTTGATGTAGTTTTCGGTGTTGGAGAAGGAACCAGGGCCTCCTGCTTGCTAGGCGAGAGTGCCTCTGCTGAGCCATATCTCCAGCCTCAGCTGTTGTTTTGGACTAAGCTCCTCCACTGGGCCCCAAAATTCCAGACTAACAATAAAAATGAGGTCAGCCATGCTGAAGTTCACATCAACAAACAGACCTTAGCCTTCCAAGAAATCAGCAATGAGAGATGGCAGCCAAATTTCTGAATCAGGCCAGTTTTAGTGCTGAGATGCGCTGAAAGTCTCTCTGCTTCAACAATGGGTAGCCCAACATCAGCCGATTATTTATCTTTCTATTACCGTTTCTCCCTGGCACCACCTTCTGTGTGACTTTGAAGTGGTCATTTTCTTCTCCTCCTCTCTGCTTTTACAGCCGACTCCCTTTTAAAGCCAGCCTCCTCCTCTTCCCAGCAGTCAGAACACGTGCTGCCCAATTCTTCAACCATAAACCAATCAAGAGCTCTCCCTGGAAGCACACTGAATCCTGTCCTGTGTCCTCGACCATGGCAGGCAACAGTTCTGCCACTGAGCTATAGCCCCACCCCACCAGGGAGGACCTTTAGACTGGGGGCTGGAGAATTAGCTAGTCAGAGGCTAAGAGCACTAGATGCTCTCGCTGACAGGATTAGGTTTTGGTTCTGGCACCCATATGGCAGCGTATAGCCATCTGTAACTCCAGTTCCAGGGGAACTGGTGCCCTCCTCGGGTTCTAGACGTGCCCGTGATGCAAATGCCTACATGCAGGCAAATGCTCATACCTGTAAAACAATTATTTTAAACTTAAATTATTATCAAGCAGGTGGTGGCTTACAGCTGTAATTCCGGCACTTGGGAAGCAGAGGCAGAGAGAGCATGAGGCGGCAGGTACACAGTGAGTCTGAGGCCAGGTTGGGCTACAGAAGACCCTGTCTCAAAATTAAAATCAAAATAACTAGGGCTTAGCAAGGCGGTTCAGGCATAGGTAAAGCCGCTTTCTGCTAAATCTGATGATGACCTGAGTTCAGTTCTCAGAGCTCACACAGTACAAGGAGAACTGACATTTGCAAAGTGTCCTCTGTATGTGTGAATACACACACACACACACACAAGCCCAAGCGCGCATGATGGGTATGTGATATACACCATTAATCCTAGCACTTAAGAGGCAGAGGCAAGAGGATCTCTGTGAGTTCAAGTCCAGTCTGGTCTACATAGTGAGTTCTAGGCTAGCCAGGACTCCATTGTGAGACTTTGTCTCAAAGAATGGGGGGTGGGGAGGAAAAGAAGAAGACGAAGAGGAGAAGGAGAAGGAAGAAGAAGAGGAAGGAAGGAAGAAAGAGACTCAGTAAATAACTTGAAAGTATCAGGAAGTCCCAGGAATAAGAATAAAATTATTTTAAAAAGTGAAGAAGCCATGCTTAAGGTAAAACAAGAACAAGAAACAGCCCAGAACAGTCCACCAAAGCCGTGTTCCCAGAACGCTAATACAGTGTTTTAAATGACATTTTTAATTGAAATAAACTTGCATCATTCCCCCTCCTTTCCCTCCTCCACCCCTGGAGCCCCTCCCGTGTCCCCCCCAGTATCAACACCTATGTTCTTTGATTATTTTTTAATTAATTAATTAATTAATTTATTTATTGGTTTTTCGAGACAGGGTTTCTCTGTATAGCCCTGGCTGTCCTGGAACTCACTCTGTAGTCCAGGCTGGCCTCAAACTCAGAAATCCTCCTGCCTCTGCCTCCCAAGTGCTGGGATTAAAGGCGTGCGCCAGCACCGCCTGGCTTGTTCTTTGATTATTATCAGTGCACATAAATACAACTTGAGGAGCTCCGCAAAAATCGCTTAAAAACAAACTAAAAAGCTGTTGTATTTTGCTTTTTTATACCAATGTAGGGAGCTAAATGAACCAATGAGCAGATGGAGACCCCAGGCTCTTCAGGCTTCTCCAGAGGCCTGGCTAGGCTCTCAGCTCAGTTCCCTGGAACACTCTGATATTACTGAATAAGGAGTAAGGGTCTTTTATTGTTGTTGCTCCCAAGTCTGACCCGCAGTCAGAGTCCTTAGGACATAGGTAGGTAGCATTTCTCTCTGCTTTGCTTCTGGAGACAGGAGAGCACGGCGTCTTTCCTAAGGTGCTGAATGAAACCCTACCTCAAAACAGCTTTGGTTTGAATTGGCAATTAGGTTTGATGAAAGTTTAGAGTTTATTACAAAAATGTAAAGATCGTTATAAAAAGGCTATATATTGAAATATTTATCTTTTATAACGACACACTGGATTATTTATACCAGAGATGATTTGGAGCCGGGAATTGTTTCAAAACACCACCAGAAAGTAGGAGGCCAGGGTTGACTGAGAGCAGCAGCTAAGCACTGGATGTACTGAAGGAAAGTTCACTATACTAGTCTGCCTAACGTTGCACGTGCTCAGATTGTCCTGGGTAATGTTAATTGTCAACTTGACTCAATGTAGAATCACCCGGGAGTCCACTGGGCTTGCCTAGGACGGGTTATCTTGATCACACATTAAAGAAGACCTGCCCACTGTGGGTGGTGCCATTCCCTAGCAGGGATCTGTAACGGAGAACGAAAACCAAGTTGCCATGTGCCTTTTTTGCTCTCTGTGAACAGCTGCCTCAAACTCCTGCTGCCTTTACTTCCCCACCATGATGGACTGCTCCCCTGAACTACAACCAGAGTTAACCCTTTCTCCTCTAAGTTGCTTTAGTCGGGGTATTGTATCACAGCAACAGAAAAAGAAACTAAAACACTTGTGCAGAATCACAAGGGTTTTGTGTGTGTGTGTGTGTGTGTATGTGTGTGTGTGTAGTTTTGTTTTATTTTTTCTTTCTTTTTCTTTTCTTTTTTTTTTAAGATTTATTTATTTTATGTAAATGAGTACACACTTTAGTTGTACAGATGGTTGTGAGCCTTCATGTGATTGTTGGGAATTGAACTTAGGACCTCTGCTTGCTCTGGCCAACCCCACTAGCTCCGGCCAAAGATTTATTTATTAGTATTAAGTTCACTGTAGTTGTCTTCAAACGCACCAGAAGAGGGTATCAGATCTCATTATGGGTGGTTGTGAGCCACCATGTGGTTGCTGGGATTTGAACTCAGTACCTTTGGAAGAGCAGTCGGTGCTCTTACCCACTGAACCATCTCACCAGCCCCTTGTTTTGTTTTTCTGAGGCAGGATTTCTCTATGTAGTTGCAGCTGTCCTGGAACTTATTCTATACACTAGGCTGTCCTCAAACTCAGAGATGTCCTCAAATTTACCTGCCTTTGCCTCCTGAGAGCTGGGATAGTCACGGCTTTAGAATACTGACTTGGGGGTGTGGGTGCGGGTTCCTCTGGAATGACACAAAATGCCAGCACTCCAAAGTAAAATTCTTTGGGTTGAGACTTCGAGGTAAAGTTCCTAATGGAGATGTCAGGTTGAGGCTTGGTCTTGTGCTGCATACGGCTAGTGTGGGAATCAAGACGTGCAGTGTGGCCCCTTCCCCTGTACGACATTGGTGACTTGGGTTTTGTGTTCAATTCACCTTTTAGGATGTGATCTAATAAATATTCTGAGAAATACACATTTCTTTAAAAAAAAATAAGACATGCACGTGAGCGAGTGTGCATGCACACACACACCTGTGCACTCAGTGGTTAGTTAAAAGTCATTTGGCAGATTTAGGATAAAAGAAGCTGCCTCAAGTAGAACACTTTCCTAATAGGTTGGAGGCATACAAGTCAGAAACTGAAGCATCTTGGGAGTTCTCCAGCAACTATAAAAAGCTCTAGGGATCTATGCAGGCCTTCCTATTTAGGACTAAGTGGGAGGTAGGAGGTGGAAGATTCTTACAGAGCACCCAAGAGCAGCCAAATATGTTTGTTCAGTATATATATTCATATGGTTAACAGTGGTCTTTTCGAGGCATAGATCTGGGAGGAAATGGTGACTTTTCCTTAGGGGTCATGATTTCTAGTTGATCCCCACACCTACTCATCATCTCAGCAGTCAAGGTCTGCCCTCCACATCAGGACCCAAAGGAGCCATCTTCTCCTTGTGTGACTCACTGCTCTCTGCTCCCATGGCTCCTTCCACAACTCAGAGAGCTCAAGGCTAACTCTAGGACCAGGCTTCACCGACACAGTTTGGGTTCCCAGTGACCATCCCTTTCCTTGCTGGTGTGTCTTTTCTCCTTGAAATGGTGGTCAATTTGCCTGGATCTGGATCTGGAACCAAGCAAAAAGCCACTACAGAGCACGGTGGTAGATTTTCCAAGGTCAGACTGTTTGAAATGGGGGACACATTTCAACCGTAGATGGTAGATGGCATCTCCCAGGATGCTTTGCTTGCTTGCCTCCGCTTCCTAGGGAGGTCACCTCTCCGGTTGCTCTTTGCTCCACTGATACTGACCCAGTTTCTTCCAGCTTCCAGGGCAGACTGAGGACCGGCCACTCTCTAGGAATTCTCGTATCTTCAGCACCAAACTGAGTCATCCAGCCTGACGGACTGAGTAACTGCCAGATTCTCAGCCACTCTCTCGTGCTGAAGCCAGGGTCGGACACCCAGACTCTATAAGTCGGGGTACTAGATCCCTTTTATAGACATATTTATTCCATCAGTCTGTTCCTCTAGAGAACACCAGCTAACCGCAACGCCATGGGCTCCACTTAACTTTGCTTCGAAGCACAACCCTACATCCAGGTTAAGGCTCTTGTATATGGCTAAGGTTTGATGGTGTGCTCCAAGAGCTTACAGAAACAGCCCCGCCCGCATACAGTCATGCATTCAAACACCTAGGCCCCAGTTGGTAGTGTTTGGGGGGCTTAGGAGGTATGGCCTTGCTAGAAGACAGATGTTATTGAAGATGTGCTGAGATTGAATACTTCACCCCGCTCACAGTTCATCCTCTATGGTTGTGGTGTCTGTTCACAGCAGTAAGAACCCTAAGACAGTAGGATATGCAGTTTTTGAGCATATACCAAGGAGAGGTACAGCTGGGTCATATGGTAGTTCTATTTTTAATGTTGGAGAAAATATTACATTGATTTCCATAGTGACCACACCAATTTATGCTCCCAACAGCAATGCATAAGAAGCCCCTGCTGCCTGCTTTTGTGGATAGCCATTCTGACCAGTGGAACCAATTTCAAATAGTTTTAATTAATGTTTTCCTGATGGCTAATGACATTGAAAACTTTCAAGTGTTTATAAACCATTTGTATTTCATCCTTTTGAAAATTGCATTCGGGTCTACCGCCAAGTTTTTCATCAGATTGTTTCTTTCGTTTCTTGAGTTCTTCGAATATTCTAGATACAGCCCTTGTGAAGTGTAAAGCTGACAAAGATTTTTCTCTTATTTTGTAATGTGCCTTCACTTGGCTGACCAATTTCCTTTGCTATATAGAAACCTTTTAATATCAGGAGGTCCCGTTTACCCACTACTGGCCCGATTTCCTGAGGGATGAGGGTTCTGTTCAGAAAATCTTGATATGTCTCTGTCTTAAAATGTGCTCCCTTTAAGCAACTTTAGAGTTTGAAGCTAAGGCTAAAGCTTTTGCTCCACTTGGCTTTGAGTTTTGGAAAGGGTGGGATAAACAGATGTACGGATGGGATCTACGATCTATGGCTATAAGGATGGGATATGTGATCTGCGGATCGTCTTTCTTCCTTTCTCGTGCAGCTCCCCGGCACTGTTTGGTGAAGACACTGCCATTCCTTCAGTGCAGACTTTTGGCCTCTGTGTGAAGACCTCAGGTGGCTGTGGCTCCATGACCTTGTGTGTCCTCTGTGATTCCAGTGATTTTTGTGTGTGTGTGGTTTTTTGTACCAGGACCATGCTCTTTTTATTCACTGTGGCCGTAGCATAGCGCCACGTCACACTGCGCACCGTGAACTCAGGTCGGGCGCTTCCAGGCACGCTGTTCTTTCAGTTTAGAATTGTTCTATCAGGGCTTTTCTTGGTTTCCTCTATGAATCTTATTTTAATTTTTCTATTTCCATGAAGAATGTCAGTGGGATTTTGATGGGGATTGCACTGAAACTGTTGACTGCCTCCCCAAAGCTGGAATCACGAGCACCAGCTTCTAAAATATGGATTCTAGGGGCCGAACTCACGTGGATGCTCAATTCGTGGGACCGAACTCACGTGGATGCTCAATGAGTGGGAGCGGGCGCTTAGTGACTGAACTGCGCCCCAGCCCGGTCTCGCTTTCATTTTTCTCTTGTCTGTTACTTGTATGTCATTCCTTCCTCATTCTAATTAGTTCTTGGGAATTTCCCACATTGTATTTGGATCATAGTTGCTCCCCTCCCCCAACTCCTCCCCGGTCCATTTCTCCACATGCCCAATTTTGTCCCCATTTATTTTTAACCCATTAGGTTCAATTTGTGCCGCCCACACACTCTTGGGTGCGCATCCTCCCACTAGAGCATAATAAACTTACCAGGGGCCACGCCCTTAAGGAAGACTGGCCCTCCCTCTCCCAGTAGCTTTTAGATGCCAATTGCGCTGCAGCTAGGGTGGGGCGCCGTGCCCACCCCCTGCCTCCAGGCCGTGATTTGGTCTACCCTGAGCTTGCGCAGGCCTGTGCACACTTCCACATCTGTAGACAGCTCATGTGCAACTGCCCTGCTATGTCTGGAAAACAGTGTTCTTGTAATATTTTTTATTTTTTAAACTTGTGTTATTTCTTTGATTTCTCTATTTAAAATTATTGGCATATAAACCTATTTTCCATTTTTTGTTTTTGTTTGTTTGTTTGTTTGTTCGTTTGTTTCGAGACAGGGTTTCTCTGTATAGCCCTGGGTGTCCTGGAACTCACTCTGTAGACCAGGCTGGCCTCAAACTCAGAAATCCACCTGCCTCTGCCTCCCGAAGCTGGGATTAAAGGCATGCGCCACCACACCCGGCCTATTTTTCCATTTTTATTACACAGATAGCATTGTCTCTTTTTCAACCTATCTTTGGGTATCTGGAAAGTTATGCGTGAGATTTGTTCATCCGTTGTGAGTGTTAACATTTTCATTACACAAGTCTCTACTTAGTGAATTCTTCCTCTGTTTCCGTCACTATGAAGATCCATTATATTAATTAGCTCCTATAACCCTTATTTTGTTCCCTTTTTAATTTCAACTTGAATTTCATTCATTATTAGGTTCCTTGTTTGTTCTGGAAGGAGGTTTTGGATTGGTTTTGTTTTGTTTGTTTTTCCAGGAAGGATAAGTGGGGGTCCACATCGCATTCTGAAGCCTTTCGAGTCCTTATTTTCTTGATTGCAAACTGGAGGCAGAGATAGGGACCCCACTGGGTTTCTGAAGATTCGGTATAATCAGACTTGAAGCTTTTAGCAGAATGTCTTGTTCTTCTGAAGCGGCCAGCACATACGAGCTCTCATTACTGTTCCCAGAAGCATGGGTTATATCTTCATTATAAACAAATATACATTCAAGCCAGTTGTGGTGGTGAATACCTTTAATGCCAGCCCTCAGGAGACAGAAGCAGGCGGATCTCTGTGAGTTTGAGACCAGCCTAGTCTACAAAGCAAGTTCTAGGACAGCCAGGGCTCAATAGAGAGACCCTGTCTCAAAACAAAACAAAACAAAACAAAACAAAACAAAACAAAACAAAACAGCCAGAGAAAGGAAAAAGGAAAGAAACACATACAGATTCCCAGCAGGAAGCAGAATATGGTGGACACTGCAGTGGACACTGCAGAGAAAGCTTTGGTGAGCAGCAGAGCAGAAGATGTGACCACTGTTTTCATTCATGGGCAAAGGCCAAACAGTGGGACTCCTGTGTGCTTTCATCCACTGTCCTGAGAGAGCCGTGGGTGTTCAAAGTCATACAGTCCATCTGTCCCCTGTGAGGTCATTAAAGTTTATCAGCTGTTGTGTACGTTAGCATGAGTCAGAGGTTCCGGGGCAAGTGTCTTTCCAGTTACAAGGACAGATCATTTAGTTCCAAGATAAGTACACACCACACACCATCCAGAAAGCGTTTGCTAAGCCGAGTGAACAGCCTAGACTCCGAAAGGAGGAGAGAAACATCTGGGCCGTCCGAACACAGACCGAAATCTGCTCCACTGAGTCTTTGTTATTCGTGAGCTAAGGAGAGGGAACAAAGTGTTACCCTGACACCGGATTTCAGGGCTGGGATTTCATATTGTGATTCATGTAGCTATATTTAATATTTGCAGAGTCATATAGTAAACCCTGTCAGAGCCCAGAAAGTCTTTCCCAGAGGATGACCTCTCGTCAGTCTTGTCCCTGCTTCTTCTATGGTCTTCTATGGTCTTGGATGGTCTTCTATGACATCATCTGTCAAACCCTCCAAGCACCTCATGGTTATCCTTATATGGTGACCACGTGTTATCCTTACACTGATACGGCATTGACTACCTTTGGCATTGTGGAATGGAAGTCAGGGGTTGGTTTGAAATTTTAAAAAAAGTATGTACTCTACTTTTTGGGTATGAGTGTTTGCCTGCATGTGTGTACACATCATGAGTACTTGAAGTCCTTGAAGGACAAAGGAAGATGCTTAATCCCCTGGCATTGGAATTAGAGGTGGTTGTGAACTACTCTGTGGGTGCTGGGAACCAGTTGTGGGTCCTCTGAAGAAGCAACAAGTGTTCTTAACTGTTGAGTTAAACCTTCTAGCCCTCAGCTTAGGCGTCTTGTATGAGGGCATTGGATAGTTGACTGTTTTCAGTGAGTAGGACTCTGTAATCTGAGGGTGCACAGGAGGAGAGAGAGAGGAAATGTAATCTGGGGGTGCACTGTGAGAGAGAGAGAGGAGGCGGGAGGAAAAGGAAAATCCAATTTTTGAAAAACTCATATTTAAACCGGGCGTGGTGGCGCACACCTTTAATCCCAGCACTCGGGAGGCAGAGGCAGGCAGATTTCTGAATTCGAGGCCAGCCTGGTCTACAAAATGAGTTCCAGGACAGCTAGGGCTACACAGAGAAACCCTGTCTCGAAAACCCAAAAAACAAACAAAAACCCTCCTCTTTGTGATCATTAAAGTAGGATATTGTGTTTGAATCTTCCTATAATATCCTTATGAATATTGATGGCACAGAACTTAAATCGAGACACGGCCACATCAGCGTGTTCCTTAGAAACTTTCCTAGGAACTAGATAAAGAGGAACAGGGCTAATAAAGGGAGTGTGGTTAAAGATTAAATGGGACAGAACACTCCTGATGGCTTCACACTCAGGCCAGAAGCATGGGGACCCAATGGTGACCTGTGGGTGGACTCCGATGAAGAAAACAAAGCCCCACCCCACTTCCATACATCTCCTAAATAGAAACCAAAAGAAAAAAGTAAAATTTCTCCCAATCACGAGAGACAAACAGTGAAGAATTCTAATGTTGTAAATAGAAGTTTGCTCAGAGATCTCCATACAAAACAAAACAAAAGCAGGAAATAAATCCTGACTTAGGAACTAAGAGACAAAGAAAAATGTTTTCAGAGGTTTAAAGTAAATCATCGGTTTAAACGCAGAGACAAAACAAAAAGTATACACACCAGGCTTTTATCAAGCGGATGAGGTTCTGAGTTCCCTGAGCAGCTACTGTGTGCACGCATGACAGCCACTGTGTGCACATATGTGGGACAGCATCTGCCTTCCTTGAGAAAGGAAAGTACTGGGCCTCTCCCTTCTCCTGGTTCTCAAACGAGAGTTTATTTTTACCCTGCAAACCCAAGGGGTTGCCAGGTAGACGGGAACACACAAGTCCCGTCCTTTCCTCCCTCCCTCCCTCCCTCCCTTCCTCCCTCTTCTTCCTCACTACTTGTGAGGAGATTTCTTTTTCCTGGTTGTCATTTAAAAATCTCTGGGGAACACTTCGTACTGGTGTGTGCTCATCCCTCAGCTTCGACACCGACCCACCTCTGGCCCGCCTCACTCGCCTCACTCTGTTGTCATGCCAGCCGGCTCTGGGGTGGTTTGGAAATAAAGACTGGCCACGCTCTCATTCAACATTTCTTAAAGATGCAGGCGTTACACACAGAGCATGAACTCGACATGGGTGTGATCCCTTGGAGGACCGCCTGCTTCTGCCCAGTGCTCCCCTGCCTTACTTGACTGCCTATACATTTTTTTTTAAAGGAGAAATCAATGAACTTCTTTTTTTTTTTTTTTTTTTTTTTTTTTTGAGACAGGGTTTCTCTGTGTAGCCCTGGCTGTCCTGGAACTCACTTTGTAGACCAGGCTGGCCTCGAACTCAGAAATCTGCCTGCCTCTGCCTCCCGAGTGCTGGGATTAAAGGCGTGTGCCACCATGCCCGGCCCGAACTTCATTTTTAAAATGATGACCTTGGCATACAAAAAAAAAGAAAGAAAAAGAAAAAATTCCCAAAGGAATAACTTGCTCAATGAATCTCAATAAAGTAAAATAACAATTTAGTATTTTCTAATAAGCAACACCAATTACTGTTATCAAGTCTAAATAACTTAATATTCAAGTTATTGGTGAAATAATTAAGGAACTCGTCACTAAACTGAGTCATCCGAGTTTGACCTCTGGAGCCACCTTTGCTCACAGGTGTGTCGGCACTCCTGGGACCCCACCGCTCTCCCGGCGGTATTTGGGTTAGGAGCGCGGTGGCACAGAATCAGCCCTACCTATACATTTTTAAGCTGAATTAATATTGTTTGAATCAGGACACACCATCCACACCCACTAATTGTGGCTGATATATTTCTTAAAGTTTTAAAGACTATTCCTCTCTCATTCTCTCCTTCTGTAAACACTAGCAGGTCAGACCCAGGACCAAGACCATGCCCCAAGTCTGAAGACCCATGACTCAAATTACATGACCAAGATCCAGAACTAGGCATGAGATCCAGGATCCAAGGATCCCAGGACTGAGGACTCAGGAGCCAGGACCCATGACCAAGACCTGAAATCCACAGTCAGGGACCAGGACCCATGATCAAAGATCAGGCTGGAGAGATGTCTCAGTAATACAACATACATGCTGCTCTTCCAGAGGACATGAGTTCTATGCCCAACACACAGATTTGGCAGCTCACAGTTACCCATAACTCCAATTCTAGGCGTCCAATGCCCTCTTTTAGCTCCAGCGGTCATCCCACAGATGTTTACGCCACATATTCACAGATAAATATAAGATACATCTTTAAAAAAACCTGACATCTTCCCCAAGAAAATAAACAATGAAAAAAAGAGAACAATGAAAAAGTGTGTATCTGTCTGTCTGTGTGTCTGTGCATGTGTGGATGTGTGTGTGCATGTGTGTGTTTATGTGTCTGTGCACATCTGTGTATATGTGTGCATGTGTGTGCACATGTGAGCATGTGTGTGTTTATGTGTCTGTGCACATGTGTGTGTATGTGTGCATGTATGTGTGAGTGCATGTGTGTGTTTATGTGGCTGTGCACATCTGCATATGTGTATATGTGTGTGTGTGCATGTGTGTGTGTTTTTTGGATAAGATTTTGTCTGTCTTTGACTGGCCTGAACTTGGCAGTAGGTTGTCCTCAAATTCACATAAATCCGCCTTCCTACCTCTGCCTACTAGGATTATAGGTACATGCCCCTGCACACCAGGTGGCCAGCCACCATTTGTGACTACAGTTCCAGGGGATCAGAGGCCCTCTTCTAACCTGTATCACCAGCACACCCGTGGCACACAGACACATGGATTTAAAGATAAAAAATTAAATCTTAAAAATTAATTATCAGGTGGGTGTGATGTCTCTCGGGTGTGGGTGCTCCAGGGTGTGCGTGCCCCATGGAGGTCAGAGAGCAGCATTGTAGGCTTGCTTCTTATTCTTTCCTTACTTGTTTATGTGTATTCCAAGGATCACCAGTTTGTCCAACGAACCAAGTGATAGGAAAATCAGTACATTGCAAAAAGGCTCATTGTGAAGCAAATTTCATCTCCTAGCTGCTGCTTCCGGGGCCAGGACCTCTCCTCAGATTGGAGTTACAGCCTGGAGTGCGTGTCAGCACTCACAGTGATTGTATGTAGGTTGTTAGCTTTGTATTTTCTCTCCTGTGTGTCTCTGCCTTTGTGAGTTCCTGTGTACCACCCATGTGCCGGTACCCATGAGGCCAGGCGATATTAAATCCCCTAGAGCTAGAGTTAGGGGTGATTGTAAACCTCCTGATGTGGGCGCTGGGGACTGAACCCTGGTCCTCTGGGAGAACAGCAAGTGTTCCTAACCATTGAGCCATCCCTAGAGCCCATTAGGCGCTGGGTTTAGATTTATTAATAATTTTATCATTGTAAGTGACTTTAGTTCTTTTTATGCCCCGTTCTCTTTCTCTCCACCCTCCTCAACGGTAGTGTGTCAAACTTGAGAATGACTAACTAGAAGACGGAACTGAAGGCTCTCAGCCCTAAGTGTTGAGAGGAGCTGAGATGGAGCTGCTGTGGCTCGCTGCCGTGCACACGGATGGAAACAAATCACCTTATGCTCTGCGAATACACGCAATTTTATATGTTCACCACCAATCTACAAAGGAAGAAACTTTGAGTGCTCTGCTGATTTTAATGAAGAAGGATGCTGGGGGTAGAGGAAGGGAAACTGAGCGCTGGGGAGGGGAGGAAATGAGAGCACGCACAGTAGGGAGCTTACACACACACACACACAGAGTAGGGCCAATATGTACTTTCCCAGGGAGTCTCCAGGACAGTGACTTTATCATCACGCACAGTGTGCCTGTATTGAATCATCAAACTGTACCTTTGAAATAATTACAAATTAGTTTTAAAAATAACAAAATCGTGTTGCGATCCTTATTTTCAACGGAATTAAATGGAAAAGCCGGTGCACCGATTAATAAAAGAACAAGCGACAGTGATTAATGTTTCTCCCGGGCTCCGTAACTGCTGCATTTCTTCGATCACTCCGCCTTCTGTCAGTTAATGAGAAACGATTCCTCACCTAAAAGTAAGACTGTGTGGAAAACCGCACTGTGGAAAACGCCGCCGTTTTCCCACAGGGGTCCCCGCCAGTGGTTTTTCTGTGACTCTCCGTCCCTCTCCCGGGATTCTCAGCGCCCCGTCCCGTGGGAGTCAGGGCTCCTGCACTTTACTGGACCCCACGCCTTGTCTGCTTCATCGGAACTGAGTCCTCACCTGGTACAGAGGATCCACCTCCTCTCTTACATTCTCGGGATACTTGCCTCTGTCCAGCGACCTGAGGTTACAACACAGTGTGCTTCACTGCTCTGGGCACTTGGTGGTGGTTTCATTTCATGCTTTTTTTTTTTCTTTTTTTTGTGGATTGAACTATTTTTTAAAGCCTGGTTTCATTCATTCACTCATTCATTTATTTGGAAACAGAATATATCATTATGTAGTTCTGCCCGTGGTCCTCTTGGAGGCCCACGCTCTTCCGCTCTGTTCAGAGATAATCTTAAGCACACTCTTTCAGACCTTTCACTGTTCCTGCATTTCTTGCTATATATGTTTGTTTTTACAGTTGTCATATTTATTCCCTAGATTTCTCTTTTCCCTCCAGTCTGCTGGGTTTTTTTTTTTTTAAAGACCAATTTAACTTTATGTGTTTACCTGCACGCATGTTTGCGCACCGCACGCATGCATGGAGCTCCCAAAGGCCAGAGGAGCACGTTGGATCCCCTAGAGCTGGAGTTGTGGATGGCTGTGAGCTGCTATGGGGCTGCTGGGAATCGAATCTGAGTCCTCTACCCGAGCAGCCAGGGCTCTTAAGCGTAGAGTCACCTCTCCAGCCACAGTCTGTCCCGTTGTAGCTGAGGGAGTGAACACAGGCCCTGATATATTCTAGGTGGCTGTACTATCACTGAGCTGCACAGGTCCTGTCCATGAATATATTTCTTACATTTCTCTTGATGTAAGTTTTATTTTTGTTAAAGTTCAATTATACATAGTAAGGTATACATGCTTTCAGAGCAAAACAATAGATTTTATATACAAAAATATCTAATATTTATCACAGTATATGTATATATCATTTTTAGACCTATCTTTCTGCCAATGTATCATATTCTATATTTTATTCTTCATATAAGAAAATTATACGTTAGCTACTCTAAATTTATTTTAAATTTGAATCATTTTTATTATCTATTTATCACCTTGTGTGCACATGTATCTCCATGTGTGGATGTGCATGTGCCATGGTGTGCATGTGCAGGTTGGACGATCTGTGGGAGTCGGTTCTCTTCTTCCACCACGCGGGACCTGGGGATTGAACTCAGCTCCTCAGGCTTGTACTTTCTGAGCCTTCTTGCTGCTTCTTGTTCAGAAGTACTATCTTTATATAACTATGGTAACACATTATTCATTAACACAGTAAATATATATTATAATAAATCCTGTATATCAATCACACGTAGCATGTAAACATATAACTTAATCATATCCACATGACATCAAGTCCCAATGTAGGCATTTTCAGCCTGCTACTTTGTTTTGTTTGGTTGGTTTTGTTTTTGAGACAGGGTCTCACTTTGTAGTGCCCGGTCCTTCTGAGCATTTGAATTATAGTTGTTTTTCATTGTGGCAGTGGCTCTTTGTTTGTTTTGAAACAGGGTTTCTCTATGTAGCCCTGGCTGTCCTGGAACTCACAAAGTAGCCCAGGCTGTCCTGGAACTCAGAGACATGGCTGCCTTTGCTCTGATGACCTGGATAAAGGTGTGACCCCCCATACCCATTCCATCCCAGGTATTTTTATTTGTGGTTGGCTATATTGTGTTGCCTCTTAGAAAAAATATTTTGGGGGTCTGGGATATAGCTCTTTAAGCCAAGGTCAACGTCAGTCAGTTAAATAGTATGGTCAAGACTACATGAGACCTTGTCTTAAAAAAGAAAAAAGAAAAGAAACTTGATTTCTACTGTCTGCCAGACATTACACACAGAACTAGAGGGTCTCCGGATGGCACCATTTTCTTCCACAGTAAGGACTTTCTCCTTCCTCTGTGAAGTGAGGAGGGATCTCTGTTACAGGATATTTGATTATTGTACATAGAAAGCCCGATTGCTAACAAAATATAAAAGCTTAAATAGATGTCACAGGCAGTTAGGTGTGTCCAGTAGAGATGCAGTTGGGGTGTGTCCCTAAAAGCCTCCATAGATAAGAATGCTAAAGAAAGGAAAGTCCCTGAATAGTTTAAGACAAATTCCTGGGGAGGGGGAAATCTCGTGGTCTTTGCTTTTACGACCCCAGACAAAGTCAGCTGGATGGCCTTGAGCTACCCCATTGTAAAGGTGAATGGTTCAGCCCCTGCTGACTTGGCTTGGAGTCCCCACCATGATGGTGACATGGTTCAGCCTGCCAAGGGATTGGGGGGGGGGGGCAGCTAGAGATGTCTTTATAGCTATTGGACCTTTGAGAGCTCTCTCCTTTGGCTTGGAAGGAGCTCTGGGTATGAGTTAGGCATTTTCTCTCTGGGCTTGCAGGAACAACAGAGAAGCAGCTGGTAGGACACAGAATAGGATTCTAGGAGAGAGCTAAGGAGCCCTCTTGGGTTTGGAGGAGCTCAAGAGAAAGGTGGACTAGTTTGGTAGAATAACACAGATAGAAAGAGATTTCTAAAGAGCTAGCAGGTTAGTTGTAGGAGCAGACTTGTAAATAGATATTTTGTATATAGTTAAGAAAATAAAGTTTCTGGGGCTGGAGAGATGGCTGAGCAAAGAGCTCTGGCTGCTCTTCTGAAGGTCCTGAATTCAATTCCTAGCAACCACATGGTGGCTCACAACCAACTGTAATTGGATCTGATGTCCTCTTCTGGTGTGTCAAGGACAATGTGGTCATATATATATATAATAAATAAATAAATCTTAAAAAAGAAAATAAAGAAAAATAAAGTTTCCTAGATTAGTGCTGGGCAGTGGTGGCGCATGCCTTTAATCCCAGCACTTGGGAGACAGAGGCAGGTGGGTTCCTGAGTTTGCGGCCAGCCTGGTTTACAGAGTGAGTTCCAGGACAGCCAAGGCTACACAGAGAAACCCTGTCTCAAAAAAAAAAAAAAAAAAAAAAAAAAAGGCAGAAAAAAAAAGTTTCCTAGATAAGCTATTAGGATTTTACCTCAGTTTATGCCTCCCATGTCTTTATTGGAATATCAGGTAATTTAAATGGTTAAACATTACAGACAGAATCTTTCCCTCATTGCCCAGTTTGAAGAGAAATGAGTGATAAATCTTAGATGTAGTATCTTTTCTCACTGAGTACTAGGTAATCTCAGACGGTGGTGGGATCTCCTCACTAGAAGCCATCCCTCGGGCATGGAGGGCCAACAGGGTTTGATCTTTTCACTTGGCCTCCTCCCAAGAAGAGAGGCAGAGCAGTGCATAGGCACTAGTGTGCTTGTCTCCACCAGTTAGATCAGGCTACCTCCCTGCTGGAAAGTGTCTCCCTGTAGAACATGTGCTTTTGGCTGATGTGGCCACAGCAGTGCGGCAGAGCCAACTTCCTTATCTGGAGTCAACCCTCTGTGCAGTCCTTCCCTAAGAGTTGTAATGCCCAGACAAATATCCAACGAGTATCTAATTGTTGGTTCTCCATACATACTTCAACACCAAGGGTTGCTAAGCAACCTGCGAGCCAAATCTTACGTCTTTTCCACACTCGAAAGAAAGACCTTGTTGAGCCTTGTTGAGGTTGGAGAGAGGGCTCAGCGGTTAAGAGCACTGACTGCTCTTCCAGAGGTCTTGAGTTCAGTTCCCAGCAACCACATGGTGGCCGACAACCATCTGTAATGAGATCTGATGCCCTCTTCTGGTGTGTCTGAAAACAGCTTATATATATATATATATATTTTTTTTTTTTTTAAAGAAAATAACTTGTTGGGGGGCCAGAGGTGTAGGTTAGTTGGTAGGGAGGCAGTATCAGGGATTATCATATAACCTAACCAAAAAATGGCAAGCTCTAGGCTCAGAGAGAGAGACCCTAGTCTATGGGGGATAAGGCAGTGTGGTTGAACTGCATACCTTGGAGTTCTGGGAGGTGTCAGCAAGGATGGATCAGCCCCATAACTTCAGGATGGAGACAGAGGCACTCTCCTGAGGTACCGGCTCCAGCAGTCCTTGTATACCGAGATGCCATCATGATGATATTGGCTGAGGCAGAAAGAACTACCTGCTATTCAGAATACTTATGGCCTCGCTTACAGCCTGTCAGGTCCTGTAGGGGGAATGTCCTTGCTTCCTGGTGTAGGTTTGGACACATGACTTGCTTCATCCCAAGGAATGTGGATCACTTGAAAGCAGAAACATCAGTCCACCCTTCCTTCCACTTGTTGATTGGCACATCTCAGATGAAGGCCGTAGCTTCTGTGAACTGTTAGAATAAAGGAACACATGGTAAAGAAACATACAGCCTGTGACAGACATGCACGGTGGAGGAGAGGGAAGGCTTCATTGTGATAAGCCACTGACACTTGGTGACAACTGATAAATATTAGATTCTCTGTGATTTATCTCTCATTCCAAGTACCGTACTCACTTACTCCCGAGGCTGAAAGTTAGCCATCCATGTGGGAGAAGGCAACTTAGATGCTTTAACTTGCCAGTTGGTTACCAAAAAGAAAAAAAAAAAAAAAAACAATCACAACCTCTCCCTTCAACTCATCAATATTTCCTAAAACAAGCATAGAAGATCATATGAATATTTTTTTATTTTTTTTAAAAATTCATTTTAAATGTGTGCGTGCACGCGAATGAAGGTGCAGATGGAGGCCAGCAGGGGGTGTCTGGAGCTGGAGTTGCAGGCAGTTGTTGAGTTGCAGGTTCAGTCATTCTGAGTGCTGAGAACAGAGACTATGTCCTGTGCAAAACCAGAAAGCATTTCTGATACCTGAGCTGTCTCTCTACCCCCATGTTAGTAACATGCTTAACCCTTTCTTCCGGTCACTCAGGCAAAGGCCATTGAGAATGTCATTTAGTAGTTTCCTAGTTTTTGCACTTCACAGTTGATGTAGGTGACCTGTTTGACCAGCTGCTATTCCTTGGGGGTTTAAAAAATGAGACGTTTTAAACATGTAGGTGAAACCCATCCAAATATATAGCTTTTAGGTAAATGTGACAAGCACAGAGGAAGTACCAACCGACTTATGAATCATTTGTTATTTGTTGTAGTGGAGAGGAAATTAGTATCAAGGCAGTAGAGCCAATTCCTGAAATGTACAAAGTGGACAGAATGAGGGAAAGCTGATGTCCAGGGGGCGCACAGGCTGTATTCCACTTATAAAGCTCGAAAATGGAGAAAATCTGTTTTCAGGGTGGGGGTGGGGGCACCCCAACTCAGTTACAAACCAATCTGTTCAAAATGGAGCAGTGTGGTTCCCACACCTTAATACTGAATTGGAGTAGCCAGGATGGAGCTCTCCTGAGTCCTGAAAATATTCTGTTTGCACTTGGGACTGGGAGATGGGTCCGTACGGCTGTAGGAAGCTGTTAAGCTATTCAGTTGAAATTTTCCACTGACTCCCTGTCTTTAAATACAATTCAGTGTGGTGCTGGAGAAATGTCTCCACACCCATGTTGGGAGGCTCACAGCCGTCTGTAACTTCAGAGCCAGCAGGTCTGATGCCTTCTTCTAGCCTTTGTGCATGACTGGCCCCATGTGCTTATAACCACACATAGCGCACGTTAATTAAAATAATTTTTAAAAATTAAGTTAACCCATGCCATGCTCTGAGTGTGTGTTGACCCTGAAAGTCTTGTGTTGGAAGCCTGACCTCCCACATGATAGTGTAAGAAGATAGAGGTGGCTCAGCGGTTAGGGGCACTGACTGCACTTCTAGAGGTCCTGAGTTCAAATCCCAACAACCACATGGTGGCTGACAACCATCTGTTATGAGATCCGATGCCCTCTTTTGGTGTGTCTGAAGACAGCTACATGTAGACCATTTATATATAGAATAAATCTAAAAGGAGGAGGAGGAGGAGAAAGAAACCTTAGGGGGTGATGGGTTCAGGAAAGCAGACCTGTGGCAAGGGTTAGTAGTTAGTGCCCTTGTAAAATAGACACAAGAGTCTGTCTCTCTCCCCTCTGTGGAGAGACAATGAAGAAATGGCTGAGAAGAAAGAGAGTCTTCATGAGACCCAGATTCGCTGTAACTGTGGGTGTGGCCTTTTCAAGTTCAGGGAACTGTAAAAAAAATACATGTCTGGTTTTAGTCCCCCTAGTCCATGGTAGTTTCATTATTCAGCAAGAACCAAGACAACCTGTTTTTCATACTTAGTACTGAAAGCTTGCCAGGGTTGGCCCAGGGTGCTTTGCAGTCGCTGATTGAGAAATCCACTGCTCTGATACTAGAGCATTTATAGCAAGCACTGGGATCTAGCAACAAATTGACAGCCAATAGCAGAGCCAACCAGCCAATGGCACGGACCTTACAACAGGAGAACCCCAAAAAGTTCATTGGGAAATGACCTTTATACACTTAAAATCTTTAAAGCTCTTTGCTTCGTTCTAAGGTAGAACTGGTAAAATTCAGATTTGCTGACCAGAGATCATGTTTTATTCTTTTGTATTCACACTGGCACAGCAACACATTTGAAGTGAAATTAGTACAGATCACATTTGCATATGCATGTATGCAAATATTAATGTATGCTGTCCATGTATGACAACAGCTGTTTAGCTGCTTAATCAGCCCTGTTTGGGGGCTTGTCATGAGTAAGATACGGTGCTGCATCGGGCAAAGGCTAGAGAACCTTGCGCCTGTACCCTGAGTGAGTCGCACACAAGTGTGTTTAGCCACACATGCTGTGAGTTGCACATCAGGGCTGGCATACGTCACAGTGAAAGAGCCAGACCAGAGGCTGTGCAGAAAGTTTCTGGAAATGTTTAGGGTTTGGATTAACCTTAGTAAATGGGTGGAATCTTGAGTAAGCTGAGCCTCTTCCATAGAAGAAAGAGCAAGACATGGCGGAGAGAGGGAGACGGTACTTCTAGGTAACTTCTCGCAGTGACCAGAATTAGTGCGGAGTGACTTGACCACATCAATATTGTTTATAAGGCTGGAAAAAGGACATGGTGTAGACATGAGTGTCTCTCCTTGGCTTCAAAACTCATGTGAACACGGTGTGGAATTGCTGAAGATTCTGAGCTGGAGAGCGATATGTTACAAACCAGTCTGTTCAAATCATCCTTGGAGACCTTTTACAGGCTTCACTGGGCAGAGGAAACCTTGGCATACAGAGAAGCCAAGCAGGAGACACAGGGTGGTCTGAAAGAGAAGGCATGGTCTGATGTGAGAGCCACATCCTGGAAACACAGCGAGGCCAAGAGGAACCCTTAGGATGTGCCTATTGCAGGGGCTGATGGGAGCAAGAGGAGCCCATAGACTGTGGAGGTCACAGGGGCTGATGGGAGCAAGAGGAGCCCATAGGATGTGCAGGTCGCAGGGGCTGATGAGAGCAAGAGGTGCCCATAGGAGGTGCAGGTCGCAGGGGCTGATGGGAGCAAGAGGTGCCCATAGGAGGCGCAGGTCGCAGGGGCTGATGGGAGCAAGAGGTGCCCATAGGAGGCGCAGGTCGCAGGGGCTGATGGGAGCAAGAGGTGCCCATAGGAGGTGCAGGTAGCAGGGGTATTCTACCACATTCAATATATACTATATATACACCATGACCAAGGCAATTCTTACAAGGTCAACGTTTAATTGGGGCTGGCTTACAGGTTCAGAGGGTCAGTCCTTTATCATCAAGGCGGGAGCGTGGCAGCATTTAGGCAGGCATGGCACAGGAGGAACTTAGAGTTCTACATCTTCATCTGAAGGCTGCTAGGAGAATACTGGCTTCCAGGCAGCTAGGATGAGGGTCTTAAAGCTCACACTCACAGTGACACACCTACTCCAACAAGGCCACACCTTCTAACAGTGCCATGTTGGCTGAGCACATACAAACCATCACAGAAGGGATCCTGACCGTGGCAGAGCGCACCTGATGTTCAAGAAGAAGCCTTCCTGTCAGAGACCAAGGAGACCTGGAGAGGGGACACACCGGGTCTCTTCAGGATGCTCCTGGCTGCTGCATTGAGTGTTCTCAACTTGGTTATTGTAAAAGGAGGTGAGAAGGATGTCCTGGGCTGGCAGGTGCTACTGTGCCTTGACAATTGGGGCAGGAAAGAGCCCGCAGAAACTTGAAAGCGTGTCCAAAGGGACACGCTTTCTCTCCAAAGAAGGTGGTGTGGCCAGTATGTTGTCAGGAAGCCCACAAGCAAAGCTGAGAAACCCCAGACCAAAGCACCCAAGATTCAGGGTCTTGTTGCCCAACTCGTCCTGCATCATCATGTATGCGGATATGTTGCTCTGGAGAAACAGTGCACTGAGAAAATCAAGGAGGAGGCTGCAGAGCATGCTCAACCTTTAGCTAAAGAAAAATGCCAGAGCACATCGCCAACAGACAGAGGCTGCCCTCTGTGACAGCATTTGCTTGCAAGTCTGCTTCCACTAGAAAACAAATGGTAACAGCAACAACAACAATAATAGTAACAAATAACAAACAAGTAGTAACAAATGAGTGGCCGGACTTTGAAAAAATAAACGAAAACAAGGAAACAAAGACAGCAAGGTGGCTCCACAGGCAGAAGAAGGCGCTCACCATCAACCTGAACTTGGACCTGCAGTGTGGAAAAGGAGAACTGTCTCTTTTCGGTTGTCTTCTGAACTCCACATGTGTACTGTGTGTGTACCTGAATGTCTAGTCCCACACATGCACGCGCATGCTCTCTCTCTCTCTCGCTCTCTCTCTCTCTCAAATAAATGAGTGTAATTTTAAAAAGGAGTCATTCAAAGACACAAGTTCCTAGAGCAAGAGAACAGATGAGACTAGACTTGATCTCCATGTCCCCTGTCCCCGACCTCCAGTTACTGTGATTGTCAAAGTTACCAATTCCTTCTAGGGGTGAGGGGTTTTCCTGCTGGGGTGAGGGGTTTTCCTGCTGAGGTGAGGGGGTTTTGACAGGTAAGGGTGGTGCCCTTCCAGCCCCAACATCTATCTATGAATCTGTGATGTTGCTCCAGCCTCCCGTTCAAGGCAGGGACTGGCACTCTGAGAGCCCTGATCAGAATACATCCCCATTTTCCTCTAAGTCACGTCTCCCTGGCTCTTTCATCTCAGGATTCTGGGCTTCCACCCTCCACTTCACGAGTCCAGCTGCAAAGCCCAAGAAGTTTCTCCTGTTTCCGTTATCTACCAGGATTCTTCCTTCACCTAGGTCTATTTAGGGTCAGATGAACCGGAAGAAAATGTCAAGGTTATCTCTGGCCATTGGAAGGTAACCTGCTCCTTGCCGCTCTTGGGGTGATCTTTCCTAAATATCTTTGTAGCAATAGCAAAGGAATGCTGTGCAGTCCCCGTTGCCTCCGGCTCTGGTTTATTAGTGCCAGGGTGGCTGTCCTCTGACAGGCTTCCCTCTGAAGTTCAGGAAGTTTTATCTGGTGGGAGGAGAGGAAGGCCGGAAGCAGATGGCCACCTCTTTCAAACCACACTGAATGCCAGTTTCTCTTGGTTGTTAACCATTTCCTTGTCTCTGGGCTGACTGGCTATCTCCAGTCCTCACTGTTTTTGCAGTTCAGTGATGATTTTGTTCTTTCAGAAGCACTTATCTTGTGCTCTGTGCAGATCAGGTACTGAGCTGAGTGCTGAACTCTGAGCTAAACACTAGGAGCTGAGCTCTGTGCCTAGAAGGCCTTCCTTTCCTCCTGCAGATGGAAGAGGAAGCCCACAACGAAGACCCAGGAGATACTTACTTTCATAGGGAATGAGGCCTTTCAGGAGAAGGACAACAACCATGAAATAACCACTTGTGTTAGGAAGTACACATTTGAGAGGCCTCAGCAAAGAAGGCAGAGGGGGCAGATCACAAAGGGATGGGAGCACCAAACACTTGAGTTCAAACCTCACCCCAGTGCAGCCGGGCATCTGTTAAGCTTTTCAGCAAGCAGTGATACAATAAGGAATTTTATAGTCTTCCTGTGGCCTTAAGAAGCAGGGTAAAGGACAAAGGAGTCGGGAAGGCCGGAAGGAGGCGTCAGTGCTTGATTTTACCCTCAGTTCAGTTTGGCTTTTTAAATGATCTGATATATATATAAATCTTGAACATCAGCATTTATTATCTGGGACATGGGGTTAGTGGCTCCCTCTGTCCAGCTCTCTTCTACTTGTCTTATCCAATAAAAAGGGAGACACAATCAATACTTTCCTGCTTAGCAAAGTCTGGAGGGGACTGGAGAGAAGAGTCAGCAGTCAAGAGCATTGGCTGTTCTTCCAGAAGGCCTGGGCTCAGTTTCCAGCACCTACACAGCACACAATCATCTGTAACCCTAGTTCCAGGGGATCCAATGGCCTCTTCTGGCTTCTAAGGGCATTGCAGGTATGTGATGCACAAATATACATGCAGGCAAAACATCCGTACACATAGAGTACAAATAAACAAAAGACACCTGGGATAGCAGGTCCTGCACTTTGCCTAAGCAGCTCAGTAGCGCTGGTCCTGGTGGGCATGGGTGAGTTGGTTCAAGGGTTTGTGCCCAAGAAAGGGGCTGGCGCTGTGTGGAAGAGCCAGCCCTGGTGGCATGGGTGCAGGAAGCTTTTTTTTTCAACCCTTTGCCAGTTGCCACAGGAAGGAGAACTAGCCCCATCCTTCTTCACCTGGGCAAAGTGAGACAGCTGGTCATGGTAGCTTGGGTTTGGGAGAGCTGGCAGGCTGACCAACTCAGCTAACACCCAGGTCCAGATCCAGGGCTTTGAGTTGGCCCACACTAACGTACATGTTATCAATGAACTGCTGGAGCACGTGACGAAGCTGGTCACACAGAAAAAGCTGCAGGATCTTCATTGACACAGGACAACAACAGGATATCCGATGGGAGTCCCAGTGAGGAGAAGCCAGAGGCCTCCAACCAGACCAATGACTCACTGCAATAAATATTTGCAAGTAAAACTGTTTGGGCAAAAGGGTGTATGTATTGTGGGACACAGTGCAGCTTTCTCTGTGAGATTTTGTTTTCTTTTGTGTGTGTGTGTGGGGGGGGAGTTGCAAAGGAGGAAGAGTGGATATGGAGGGATGGGAAAATAAGTCAGGTTGAGAAACATGATGTGAAATTCACAAAGAATCAATAAAAAAAAAGTCTGGGAGGAAGTACAGATGTGGGAATGGACAGGTGTGTGTTGTCCCTCGTAAGAGGGCTTTTGACATTTGACTTTGCCTTTAAGCTGACGAAAGTGTAAGTAGAGAGATCCTTTGGCTGTTATTTTTACATTTTTGGATATGAAAGTCAACACCCACTACTTCAAGGTCCTGTCTAGTCCTCTTTGTCTAAATACAGAGGAGCCTGTAGTTTCTGTGATGTGGTAGCTCTCTTCAGTCGGATCCCTCGACAGATGGTTGTGAGCCATCATGTGCTTCTGGGAATTGAACTCAGGACCTCTGGAAGAGCAGTCAGTGTTCTTTTGTTTTGTTTTGTTTTGTTTTTTTTTTTGGTTTTTCGAGACAGGGTTTCTCTGTATAGCCCTGGCTGTCCTGGAACTCACTCTGTAGACCAGGCTGGCCTCGAACTCAGAAATCCCCCTGCCTCTGCCTCCCGAGTGCTGGGATTAAAGGCGTGCGCCACCACGCCTGGCCACAGTCAGTGTTCTTAACCACTGAGCCATCTCTCCAGCCCAGCCACCTTGGTGGTGGCTCTCCAATCTGGAAGTCACTGAAGAGGCTAGGCTGGCTGGCCTGTAAGCTCCAGGGATCTGCCAGGCTCTGCCTCCCTAGTGCTGGGAGCTCAGCTTCGCGTACCACATCGCCTGTCTTTCTATGTGGGTGCTGGAGTTTGACTCAGGCAAGCCCTTTACTGACTGAGCTGTCTCCCCATAACTGTAGTTTTCAAACTGGATATACATTGGGGTGAAGTGCTAAGTGGACGAGGACACTTTGGTTTGAGACACCCAGCTGTTCCAGAACTATGGGGATGTATAGTGACCACCCACGCTGCCGTGGCTCTGAGGAGGAACCTGCTTCTTTAGGCTTTGTTGGCTAATATCTCTTTCCTCTGGCAGGATATGTGCCATATGGGTTAAGCTCAGAAAACACCCATTTCCTGCTGCTGTCCAAGTCAGTTGATGGCTTCAGACCTCTATGGACAGGATGGAGACAATAGACAAACAGCTCAGTTGTTTACTACATTGGTGGTTCTATGCCTTTAGTCAGCACTCGGAAAACAGAGGCAGGCAGAGTTTTGTGTCTTTGACACTAGCTTGGGAAACAGAACAAGTTCCAGGCAAGCCAACAGGAGCCGTTGAGTCCAGGCTTTTAGCATACACAAACGACAACCCGAGCACACGTACATGGGCAGACACAAATACAAAACAGTACTTATAACATGCCAGATATGCCCGTGTGAAATAAAGGTGAAAACCCAGAATCTATGGGCTGGAGATGTAGTTCAGTGATACAGCATTTGCCCAGCATGCATGGAAGTCCTGGGTTCTAATCCCCAGTTCCTGGGGGGTGGGGAGGGAGAGAGAGGGAGAGAGAGGGAGAGAGAGGGAGGTATCCTTGTTCCTTAAAGAATGTATAGGTCGGGAGGCAGAGGCAGGCGGATTTCTGAGTTCGAGGCCAGCCTGGGCTACAGAGTGAGTTGCAGGACAGCCACAACTACACAGAGAAACCCTGCCTCGAAAAAACAAACAAACAAACAAACAAACAAACGAATGTATAGGTTAGAAATGGAGCTGTAACATAGTCAGGTGGTAATGCCATTGCTACAGTATTGACTTAAAGCAAAACAGGGAAACCATTGGAAATGCTGGTTAGTGTGCAGCTGAGAGCAGCAGCTCCTCCACACTTAAATGACACAGCCCAGACGAAGGGCGCTGGTGAGAACTGTTGTATTTCTGAAACTTTGGAGGTTGACAGGGTTTGCCGTCCGAGCCTCCTACCTAACAATGAATTGTTCGTCAACCTCATTGGGGGCATTCCCCTTCGACCTGCTAATTTGGGAAAATTATTGCTTAGGTGTTGTGCTGGCTGGTTTTATGTCAACTTGACAGAAGCTAAAGTCTTCTGAGAGGAAGGAACCTCAATTAAGAAAATGACTTCATAGGATTAGACTATAGGCAAACCTATAGAGGCTTTTCTTAATTAGTGATTGATGGGGAGGGCCCAGCCCACTGTGGGTGGTGTCATCCTGGGCAGGTAGTCCTAGGATCTATAATAAAGCAGGCTGAGCAAGCCGTGGAGTGCAAGCCAGTAAGCAGCATGCCTCCACAGCCTCTATGTCAGCTCCTGCCTCCAGGTTTCTGCCCTGCTTGAGTTTCTGTCCTGACTTCCTTTGAAGATTAACAGTGACACGAAAGTGTAAGCCAGGGCTGGAGAGATGGCTCAGTGGTTAAGAGCACTGACTGCCCTTCTGAAGGTCCTGAGTTTAAATCCCAGCAACCACATGGTGACTCACAACCATCTGCAATGAAATCTGACGCCCTCTTCTGGTGCATCTGAAGACAGCGACAGTGTACTTAGATATAATAATAAATAAATCTTTAAAAAAAAAGAAAAAGTGTAAGCCGGATGAGCCCTTTCCTCCCCACCTTTCCTTTGGTCACAGTGCTTCATTGCAGGGATAGAAACCCTAAGGCAAGCTGGTGCCAGCATAGTGGGTGCTGCTGTCACAGACCTGACTGTTTTGGGGAGGATCGTGGAAGGACTTTGGAAATGTGGCTAGAAAAGCATTGAGTGTTGACAGCTCGGAGGGATGTTCTGTCGGACCTGGGAGGATCAGAAGCTTGAAAGCAGTGAGAGCAGTGCCTGGGTTTGGAAGTTTTCAGAAGGAAGCAAGACTCTTCTGGGCCATTTGTGTGAAGGATCTGTAATGTCTGATCAGCTGGGGCTGAAGAGTCGGCTGTGGTTAATAAGAGAGTGGAGTTACTGGGACAATGGATGTCGGTTAGCTGGGGTGGAAGAATTAGCTGTGATTCAGAGGAGACCAGCGTCCCTGAGGTGAAGTCTTCTGGTAAGTGCCTTTCAGCTGGCACACAGGAGCTGCGTTCCGGAGATGGCTGACGTTGTGCCTCGTGCTGGCTGCTGAATGCTGCAGTGTAAGAATCACCCAGGTGGTCCTGGTTTTGAAGGCACGAAGGTGTCATAAAGAGTGGCTGGGGCTTGGCACCGGGTGGCCAGGCTGCAGTCCCTGAAGAGAGCCCAGGAAAGGTTATTGGTGAAAATGTAGCCTGGTTGCAGCAAGGAACTCCAGCAGTTTTGGAGACGCTAATACCATGGGATGACCACCAAGACCAGCAGCAGCTGTGGAGTGGAGCCAGCCAGAGCCTAGAAGACAAGCTGAGTGCTGTAGAGGGCAGAGCTGGAGAAGTGACCCAAACCCCTTGGAGGAACCTGGAAGATCATGAGTGAATTCCAGATAATTGGACATTGAGTTATTTACACTAATTGGATTTTTTTTTTTTTTTTTTTTTTTTTTTGCTTTGTTCAGCTGTGACTGTGCCCTTCCTTGCTCTTCCCTCTTGGAGTGACAAAGTATTTAACTTGATTTTGATTTTGATAGGAGTCCAGGGCTGAAAGACTTTGAACTTTTAAGAGATTTTGGGTCTATTAAAGAGATCGGACTTGCTGGGCGTGGTGGCGCACGCCTTTAATCCCAGCACTCGGGAGGCAGAGGCAGGCGGATTTCTGAGTTCGAGGCCAGCCTGGTCTACAAAGTGAGTTCCAGGACAGCCAGGGCTACACAGAGAAACCCTGTCTCGAAAAACCAAAAAAAAAAAAAAAAAAAAAAAAAGAGATCGGACTTTACTGTGCTTGAGTTTGTTAGACTGTGGGGTCTCTAAGTATATTTTCAACGTGAGATCTTGGGAAGGGGAGAGAAGGGAAGACTTGTGGCTTCTTCACAGTGATGTATCTGTGTGTCAAGTTGACAAGGGGTCAGTTGTGTTGGATAATTTTGTGTCAACTTGACACAAGCTGGAGCCACCAGAGAGGAAGCAACCTCCATTAAGAAAAGTCCTCTCTATGATCAGGCTGTAGGCAATCCTAGAGGGAATTTTCTTAATTAGTGTTAATAGGGGAGAGCCCAGCCCACTGTGGGCGGAGCCATCCCCTGGGTCTGCGGTCCTGGGTTCTCTAGGAAAGCAGGTTGAGCAAGCCATGAGGAGCAAGCCAGTAGACCCTGTTTGGGTTTCTGACTCCTTTCGGTGATGAGCAATGATGTGGAAGTGTGAGCCGAGTAAACCCTTTCCTCCCCAACTTGCTTCAACTGGTCAGTTGTAACAACTGGGACTGGAGACAGGTGTGGATCTCTGAGGACTTCATTTCTTCCTAAGTGTTGCCAAAATCACAGTGCAGGTTCAGAATGTTCTCAAACAGTAGAAACCATGTATGTCAACCTAACACACTTTTCATATTTTCTTTAAATTAAAAAACCTTATTATTAGAAAGAGACAGAGCATGTATTTCTCTGTCTCTCTGTCTCTGTCTGTTTCTGTGTGTGTACCTGTGCACACAGGTGTGAGACAGTGTCCTGCAGACATCTGGGGATAGCTCTCAGGCACCCGATTTCACCGTCCTCTTGGTTGAGGTGTGTTCTTGTTGAAACTTCAGATTTTCTATTTATTTATTTTCTTTTCTTAAAGTCTCGGGGAAAGAAACTGTTAATGATAATTTATGGAATAGTCCTGGCAAACATACCTACAGGGTGAGAAGGAAATCAATCAGTATCGCTTTCAAGCCCAGGGAATTGTTTGAGCCATATCTGGGCATAAAGCAGTCTGAGGTGCTGGCCCAGCAATTCGTTCAGGACCATGGCTGAGAGAAGCAGGGAGGAAGTCGGGGAGGACTTGCTGTGGGGTTTGCTGGGAGTGGAAGAAGGCAGCCGCAGTGAGACTGGCTGGCTTGCTGAGTGCAAGCTTTTGGCATCCATGAGGTGGCCTTAACAACACGTGCCTCATTTCTTTCTTTCTCCTTTTTAGCAACAAAGAAGTCAACATAAAGATACCTGTCTTCCTGCCTTCTGGAGTGTCCACCAGATACGCAGGGAATGCAGATATCCAGTAATCATATTTGGGGGGCACCCAATAAGTTTGACTGAAGTTGTCTGCGGGAGCATGGGTGAGAGACTATTTACTGGAAGAGTATGGGTAATTTACCAGTGGTTATACCACTGAAGAGAACTTCTCCCTCCCCCCCCCCCCCCGAAATCATTACCTGCCCATAGGTCCTCGGGAGGTTTATAAAAAGATTATCATTTTTACAAGCAGTAAAAGAGGACACTCAGTGCGTGCGTAGAGTGAGGACCCCACACGTTTCCCTAGGAAACCCTGGAAGAATATGTTAGTTACCATGAAGACAGTCCAAGGACTTCCCTGGGCAGTCTTGTAAGCTTTGCCGGCAGGAGGAAATGCAATTTTTCCCACTGCCTATCAGACAATGCACCCTAAGGAATTGGAATTTCCCCAGGAGTTGCAGGCTGGGAGAAGGAACGGGTCTCAGTGCCAGTCAGAAGAGGAACCTGGCGGAGAGGAAGAGATTTCATACCGTCTGACAACTTGTTAGACCACCTTGCACAAGAGAGGAGCTCTGAGTTTGTTTATGTTGGGTGGGACAGCATGGGCAGGGCCTGCTTAACTGAGCTTAGTTCTTGACCTCTATTCACCAGGCCTCCCGTTCCTCTTCCTGGTGTAGCTAAGTTGAATAAATCTCCGCATGCTCACTACTGTCTGTCTTTTTTTTTTTTTTTTTTTTTTTGGTTTTTCGAGACAGGGTTTCTCTGTGTAGCCCTGGCTGTCTTGGACCTCACTTTGTAAACCAGGCTGGCTTCGAACTCAGAAATCTGCCTGCCTCTGCCTCCCAAGTGCTGGGATCAAAGGTGTGAGCCACTACGCCGGGCTTACTGTCTGTCATCTTAATGTGTTAGGTTTTAAGAGCCCAGGTTTTGATCCAGCAGCTCTGGCAACAACCTCCGAGTGCTGTTTACACTGTGACTCTTTCACATTGTTATATTGTTTAAATGGCTGTACAGATTTTAGTTTTTTGTTTGTTTGTTTTCCCTCAGATGCAGAGAGCTATTAGCTTCACATCCTATTATCTATGTCAGTTTCTATAAGGCCTTTATCTTCCTTTGTTTTATATACACAGATGGACTGCGTCTGAACAGTATGCTGTCACGTACCACAAGTTACTCCATCAGCCCCAGTCTGTGGGGATCGAGGGGGAGGGGCTTGGCTTGCAGGCCTGGCACTGTCCAGGGCTGAATTGTGAATTGTTCCCCTTCTTGCCTCACCTGAGGGGCAGAGGTGGTTTAATTCCCAGCCAGATTCCACCTACTCAACCTAATGGGTTTAAAATAGTGCACCACTGAGATGATCACTAAAAGGGATGCAGGGAGCCAGGAAAAACCCTGTTGGCACCCCAACTGCGCCTCTATCACAAAGGAGGTGCAGACTGGACAGCCGGGATGCATCTGTCCTTGGCCAGGGTTCAGTAGTCTCCCGTTTTCCTTGCCCCTTGGTTTTCTGTCCCTTGCCACTGGTTTGATGTGTTTCTATGTCCAGCTTGCTTTAAGGACATTGGTCATTTCGAATCTGGATCCAGCCCAAAGGCCTCATTTTTTGACCTGATGACCTCTGTGAAGGTTTACTCTCCAAATCAACACGTTGGTGTGGTGGGAACCCTGGGCTGCAAACACACCTGGATTTCACAGGTAGTGTCACACCAGGGTGTCACTAGTTACCTGTCTTCTCTGGTCGTTTTCTGTGAGGACTGGGTGCTCTAGAACAGGCTGAATGGCGGGGACTGAGACTAGGGGGGTTGTCTTTGCTTTTCCATGTTCTCAGATAGGATTCTCATGGAAAACCAAAGTTTTAATTTCTGTATCCAGGCACCACTAGTTGGTGCTTCTTCCAGAGGCCGCTGTGTCCCTTGGTTGTCACAGGCCATAATGTGCAGGCTACTTTATAGGTGACATCCATATCCAATACTTGATAGCATTCCCAGCCCAGACATGACAACTCATTGACTGGTGTCAGGAAAGGCTGCCATGGTATGGGTTTGGGAGAGGGGTCCATCTCTTAGATACAGGGATCAACACTGCCCAAGCTTGAGTGTGCACAGCCTTCAGATTTTGCCTCACACGGAGTGGCTTCCAGCTTGATCTCTTGCTGGACACCCTGTCATAGTTGGCCAGTGTTACCCAGGTTCCCCCCTTTACCAGCTTTCAAACATTTGATGGGGATTTTAATTTTTAGCGTTCTGCTGGAAAAGAATATCTGGTCAATGGGGTGAGAAGCCTGGAGGTGAGGCAGGAGGAGGAACTAGAGAAAGCTTGTGTTTGGGAAGGACCTGGTACTAACTTTTGTGTAAGGGACACTCTTGGACACTTCAGTTTCTTCAGATTAATTACATTGTTTGTGGACTTTAATTAAATTATATCAGCCAAAAGTATGTTTGTCAGATGCTGGAAATTTTTTATATCCGAGGTAGTCTAAAGCAACTTACTTTCCTTCCTGTGCCCTAATTTACTTTAGTTTTTGCCCCTTCCCCCCCCCCCCCCCACTTTCTGTTAAGTTGACTAGGTGCTTTAGTATATCAGTGGTGTACTAACCATAGGAGGTTTGTTGGAAATCACTGAAGTCAAGTGTTTCCTAGGATCATACTGCACAGAGACCAGTATTTTTACATTTGTTTATAAGACTGCATCTGTTGCAAAGAGCTTAAGCAAAACGTCAACACTACTATGGTAAAAACCATGTGTAGAAATAAATCCAGTTACTTTTGGTGTGCAACAGTGTATATACTTACACACGAAAATATCTTTATGTATATCCTTTTAAGCTACTAGCTAACGCCATGATTTTAGAATAGGTACAAAATACAATTTTAGCCAGTGGCTGTCTCCTAATTACAAAGTAGCCAGCACAGGGGACTTCAGTGTCAATGGCCCGAGAGGACACCCAGCAGTATTTAGCCAGGCGGATGACAGTAGAATAAATAAAAACGAAAGGCAGAATTCCAGTGAAGATTCGACGGTTAAGGCCAAGTGGGCAAATTTAAGAATCGGGAAACCGAGGTGACTTAGGACAGGCAACAATCAAAAAAAAACAAAAAAACCAAAAAACACGCTCCCCCCCAACCTACTCAATCCCCTCCCAAAGCCCTGGGGTTGGCGCTGGCTGGGCATTCCGATGGAGAAACCAGGGAACCGGCGCCCGGGAGCGTGCCCAGCCTGGAAAGTTTCTGCGCGGCCCGCGCGCGGGCACGGCCCGAGCAAGGTGGCGGCCGCGCGCCTGCAGCCGCGGGCGGAATTCCGGAGGTGAGCCGGACGCCGGCGATCGTCCCGGCCTGCGCGGGCCCGGTCCGGCTAGGGGCTCGCGACAGCGGCCTCCCCGGGCCCCGAGGTGGGCGGCTTGCCCTCGGCTTCCCTTCCTTCCTAGGCCGTGCGGGCGGGGCTGCGGGCTCGCGGCGCGGGAGCGCGCTGCGCCGCGGGGGCGCGCGCTGGCCCGGCCGCAGTCGGCGTGGGAGCGAGCGCGGGGGTGGGGCGAGGCGGCCGCGAGGCGGCAGGCGCTCGCTCGCTCGCGCACCGGCAGGCCACCGCCTCGCCCCCGTGCCTTCCCTTCCCTTCCCTTCCCTCCACTCCCCTCCCCCGAGCGAATCACGCGCCCTCCTCTGACACTCATAGCGGGCCCGAGCTCCGAATTTATCCTTCACGTGACCTGAGGGGGGTTGGGTGGTTGGCTGGGGGACGGAGGAGAGAGGGGAAGGAGGGAACGGAATCTGCCGTTACCCGAGCAACAGGCCCCGCCCGCCGGCTTGGGGCCGGGGGGGCCGGGCGGAGGACGTCAGCACGTCAGCCGGGGTTTTGCGTTTTGATTGACAGTTGCTATAGCGACCGGGTCGGTCCGTCGCCATTTTGTTGGTTGGTTTTTTTTTAAACCCTTTCGCTTCCCGCCCGAATAATAATAAAAAGCCCCATTGGAGTGAGGCGGGGGTGGCGGCGGCAACCGCGGCGGGGGGATCCGGGGAGACTGCTGCCGTCGCTGCTGCCGATCGCGGCCCAGGTCGGGCTGAGAAAGCGGACTCCCCGAGCGGGGGTGCGGGCGCCACCGCCGCCGCCGCTTGTGCTGCTGTTCCTGCTGCTGCTGTTGGTGCCGCTGCCGCTGCCGCCGCCGCCGCCGCCGGCGAGCGGGCGGGACCGGTGTGAGTGTGAGGGAGCGTGTGCGAGGGCGAGTGTGCGCGCGGTGAGTGTGCGCGAGTGTCTGTGCGGGATCGGGGGCGGGCGGTCCGGGCTCTCCTGGCGGAGCCGCCGCCGCCGCCGCCGCCGCCGCTCGGGCCCCGGCGCTGCTCGCTGCGCAGCTTCGGAGCGCGCGCCATTTTGTGAGATTTACAAAAATCCTCGTCGGGAAGAAGCGGCCGGCAGCGGCCGCCACTCGGCGCCCGGCCTCGCCGCCGCCGCCGCCCTCCGCACCGGGCCGGGCCGGGCCCCGCCGCCAGCACTCGGGGGCCCGGGGACTGCGGTATTTGCCGGGGAGGGGCTGTCGCCTGCCTCCCCGGCCGCGGGCGCCGCCGGCCCCGCCAGCCCGACGGACCCTGAGCCAGCGCGGCTGCGGCGCGGAGCCGGGACGCCGGGGGCGGAGAGAGGCGGCCGGGGCGGCGCTGGCTGCGGAGGCCGCGGCGGGAGCGCGGCGCGGGAGCTCGAGGCTGAGACTCACCGGAGGGAGCGGCGCGAGCGCCCCGCCATCGTCCCGGTGAGTGTCCGCCCCGCCCGGCGCGGCGCGGCCCTGCGCGCGGCTTCCCGGGGCCTGTGAGCCGGGCTCGCCAGGCCTCTAGCGGAGGGAGGGAGGGACCTGCCATCTTAGGAGCGGGCGGGCGGGCGGGCGGCCTGGGGCCCGGGGCCCGGGGAAGAAAGCCTCGTCCCCGAGGAAAGTTGCGGCGGGTGGGACCCGCTGCCTCGGGCCCGGCCGGCGCCAGACCTCCACTGGCTGCCCGGGCGCAGGGGAGGAGGCTGTTCTCCTCCTCCTCCTCCTCTTCCTCCTCATCCTCTGCCCCCAGCTCCTCCCTCGTCCCTCCTCTCGGTCCCCACCGGCGTGCGGAGCGCCGGGGTTCTGGGCAAGGACAATGCACGGGATCAGAAAATGGGGCTGGCGGCCGGGAGGCGAGGACGCAAGGCCCGGTCGGGCCGGGCCGGCGAAGGTCGGCAGCCTGCTGCCTGCGAGGCCCAGTGGGCCCGCGCCCGGGCCTGGGGACCCGGTGTGCTCGGAAGTCGGGCGGCGAGCGCGGGCTACCCAGGGCACCGGAGGGGCCGGGGTGACCTGCATAGCAGCGGGAGGAGACGGGAATTAGAATGGAGACCTGTGTATCGCCTCAAAACTTCAACATCTATTTATAGGCGCAGACCCACTCAGGCTCCAGAGGCCCCAGAGCTGCTGAATATCAGCACTAAGCTAGAGGCCCCTCCCTACCCCGAAATAGTTAAAAATGGCAAAATTCGTGAGTCAGTGACTCCAATGACTTGTCTTGTCTTTGCCCAGCCCTAGATTATGTGACTCCTGTCGTCGAGGTGCAGCATCATTTGCTTCTTGAGTTCTGCCAAATCCCAAGAAAATATTCCTTGTAACTGTTTGCACACTCATAGATTAGTGCAAGGCCTTTTATATATTCCCTCGAATAACCTCCCAGTTGGAAATGCTGCCCATTTTACAGATGAGCAGACTGAGCCTAGAGGTGGGCAGTGACTAGTCCAAGGTCATACAGCCAGGACTCCGGGAGGCCTATGTCAGTTGTTAGCCTGGCTTTCTGTTCATCGGCTCCTAACTTCTTATTAAGTACTGTATGATGACTCAGGGCTGTAACCTAGAGACTGTTTGGGTACAGGTTTTGGTAGAGTTAATTTAGGGTTTGCAGAAGTACAGTTTAGATGAGCCCCTGTAATGAAACTTGTCACCCCCCTCCCCCAAGTAAACTAGTCTGTTTTTGAGTGGAAGAATTGAAACCACTGGTGCATTTTGTTTTTTGCTTTAACTGTTAACAGTATAGAGTTCTTTTTGCATATTGATAAGTCATAAAGTTTGGTGTGAAGTTATTTTTTTTCTTTAAATACTTACATTTCTCTTTTGACACTTTGTACTTTGCATGTTATGAGTAACTATTAGGTATTTTGATTTGAGATGTTAATGTTAATAATGTAGTGGAATTATCTTTGTTAAATTTTTTTAATTGTCTTAAAGAATTACATTTTTAAATAGACTGTAAGTGGGAGACAGGAGCTCAAATTTCACTTGTCAAGGTTTCAGAGGAATAATGGTTAAGGAGGTTTATTTGGATATATGGATTTTCAGGGTACATGTCTTAAAGAACCCTGCCCTTCGGAGCTTCTGTCCTAGCATGGCGGTGGTGTCTGTGGTACTGTCCAAAAAGTTAAAACCCTTGTCAGCATCTATACCAGGTACTCTGTAAAAATGGCCACAGAAAGTTTGTATTTACCTCAGAGAGGCATAAGCTCAGAAATTATTCTAGAAGGGCTGCTCCTGTGTCTGTAAGGCAGGGACACACATTTCGTATGCCTGGTGGATGATGAAGATTTTGTTGTCTTTTGAAGGAGTAGAGTTGAAGGGATGGTTGTTATCTGTAAGGAGAGGAAACTGACTGACTGACCCAGTGGAGCTTCTTGAAGACACTTTGGTGTGTGACCTGTTAAAACTGTAACCTCTATGCTCTGTGCTATACCACTGCTATGTGCTAGGAGTTGAAAAAAAATACCATTCATGAGAACATGGATAGTGAAAAAGACCCTTGGCTAGAGGAATCTCACTTGAGAGTTCTACTCTGTCACTGAGTTTTCTTCGTGGCTGGACTCCTGTGCTTGTGACTCACAGATGGGAGTGACTGACAGTCTGAGGCAGGAGCTCAAGTCTGGGCTGTGCAGTGCAGTGCAGTGACTGAGGGTAAAGCTAAGATGGCTTGTTTCAGACATGGCATGAATTCTGTCATGGGTGTTATGTAACTGTCAAGGAAAGAAATACTGTATGTGTTTACTTTGGGTATTACTTTAAACCATTTTAATAGAAATTTAAATAGCACAGAGATGTTACAGAGTTGATGGTTGGCAAATGTCTGTTCCAGAAAGAAATTTTGTATAGAATCTTGGATGACCAAGAATCATTTTGTACTGCAGGACATAGTTACATAGTATACATAGTTGGACTCCTAGAGGGAGGGAGGGAGGGCTTCATTTCTGAATCTCTTGCTACTTGCTGATGCTCTTGTTCCCACCTGCCAGCCAGTGTCCCTCTTCCCAGTAACTTCTCAAGAAGGAGCTTAGCCAGCAAGCACCACAAGTTTCCAGAAAGTCTGTGAAGAACATGGCTCAGCACTTGGAGCTGTTAGTCTTGAGAATTCTGTGGTATTTCTAGACAGTAACTTGGCCCTAACACTCTACTTTGTGTTGAGTGTTTTGGTGGGTTTCCTCCATTTGTACTTGTCTACTTTCGTCTTAGGAACAGATCTCTTGCTTGGACATAACAGACAGGGTCACCTGTAACTTCACAGTTTGTCTGTCACAGCTGTAGGACTGGAGTAGTAGTGTATGGAGTGGGTATGTCTTCTGAAGGCAGGGACCCTGTGCTGTCCTACCCATTGTCGTGTTTGATGGCAAGGCAGTCTGTGGGAACTCATAACCCAGTGCTCGCATGGGGTGGGGTTTTATGGGGATTAAAAATTGGTGTTTAATTACTTGGAAAAAAATTATTAAATTATTTTAACTTACCTAAAGTTGTCCCTAAATGAAGGAATCTTTTGAAATTATGCTTCACGTCAGCTTCATAATGTTAAGCTGTTGAGTGTAAAGTCTTCTGCTGGGTACGTGAGAGTTGAATGCAGGTTTCACGGAACTAAAATAAAGGTTCACATTAGCTAGTGCAGGCAAGTGTTATTTTAAAAATTTTAGTTTCATATTGATATATAAAAACAAAATTTGACTTGGAAGTACATTGTATTAAACAGCTATGCTTTTTAAAGTTATATTTTGGCTTTGAAATTCTCATTTGAGCATTCTGTAGTGAGTTACAGTTCTTGGTTGAGAGAGAAACCTAACATTGGACATCTAACCTGCTGTGGATCTACCAAGGCAGATTTGTGCTGACAAGGAGCCATGCTGGATTCTTGGCAGTTAGTTCTGAAGAGATGCCATTTTTCTCAAGGATGATTTTTTTATGTATGTTATTATTGTTAATAAACTAAAATTTGACAAGAAATACTTTTTGACTAGGGATGTGTGTGTGTGTGATATGCAGGAGTCATGTAGAAGTCATGTCTCGATGATGAGTCATTTCATCATACAAAATTGAAATCTCATAATTGAGACGCTTTGCTTGGGTTGGCCTGCTGTGATGGTTTGACGTGGTATGAAACCAGCGTATAGAAGGAAGGCATCAACTCTTTTTTAAACAACATTGTCACAGTCACACAACCCCTAGCTTTTTTTGTTCCTTTTTTTTTTTAAAGTTGAAAAAAACAAAACAATTTCAGCGATCAGTTGATTTTTTTTTTTATTTAGAAATATTTGATGGGATTTGTGGCTATGGTTGTGTCTTGGGTGTGTCTGGGTGGGTTGCTGGCACTGGCGTTTCGTTTCTCCAAGAGCTTTGAGGTACCTGGTTTGGAGAAGTCCTTGAGGCCCCTCAAGTACTTCTAGGGAATGACTTCAGGACTCAGGCTCAGCATAGGTGTCTTCCCCTGTGATAGCAGGTTGGCAGCTGTCATGTTGCTGTGCAGATGGTGGGATGGATACTTCTCTGCTCTTCCCTGTCTCCTTTTCAGACACACTCACTCTTCTTCCTCTGCATCATTACCTCAGGGATGCCTTTCCTGTCCCCACCCCCTGTCCCCTCTCCCCCTTAGCTGTGCACAAAGTTAAATCTAGGACATTACACACATGAGGCAAGCATTCGCCCTCAGCTTCCCCATGAGAGCCAAGTAGGGCTTTCTCCTTCTTCCACAGCCTTTATTGCTGATAGTTGTAGGGTGAGTCACAACTGACTTATATACACTTAATCCTTTAATGTCTGTCTGCCTCCTCTCCAATGGACAACGGGGTCTTCCCCACCCATGTGCTAGTGGTCAGATCTAGTCATGTGACCATACTTAGCTGCACAGGAGGCTGGGATTTGTGGTCTTTGGAAGGGTGGCTGTTTATTTGGCTGAGCATTTGCTTCTGTAGATAGGTGGAATGAAGGAAAATTAAACATTACTTGTTCACTTCTAAATATTTTGGAAGAAATCTCTGGAAATAAGGCAGTTTATTGAACGATCACTGTTCAGTATTGGCCATTAAGCTTTGTGCTATAATGAAAACTCAGATTGCCCAGATATATTGCTGGATCTGTTTTCTATCTATCTATCTATCTATCTATCTATCTGTAGTCTGATGAGAAGAATGAATTTGTACAATTTTTTTTTTTTTTGTAGTGAAGATATTTGGGGTCTAATAGTTTACTGACACTGTTTTCTGAGAGAAACAACTTTTTTTTTTTTTTTTTTGGTTTTTTGAGACAGGGTTTCTCTGTGTAGCCCTGGCTGTCCTGGAACTTACTTTGTAGACCAGGCTGGCCTTGAACTCAGAAATCTGCCTGCCTCTGCCTCCCAAATGCTGGGATTAAAGGCTTGTGCCACCACCGCTCAGCCCCAGAACAATTTTTTATAGTTGTGATTATATCATGTAAATAGTAAAATGTAAACTTTTGGCTTTCCTCTTAATAGTCTGCTCTGTCCCGATAGTGTGTGTGGCCCAGCAGGTAGTGCTAGACCAACATGGAGTACTGGACAGCTAGAGCAGCATTTGGGTCTTGGGGCTTTCAGTGTCTGAGAGTCACTAGTGCTGTAAGATGCTAGCAGTGACTTAGGAGACAGTCGTTAGCTGACACCTCCTTCCTGGAGTCCTGACTGTGAGGGAAGGGGAACCCCAGCCTTTCTGTTAGCAGGTGGTAGATGTAGCGGGACCTGGGCAGGCTGACCTGCTCTCCTCTGGAGAACTTGTCAGGGTTTTGGGATTCCCAGGCTCAGGCAATTTTGTGTAGTTTTCGATGACCTCTGGAAGGAGCTTTGTTTATAAGGACTCTGGTCATCCTGTTGCAGCACAGACATCTGAGAAAAGCTCTGGGGGACGAGATTCATCTCACCTTACAGAGGAGGAATGCAGAGAGACCGGGTGCCTGAACTGCACTAGCACGGGCTGTTCTTTTTAGATGGACTAGAGGACAAGAGTTTATGGGGCATCCACATTTACAGGTGTCTGTCAGTCTCAGACACAGCGCTCTTCATGCAAGGAGCTCATTCCTAGGGAATGCTTGGTGTGATTAATTTCCTTTTAGCCTCACAGATAAATAGGCCACTGAAGTACATTGTCCAGTCCTTTCTCTTGCTAGTGTTTGGGAGGGACTTACTAGTGTTTCTTTAGCTTTGAGTTCACTCTGTGTTCCAGGAAGGCTTTGAACTCAGATCTTCCTGCTTCAGCCTTTGGAGTAGCTGGGGTTATAGGCCTGTATCACCTGGCCTGGCTCTTTTGTTTTTCTTTTTTTTTTAGATTTATTTATTTGTTTTATATTACACTTTCTTCAGACACCCCAGAAGAGAGTATCAGAGCCCATTACAGATGGTTGTGAGCCACCATGTGGTTGCTGGGATTTGAACTCAGGACCTCTGGAAGAGCAGTCAGTGCTCTGAACCACTGAGCCATCTCTCCAGCCTGAGGCCTGGCTCTTTTTTAAATTTATTTTGGTGATAGCCTCTCTGGTCCTATCTGGTCTGGAATTCATTATGCAGCTCACACTGGCTTTAAACTCACAGCAGTCCTCCTGCATTCTCTCAGGAGCTGGTGTTATAGGACTGAGCTACCATACTTGACTTCCATGTATGTGTTGTTTTTAATTTTCTAAGTTGTTTGTCGTGTCGATGAAAAGGTTCTGCTGTGTATGTCTGGCTGGCCTGGAATTTGCTATATAGACTAGTCTGGCCTTGAACTCACAGAGATCTGCCTATCTCTGCGTTGGGGTGTTAGGATTAATATGTGTGCCACCTTCTTTAAAATGTTAGAGTATTTGTGTGTCTATATGAGTATATGCCACATTTGTGTAAGGGCCCTTGGGTGCCAGAAGAGTGTGTTGGATCCCATAGAGCTTGTGGGCAGTTATGAACACCCCAGATGGATGCTGGGAACCAGACTGGGTTTCTCTGGAGGAGCATGATGGGCTCTCATGTAGCCCAGCCTACCTTGAAATCCTTCTGCCTCAGCCCCTGGAATGTTGTTACAGGCATGTGTCCCCATGCCCACTTTATGCCATGCTAGGGTTCGATCTGGGGATTCATGGATTGTAGGCAAATACACTACCACAGGAGCTGCATTCCTGGCCCTTGTCAGGTTTGGTTCTGTTTGTTTTGTTGATTTTTGCTTTCATTTTGCTTGGGAACGATTTCATTTTATACATACCCTTTGGTTTCTTTAGTTCTAATGAAGGGATATTAAAATTGTTGTCACTGCTGTTCTTATGTACACTTAGTGGTAAGTAAACTTGTGCTCTGAGCATCTGCTGTAGGATACCTATCTATAAGGAAGACTGTGTACCAGCTATGAGCACACTGGAACAACGTATATTGTTGCCAAGGTGTCTTCTAAAATATCATATCAGTTTATGTGTTTACAATCAGTGTCTGAAGAGCGCATTTTCCTTTTTTTAAATTTTTATTTATTTATTAATTATTTTGAGGCAGGATTTCTCTGTGTAACAGCCCTTGGCCCTGGCTGTCCTGGCACTCATTCTTTAGACTAGGCTGGCTTCAAACTCAGAGACCTGCCTGCCTCTGCCTCTGCCTCTGCCTCTGCCTCTGCCTCTGCCTCTGCCTCTGCCTCTGCCTCTGCCTCTGCCTCTGCCTCTGCCTCTGCCTCTGCCTCTGCCTCTGCCTCTGCCTCTGCCTCTGCCTCTGCCTCTGCCTCCTCTGCCTCCTCTGCCTCCTCTGCCTCCTCTGCCTCCTCTGCCTCCTCTGCCTCCTCTGCCTCCTCTGCCTCCTCTGCCTCCTCTGCCTCCTCTGCCTCCTCTGCCTCTACATTTGCCTCCGAGGGCTGGGATAAAAGGCCTGTTTCACCACTCTCAACTTTTGTGTTTTTCCAATTCTTATGAGGAATATTTTAAAGTTTTAAATATTTGACATTTTATTTGGATTTGCTTTTAATTATGACTAAAGGCTGAATTTGAACATCTTGAATTGTACTCTAATCTGCCCACCCCCCACCAGTACCATTATGGTCCCAGCCCACCTGAGATCGCCTTGCCTCAGCCTCTTGAATGCTGGGACTACAGACAAGGATCCCATCCTGGTTTAAGACCTATGTTTTAAATAACAAAATATTCATTCTTCGTTAGATACATGATTGAAGATATAGTTGATTATTTTTTGGTTTACCTTTATTCTGTTGACTAATTGATGCTTTGATATATTTTAAGAGTCTACAGGGTCTTCTTAGTTGAGAAAATATGGGCACGTTCTCTGTGTGAGGTGTGAGTGGAGTGGTGGTCTCTGTTGATTGTAAGGGAAAGAGGGGTCTGACTGCTTTCCAGAGATGGGTTCAAGAAAAGCTGGGTGCAGGCACCACTTAGAGGTGTAGTCAAGGAAAAGTGAGCACAGGCAAGCCTGTGTTCTGAGAGATGTGGCCGTGTGGAGAACTGGTGGGCACAGAACACAGGACGGCTAGCTAGTTGGGCAACTCGAGTGAGGCTCTGTATGGTAGGCCAGGTTCCCTTGGTCAGATGTGGTTATGAGAGGAGAGGCAAGGGCAGCTGGACATAGCGATGAAGGGGAGGAAGCAAGAGCGGGACTGAGGAGTGAGAGTCGGGACGGGCTGACAGGCAGGTGCAGTACAGAGCACCGTGTGCGTGTGCGGGGCTACAAACGAAGGACGAGGTAGACGATGGAGGGCACGGGAACTTCTTACCTTACATTTCTAGTAGGTAGCAAATGCATTTCTGGATTCACAGAGCAATGTGGCTGAGGTTCTGGAGGTGGAGAGCCTGGTGGGGTGGGGATTAAACCACTACTGGGAGGGTGCTGTGGGGAGGGTTGCGTAGCTCACAGTGGTTTTAGTGTGACAGCTGAGCCTCCTTCCTTCTTTCTGGTAAAACTAGTAGAGTACTTTGTGTCTTCCATGATGCTGGGTGGGGACAGTTTGCAGCACTGATGAAGATGAGAGAGAAGGTGGGGCAGTGGGGAAAAGGAGATTTTCAAACTGACCTTTTTTTTTTTTTTTTTGGTTTTCTAAGACTAGGGTTTCTCTGTGTAGCTTTGGCTGTCCTGGAACTCAGTCAGACTGGCCTCGAACTCACAGAGATCCTCCTGCCTCTGCTTCCTGAGTGCTGGGGCTAAAGATGTACACTACCACTACCCATTGAAACTGACTCTGGAAAGGAAAAAGTTGTTTCCTATTTTATAGTTGGAGATGCAGAGTGGCGGAGTGTGTGAGAGCAGTCACACCATGTTCTTAGTTTGGCCGTAGAGTGTATGAATGCAGTTATCCTAGGTTCTTAGTGTGGCAGACTGTGTGAGAGCAGTCACACCATGTTCTTAGTGTGGCCGTAGAGTGTGTGAATGCAGTTATCCTAGGTTCTTAGTGTGGCAGACTGTGTGAGAGCAGTCACACCGTGTTCTTAGTGTGGCCGTAGAGTGTGTGAGTGCAGTTATCCTAGGTTCTTAGTGTGGCAGACTGTGTGAGAGCAGTCACACCGTGTTCTTAGTGTGGCCGTAGAGTGTGTGAGTGCAGTTATCCTAGGTTCTTAGTGTGGCAGACTGTGTGAGAGCAGTCACACCATGTTCTTAGTGTGGCCGTAGAGTGTATGAATGCAGTTATCCTAGGTTCTTAGTGTGGCAGACTGTGTGAGAGCAGTCACACCGTGTTCTTAGTGTGGCCGTAGAGTGTGTGAGTGCAGTTATCCTAGGTTCTTAGTGTGGCAGACTGTGTGAGAGCAGTCACACCATGTTCTTAGTGTGGCCGTAGAGTGTATGAATGCAGTTATCCTAGGTTCTTAGTGTGGCAGACTGTGTGAGAGCAGTCACACCGTGTTCTTAGTGTGGCCGTAGAGTGTGTGAGTGCAGTTATCCTAGGTTCTTAGTGTGGCAGACTGTGTGAGAGCAGTCACACCATGTTCTTAGTGTGGCCGTAGAGTGTATGAATGCAGTTATCCTAGGTTCTTAGTGTGGCAGACTGTGTGAGAGCAGTCACACCGTGTTCTTAGTGTGGCCGTAGAGTGTGTGAGTGCAGTTATCCTAGGTTCTTAGTGTGGCAGACTGTGTGAGAGCAGTCACACCATGTTCTTAGTGTGGCCGTAGAGTGTGTGAGTGCAGTTATCCTAGGTTCTTAGTGTGGCAGACTATGAGAGCAGTCACACCAGGCTCTTAGTGTTCTCATGGAAATCGCATGGTGTATTGCTTTGTACATGTAGACTGATCCTGTGTGCTGATAGAACTATTGATTGATTAGGCAGGATCTCACTACACACACACACACGCACACAGGAATAGAGACATTCATATGTGCATGCATACACACATGTCTGGCTTGGAGCTCACTGTGTAGACCAGGCTGACCTTGAGCTCACTCAGAGTTGTCTCCCTCTGCCTCTTGAGTACCAGGGTTAAAGTGTGCACCACCATTCTGGTTAAAACTGTTTATTCATTGCGCACCAAAGAGTGCCAAACATGTAACTGGAGCCTGGAAATCAACTCTAAAACAAGAGCTACTGTTGCCTTTGCCATTATGGAATGTTCTGGTGGGAAAGTTATTTTATAGTTAGAGTAGGATTAAGGATATAGTCTACAATAGCCATAAATTAAATCCTCATTTAAATGGACATAGGATGATTGTAAAAAATATTTTTGAGGGTCAAAAAATATCTTAGAGTCCTTTTGATGGTTAATTTTGAGCTAAACTATATTTAGATAGAAATAGACCTCTAGTCCTTGAGACAAATACTGACTACTAAGAAGATTCTGAAAGTTCTTCAAAACAGCGTGGATAAGAAAATGAGTAGGAGCTCACTGAGTGCACTCTGATTTTGTACATTCTCTGATAGTAATCCTATAGCAGAGTCAAAACAGTGCTGAGTCTGCTGAGTTCCTCCGGGGCCTGGCTCGGTTGCTCAGCAGCAGCATAGTTAGGTACAGAGAGGAGAAAGGAAGGAAGGGAAGGGTTAGGATCGTGGCAGATAGTTTGGAGAAGGCCTCTCCCTGCCGAGGACGAAGGCCTATGGAGATGACTAGGAAAGGGATTCAACACTTGCCTGTTATTAAAAAACAAAAGAAAATTTCTGGCCAGATGTGGTATCAGTTTGTGGAAGCCCCTGGAAACTTTGCTCAGGATCCACCCACCTTCTCTTTAGAGACAGTCCCTTTCCCACAGAGCTCACTGATGAGGTGAGTGTGGCTGGCCCTGAATCTCTAGAGCTGCCCCTGCCCCTGCCCCTGCCCCTGCCCCTGCCCCTGCCCCTGCCCCTGCCCCTGCCCCTGCCCCTGCCCCTGCAGCACTGGCTTTGTGGGGGTGTGCTACCACACCTACTTTGTTTGTTGTTTTTTTTTTTTTTCCATGGGTGCTAAGGTCAAACTTGGAGCCTAGTGCTTGCACACCTATACTTTTAGCAATCACATAGGTGCTGGGCATCAAGCAGGAGTTACTCAGTGAGGCTTTTGTCTCTGAACAAACAAAGACGAAAAAGAAAACCTAAACTCTGCCCAGAGCAAAACCACCCCCTACCCCCAAAAACCCGACAAATCCAAAACCAAAGCCTTCCTTAATGGTGTTGTGACTTGTAAGATAAAGACTAAAGGAGTCATAGAACCTGTGTTCTTGCCTAAGTGTCCTGTCCCAGGTGACTGACTCACCCCTCAGCTCTCTCTGGACCACATAAGTGACCCTTCTCTGCACTGTTGTCTTGGTCTGGGGTTATACCTTGTTTAGTAACTTTTTTCCTCATTCAGTTTTTGCTGAGAAATCCCTTTGTTGGGGAGCAGCCCCACCCCCATGTTACTCTAAGTATGTAAAATTGTATGCCTGTTCTTTGTTCATAATACTTTAAAAAAACTAAGCACTTCTTTAAAGTGTCTATTTGATTAATCCTCTGTAGAAATCAGCTGAGTTTTTTACCTTCAGTATTTTACAATCATAGGCATTCCCTGGTACCCAGTACCGTTTAAGCATGAAATAAATGCTTGTTCAATGAATCAATACATCTTAACTTTTTTAGTTAGTCCCAAGGACATTTGCATGTGGAATAAAGAGTAGGGCAGGGAGTTTGGAAACCTAGAAAAAGGCAGAGGCGAAGCATGGTAGAGATGGATTCAACTGGAATCCGGATGTGTCGGCACACTTAGATCAGTTTTGAGGCAGGACTGTAGTGAGTTGAAGCTTCATAGTGAGTTCTGGCTAGAGGGTGAGTGAGACCCTCCTTAAAACAGAAGCACCAGGCAGTGGTGGCACATGCTTTTAATTCCAGCAAAGACAGAGGCAAAGGCAGGCATGTCTCTGAGCTTGAGGCCAGTCTGGTCCACATAGTTCTAGGACAGCCAGGGCTACACAGAGAAACCCTGTCTCAAAAAAACCAAAAACCAAACCAAACCAAGCAAAACCCAAAAACCACAAAAAAGATTAGAGAGCTTTAAGTGCTATGCATGGGAGGAAGAAACTTACTTATTTGTATATAAATGGGTATAAGTGCCTACTGTATGTTGGGACAATCTACTGAATGTGGAAAGTGGAAAGATGGGGCCTCTGTATTAAAGGAATAGCCTAGTAGTTAATTGGAGTCCATACAACTCTTAGTGGATATTTGGAGCGGTTTTATCGATTGAGACGGGGTCTTACCAGACAGCCCAGGCTGGTGACTGCATTCCTGCCTCAGCCTCCAGAGGTGCACTCACTACCTGTCCTACTGGGGTTAATTAAGACTAGCTTAGAATCTGGGAGCAATCAGCTTGGAAGGTGAAGTTGTTCGTTATTCCTTACTCCTAGCCAACAGAGGGACATTCTTTCAGCTAGAACTTAGATCCAGCTTTGTAGTAGGTCTCGTGCACATTTAAAATAAGTCTAGCTTTGGAAAGTAACAAAAAATGAAGAGAGGAGTCTAGATGCCTTGTGGCTGGGGTTTCCTCCATTTTCATTGTTTGGGTTCAGAACAAGAGTGAGGCAAGGTTTACTGCATGAAGAGGTTTCCAAAAAGTGAGTTGTCACCACAGTGAGAGAAGAGTGAAGCTGGCATTCTTGCCAGGTGCAACAATTTCTTTTATTTTTTTTTTTTGTTTGTTTGTTTTTTGTTTTTTGTTTTTTTTTGTTTTTTTTGTTTTTTTTCTGAGACAAGATATCTTTGTGTAGCTCTGGCTGTCCTGGAACTAGCTTTGTAGACCTTGCTACAGAAACTCAGAGAGATCTGCCTGTCTCTGCCTCTCAAGCACTGTCTGCCTGGGATTAAAGCTGTGCACCAGTAGTTGCCTGGCTGCAGTCTGTGATCTTGGGAGGTGACATTTAAACAGGTGTTTATTCTCAGTGACAGCTTCCATAGTCAGTATTTGGAAAAGCAAAAATTTGGGTAACTTGTTGAAGATGTCCTTCCTCCCTGTGCCTGGTCCCTTGCTGGCTTCTTGGGACATAGTCATGGATCAGATTGATGTAACTGGTCTCTGCCCTCATGGAACTTTACTATGTTGTTAGACCTTACTGGAGGGAAATGTAGAAAAAAAAAATACAGGTTATACCTTGTATAAATGGCTTATGTCTTTTTTCTTGGGCTTAGTTTTGATGGTGACACTTTATAACTTAATCTCTGGCAAGGTGGGAATCAGGATGGGGATGGTGTGGGACACAGTACTAAGTTAAGATATAGGACCTGTTGGTAAAGCTCCAGCTTGTTGGCAGTTTGAGACAGCTCAAGCTGGCTTAAAATTCCTGATAGATTGGGCTGGCCTTGACCTGAGGGTCCTCACAGGCTGAGGTGAAGATCACAGGCTGCTGTTAACACTTTAATCTGTCACATGGTTTTCTTTTTCAAGAAGGGCTCATGTAAACTGAGTTTCTACTGTTTAGTAGTAGCAGTAACCACTATTAGTCAGTACTCTGCATTAGGTAGGCCCTTGGACAGGCATTTATTATTAGGCATTGTACCCTGTTCAGCAGTCCTACAATGTAGCTAATATTATTTGCATTTTATAAGTTAAACAAATAGGGATGCAGGGAATTAATCTTGTTTCACATTGCTCATAGTGCTCAATAGTGCATATGGTCCACATAGTGCTACCAGGTAAAAAGCCCAGGTCAGCATTTTGAGGGCGGGCAGCTAGCCTGTAGCCCATTTACCTAAGGAACAGAGAGGCTTAGTGGTCAGGCCTAGAGCCCTGTGGTCAGTTTATCGAATCCTCTCGCCATCCAGGAGAGGCCAGGAAATTCCCTGAATGGTACTGCTGGGAAGTAAACCAAGGCACTGCTTGGGGTCACTTGGTCCCCATCTTGGTGCACTTGGGTCACTGGAGTCCCCATCCTGCATGTGCTGTCAGGCACATTGTAGAGTTGTGTTTAGTGGCAGTGTATCTATCCCAGAGGCAGCAGTGAGAGACTCTAGTTGTAGTGTTTAATCTGTTTTTATTGGTGTCAGGACAAGGGACAGTCGTTGAGTCTTGTGTTTTCTTCATTAAACAGGATCTATGGTTTGATTTTGGTCAGCCTGACTATATACCTGTATAGGTTTTCTATGAGTGACTTACTTTCAGGCTGTGAAAGCCAGTGCTAGTATAGTATAAACCTATGCTAGCTATGCTAAGGAACACTGTCCTGTGGTAGGTAGGGAGTTCACAGAGAGTCAGGGCTACAGTGTGAAATCCTGTTTTAAAAGAAAGTAATTGTGGCTACAGCCTGAAGTTAGTTGGTTTCCTTGATTTGCAGAATAGTTGAAAATAAAAGTCCCAGTAGCAGCAGGGATGGCAGAAGGAATCAACCTTAATATGCAACAAACAATAGTTTTCTCTCGCCGTGTAACTGTACCCTCACAGAGTTAGCAGGATTTGGGTAAAATGGGGAGTCATTACCTCAGCTTCTGAGTCAGGTTCTTGGGTGCATTTTAGTTGAGTCTCTGTTCTAGAGTCTTAAAAAGATGTGCTAGATTTGATTGGGGAAGACCTCTTATAAAGTATGCTGTTGCTAGCAATATGAATATTGGCAATTTCGGTTTCTTTCTGCTATTTGACAAGTATCTGTCTTAAAATCTTACTATACTGTTGTTCTTTCCAATTTAGCTATTTACTCCAGGCCGGAGTAGGAGCCTCACTTTACAGGCAGTTGACAGTCATCTCCTAAAACCTTGGAGATGACATCTATGTTACTTTCGCTTATTTTCTTAGGTAAATTCACACCTGTGGTCCTGTTCATGTTCAAGGAGAAAGAGAGCAGGTGGGGTGAGCACTGAGAGCATGATGGGAGCCAGGGTAGTCTCGCCAGCAGTGTGGAGAGGTGGCAGAAAGGGCCTCTGTACTCCTGGCCTTCAGGCTTTGAGTCCTAGCCCTGTCTTCCCCAGCCACAGACATACATGGCTCTCCTCTTGAGCTTCCAGCCTAAGGTATTGTCTTCCTGCTCTGTGTCCTTGTGAAGAAGTGGATGCAGGTGAATGAGAGGGCCTCTCTGGCCTCGGTGTGCTGCTGAGTCTTTCCTGCACGTTGTTGATGGCAGCTTTCCTCTCTGCATCCAAGGGCTTCCTTGTCCTTCCTTCAGACTTGCTCTCTTGACGTTTATGCGTAGATGTGTTTGTTGGTCCCACCCTTTTTACAGTTCTTAAAAATGTCACAATTTTATGGTTCCATCTTTTGTTAGACCAAGTTGTGGTTTGTGCTTTCAAGGCCTAATGTACTGGTGTTTGGAATTCTGACTCCTTAAATATTGGCTGATTAATTGTAAGGCTATGTTAATGCATCGTGTCTTAGAATACTTCCTGCTACTCTATGATGCTTTGGGTTCTAGAGAAGTCAGTCCCTCTAAGGTGAGATGCTAGCAACTTAACCAGCACTGGCAGGCCTTTTCATCCTCTTGTCTGTGTCGCTGCCTTCTTTCTTGTGTTTTAAAACAAGTCCCCTAAGTGACTCTTCCTTGTGATCCTGTTGCAGGTTGGTGAGCAGGCGGAGCTCAGTGTGCTTGTTTTGTTTTCCATTGTTGTCCCCTTGTGTCCCTACCCTGAGTGTGTGGGGTGCATTCTCGTTTCCTGCAGTATATAGGGTTTCATGGCTCTTACTGCATGGAATGAAAACCACTTTTATTTTTAAACTCTTCAGATTCTGTTTGTAACTGATCTAACTTGTCTTCTTAGGTTACTTTCTGTTCTCCTGCCTTACTGTTTTTATTCCATAACGATTCTGACTAGTTTAATTTTCTTGTGTGCTAGCCTTTTCTGTTCCTTTAGTCTTAGCTGTCCCTTGAGCATGTTGTCTGTGCTTTTAGATTGTCTATGGAGCATAGAACTGGCATGTAGCAGATGCTTATTGCGTTAAACAAACAACGCTACATTGTTTAATACAATGCTACTCAAACTTTGTGTTATTCATTATAATTTCCAAATGTTGTATTATCTCATTTAATTGCAGCTCAGCTCTGCCAGCGTCATTCGTCTTTCATAAATGCTGTTGAGCAAATTGCCCAAGGTTGCATAGCTGTTGAGATGAAGGTTAGACTTAACAAGTGTCTGTGTCTTTTAGGCTTAATTTTAGCTGGCTCAGGTTGGGAATAAAGCAGAAAAATCATGTTCCTTTGAGCTAGCATTAAAATGCTTATATTTCACCCTTGATGGAGTGGGTGTGAGGGAAGCTAGCCTTAGTTATTCATTTAGATGTCATCTCTAGTTTTCTGTGACTTGGCAGGAGGGAAGCACATTTCTTTCCTGCTGCTTTCCCTAGTTTCTGTCTTTGTTCTCATTTTATTACACACACTATAAAGTTGCTGATACAAAGTGTTTGGGGCCTTTCTCAGTCCGTTTGTGCTGCTTTGACAGGACTTAGCAGATGAGGTGAGGTAGTAACACTGCTTGCTGCACGGCCATTGAGTCAGAGGTGAGAATCCAGTCACCAGCTGAGTCAGTGCACGGTGAAGGCTTGCTCTCTTCCCGCCTCAGGTGGCAGGGCAGGCAGCTTATTCCAGCCCAAACACTCGGCACTTTCCAACAAGCTCCATCTGTTTCCTTACCCCAAAACAAAACCCAAATTATGTGTGTTTGTGCATACATGTGCATGTGTGAGTGCAAATACCTACGGATTCCAGAAGTGGGTGCTGGATTGTCTGGATCACCTGATGTGGGGGCCAGGAATCAAACTCAGGTCCTCTGGAGGAGCAGCAGATGCTCTCAGTCACTGAGACTTAGCTCCAGCCAAGCCCCAAATCTTCCCTAATACTGCCAAGTTCTAACAAATTTTGGAGAAGACACCAATATTCAGACCTTAGTGCGTGCTGCTGTAGTGCAAGTAGTGTGGACTGGATGAAGGAGCAGAGATGTAGTCACAAGTCTTTGGGCTGAGAGAGCCAAGATAAACTGGTAGGTTCATTGTTCAGTGATGATGTAGTCTCTGCTGAGTGATGATGTAGTCTTTGCTTCCAAAATGGCCTCTGACAGAGGGATGAAATGTTGTATCTCTCTCCTCCTCTATGTTTTTAATCTGGGGTCTTTACTCTCTTCCTTCTCAGTATTAACTGTATGATACAAGTGAATATCTGTTGATATGCCGAAGAAAGAAAGTGTGAGGAGGTGGGCTTCACAGCCTCTTTGTCAATTTGGAAAGACATTTCAGAAGAGGGAGAATGTTCCTGTTAAACGTTTACAAATGAGTTCATTGTAATTGTCCCTATATTTGTTAGTAAAGGAAATGCTGAGTTCCTGAACACAGTTGCAGTGGCATATAGCAACAGCACTGCTTGTCTACTGAGTATTCAGGTCTAGACAGGATAATTTCTATTCCAAATGGTATCTGCTTTCACTGTGCGGTCCAAGTTGACTCAGCCTTTACTTGTCTGGTGTCTGCCATCGTCTTCCACATTGCCTTTGCCCTCATTGCCTTTGCCTTGCTTTTTCATAGATTGGGATAGTTGGGCTTCTTATGGAATGACTGCTTTCCAGAGGTTAGACAGAGAGCTGCCAGGCCATGTTGGAGCCTTCCTGGAAGCATGCCACTTCCCATCTTCTCTTGTCTTGGGTCAGGTCAGTCTCAGGGCCAGGACTGTGCAAGGTGTGGATACTGAAGTGGTGGTTGACTTGAGCCAGTGGACATTCTCTGCCATAACAAAAAGTGACAGTTTGTGTTGGCTCGTTCAGGTTTTCATTATATAATATTATTTTGTGCATCAGCTTTTAGCTGTAAGTACATTGAAAGCACTATATAATAATGTAATTCTCAAAGTCAATTAAATGATATATTTAATTTTGATAGGATTCATACACACGCAAGGACTGAGCAGAAGTGATGATGGGTACTTTAATGGGCATCTCAGTTCCATCTTACACGTCACATTATGAGATAAAAGCCAGGTTGTGTAGTTTGTCAAATAAACCACCTCTTGAATCATGTTACAATCCATAAAACACCTCAGATATTCCCACAGTAACCTGTGGCTGTATTTTGTACAAGGAAAAAAAGGGCTAGACATTCTAAGACTGACTCTGTAATTGGAACTCGAGCTGTGCACATATCCAACTTCTAAACAGTGAGCCACAGCGCTGGCTACTTGATGGGAGACCTGAGAGATTCTCCTCAGAGACACATTCATCTCCAGCTTGTCCTTCAGCCATAGCTGTCTCTTCCAGGGAGTAAACCAGTTCTGTGTCTGCTCCTTTATAGTACAGGTTGGTGGGGGGAAGGGTGGAAGACAGCCCAGTGCCCCATCCTGTAGGCAGAAGGCATGGGATGGCTGCTGACATCTGGCGTGTTGGCTTATTTCTGTGCTTTGAGCTGGGTACAAATAGAACTGTGTCCCTAGGAGTTGGTGGGTGCTGCTGGACAGGCATGGCAGCAGTACAAGAGTACTTTTTATCCCCAACACAGGGTTGCTCTATGCAGTCCTGATTGTCCTGGAACTCAGTCTGTAGATCAGGCTGGCCTCAAACAACCCACCTGCCTCTGCCTCCCAAGCACTGAGATTGAAGGCGTGCACCAGTACTGCTCAGCAGAAGACTGATTTTTTAACCAGCTATCTTCTATAAGAAAACTGCCAAAATGTCTATAACTTCAGATTCTAGTTATACCATAACACTGAGGGCAGCGGGAAGGAACAGCCAGTTCAGAGCAGTGCCTGATGGTTCTCGCTTCTTGCAGTGCTTCTGAGTCTCCCTGGTCTGTCAGTATTCTTGTGTATAAACACCTGGTTTATAATCTTCTGATCAGTTTGTGGCATCCAGAATTTTCTTCTCAATCTTGTACTGCCTTAGAGGTACCCTGTGAAGGAAGTTAGTTGCACTTGGCATCTAACAGTAGTGTATAGGGCCAGTGGCCACACACTGTAACAGATGCTGAAGGCAGGCGCTAGTCTTAAGGGGCTGCTGGGGTAGTTCACTCATTTCCTGCTCTGTTTTGCTCTCATCCGAGTGGGGAAGGTGCTCTGGATAGGGAAGTACAGAGACTGGGCTGGGTCCACCCTGCCCTTCCCGAGGCTTTAGATGGTACTTTTCATTTTCTGTTATGGCATAGCACCTGCATAGAGGACGGGAAATTCAACAGGAAAGTGTTTGGCCACAGAGATCAGACTAGTCAACCAGCATCTCTGTATTTTTCAGAACATTTTGGGAGGGTGGGCTTTTTTTTTTTAAGGATTTATTTCATGTGTATCAGTGTTTTGCGTGTGTGTGCGATGCCTGTAGAAGTCAGAAGAAGGCATTAGATTCCCTGGAACTGGAACTATGGATGGCTGTGAGCTGCCATGTGGGTTCTGGGACCTGAACCAGTCTCCTCTGCATGAGAAACAAGTGCTCTCAACAGCTGAGCCACCTCGCTAGCCTCGCCTTAGTCATGCATTTTACACAGAGTAAGATAGTCTGGCAAGTAGTGGCTAAAAATGCTAAGGATAATGTAATGAAAGATGTGTGAAGTTAATTAGAAATACACAACTCAACCAAATCTGATTCTGTGTTTGCCTCAGGAAGAGTTGTTGCGACCTTGCTTGTACTTAGATACATATTCAGTCTCTCTGGAGTGGAGGTCCTCTTCCTGGGAGCCAGCTCAGAAAACCTTCCCGGGCATTACCCAGGCTCTTGGACTCTGGGTTCTTGTCATAAATTCCCACTTTGGCCTTGTGTCAAGATTGCCTAGGGATCTTGTTCAGCAAGTAGGCTCAGGCTATGCCCTCAGGAGACTGATGGTTCTGTCTCAGAATCTGAATTTTTAACAAGCCCCCTCAGGGTGATTCCAATGGAGCTGTCAGTAGTGTGGGAAACACTTGCTTAGAAAGTTGGTGTGTCATTTGCCTTATAGGAAAGTGCTTCTTTACCTCTTAGGCTGAGAGAGGATGAAAATGGGTTGTATTTGAAGTTGTTTTATAAACTAAAAAAATAGCATAAAAGCTTTAGATAGCATTGTAAAATTGAGTGTCTGCCTGGTTTGCCCAGAAAGGTAAGTTTATTTCCTGTCAGAAATAAACTGGGGGCTGGTGAGATGGCTCAGTGGGTAAGAGCACCCGACTGCTCTTCCGAAGGTCCAGAGTTCAAATCCCAGCAACCACATGGTGGCTCACAACCATCCGCAACAAGATATGACTCCCTCTTCTGGAGTGTCTGAAGACAGCTACAGTGTACTTACATATATTAATAAAATAAATCTTAAAAAAAAAAGAAATAAACTGTGAGGCACAGGTGGGAATCTAGGCTTCTAGAGTTTTACATACTTGAGCAGGACTCGAAAAATGTTACCCTTTCAGTTTAACTGTTCTTGAAAACAAATTATGAGTAGATAGTTTTGATGTTTCACAGTTGTAGGATAGTAGGTGACAGCTCAATGCCCAGAGTGCAACACACTGTGAATATAGTATGCATGGAAGAGTCTGAGCTTTGGACTGTGGCAAGGCCAAGCTGAGTAAGATGTTCCCTGTCTGTGAGGAAGTTGCAGTGTATTACAGGGGGCTCAGAAATCATACTGTAAGTGTTAAGAATTGCTTTCTCCTTTAATCAGAAAGAGATCATGTGAGGTGGTCTTTGTGTCAATAGTCTAGCTAGAGACAGCAGGGAGCAGTTTGTTAGGAAGTATGAGAGCCCTTTGCTGTGGTGTGGAGCAGTAACCAGAACCCAGCAGCAAGGAAAATGGTGGGAAACTTGCAGAAGGGAAGGCTGCACCTTGCTTCCTGTGGAAAGGCAAAAGAGCGCTCAGATTTGGATGCAGGTTACGCGAGTGGGTTCTTGGTATTTGCTGACCTTGTCTCAGCAGTACCGGAGCAGGAAGAGACAGATAGATATCTTAGTGCATATAATAGGGGATTTTGAGAACCCTCAAGCAGCAGTTTGTAATTGTGGTGCCAAATCTGGATTGTTTGTAGGTATTTAAAATAAATGGCTTTTCTTGGTGAGACAGCTTCCTAAGCCTCATTGGGTTCTCTGCCTTGTCAGTACATTAGATTTGGTTAGGTTTTGACAAAGACAGGATTGCTTCTAACCCATTGTGACATGAAGGATAGAGATCTATGGGTTTATTAACAAGCCGAGGCACTGGCAGGGGAAGAGCAGGGTGGAAAGCCTGCCTCAGCTGTTGGTAGTGAGGCGTGTTCACAGGAGCCAGGTTGCTTCCCCACTGCTGACGCGTGATGTGCCATTCTTACATTGGCTGCTTGTAATGGAACATTGTGACTGATCCTGTTCAAGATGGGGCACACTAGTGTTGAACTTCACCGAGCACAGTGGCTTATGCATGTCTTCATAAAGCTGGCAGGGCTCACTAGAAAGTCTTCTGATTGGAAGTCATTCCAAATAAGCTGGACCTGCAGTGCTGATTTCCACTTAAGACCACAGAGCACCCAGATCTGCTAATGAGTGCTCTTGGAGTGTCTCCTAGGAGGCACTTCTAGAGTGAATATATTGTATGGAAATTTGAAAGGTTCTTCTTAGCTCCTTTATTAGTTTCTTGTGGCCTCTGTAAGAACTTTATGACTTAAAGCAACATAAATGTGTCCTGTTAGCTCTGGAGCTCAGCAGTCCAAAATGGCAACCACTAAACTGTCATCAAGGAGGCTTCAGGGCCAGGGCTGTGTTCTCTTGGGAAGCTGTGGGGGAGAATCCTGACCTTTTGGGCTAGCTGGTGGCTGCTAGCTGGCTTTCCTTGGCTTGTGGGTACATCATTCTGGCATCTCCTTCTGAGGTCACATTGCCTCCCTTTCTGCCCATGTCATGTCTGCTGCTTCTGTCTTAGGGGACACATGTGGTGGTGGTGTTTAGGACACTTGACAGTTGTGGACTTGTGGACCCTGTGCTTCTTAAGATCTGTCACATAAACCACAAGAGCTGTTTCCAAAATCAGCTACAGTTTCTAGGTTCCAGGGTTCAGGATAGAAACATCCTTGGAGATATTCTTGTAAATGATTTGAAAGAGTAAGAAGATTGCATTTGAAACAGTTAACTTTTTGGGTAGCATATCTTGTAACTCTTCAATGTTAGTTTGATGATCCAAATTTGGAATCTAAACTGGGAGGCAGTTCTCAATCTGTAAGATGTCATTGATAGCATTGAATTGAGCTTCTTTCTGTCAGTGATGGAAGTTAGTTCTTATAGAGCTGGCTTAGGATGACTGATACTTTTATACCAGGTATTTATTAAAATGAGACTATTCAGGAGTTAACACCTGTAAAAATGAGTCTAAATTTAGGGAGGTAGTACAAATGCTGGAGCCTGTTTAGGAGCCTTAGAGTTTGAGTGACTGAAAAGATCGTGGAGAGTAGTGAGAAATACATGATCATGCTTTTCCTGAAGATTTGTGCTTGAGTTGAAGTGAAAATAGGTTATCATTGTGTTCTCACTGTGCTGCCTTTATGTAGTTAATTTTGGTGTGGGCTGCTAGCTTGTTTTAAATAAAGTATAAATATATATTCAGTAGTGTTGATGATCTACACACTGGAAAGCTGAGTGTGGTGAAGGTGGCGATATACTCCTGGAATTAACACTCTGGAGACAGGAGGATTGACTTTACAAGGTCAAGGCCACCTTTAGTTCCAGGCAGCCAGGGTAAGAATAAGGCCCTTTCTTAAAACATTTAACAAGAAAAGTGGGCACACATGGAGTTGGAGGTGCCAGTGGAGGCCTTGCAGTTACGTGTGCTTTCTTTTATCTGAGCATCCTACGTAATACACGTTCTGAAGTTTTCAGATCAGTGACCTAAGGCTGAGGTACATGTCCACCCCCTAAGCTTGCAATGTGATGGATTGCCTGCTACCTTGACTTTGTGATGGAGAGTTTGTGTCATCTTGTGTGTGATTGCCGAGCTTCTGAAGGTCCTCTGTGTTTTGAGGGTATTCACACCTGCCTTTAAGTATTTAGAGTCAGTGTTGTTCCAAGTCCTGTTGCACACAACCCTTTCCCTTCTCCTGTTCAGGGTCCGGTGAGCGGTGTACCTGCCCTTCCTTAGGTTTGCTGGGGCCCAGCTTCTTCTCCTGCTTGTATTGTACATGAAAGGCTTCAGCTTACTCTTACTGGGTTCTGCCTTAGGCCTGCTATTAAGCTGTCAGTTTCTTAATGAAATTAATGGGACAAAAATCATTTATGAAAATTTATCTACTTTTTCATTTTCATTTTTTTAGTGTAGATTTGAATTTCCATGTAGTATTTCTTTTCCTTTAGACTGAAGAACTCTTTTTTTTCTTTTAGATTTATTTTATCTATGTGATCTATGAGTGTTTTGCCTGCGTGTATGTTTGTGTACTGTGTATGTTCCTCATTCCCACAAAGGTCTCAGCAGGGTGTCAGATTCCCAGGCCCTGGAGTTACGGATGTTTGCGAGCCACCATGTAGATGCTGAGTATCAAACCCAGGTCCTGTGCAAGAGTAATATGTGCTCTCACCCTCTCACCGTTGAGCATCTCTCCTGCCCCAGAGGAACATTGTTTGACATTTCTTGTTGTGCAGGTCTGTTAGGATTGATGTTTCTTAGTCAAACACGTATCTACCAGTGTCTGTTTCTTCTGTGTTTGAATGTGAAGAGTGGATGTTGCTATTTTCTTGGCACTGTGGCTGCTATCCTCACTCATGGGCGGGCGGCGTCTCTAGTGTCACTTTCTCTTGGGCTGCTTTCAAGACAGTGTCTGTATCTCTGGTTTTGAGCTGTGGGGTATGGCTATACTTTGAAATTTGTCTGGCTCACTATCTTTGGTTTCATTTTATGTGTGATTGTCAGTATTTGATGCTTCTCAGGTCTCTAAGGCCTCTTCATCATCTTCTGTCTCTCCCTTCTCTGTCCTTAAGACTGATCTGTCATCAGGTTTCCTGAGTGTGTGTCTCTGTCTCTGTCTGTCTGTCTGTCTGTCTGTCTGTCTGTCTCTGTCTCTCTTTCGGCCTCTCATTCTGCTTATGTGAATGACAACTTCAATGTGTTGGTGAATCTAGTACATTTTCTGTTTTGGTTATTATGCTCTTTTTTTTTTCTTTTGGTTATTTTCTATGGTTTTAGTTTTCTATTGAGATACTCTATTTACATATTAAAAGTCGCTATGTTTAGCTAGGCACTGTGATACTGGCCTTGACCTTAGAACTCTAGAGGTAGAAGTAGGAGGATTTCTGTGAGTTGGGGACCAGTGTGCTTCATGTGGTGAGTTGTAGGCCAGCTGAGGGTACATAGTGAGACCCTGTCTCAAAACAAGAAACTTTTAAATACTACTACCACCAACAAAAATCGTGTTTTCCTCTAAGTTTCTTAACTTCATTTTGTCTTTTTCTTTGAGTATGTAAAATACCTGCCCTAAATCTGCTAGATCTGCAGTGGGTCAGCTGACTTCTGTCCAGTTGATCCCCATTCCATTGACATGTTTTTGACTCCATTTTTTTAATACTACATTTAATTTTTTCCAAGCAATATATTTGATCATATTTTTCCCTCTCTAATGTTCTTCCAGATTCTCTCTACCTTTCAATCCACCTAACTTTTCTCTAAGACCACACGAAATCCTAAAGAATGCTCCCCCCCACCCCCCAAGAAAGCAAAACAAACCCTACAAAGCCGGAAAGCACTCAACAAACACCAAGCACACACAGAGAGAGAGCAGTGGAGTCTGCCGTGCTAGTCAGTGGCTGCTGAGCAGGAGGCCTGCTCTGTAGTGCACTTGATACAGCCAGTATCACCCTACTGGAGGAAACTGAGTTTCTTCTCTCACTTACAAGGAGCTTCTTGGTTAGAGGTGGAACTTTGTGCACACTTCCTCTCTTGCTGGGGTTTTTGTCTGGGTGGTATTTGTTTAGGTCTTATGTATGTTAACACAGTCTCAATGAATTCAGACGGGTATCAAGTCCTGTTTGGAAAGGCTCTGTCTTTGGGCTTATCCACCACCTCTGGCTCTTACAGTATTTCTACCTTCTCATCTGTTTAGTTCTTCTTTGAGGAAACAGCTTCGAGGGGAAGAGTTTTATATAGACACCCATTTAGGGCTGAATGCTTCAATGTCTCTGTCTACACATTGGTATCTGGGTTAATTAAGATTTCCTGCAATAAGTTGTTTCTCTGATGAGGGTTAATCAATGCAGCAACAATGGGTATAACAATGTTACTAGAAATTGTTTTATTGCTAGGTTCACTTAGTAGAATAAGTATTATATTTTCCCCTAGGAAATAGAAGTCTGTCTATTCTCACGTTCTTGGCCTCGTTAACAGTGCCATGTGTGTTTCGTCTCATGGAATGGGCCTTAAATCCAATCAGAAAGTGGTTGGTTGCCCCTGTAACATTGATACTATCACTGCACCTGGGTATCCTGCAGGCAGCTTGTTGTGCTTGAGGCAGGGCATGCACCTGGGTGAGAGACATGGCTACTTTTCTCTTCCAGCGGTGTGCGTAGCAGCGCCTTCCAGCAGTATTGATGGTTGTTAGAAGGAAGGCCTGAAGAAACTTCTTCCAGTAAGGCTTTACTCTCGTGTTGTGGACGCTAACCAATAGCGTTGGCAGCAGCCTGTAATGTTTGCAGTGAGTTAACAAGATACAACGCATACCTGGTAGTGAGGTAGCATATGATGTCTAGTTGGGCCTCTGCCTTTCCCTGTTAAATGGTAACTCTATTTAAATTCTTTTTTTATATATTTTAGGAAGCTTCTAGAATAGTAGGTTTTTATATAGCTCCCCCCCCCTCCCCCCAGACAGGGTTTCTCTGTGTAGTCCTAGTTGTCCTGGAACTCACTTTGTAGACCAGGCTGGCCTTGTCGAACTCAGAAATCCGCCTGTCTCTGCTTCCCAAGTGCTGGGATTTTTTGGTTTTCGAGACAGGGTTTCTCTGTGTAGCTTTGACTGTCCTGGGACTCACTTTGTAGACCAGGCTGGCCTAGAACTCTCCTCCCCATTTAGTCTCTGTTCTACTTTGCCTCTTTTGTGACATGATGCTGTAATCTCCCCTTCCTTGGAAGATATCCTCCTCCTCCCCGGTCCCTCACCAGTTACCTGCCCTTTGTGGATGTTCTAAGCAAAACATATACATGTAACAATAAAAACTTAAAGCTAACATCTGCATATAAGAGAAAACATGTAGTGGTTTGTTTTTGTGGGTTTGGGCTACTCACTCAGGGTCTCCATCTATCAGTTTTCCTAATAGCTAAGCAATAACTCCATTGTGTCAATGTACCATTGATTCATTATTCATACATCAGTTGATGGACATCTAGGTTGTTTTCCATTTCTGCCTGTTATGACTAGAGTAGAAGTGAGCGTGGATGAGCAAGTGCTATCCTCTGTAGTGGGTACAGTCTTCTTAGCACATGCCCAAGAGTGGGCGAGCTGGATTTTGTGGCAGATCTTTCATCTTTTCGAGGAACCACCACACTAATTCTCATAGTGCTGTAGCAGTTTGCATTCTACCCGCAATGAATAAGTGTTCCTCTTTTGTCACACTCTTGCCAGCATCTGCTGTCATTTTTAAAATGAATCTTGGTTATTCTGACTAGGGTAAGATGATATCTCAAAGTAGATTTAATTTGCATTTCCCTGTGGCTAAGGATGTTGAACATTTCTTTAGATATTTCTTAACCATTTGTATTTGATCTCAATTCTATATGTTTAACCAGGTAATTTTTAATTTTTTTAATGTTCAGGGTTTTTCTTCTTCTTTGCCTAGTCTAGATACTGTGTGTCAGATGTACAATGGTAAAGGCTCTTCTGTTGGATGTTGATGCAGAGGAGTTCCTTGTAAGCAGATGCTCGGTCTCCAGCTTTCAGAAGAGAAGAGCTTTGCTCTCACTGTGATTCCATCTGCAGAGTATGACAGTCAAGGGCAGGATGTAGGCTCAGCTCAAGAGCCTTTTCTGCCTCAGCTTAAAGACTTTTCTTCAACATGTAGCTGTGCTGACTGTGTCATGTACTAGGCACATTAGCAAGATACCAGAAGTATAGTGCTTTATTGTGTACAAACCTTAGTTTCAAGCATAAAGTTATAAACAAGGTCTCCTTTAGGCTATGTTTATAAAGAACATTAAAATTGTAAATGTTATCTTTAGACTTTGGTCCGTCTAAAATCTGGAAGTCTTCTGGTTGTAAGCATTTTGGGATATTGGCCCTGTCCATCTTTAGTGATGGAGGCCTCAGCCAGGCTGGTTTGGGTCAGTCCAGTCAACAGCTCAACGCTGCTCACCTACTGCTAGAATCTGGCCAGAGAAATGCGCTGGGGCTTGAGGCCTGCAGAGGAGGCCCCACCGTCATGAGACAGCCCCTCACTGATCTCTGACAGCACTGCACATCGTAGCTTGAGCCCTAGGGACCGTGAGCCCTGCCTGCCGCCGCTTTGTGAGTTGTGAGCGATTACTTGGAGACGCAGAGTTGCTGTTGTGCTGATGGACCTAGCTTAGCATTTCAAGATTCCCACCACTCATTGCTCAGGTTTTGAATTTTCTTACAAATTTTTCTGTGTAGATCTAAAAGTGAAAATTATGTCTTAGGAAGTTTTGAAGACTGCAAGCTTGGGTCCTACCTGTTAAGTTTTGGAACACTTATATCTGTCAGACTTTCTCTGTCAGATCTAAAAACGTTTCTCCCCTGTATTTGTCAGTCTATGCCAGCAGTTCTCCGTCTGTGTGTGGGGGCACCTTTCACAGGTGTCCCTTTCACAGGGGTCACATTGGATATTTACATTAGGATTCATAACATTAGCAAAATCATAGTTATGAGGTAGTAACAAAAATAATTGTATGGTTGGGGCTCATTACAACAGGAGGAACTGTACAAAGGGGCCAAGCATCAGGAAGCGTGAGAACGGCTGCTCTGCGATTTTAACCTTATCTTCAGCATGGTTTGCCATCATTTATTAGAGCTGTCCCTGCCCCTGTGTGTTTTTTTCCACTTGGTAGTCTAAAGTCTGTGAGGGACTGTAGTGACAGTAACAGTGTAGAGCACTGTAGTGACAGTAACAGTGTAGAGTACTGTCTCTGTCTGTGCTTGCCTCGCTGGCTGAGGGACTGAATGACGACTTTGAAACTTTACCGTGTCATGGCATGGCTGGTTTATAAGGATGCGTGTTCTCTTACGTGATGGTGTTCCTCTGGGGTCAGTAGTGTACATGTAGTTGGGCTGTTGAAGTGTGTACCCATGAGTGTGTTGCTGGGTCCCATCAGTTCTCCCTTCTGCCAAGGCCATTCCCCAGTCCCATTGATTTGATCAGAAGTCCTGCTGTCATTTTTGTCCATGCCAGTTTGAATATGTCTTATTGGGCTGATTGCTGAAGCAAAGTAGCAATGTAGTGTGGGCCTGGTTGTACTTGGTTGGGAAAAAACCTGTTAAATACAGGTTTTGGCTGTTATATTTCTGGTAAGGGCTCGTGTTCTAGTGTTACACACTTAGGTGAAGCAGTGAATATTCAGTTACAATGATGATGTGAGATGCTTTGCTTTTACCATTGGTTTCATAACCCTTTTCAGTGTTTGTATTTCTTCTCATGTTTGTGTACTCATAATTAAGGGATACAGCTTTGCTACATCTGTTTCTAGTGAAGGATTGATTCATATGCTCCCCCCACCCTCTCCCTCTCTTTCTCTTGAAACAGAGTCCCTCTTCATAGCCTTGGCTCTCTTGGAACTCACTGCTTAGACCAGGCTGGCATTGAACTAAAAAAGAGCAAACTGCCTCTGCCTCCCGAGTGCTGAGGTTAAAGACTTGTGCCATTATGTCCAGCAGAGGATTAATTTGAATATCAGAATTAACCCTTTAACTTTAAATCTGACAACTCAGTATTATTGTATAATTAATCTGCATTAAATAGGTGCTATTCTGTGTTGAGAAAGTATGGAGATAGGAATCAATGTGACTTTAAGGAAAGCAGAGTTTAGGGGTCTGGAGATGTAGCTCATTTGGGAGTGTGCTAGCCTAACATTCTCAAAACTCTGGGTTGGATCCTAGGGCTGAAAAAAACAGGTGTGGTATATATCTGTAATCTCTGTAATTATATGATTAATCTGTAAACTCCGGACGGGCGAGGCAGGAGAGGTTTCAAAACAGGTCATCCTCTTCTCACAGGTTCTAGGCTAGCCTGGGCTATTTATTATATGAGGCAGTCTGAAAACAAACAGCAGAAGGGCTTGGGAGAATTGTTGGGACCTGCTGTGTCCTGCACTAAGACTGGTGACAGCCACCAGCAGCACTAGTGACATTTTGTCTGTAGGTAAACTGAGTCATAGAGTGTTCTGAAGTGACCCTGAGTTGCCTGACATATCTGAAAGGGAAAGGTTACTCTTAACTTCCTCAACTTTGACATTCAAAACAATTTTTTTAACACAATGGATACTTTTTAAAATGTTAAGAAATCAAAGCTTTAGGTAAATTTTTAGTGACTTAAAATAATATCTCATGGAAAATGATTTGCTAAAGAGTTTTTGCCAGAGAGGAACAAGCACCTGCTCCCCCCAGGGGTTTTGTTGAGTTGGATGTTGGTGAGCTCTTCATGCAGTGTCACGACATTTACATTTCTCTTAGCTAGCTGCTTTTGTCTAGTAGCTCCCTTGTTTTTGTACTTTGAGGACTCACAGCTTACATATTCTTTGTTTCCATCTGTGTGTGTGTGTGTGTGTGTGCTGTGCGTGCACATGCATGTAACAGCTCTTTTCTGGAAGGTTGAGGAAAACTTACAGGCGCACATTCTCCTCCCATCACGTTGAGTCTCTGGGTTCCAACCCAGAGTACCAGCCTTGGCAGCAAGCAGTTTCATCTAATGAACCATCTTGTCAGCCCCTAAAATATGTTTTAGAAAAGATAGTTGCTACTTAAAAGAACTTATTCCCATGCTTTATCTGAGTGCTAGCTGTTTATATAGAGGGATGATCAGAACAATTAGTCTCTGTAGCAGAGGCACTAGGTTTTGTGCTGTTTGTATTGGACTGAGTTACAGGACTGAGACACAGCAGACTCGACTCACTCATTGTGTATTAAAAGGGACCAGCTTACTTGTGTCTGCAGAGCAAACCCATGTAGATGGCTTTGGAGATGAATGGGTTAATAACTATGGTGTCCACGTCCTCCTAGTCAGTCAGCTGTGGTTGCTGAAGCTGAACTTCTGGAAGGTGAGGTGAACAGGACCTTTGCTGCTGTCAGTGCCCTAGATTCTGTGCATACAGTTAACTCAGAGAAAGGTTGTTGGTCACTGTGTCTGTGCAGTGCACTGTCTTTAGCAATGTGGTGGACACCCTGAGGGGAAAGTGCTAGTGTGTGTGTGCTTGAGTGGTTGTGGCAGGAAGGAGTGGACTAGGAAGATTTATGAAATAGTCAGCAAAAAAGAGGTGTTTATGGGAAGGATGGTTGGATGTTGGTCTATTTAACTTAGTTGTAGTAGAAGACTGAAAAAAGGAAAAGGTAAAAGTAATTAAACTGAAGCGCACCGCACAGTTCATTCTTGAAGGACAGTGCTGTGAATTGTTGTGAACTGTGCAGTTGAGTTTAACAATAAAATGCTTGGTGGCGACCAGAAGAGCTTAGATTGATTCAAAGCAAAGCCAAACCACAAAAACCAGAGGAGTTAGGTGTGTGCCCTTTTTGATCTACAGTTTTCCTCTTTAGGTCATATGACTTTAAGAACATAATTATTGCCGGGCGTGGTGGCGCACGCCTTTAATCCCAGCACTCGGGAGGCAGAGGCAGGCGGATTTCTGAGTTCGAGGCCAGCCTGGTCTACAAAGTGAGTGCCAGGACAGCCAGGGCTATACAGAGAAACCCTGTCTCGAAAAACCAAAAAAAAAAAAAAAAAAAAAAAAAATAATAATTATTTCATAGTATTTAACATAGAGTATGTGTACCACAATCTGCCATACTTTCTTTGTGGTAAGCACTTATATTCTAAATTTTTATTTTGAATGGTGAGGTGTTGCATATAAAGTGCATATTTTCTATGGTGAAATGAGTTTCTAAAAGTAAATTGAGCCAGGCAGTGGTGGTCCCAGAGTTTAAGAACAGCCGGGGCTACACAGAGAAAACCTCTCTTGAAAAGTAATAAACAGATATGCAAAAGGAGTAGATTGCAGTTAGAACACAGGTGGGCTAGGGAATGGCTCAGTTGGCCAAGTGCTTGTCACCTTGTGAGCAGGAATACCTGAGGTTGTCTGTCCTTCAGCACCTGTTTAAAATCTGAGTCTGACAAGTGCACACTTGTGACAGCAGTGCTGGGGAGGTGGAGACAGGAGGAGCCCTCTAGCTGAATTAGTTAGCTTGGGGGCGGGGGGGGGGGGTGGGGGGGTGGGGAAGAAGGAAGGAGGGGGGGAGGGGAGGTCCTTTCTCAAAAAGTAAAGAGGAGGCTGACTCAAGTCTGATTCCCAGTATACATTCACATCAATACACACGTGCATAAATACAAATAAACCTAAAAAGAGTGTGACACATTTGCATGCAACTGCACATGCCCTGGTGCAGTGCACACATGCACTGGCGCACACATACACCACGCACACAGAGAACAAAAGTGGGTCAGTGCTGCACCCAGGGACTCCAGTGAAGTTCTTTTTCACTTACTTGTGTGCACTCTGTGCACTTTAGGGATCATAAGTTAGAACAAAGTGTGAGATTTGAGCACAGAATTAACTGATTTAACAAGAATGATGGCGGTATTAATGTTCAGTTGGAGATGAAGCTGAAGAATAGTCTGTCTCTAAAGAGGTTTGGTTGGCTGGGCATAGCTTTAAAAAAAAAAAAAAAACCCAAACAAGAAATGCAAGCAGCTTGAATTTAAATCGGTGCAGAGGAGTTCGGAAGGTGATTTATGACTCAGGCTTGGGGGTTGGTAGGATAGTTTGTCATGAATTATTCTCTGAAATGGATAAATTCCTAGTGCCTGTAGGATATTTGTCTGCTAAGGAGAGGGAGTGATGGTTATGACATCCCGGAAAGCCCCTCCCCCACCTTCCTCTGTCCTTCCTGCCTCATGGGTTTTTTTGTCAGCAGGTTTCATGTGGAGACTGGAGACTGTGCCTGTGCTGAAGGACGTCTCAGAACAAGGAAGCAAACACCACTTTACAAGGAAAGGGTGTCACGCTTGTGAGCAGTGTCTGTATTGCAGGACTGAACCAGCTCACTCAAGTTTGAATATTTAGATTAGTTGAAGCTGGAGGAATTTGAAGCATGGACTTGTGATATTCAACAAGTGTGCGCGTGCGTGCACGTGTGTGTGTATGTGTGTGTGTGTGTGTGTGTGTGTGTGTGTGTGTATTGTGACAGTACCAGCTCATTCCCACAAATTTCCCATTGATAGTAAAATTATAGGTAAAAGCATTTAAAGTATAAGATTTTGTTTTGTCAGAAAAATTAAAAAAAGTTTTTTGAAAACTGAGAGGACAAAGACAATTTTATGCCATCCTCACTTTGGAGGCAACTATGTTTGTGTATATTATGCTGGTTCCTGTATAGCTAAATTCAAGTCCCACTACCTCCCCAACCCCCAGCAGAACAGCATTTTGATTGTTATTCCACTGTTCCAGTCTGTTCACTGAATGGCAGTGGGAGACCAAGTAGTACTTTGCACAATTGCAGATGTCATTTTGCTAAGTTATACAACAGTCACTGGAACCTACTGATAGATAATGCTTAATCAGGCCAGAAGGTAGTGTGTCTGTAACTGGATGCAGAGGAGATTCGAACTCCAGCACAGGAGCTAATATATTCTTACCCATGAGGTGTGATGTCTGTCAACTGTAGAAGGTTAAATCTGTATTGGAGATCATTTGTTGCTGAAGATACATGTAGTATTATGATTGACAACTGGGTAAAACAGGAAGGGTTAGAGTTAGGCTTAGTGGCATATTCTTGTAATCAGAACACTTGGGAGGCTGAGACGGGAGCAGTGTATCTGAGGTCAGCAGCTCCTTGTCTCCCAAACCAAACACACACACTGAGAAAGTAGAGAAGTCCTCAGTGGCTGGTGAGGTGGTATGAGCACTGCAGTGCTGGGAATAGAGGTGCAGACTTCTCACATGGAATGTGGACACAGTGAGCTGGGGGAGTGAGAAGGACTCGCCCAGCAGTTTGCAGGACTGATACTAAGTAAAAAGTTAAGCAGGAAACAGAATCCAAGTACTCCTTTTGGCAGGGAGTCTTATAGTGAATGAATGGAGGGGAGAGTTCAGGGAAGCTCCTACCTTTGTTCAGACTAAAAGTGGAGGAGAGACAGAATAGCGAGTGGCTCAGGAACACAGTAATAGGGATTACAAAAGCGCACACACAGAATGGTCTTTAATCATGTTTAAGGCAGTGGGGCAGTTAGATCCGCGGCCTCTGTTCCAGGAGTCCCAGGACTAAGCTGGACCACCTGTTGAGTGAGTGATGACCAGGGGTAGAGAGATGAGCTCCAGGCAGCATCACACTGGAAAAGGAAAAGTGGCCAGTAATCCAAAGTTTGTCTTTGGCCCACTACAAAGAGCTTTAGAATTGAATAGAGGGGGAGCTGGGGCAGTAGGTAGGAGGTGTGCATATTTAAGTGGTCTTGGTGGAAGAGTGACTCACTTGATAATTACCTCATCTGCTATAGAAGGTTGTCCAGCCTCTGGGGTGAGTTCGCTCTCTTGGGGATGGAGGGTTGGGATGCTGCACTTTTCTTGCTAACACAATCGGAAGCATTCCCTATGACTCCTCAGTTGCTCTTGCCTCTTGCTCCCCCTTGAAGGAATGAGATAGGTGAGCCTCCCCAGCTCTGACTCTGAGTTATTACTAATGTGTCTACATGCACAGCTGATTAGATGACTCAGAATAAAGGAGACAGCTGTAAGACAAAGGCAGAGATACATAGTCACCTTGTAGAGCCAGGTGGGGACTCAGTCCTCTTTAACAGAAGGAACTTCCAGAGTGCCTGCTACAGTAGCATTTCTCTGTAAAAGTTTTGTGTGGGAAGTAAATTACACTCTTGGTAATGGTTTGTTAGCAGTGTAAGTGGCAAACAACTGTGTTTTTGTTATTTCTGGACCTTGTTGTTTTTCTCTATTTTGTCAATCCTAAAATAATTAAAAGCAATGGTTTATTAAAATTATACATAATTACATGTGTATAAAAGAATATAGCTAACTAAGCATACATATACATGCATACTCTGATAGAAATTAATTGTATGTAAATTTTATATAAAATATATGTGAAGTGGTGTACTTTTAGACCACTTTATTTAGGAAAACCAGTGCAATCAGAACAGTAGAGAGGGGCCGGTCTTTATGCCTGTCTCAGAAATTGGATTTCAGAAAAGCTTTCAGGTTACTGAGTGAACATGTTCTTTCTAAATGCTTTCTGCCTGATAGGCAGTGCTTTGTTTAGGACATAGATACACAAGTGGTTACCCTAGGTGCTCAGATTAGGGAGAGGAATCTAACAATATATTGTGTGAAATTCTCAGTCTGAACCTTGTTTGAATACAGACTACTACAGACCATCTGCCACCTCTTAAGAGTTTTCAAGATCTAGAATCTGAGAGAAAACGTGAACGCATAATTTGTAGGTGGTGTCTGTATTTGAGCAAGCCATTGGAAGAGGCTTACAATTCTTAGCCCTGTGTGTTATGCTCATATCACCATTAATTCCTGTTAGCAGATCAGTAGAGGGAGGTACCAAGTTTCAGAATTTTATAGTAGTGAAAAAGTGGAAACCACCTACACAGTGTTCAGTGGGTGTTTGCTAAAATGCACTCAGGTCTGTTCAGTGGAGCACTGTCAACCTGTTGAATATGATGCAAGTATAGTCTGTAAACTTTTCAAATTCACCTTTACGTTTTGATTGTTTGTGTCTGTCTGTGTTTGTGTTGTGTATTTGCCATGTGTGCCTGTGGAAACCAGAAGAGGGTGTCAGATGCCCTGAGTGGTGCTGGGGGTTAAACCCAGGGCCTTTGCAGGAGGAGCTGCTTGTAGTCTTTACTGCTGGGGCATTTCTCCAGCTCTATAAGGAAAATTCTGATGTAAAGTTATACAAGTTTTCCAAAAGAATCAAAAATTGCATGTCTACTGTAGACAGCCAAACTTTATGTGAGTTTTAGTTTCCTTTTTGTATTTAATACCTTTTTAAATCCAAGTAATTTTAAAATTTATTATTATTTTATATAAAAACTGTAGAAAGATTGGAAGTTTTACATTTCAAATAGAGGGTAAACTCATTTTTAAGTAGTTTTACAGCGTAATTATGCTTGATGGGATTAGACTTGATAACAGGGCTGGCTTTTGAGGACTCTAGTTGGGATGAGAATAGGCTATTGCAGGTCAGAAGAGACAAGCAGTGAGTCTGAGGAATGAGAGCCATGGCCAGGGTGGAAGGCCTTGCTCTCCGGCTGAAGGCTGCCAAGGAGATTATAGAATGTGCCGGAAGGGATAGGACAGAGTCCTGGGAGATAAGAACTTTGGTTTGAGATACTGGGCTGGCGATGACGTCCATTAACCCAGGTGGAGAATACTGGAGGAGATGGGTTTCTTCCCTGTCCTCCCTTGGTTTTGAGAAAGGCAAGTGATGGGAAATTGTAAACTCAGTTTAATATGGGGGCAAGAGCAGTGGTTTTGAGTATGAAACTTACTATCTTTTCCATGCTTGTATTTGACTTGGGGTGACTTACTTTTTTGGGGGCCTTAGTTTTCTCATGTGTAACAATAGACATGATAATGTGATTTATGTAACTAATTAGTAGAGGCTAAGAGACTTAAAAAGATGCTTCATGCAGTGAGTTATAACAGGGGAATTTTAGTTCACTGGGTCACTGAAAATCTTGATCTCTGGAGAGATGTGCGTTGGAAGAGACTAAGGACTTAGACCCAGGACTTCTGTGTGTGCCCATGGCAGAGGGTTTCCCTGACACCTTTTTATATACTTAGGAATCTGTTGTTCTCATGTGCTTACTGAGGCAACCTCACACTTCTCTCCTTACAGACATACGCTTCAGCTGCTTCCAGTGCCTAGTCCCCATTCTAGGGTGTTAGTGGAGCCATGCTTATAGTACTTGGGGATTGTCTGGTGTTGTCGTTGGCTTCTTAATCCCGCCCCATCTTTTTCATTTGATGGAATTTTTTCTTTTTTTTCTTTTTTTGATAGAGGGAATATGTAGCAATCTGTTACATGTTTGAATCAGAAATTTCTTACTAATTTAGGATAGTTAGCATTCCATTTGCCTAAGGTGTTTTTTTGCATACTAATTTTGTTTGTTTGTTTTGAGGCAGGGTTTCTCTGTGTATCCCTGGCTGTCCTGGAACTCACTCTGTAGACCAGGCTGGCCTTGAACTCAGAAATCCGCCTGCCTCTGCCTCCCAAGTGCTGGGATTAAAGATGTGTGCCACCACTGTCCAGCATACTAATTTATTACTTAGGTCTTTTGTTCTTCCATGTTGGAGATACATTCTTGCATCTTTGTAATTTTCTCAGTCAATTTATGACTTACGGGAAACATCCTGAGGTGTAGAGAACTTTAGTATCTGACTGGAGTTCATAAGTAGTGGGTGGGGCCTTTGACCTGTAGTCTCCTGACCCTGACTTTCCACGCCTATGAAGAAAGGGAGGCTGCTTCCTCGTAGGGCTGCTACAGGATTAACTATGTCAGCATTTACCAAGTGTGTGAGCTGAGTGATGGGTGAGTAGTGTGTGTCAGAATGGGCTTTTCCTTGCACCTTATTAGTAATGTTGACATGGCAGCACATGCTACAGTTTTTGCAGTTTTGTTTTTTTAAAAAAGCTGTGATTGTTTTCTGGAGATTTTGATAAATGTTCTTGTTTTTTTTGGATTTTACTTGAAGTCCCCTGTTGGTGTAATTGCTTTTTCTATAATACCACTTGATCATCTTATTGGGAATTAGAGAAATGGATTATTTTCTCTTCTGTATTTAGTATCAGAACAATGAAACTTTTTCTTCTTCTTAATCACTTACCTACTGTGATTTTAGAAAATTAACTTGTAAAATGACATGGAAAAGACTATTTTCTTCTGCCACTTCTTTTATCTGTCATGTAACTGAGCACAGTTACTAGCCACACTGTCATTTTTAGATAATTATAGCTTTAGTTTATGAATTTTTTTGATATTTTCTTTCTTACATGTATTACTTTTTACATGTATGAGTGTTCTGCATGTATGTTTATGTGCTACGTTTGGCTTGGAGCTGTTGGAAGTTAGCAGAGGCAGTCAGATCACCTGGAACTGGATTACAGATGGCTGTGAGTCTCAGCTTGGGTGCTGGAAACTGAATCCAGATTCTCTGAAAGAAAAAGTGTGCAGCTGCTTAAGCATCTCTCTGGCCCCTACTTGTAGATGTTTTATATTTAACTGGTTTTGCTTGTTTTCAGTTGGTGTCTTTTGAGCCACCTAAATTGTCCTTTTGAATTCCATAGTGCATCATATTTTTTCATATAGACAAAAATTATTTATGAAGTATACATAAAGCACAGGTACAATTAGAGAACAATAGAAAACTGTATATTTGCACTCAGTTTAATAAAATGGCATCTAATTAATCTTTGAAGCTCCTTGTCTCACTATCTGCTTTTGTTGTTATGACCAGGCCTTATTGTAAAGCTCCAGGTGGCCTGGAATTCATAGAGAGCTACTTGCTGTTCCTTCTGTGTGCTGGGCTTAGGGTGTCCACCATCACACTGGCTCATCTGCCTTTTGTAGCACTGAGTTAGAGACACTTTGTAGCTTGGTGTGATTACAAGCCGTTGTGACATTAGTGAAAGCTTTATACTCGAGGTTGAGTGCATTGGCCCCACCAGAGCACGCACTCACTGCTCCTTGCAGCCACAGTCTTGCCATGCTGGCCAGGGCTGCCTTTGTAAACACTAGCAAGTGGGCTCTGTTTACTAGTCTCCCTCTACACACCATGTGCTCCTCAGCCTGTTGACATTCTGAAGATAAGTTGCAGGTTAATTTTAATCTACTTATTTCTCAGACAACTAAAAAACAGTTTGCAAGTTTAGCCTTAGAAAAGCACTTAAGTTTAGTTCTTTAATTGTTCATAGACTATTAATAGCCTTTGGCAGAATGTGAGCTAAAATATGCGGAAAGATTTTGAGACCCAGGAGAGGTTCCTTCTGCAGGATCATATATGTTTTTCATTAGTGCCTACTGTTACCCTCCACAGTCTGTGAATGATTCCATTTATGAGGGAAATGAACAAATTGACTATATATGTTTTCAGAAATTAAAAAAATATGGCTGTCTAATGTTGTAAGGCTCTTCAAAAAGACAATTATATCCAAAGCAAGCCTGCAGGAGCAGCCTATTGCTGCTCGGAACTCTGTTTGCAGTGACGTCTTAGCAGGAGCAGCCTATTGCTGCTCGGAACTCTCTGTTTGCAGTGACATCTTAGCAGGAGCAGCCTATTGCTGCTTGGAACTCTCTGTTTGCAGTGACATCTTAGCAGGAGCAGCCTATTGCTGCTTGGAACTCTCTGTTTGCAGTGACATCTTAGCAAGAGCAGCCTATTGCTGCTCAGAACTCTGTTTGCAGTGAAGTCTTAGGCTACAGATTCTTAGCTTTTTCTCTTTCTTTCTTTCTTTCTTTCTTTCTTTCTTTCTTTCTTTCTTTCTTTCTTTCTTTCTTGATTTATTTATTTACTTTATGTATGTGAGTACATTATAGCTGTCATCAGCCACACCAGAAGAGGGCATCGATCCTATTACAGATGGTTGTGAGCCACTGTGTGGTTGCTGGGAATTGAACTCAGGACCTCTGGAAGAGCACTGAGTGGGTGCTCTTAACCAACTGAGCCATCTCCAGCCCAACTTTTCCTTTTTGAGTGAACTCTACTGACACCGTTGGGAGGGGTTATTAGACAGTTTGTTTAAAGTAACACAGGGTCTAGATTTCTAGTGCTAACTGTGCTGCTAACCTCAGTGTGTGATGGTTAGGTAGTACATAACCCAGGAGCATGTTGTGTGTCTTGTAGACATGTGTTATCCTTTGCTGAGGGCTGCTTTTCAGGAGTAGTGATGAATGCATGGTGCTTCTAAAAGGTGTCAAAATTTTATTTTACCTTTCATTATTTAAATCAGCACTGAATATTTTAATAAAAAGAATACTGGAGGCTGGAAAGATGACTCAGCAGTTAAGAGCATTTGCTGGCTGTTCTTACAGAGGATCCGGGTTCACTTCCCAGCACCCATATAGTAGCCGACAACTTGCTGTATGTAACCTCTTCTGCCTCCCTCCCTCCCTCCCGGCCGGCACAAGACATGCACACGATGCACAGATACACATGCAGGCAAAACACTCGCCAATCAAACATTAAAAAAGTAAGAAAATCAAAAGAATACTGAGAGCTTGTTTGATCCAGTCTTTTGAGGACTTTGCTGTCACCTGTCTAGTTGAGACCATTCAGTTTGTAAGTAGCAGTATGAATGTTACAGGCAAATAGTATGAAGCAGAGATGAATACAGCTGTTTCTATGCTCAGAGCTAGAGACTGAATTGATACTTTGTCTGTAGTTCTTAGTATCCATACCAGGAGACAGACATTACCGCAAAGATGCCATGAAGTAAACAGACGTACCTAATGTCACTGGCTCCGTTGTTTTAAAAGTAAAACTGTCGTGATGGTTGCTTTATTGCTCATGGACTCGCCTCTTCATGCCCTTGGTGACTCATCCGAAATGGCTGTCCTCTAGCAGGAGGTCAGGAATAGAGGCAGTGACTTCAGAACAGGCAGTTTGCAATTTAAAAATAATGCACAAATTCAGTCCCTGTCCCCAGCAGATGGCTTCCCCAGTAGAGTGAGAGTTACTTCTCTTAGGAGGGTACAGTTGGGACTCAAAAGTTCAGAAGGAGGAGAAATAATTAAAGAACAAAATACTTGGCAATAATAAATAATGGAGATCTCTGATATATATCACTTGCTGAAGGGCTTAGTTTTCTTATTATTTTGTAGCACTATTTGGATTTCTGTAATAAGCTATAAGTAATAGAGCTCCGTTACAGTCGTTGACGCAGCTGTTTTAGTCTGTTTTTTTTTTTAACTTTTTTTTTTTTAAAGATTTATTTATTGATTATATGTAAGTACACTGTAGCTGTCTTCAGACACTCCAGAAGAGGGAGTCAGATCTCTTTACAGATGGTTGTGAGCCACCATGTGGTTGCTGGGATTTGAACTCTGGACCTTCGGAAGAGCAGTCGGGTGCTCTTACCCACTGAGCCATCTCACCAGCCCTTTTTTTAACTTTTTTGGTGGCTTATCTGAAATGGACTACACTCAAACAATGTGACCTTTTGGGGTGACTTGAGAGTATAGAATAAGTTGGAGAAAGGATTATGGCAGGAGATGATTGGGAGGATGCTGTTATGTAAAATGTAGGGAATTACAGGTTTTTGGAATGCAGACAGTAGGACAGAAGACAGATTGCCTAGATGATTTAGCTTAGATAGGTTTTGTCTTTTCTTTCTTACAGTCTGTAATACCTATGACTACCAAGATCTTTGTGTTTGTTGGTTTGTTCCTTTGCAGGTTACTTTCTTTAAAAAGAAACAAAACCGACAAAACCAAAAACTTCTTTTGTGTGGTCAAGACCATTGGCTGCTCTTCTAGAGGACTCAGGTTCAATTATATGGCAGCTTTCCACTGTCTGTAACTTAAGTTCCAAGGGATCCGGCACTCTCACACAGACAAAAAGATGCACATAAAATAAAAATAAATCATTAAAGTTTTTTTTTTTAAAGATTTTTCTATTTTATTTATAAGAGTACACTGTAGCTATCTTCAAACACACCAGAAGGGGGCATCAGGTCTCATTACAGATGGTTGTGAGCCACCATGTGGTTGCTGGGAATTGAACTCAGGACCTCTGGAGAAACAGGCAGTGCTCTTAACCACTGAGCCATCTCTCCAGCCTCCATCATTAAAGAATTTACATTGAAAACTTTTTTTTAAAGGTTAGTATGCAAGCCCAACTATCTTAAGAATCACTAAGTTTTGCGCTCCCCCTCCCGCCTGCCTGCCTGCCTATCATGTCTGTCTTTCTGTTTATGTATTTACCCATTCATTCATTCATTCATTCATTCAGCTTGACCAACATAAACAACTGCTTTCTTTGGAATGCTTACTGAATTTCATAGTATAGATTAAAAATAATTTTTTTGAAAGTTACATTATAGCCTGTTGGCCTTTGCTTCTCTCTTGTTACTATTCTTCTTGTATTCTTGCTTGCTAGCTGTGAGATTGTCCTCAGTTGTTTTTTTTTTTTTTTTTTTAGTGTAGAATCGAGTTTATTTAGGGCATGGGAAGGGGAGTAGAGAAGAGAGTAGAGGCAGAAGAGGACAGAGTACGAGAGAAAAAGAAGAGAGGCCGGCCAGGAACACGTGGAGGGAGAAAGGGGCTGTCCTCAGTTTTGTATCAGCCATCATGATGGGCTTAGCAGCCCTGAAGTAGAAGTAATAAACAGGAGGGGCTGTGAGAAAAGTGAGGTGGACCAGTTGGAGAACAAGGGAGGGGTTTATGGTAGTATGTGAAAAATGTCTCTGAGCTTAATCTACAAACAGTATGGTAAACTTATACGCAGTCTTTCCTACAGGTAATTTTTATTACCTAGGCCTTGATAATCACTGTGAAAAGTAAACTAAAATTCTTATGGTTTGTGCAAATTGTATAACATCATAAAAAGCACTTTATTTCCTTAGATAAATTATATAAAACTTGACGGTTTCATGCTTACTTGATGCCTAGAAATGCCTGAAATGTGTATTGGTCATAGGCACATTTTAAAACTTTTTTTCTTTTCCACAATAAATGTCTATATATTTTCATTTGCTCTAAGTGAATAGAAATTATTTAAATAAGTGTAAATGTTAGTAATTTAAATTGACAAATTTGAAATTAATTTATCTGTGTTTTGGGGTTGTAGTTATTAGATACTCCTCAGTTAGGGGTAATTGTCTTACACCATCATATCTTATCGTAATTTGTTTTTCTTCACACAGTGTTATAGTTTTGCCGCTGGACTCTTCCCTCCCTTCCCCCACCCCATCAGGATGATATGAGACTTGAAAGAAGACGATGCATACAGGTGACTCAAGTTTTGAAATACAGTAGAGCTATGGCTGTAAGACAATGTGGGGACCACTGAGAGTGAACCTGGGTGGTGGTGGGGGGGACTTCAGATAACATTTAGTGGCGGGAATTACTTAGGCAAGTATGCAGAGGTGGAAGATACTGAAAGTGAATCTGGGTCTCAGTTTTAATAGTGATGAAAACAGTAAGAGTAAGTCCTAGTAGTTGAACTTTTAAAAGCTGGCTCATACTTTTGAAATAATTTGTTTTAAAAATTAATAGCATTTACTCTAATGGTTAAATCTATGTCTCCCTGTATTCCTATGAGAAGGTAACAGATCTTCCATGGGAATGCGTGTTGAGATGATTTCAGTGGTTATGGTTAGCATAGCACTGCGTCTGTTGCAGACGCGCTGGCTGTGGAGGTTGTATTTTGTGTTCCTTTTCTCCCTATATTATTGTTAATGTAGTTTCCTGCCTCTTTCATCCCATGGCATTTGAGTTTTTTGATGAAAAAGAGTATGGTGTTTGAGGTTTATGTTTCTTACTTCATAGTTAACTAAGGCATCTTATTGGTATTGAGAAGGCAGAGGCCCCTCCATTACCAGGGTGGCTGTGTTTATTAGACTCTAAAAAGGACAGTAGCCAGTGGGTAAGATGTGACTAACCATGGTAAATCTGGTAGGTGGGAGACATTTTACAAAATGAAGTTATCTTTACTGGTACATGTGAATTTTTATTCCATTGTATTGTAAATTAACATCTGAGAATGATTTTTCACTGGAAGGAAGCCTTGATTTGGTGTCTGGTATTAATTGGTAGAGCTGGTGCTGATTTTTATTTTTTGTATTCCAATAATTTTCTCTTTTGCTTTAGAATGAAATTTTAGATATGTCATTTTTTTATGACAAAACATAGTTGAATACAACATTTATAAATTATATGGTGTGGGAAAGCAAGTTAACACGTATTTACATGAGGGACTGTTCATTTCCTCTGAGGTACTTGTCACATGAGCATGTAGACTTCCCACATGTGTTTGCCTAGACACACACACTATTGCCAGTGTTCTGGGGATACATTGTCCCCAGTGGTTGGCTGCTAAATCACCTCGGTACTAATGCTGAGCGCCTCAGCCGTCATCACGGAAGAATCCACAGGCGTGTTTACAGAAACGTTGCCGTTAGCTTTTATAAACTTGGCCTTTTGTTGCATGAAGGGTTTGTCAGCACTGTTGGTTCCTAGATGGCTCCTTGGCCGCAGTCTATAGCACCTGGGCTATGCCTGCCTAGCACATATGGTCTGCTCTGCAGTGGAGGGCAGGAAAGCAGAGTGGCTCTGGTCGTTCCCTAGGTACCTGTGACTTACAGATGGCAGAGGTGTTCTTCCATGAGGTTTTCAGTTTGTAAATAATCAAAGATACAGTGCATTTCCAAGTTGCTGTTTGTCTTAAAAGCTTTATGGTCTCAGTGGAATCAAATAACTGGAGAGTAAATTTTGCTTTAATAAGATACACAATTTGCTTGTTGTGTTGCGTGCGGTACAAGAGAATTCTATGGACTTAGATTTGTGATATAAACCAGTCTTTTGGCTTTTTGGAACTTACTGAGTTATATTGCCTTACAAAAGAAATAACCCAGAAAGCTTTGTATAAACTTGTACATTGTTGGTATAGTTCTCATTCACAGTTTGAAAGCTAATTGTTTTTTGATCAAAAAATCAGCAGCTCCCTGATCAGTTAATATTAATTAATATGCTACTTCCCTCTAATATAACACACATGTGCTTATACGTTAGCTGATACAACACATAGAAGCTCGTGAGGAGTTTTTAAATGAAGATTTCTGTAGTGTGTACACGTATTTGAAAGTGAATTCTGCTTGCCCCTGGCTCATGGACTGGCCTTGTAGTGTTGGTTAAGTGGAATGGTAACTTATTTGCCCGTTCCATGGTTTTCATGGCAGCTATGTGAGGTGATGGCTGTGTTAATCTTCTGATTTTTTTTTTTCTGTTTTGTAATTACTTTGCTGTTGTATACATACATAACGTATCATGCAGTATACCATAGGTTTGTACATTTGTTTTTTAGTTATATTCCAGTGAGGCTGAGGAGAAAGAAAGAAAGAGACAAGGAAAGAGAGTTATTGAACACTAAGCCAGTCAAACCTGTGTGTCTCCAGCACAGGTGTGTTCTGGTTGCCTGTGCCTTACCTGGTAAAATCAGGCTCCTTTTGTTGTGTTAAATGGAAGCAGAACTTGGAATTAAGTAGTCCATTTCTTTTGAAGTTTGGAAGAATACATGTAAAACATTTATTTGGCTAACACTTGTTTTGTAACAAGTACTGTAATAGGTATTGTGCTTCTAACTGGGTATTTAATTATTTAGGGTCATATTTCCTTTAGAGCAAAGGGGTGTAAGGACATAAGTCATGGAATGGGTGTGTGTCAAACATTTTAGCATTTACCTATTGAGTTCAAACCTATAGCAAAAATAGCATGTTCTCAGGCTTCATCCGACAGCTCAGTGCCCATGTTACAAAGATGAGTCTAGGGTCAATGAAGTGTCTCAGTGGGTAAGGCTGACAGTGGGCATGAGTGTAAACTAAATGAATGTTCTCAACGGTTTTTACTTAGTTGTGTGTGCCTCAGTGTGCCTACTGTGGAAGTCAGTTCTCTTTGTCTTCCATATGGGTCCTGGGATTGAATTCAGGACTGCAGGTTCCTTTACCCACTGAGTCACCTAGTCCCTCACTTGCAGATGTCTGTTTGGCTTTGGTGTACTCATCCCGACTGCCAGCTTTAGACTCAAGTGACTGCCTCCTGGTTGTCTCTCCTACATAACCCCTTCTTCCCATTCAGAAAACATTGTAATGATAGGATGTAACAGCCCACTTGGGGGCACTTGTAATCCAAGGGCCTACAAGTAACCACATTGAGTTGATTTGGATACTGGATCATTCCTTAGATATGGGGGCTGGGAGGAAGCAAACTTCTCAGAGTCCTGGTGCACGTTAACAAAGCCTCTTGCCAGAGGAGCCCGTGAGGCCAGCAGACTTCAGTGTGTGTTATCAAAGGATACCCTTTATATTTTGATTTTTACTCATTTACATCCTATAGATCATTATTTTGGAAAACTTGTTCCTTATGACAGTTGGTCCTACTCTGTTTTAACGGATTTCTTTATTAAAGTAGTTTTTTGTTTGTTTGTTTTTTAAAAAGCACATTAATAGTGACATGCTAGTCACTTAGAAAATTGTAGTGGTGGTGGAGGAATGCTTCATTTGGCAAGGTGCTTGCTTTCCCATTGCTGGGCAAATGGAGACAGGAAGATTTCTAGAACTCATTTTCCACCCAGCCCATCTGAATCAGTTTTTTTTTTTTCTTTTTTAAAAGTGTGTGTCTGTGTGTGTGTGTGTGTGTTGTGTGTGGAGACCAGGAGAAGACACCTGACGTTGACTATTTGCTGCTGGGACCACACCCACCCCTAAGAGATCATTTGAAGTAGTTTCAGAGCACATGCCCCATTTTACACCTCCTCCCTGCAAAACAGGGTCTCTTGTAACTGAGATCGGCCTCACTCTGAGCTTCCTGGATTCTACAGGAAAGCGGGTTGAGCAGGCAGCACTCTTCCATGGCTTCTGCTTCAGTTCTTCTCTTGAGTTCCTGCTCTGACTTCTCTCAGTGATCAAGTGACCTGGGAGTGACCCTTTCCTCCTAAGTTGCTTTGGTCATGATCATAACAATAGAAGTATCTTCTGTCTTTTGAACTATGGCACATTCCCATCCTTCGCTGTGCCCCGCCTGTCCCATCCGTCCCTGTGTCCCGTCCCCCCCCCTTCAGTGTACCCCCTCCTCCCAGCCTCTGCCAGTGTCAGTTGAGATCATGTTGAATACATTTATGATGGTGAGCTTGGGTAGCATGCATTGATGTTACTATTGACTACTGTTCCATCATTGAGTGACCTACTGTCACTTTGTGAGGTACAACCAATTTAAGCTTATCTCTGACTATTTTATGAATAAATGAGACTCAGACTATAGCTATTTTATTTGGCTTTTGACAATTACTAGGGGGGTAACCCCTAATGTTCTCTTCTAACTGCTGGCCTGGCTACCTCCCTAGTAGTGAGCCTCAGACACTTGTTTCTCCTGGCCCTGTGCTCATGGTTCCTCTCCCCTCATGGCAGCTTCCTCCTCCTACCCTGTCCTTTTCCCTCCTCCTCCTTCCTCTCTCTCCCCCCACCAGGTCACTCCAAACTCACCTACCTCTAGTACCCCCAGTAATTGGCTGTGGCCAATTTTATCTAATTAATAGTTTTAAATCAAAACAAAAAATTGTAAACATGAGAACTCCCTCGCAAGCCTAGACCTTTGGGTATAGAATTTAACATTACAATACATAGCAGACAGACCAAATCTCACCAACTTTGTCACCTGGGTAGTTCTAGATTACTTGGAAATAACTTAAAATGGTCTTAGGGATGGATTAGTTGTGGCATGTGCTGCTTTGAACCTTTTTTCATGTGCATTTCCTAGTTTAAGTTAGATATTGTTTATTCATAGTCTCCCCCTACCCCACCTTTTTGGGTCAGGGTTGTTTTGTTATATAGCCCTAGCCATCTGGATCGTCATTTGTAGACCAGGATTGGTCTAGTACTCACAGACATCCCCTTTCCACCCCTCCCCTGCCTCTGCCTTTGGAGTTCTGGAATTACATATTTGTCACCATGCTTAGCTGTTCTTTAGATTTATTTCATATGTATGAGTGTTCTGCCTGCATGTGTGCCTCTGTACCATCTGTATGCCTGTTCAGTTCAGAGGACAGAAGAGGACATTGGATCCCCTGGGACTGGAGTTACAGGTGGTTGTGAACCACCATTTGGGTGCTGGGAATCAAATCTAGGCCCTGTGCAAGAAAAACAAGTGTTCTTAACCACTGAGCTAACTCTGCAGCCTCCAGCTGTTTTTTAAATTAATATTCTCAGTTTTACAAATGACTAACAGGTATTGAAGAGCATGTAACTCAGGTCATGTGATTTGGAACACTCTAAAGCTCTCACTAATGTAAGTCACATAAGCTCTCACTTTTCAGCATTAGGCTTTCCTGGGGTCTCTGGTGGCAGTGTTGTTGCAGTGAGTACTGTATCGGGTTAGTAGTGAGAGCGCTGTCTGGAGCATGAGGTGCAGGGTCTGACCAGCCGTTTCAGATACACAGAAGGTGAAAAGCCATGGGGCTCCTTTTGCTGAGTTCCAGGCCAGGGCTGTGCTTAGAACCCTTTGCTCCACGTGTGTCTGCAAGGGTCTCGAGGAGAGCTGCCGTCTGACCAGTGTTCCCGCACAAGCCGCTCTCAGGGTCTGCTGCATGAACTCTTCAGGGTCTGGTCCTCATTATTTGCCATTTCTTTTCAGGTCTTGTTTTGTGATTTTAGCTTTTATTTTCTAAGCAGAAGCAATGCTGATTGTGTCATGTGTATACACAGTATAAAGTTTTCTATGAAATATAGTATAAAGTAAAAATCTGAGGGCTGGAGAGATGGATCAGTGGTTAAGAGCTCTGACTGCTCTTCCAAAGGTCCTGAGTTCAAATCCCAGCAACCACATAGTGGCTCACAACCATCTGTAACGAAATCTGACGCCCTCTATTGGGGTGACTGAAGACAGCTACAGTGTACTTACATATATAATAAATAAATCTTTAAAAAAAACTGAACATAGACTCATAGTAAGACCTTTACTAAATGTTTAGAAAAAAGCAGATATTTACATTCATTATTCATGTTTAAAATGATGTCATCGGTGTGTGGGTATGCTCTTCTGCCACAGTGTGCCCTTGGAGGTCAGAAGATCACGTGTCTTAGCCAGTTCTTCACTACAGTGTGGGTTTTGGGGAAATTCCATTTTACTGGTCCTTACAACATTTTATTTTTATTTTAAGGCCAATTTGTAAATGTCCGTCTGGTTAGGTGTCTTCCTTTTGTTGTGATAACATATGATGACCAGAAGGAGCTTGGGGAGGAATGAGCTTATTTTAGCTTACAGTTTCACATCGTGGTCTATCAATGAAGGAAGTCAGGAACCAACTGAAGCAGAAGCAGTGGTGAGATGTGCTTGCTGCTCTACTTGTTCAGTTTGCTTTCTTAAGCCATCCAGGATGACCTCCCTAGGGGTGGCCCCACCCACAGTGGGCTAGGTCCCCCTCCTTCAGTCATTAATCAAGACAGTATTCCACAGACTGGTCTCTTAGGCCAGTCTTACAGAGCATCTTCTGTATTAGCATCCCCTCTTCTCAGATATGTCTAGGTTGTATCAAGTTGACAAATACCGACCAGCCCATTGTACACCTAAGAGAGTGAGGGTCCGGCGAAATGAGGCCGCTCTTTGAGAAGGCACCGGTGTGATTCTCACCCAGAGCTCCAGTTCTAGTGGATCTAGCACCTCCTCTGGCCTTTGTAGGCACCAGACACACATGAATATGCACATACACATACAAAATACTGTGAGGGTTCTACAGAGTTACAGCTCAACATAGGTACTTCCTTTTTCCTCTAAAACTGGGCAGAAAACACCTACATGGGTAAAACCTCCAATGCCATAGACAGACACGTCTACAATACTTGGTGGAAAACATTAGAGAGAAGTGGGTAGGAGCAATCTGATAACTATCACAGTGGTGTGGTATCAGGGTTTGTTCAGAAGGAAGGAAGCACAGAGGGCTTAATAAGAATCCCAAGAGTTCCAAGTTTACCTGCAAAGACTCCCACAGAAGCATATCAGGTGAGTCTGAGAATATCAGAGAAGCCAACAAAGTGTGTATGCGTTTCCTGATTGTTTACATTCTGGATGCATTAGAGATGGTCCCTGTAAATTCCCCAAACCAGTTAAAGCTTCCTTTCTGGCCAAAGCAGATACTGTTGTAAACAGACTCCAAATTGAGCAGTTGTGGAATCATCTTGGACAAAAGAAAGGAAAATTGGGGAAGATGAAAACACAGGAGATCTTATTTATTTAATCTATATTTTGACCTCCTTCCTGAGAACAGGAGAGAGAATGCTTCTTGAAGACAGTATCCCAGCCTCCCAGGAGTGTTTATCTCTTCTGTGTGGAGGTCAGAGGACAGCTGTCAGGAGTAGGTTCTCTACTGCCACCTTGTGGGATGCAGGGATCAAACTCAGATGGTTTGCACTCACTGAGTCATCTTGCTGTTCCCTCAGTAGTAGTACATTTTATATAACACTGTATATATAGATTTACCGTTTCCGCAAAGATTGTCAGACAAATAATCAGTCAGATTCCTCACTGGTGTGGTAGAGGTCAGTGTCGGCACCGCCACCTTTGTTGCTGCTGCTTTTGTTGTTGTTGTTGTTATTATTTTGATGTAGGTTTTTGATTGCATCCAAGCCCAGGATGGCTTGGAACCCCAAATCTTCAGCCTTGGTAAGTGAAGTGCTGGATTTATAGATGCCAACTGTCATGCTGACTGCAGAGGTGCTTAGTGGTTAAGAGCACGTGATGAGTTGGCTGCAGTCCACAATACCCACATGACAGCTCATAATCACTTTTAACTGTGATTCCAGAACCTACATGGACATCAGGCACATACATGGTATACATACATACATACATACATGCTGACAAAACACCCATACACATAAAATAAAAATAATCTTTAAAAACGTTTAAAAAAGGAAAAACTGAAGGAACAGAGCATTACGTAGATAGTTAAAAAAACACAGCAGAAAAAAAAAATGCCTGCTGACCTAATGTCTTAGAGAAAGCCCAGAGAATCTGTAGGATTGATGGAGATGTGGAAGAACATAAAATTGCATAAGGGAAACTCAGAAAATTGTTGATAATTTTGGAAAAAGAAAGAAAAGAGGGAAAACCCCCACCTAGGTGTTGGAGGTTTGGGTGAGTGGACAGAGTGACTGCTCACGGTGAGTGAGACTGGGATGTGCCGTGCCCAGCAGCAAGAAGAGCAGAAGGGCCAGAAGCTTGTCATCCTCAGCCGACCTGGGATGCACAACACCCTCAGTCAAGGAAACAGATGAAAGAGTCCCTGCCTCAAATAAATAAATGGTGCAAAAAAGAGGTTTGAACTTTAGAATGAAAATTTCTTTAGATAAGCAGGTAGTGAATTGCATGCAGAAAAATGTTACAACTCAACAAAACTAAATTTCAAAGTATATACCCTAAACATTCTAGAGAAAGTAATAGTTACTGAAGAAAGGCAGAGAAGTTTCAGCATACAGCAATAAGAATAATGCAAGGATATTTCCTGAAGTGGAACAGTTTTGCCTGTGTATCAGGGGGTATAGTGGCTATTCCTGGTTGTCAACTTGAGTACATCCAGAATGAACTGCAATCCAGAATTGGAATGCTCACTTGTGATCCTGATCTTGAGGCTGGGAGATACAAGCTTCTGACCTGGATCTTGGCACGGAGATCTTGAGGCACAGTGGCTATGAATCCCAGGAGACTAAGGCAAGGAGATCTCTGAGTTCAACGTCATCTGGGACAAAGCAAGTCCCAAATCCAGGCATGGTGGTACACACCTTTAATCTGGGCCACACCTTTTGCTGGAGACCTACATAAGGACATTGGAATAAGGAAGATTCACTCAAGAATTCTTCTGCTTGCATTTACTTGCCAGCACATCTGTTGGAATATACCAGCTGAAACAAGTAGCCTTGAGGGACTGAGTAACTGCTAGACGATTGGACTTCCTATCCACAGCTGCCCATTATTCGTTGGACTACAGACTAAGCAGAATTACCGTAATCAGAGAAACTGTGCGAGGACTAAGAGAACAGCTTCGCTTGTTTGTTGAACAGGAAGCATAGTTGTCGGAACGGAAAGTTTTAAATACTACCCACTTGACTTTGACCCATCGAAGATCCCAAAACTCAAGTTACCCAAGGACCGGCAGTATGTGGTATGGCTGATGGCCCCCTTCAACATGAGGTGTAAGACATGTGGAGAAGACATCTACAAGGGGAAGAAGTTCAGTGCATGAAAGGAAACATCCCAGAATGAGGCACTGTTGGAGTTTATCAAAAGACCCTTACTCACAGGATCACAGAGACCGCCGCCATCATTGCAAAACGCATGAGGATTTTTATTGATTCAACATGTTGGGGACTCCCCTCTCATCACACAGGCCAGAGGAGAGACCCAGAACAGAGAAAGAACACACTTTTTAATACCTTTGTAAGGGGCAGATTTGACCAACAAGGTTCTCATTGGTGTAGCAAGTAACCCTTTCAGGCATTGGTTGGTTTGTATAGTGACTAAGTAACCCTTTGGCCTAGTCCCTCACTTTGCTTGCCCCCATGGTGGGTTATTATGATTTGGTCAGCAAAGCAAGTTTGAACTTATGGATCAGCTATTAACGTCACAGCTATTAACAGGGGAATTCTCACAACAAGGTCAGGGTGGTTTGTGGTCTTTGTCAGAATTCAGTGTGGGGTGGGGGGCAGGAGAATTGCTAATCTTGTTATGGTTATTTCTTTGAGAACAGCTAATATTATTTTGGTAGCTGCAGGCTTAATCCTTTTGACTGCTAAAACTATGTTTTCACATTTGTTTAGTCAGCCAGCTTCCTTATCTGGCTCTGCACTTGGCCTGCTAGGACAGTTTGGAAAGTCCTTTTCGAAGGGGGACGGTACTACAGGGTGGTCTTGAATTCATTTTGGATATTACAGCACGGGCTTCCATTCTCTGCAGTAGAGAGGAACAGGATGGGGTGTTTGTTCAGAGAGAAGAAATAAAGTCTTGACTTCTATGTAGTTATTGACAAGGAGTAAAAGAGTGTCACTTCAGTTTAGATGCACGTGGGGCAGATTTTTATTGTTTTTCTGTGGGGAATTCTTAGGCCATACGTGTCCCTCAGACACATAAGAAACAAAAGAAATAGACAGGATTTGGGGTAGGAGTAGTAAAACCATGCAGTGATAGCCATGGAAACCATAGTGTGAAAGTTGACACTGACAGAATAATGTAACAGTGACCCAGGCTCAGCAGTGCACAATCCCTGAGAGCACCACCTAGGGAGGGAGGGCGGGCCCTGCATTTATTAATGGTTTTTATGTCCCCTCCCAGTAGGCCCTGTGCTAACTATTCACATTTGGGGATAGCAGTTTCTTAAATCCCCCCCCCCCCGACACTCTTTAATCACCCCCCCCAGCCTCAGTTCCATCCTACCAAATAGTATCCTTGTCTGAGTTACCTTAAGTTTCTTGTTTGTATGAGAAACTGATAGATCTTGTCAAATTACATATCAGTGCTCAACATTTTATTCTTCATGTTACCAGTTCAAAATCATGTCATGTATGTAACTGGGAGTTTTTGATAAACTGTAGCTGTCACATTAGCAGTGAAGTCTGCATGGATTGCTGTGTACTCGGCAGGCACTGAAGCTCTGCTCCCTCAGCCCGAACTCTGTGCTTGTGCCCGTACCTGTGGCTTGGGATTGGAATGCCGATTTATTAATTGAGGGCTTATAAGGCAAAAAAATGACTGGGTGAAGACTTTTCGGAACAAAGCTGAAAAGTTAGCACGTCGTTTTGAATACCAATGCACTTGAACTGCTTTTTTGGCATTCATTTTGGAATGAATAAGACAGAAAGATATTTTGAGTTATGAGAATTTTTAGTTGACATATACTTAAATACTTGACGCTATCTATGCCTGCTTCATAAAGTGAGCCATCTTTGTGACTGTAAACTCTTTATCTTTTTGAGGGGGAGCTGCTGCTGCTTGTTGTTGTTGCTGCTGCTGTTTTATTTTAAACTTATCACCTGAAATACATTGTGTGAGCATAAAAGTTGCATAAAACATTTGTGATTTGTACACTCACTGATTTCATAAGTTCTTATGTTCTGGTGCACCTGTAATCACGTTACACCTGTTGGATGTGTTCCATTAAGACCCATTTCAGTTCAGGCTGGACTTGGATATAAAGAGTTCACCCAGGCCCCTCACATACAGAGTGTATGGTCTTACTGTTTGATGGCTGTGTTATTTTTTGCTCTATATGCATTGAACCATTACTGTATATCAAGAACTATTATTTGTTTATTATTTATGTAGTAACCTATTTTCTCTTGTTAGCTCACACCAGGTTTCACACTGGTGCACAGGCTGGGCTGACCTGCTTCTGACTGCATGCTGGGTTACTTGTTCCCCTGGGTATTTACCTGCCGTTGTTTTCATGGCGCCACACTGCCCGGGAGCTTTATGCTCTCGTTCTTTCTTTTTCCTGGAGTGGATAAGGTCCCGCAATAACATCTGAACATAACAGGTTTACAGGTCTGTTGAACAAATTAGAATGAAACCATTAGCAATCTGTTGATGGTGATGACATTTTATTTTCCCTAATACATTTTCCCATGTAAAGAGATCTCTAAGCAGCTGGGCAGTGGTGGTGCATGCCTTTAATCCTAACACTTGGGAGGCAGAGGTAGGTAGATCTCTGTGAGTTCCAAGACAGCCAGGGCTATACAGTAAACTTTTTGGGGTGGGGGTGGGGGTAGAGGGAATTCCTGAGGGCTTTATAACTAACTATTTTTTGATGTGATAAGGTACAGTAGCTTGCCAGTTTGGCTTTTGTTTTTGTTTTTGTTTTTGTTTTGAGACAGGGTTTCTCTGTGTAGCCCTGGCTGTCCTGGAACTCACTTTGTAGACCAGGCTGGCCTCGAACTCAGAAATTCGCCTGCCTCTGCCTCCCAAGTGCTGGGATTAAAGGCGTGCGTCACCATCGCCTGGCCTCTGTTTGGCTTTTGTTCGTAGAAATAATCACTGTTTGAAACAGGAACATGTTTTCTTAAATAGCCAAGTCAGAGTTTGCATTGTTAACAGTGATTTAAATGCTTGACTGAATTGAAATAATACACTTGTTTCTGAAAATAATTTTACATTTATGCTTTATGTTTTTAGAAAATATTATAGATTTGACCATTGTTTAAAACGTTTTAAATTTTAATTCAAGAAGTAAAACAGGAAACCCATACCAAGAAACCTGATGTCGATAATCCCTTAAAAGATAAAATGGAAGATTTCACTTTTGTCAAAGATTTACGCTGTCTTTTACCTAGACTGAAGGAAAGCGTAGAGCTCCATGTTCCCAGTGGCTCGCTGTTGGAGAGACGAGTAGTTTTATTATCGTTTTGGCCTGATTTGGTTTTTGTCAGCTGGGCATACGGTAGAGTTATCTAGGAAGATGAACCAACCTCCACTGAGAAAATGCCATCATCAGATTGGCTTATAGGCAAGTCTGTAGGGCACTGTCTTGATTGATGACTGATGTGTGAGCTCCAGCTGTTGTATAAGATAGCAGTTTAAGCAAGCCAGTAAGCAGAGTTCCTCCGTGGTCTCTGCTTTAGTTCCTGCCTCCAGGTTCTTGTATTAACTTTTCTGGATGATGAAATCTATCTGTAAGCTAAACAAACGTTTTCTTATTCAGATTGCTTTTGGTCATGTATCACAGGACTAGAAACCTAAGACACAATTCTACAAATTACAAATCATCTACAAGGAATTTATTTAAAATTTTTCTTTTTAAAACAGATGTGCCACATATAGTAATTTTAAAACATGGCTGATAATTAAAGATGGAGTAATTCCCTCCTTGGAGTGTGGTAAGGTAGTTTTTGTTTTGTTTGGTTTGGTTTGGTTTTTCGAGGCAGGGTTTCTCTGTGTATCCCTGGCTGTCCTGGAACTCACTCTGTAAACCAGGCTGGCCTTGAACTCAGAAATCCGTCTGCCTCCCAACACCCGGCTGTGTGGTCAGTTTTAATAACCTTTTTTTGGGGGGGGTTGTTAAAGATTTATTTATTTATTATGTGTAAGTACATTGTAGCTGTCTTGAGACACTCCAAAGAGGGTGTCAGCTCTTGTTTTACAGATGGTTGTGAGTCACCATGTAGTTGCTGGGATTTGAACTTAGGTCCTTCAGAAAAGCAGTCGGTGCTCTTAACCTCTGAGCCAGCCCCCTCCCCCCTTAAAAATATTTATTTATTTTTACTTATATGAGCACACTCTAGCTGCCTTCAAACACACCAGAAGCGGGCATCAGATCCCATTACAGATGGTTGTGAGCCACCTTGTAGTTGCTGGGAATTGAACTCAGGACCTCTGGTAGAGCAGTTGGTGCTCTTAACCGCTGAGCCATCTCTCCAGCCCCTAGTAACTTTTCTAATGGACATACTAAGCAATGCCACTGCTTCCTGGTTCTTTTTGTCTCTGAATCTTAATCTCTCTGTCTCTCTAATGTTCAGCCTTGAAATCTGGCCTTAATGTTGAGAGGAAGCCAAATGAGCTCTTGAGAAAACCCCCTGTAGATGACTGGCTAGGTCCTCAGCTCTGGATCCTAGCCAGCATAAGCTGCTGGCTTATGAGTGAGCAGGTCCCCGTGGTCTTCACTCCCTTCAAGGCACCAACACTGAGTGTGAGAGTGACTCCCCCTGCCATATGCTGGTGGTTTAAATATGCTTGGGCCTAGGGAGTTGGCACTGTTAGGAGGTGTGGCCTTATTGCGAGGAAGTGTGTCACTATGGGAGTGGGCTTGGAAACTCTCATAGCTATTGGTGCGATAGACTTCTCCTGCTTGTCTCCAAACAAGATGTGGAACTCTGAGCTCCTCCTACAGAGCCATGCCTGCCTGGATGCTGCCATGTTTCCTGCTATGATGATAATGCACTGAACCTCTGAATCCAATTAAGTGTTGTCCTTTATAAGTGGTGTCTTTTCACAGTGGAAACCTAAGACACATACCCTACCCAAAATGCAGTTTTATATGCAAAATAAACATAATAAATGGTTGAGTGTTGCCTTGCTGTGAAGTCAGACAGCAGCTGTGTCCAGAGCTGTTTTCCAGTTGTGTTCTGAGAGTGTCACCATGAAGGCTGACCCAGGGTCACTGCTGAGACCCCAGAGTTCATGCCATAGAGGCAGCACACCCCAGTTAGTGATAGGCTACCTAGGAGAATGTGCATCATTCATTGGTGGGGCCTAATTCAAGACAGGAGGCTGAGACACATGACTAGCTGTCCAGGGAGGACTCAGTATTGTCTTCCTGTGCACCCACCCCCTTTCACTTTCCTCACTCAGGATTTGTCCTTCACGGCTGGTACCACTCCAGGCACTCTGTGACTTCCACACGTGTTACGTACACGTTTGCTGATAGGCCTTCCTGCCGTCTTTTTGATTGGGTTGGAAGTTGGATGGAAGGAGGGGTTTGCTCAGTACCTCGTCAGTGCTGGCCCTGCATGGAAAGCTACGAGCAGTTAAGTTGGCGCTGTGCCTGAAACGTGTTAGTTGTAACCAGTGCTCACATCCTACAATCGTGGTCACTTAGGCCATGCTCAGCCCGTGTGCTAAATTCAGGCTTTCGTTTCCCTTTTTGATATGCTTTAAGGACGTCGTTTCTATGCCTGCTTTTAAGGTTTAGTGCCCTTTGGAGATAGAGGCAAAAGGGAATTTGTCTTTTTCTTTTTCACATTTTTAGGAGTAACTCCTTTAATTTCTTGAATTTTAAAGTTTTTTTTCTTGATTACTTACATGATTTCTTAGGTACAGTGATGGTTTATTGCTGTGTTTTTATATTCAGAAAACTACTGACAGTCTGCCAGGAAGACAGAGTAACTCTCTCTATACGGTCCCTTCTTGCCATGCTCTACTAGGGCTCAGCTTAAAGTTTTTAGTTAATTAACATTCTGTACAATTCGTTTCTGACTCATGGATTTTTAGACAGTCTTCCTCCCCAAGATAAGAGCAGCCAAACTCATTTGCAGTGCCTAGCCCGCCAGATGTGTATGCTGCTGCACAGGTATATAAACTTGTACCCATTTTCAAAGCTATAGCTACAGCTCGTGGTTTTGTCTTTAAAAAACCTGACGACTAGAGCCTGCTATTTAAAATAACTTATAAGGTCAGTGAAAGGGAAGGTTTGCCTCCCCACTCGCTGTATTTGTTATGGCCACAAAGAACATGTTAGCCCTGGGGTTGAAAGAGTTTTGTGGCAGGCAATAATGTCTCTAACAGATGCCTTTGTGTGGGACATAGTCACCCATCGCATAGTGTGTTTGCTGGTCTTTAATCTTAGATGCAGAGTAAGTGTTCTTGGTCATGTGTGCCTTTGCCTTTGTTTTATAGTGTTTTAGTAATAAACACTTTGAACCCTCATGGCCCAGTCAGGAGCCAGAGCTTACTGTCTACCTCTTGTGCATTTCTTCCAAAGGAGAGGAAGAAAACAGGTGTCCATTTGTTGTCTGTGGATGAATGTAGTGAGGATGAATTGAAGCTTTGGGAAGAAGAATACTTTATTAAATTGTCAGCTTGAGGAGGCCCTTTGGGGCAGTAAGGCCAGTCCTGCCCAGTCCTTAATCATGCTATGTAGTGTCCATAGTCATGGCTCTTCTCAGGCTTGGCCTGGTATGAGGCCTCCTTTGTATGCTGCTTGGTGCCATAGATGCTTTCTTAAGAGTGATGAAGGAGTCTCTGCCTTTCCTGTTCTCCTCTCTACCCAGACAGCATGGTGGGGCTGTTGGACACACACAGACTCGTGCACACACACAGAGTAGATGGGGTGGGGTAGTTCCCTCTGTTTGCTGCTTCATGGCTGCACTGCCACGTGCTGATTGTGGCTTTGGCTCTAGTGTTTCCATGGAAATGGTTTTGCTCTTAGACTTGTAGAAAGCTCTTAGAAATAGTTTGCTCTCACTGACAGGTCACTACACCATTTTAATTGACCCTTGCTTGTGATTATTACTATTCTGTTGGGTGTTTTGTTTTGTTTTAAAGATGTAAACAAGTGTGTTTAGATTTTTCTAGATTTTTTTCCTTAGGGTTGTCTTTCCCCCCCAAACTTACAGAACTAAGTTTTCGAATGTCCTTTGGCTCCTCCAGTTCTCAGGGCTCCATTGTCTGTGCTGGTTCTTCCTGCCCTCATAGAAGCTCTGGCTGTGCTGGGAAATAGATGGCGTGCCTGGCCTCAGGCCACACTGCCTGCTGTAAGCAGCCGGAGGGTTGCCCCAGGGAGGGTTGCCACTCTGGGAGCTCCACCTGTCTTCAGCCCTGTCTCTGACGTTTGAATTGGGATCTCTTTGCACGTTTCCTCCCTGCATAGACTCAAGGGCTCTCTCTTCTTGCTTCTGAGGCTTCAGCTGCCTAGAGAATGACAGAGCATGTGTTCTTTTAGGTGCCCACACCAGGTTTCTCAGAAGTAAAATTTCATACTGTTTGGAAAAATGAAATAGGATAAACTTCCTCTTTTAATTTGTTCAGTCTGGGAATGGATAGGTGGATTTCTGTGAGTGTGAGGCCACTGTGAATTCCAGGTTGGTCGAGATCATAAATGAAACTATATTTCCAGTACAAGCAAACAAGCCCCCATCAGCAATCAGTACAAAAAGTTTCAATTCTTCTCAGATGAACAGTGACTAACAGGCAATCACTTAATGTATTTGTGTACATTAGAGTACTTAAAAATGAGGATGCTGTTGAATAAGTATAGCTCAGAAGTATTTTTTAAACCATAAAACCAGTTTTTAAGTCTTTTGTTTTTTAAAGCATATTGTTAATTTCGTTAACTTTAAGCTAAATAAAAACTTCTGGTCTGATGTTCAATTTCCTTAATACCTGACTGAGAAAAAGTGCATTTACTGTATAATGGTAACTTTGGAAGAGAACACTCCTAAACATGGATCAGACCTCCGAGAGTAAGACAGTCCGGTGTTTGTAGCTTCCTGGCTGCAGTGTGGATGGATGCGGGTAACAAGTGCATCTGTTAGCCTTTTAAGAAGTAGGAGTAGGGTCAGGGTAGCTCTAAGGTTGGAGAATACAAGTCTTTTGTAAAAGATGCCCAGCATGCACTGTTGTAGCTAGCAGCTACTATAAAGAGGGAGGTATTAAAAACCGGTCAACATAGTCACTTACAGTTTTTGACTATTTTTTTTCTAAGTAGATATATTCAAAACTGTAAAGTTGACTGTTTATTGGAGTGGAGCGTGATGTATCTCTGGAGCTCCTAGGGGAGTGGACAGCAGTGCCATGCTTCCAAGTCAAGTGCCTTGTGTGTGAAAGGAGAGCTGTTGTTTCTGCTTGTTGAACATGTTTGCGGTAGTTGAGAAATTACTACCTGGTTGTTCTAATCTAGTTCTTCCTACAGTGGAGGGACCTGACTGAAAGTGCTGGCTTTTTAAAAGTTAATGATTAATTGTATACTTAGCAAACCTTAGTATTTCCTTTCCTAGAAATCCTAGTGGCTGCTCATGTGGTAAGGAGTCTAATTTAGTGAGTGAACTGCTTTTGAGCATTTTAAGTCTTTAATTTGTTTCTAAAACTAGTACTTACATTTTCCTAAATTCTACTTTTAATTGCTTTGAAAAGAAATGATGTTATGCTACAGACATTTAAATGTAGGCTGCTTTACCCCAGAGCATCTGCCACCAGGCAGAGAATGTTTCCTTATGTCTCAGACCTTGAGGAGACTGACGTAGTACCGAGGCTTTAATGGTCACCCCTTTCAGTGATAAGGGAAGTTCTGTGGTATGGACAGTGCTTGTAAGGTATGCTGGAGCCTGCCTTGTGTATGTGGAAAGTGCTCTTTTTGTTGCTGCAGATTGGAAAATAGGCTGAGTTAGGGATCTGAGTGAAGGAGACTTTAGAGCTTTGGGTGAAGTATGAAAGTATGAATGTGATTAGTTTTTTTTGTTGTTGTTTTTTTGTTTTTTGTTTTGTTTTTTTTTGCTTCGTGCCTTTATAATCGAGAATTAAAGGGGGCTCAATAAACTTGTGAGTATTTAAAAAACAGGCCAAATGATACTGAAGTTGGATGTACGAGTGTGAGCTATCTAAGGGTTAATGAGTGAGTTTTAACTCTTAGTAGATGTTAGTGTGGTGTAGTGTGTGTAGATGTTAGTGTGGTGTAGTGTGTGTAGATGTTAGTGTGGTGTATGTAGTGTGTGTAGATGTTAGTGTGGTGTATGTAGTGTGTGTAGATGTTAGTGTGGTGTATGTAGTGTGTGTAGATGTTAGTGTGGTGTAGTGTGTGTAGATGTTAGTGTGGTGTAGTGTGTGTAGATGTTAGTGTGGTGTAGTGTGTGTAGATGTTAGTGTGGTGTAGTGTGTGTAGATGGTAGTGTGGTGTAGTGTGTGTAGATGTTAGTGTGGGGATGATTCTGGGCTCACACCTTATTTGTATCAACTACTGAGATACAAAATTACTTTAGTATAAAAGGTATTTTTGTTTTTCCTATAGACAGGAGAAATTATTGTTGATTCGTCAGTACTGTTTAGAAGATGGTTTGGGAAGGCTTAGATTTTTTTTTTTTTTTATCTGTAGGATTTTTGTTATGGACTAACATTCAAAAAATGCAGTTGGTAGGATGAAAAGTTAGTACTCAGTAGCCTTTAGGTTTTCTTCCAGTTTGAAAGTTCTGTTATTGAAACCTCTGCACCCTGCAAGAAACCTGCTGTTTCTATCTTAGTACCTGTGGACTTGGAATGCTTTATTTTATTTTTACTTTTTTATTTTTCAAGTCAAAAATCCTTGAGTAGAGAGAGAACATGGGAAGAAATTAGGGGACAGGAGTGAGTGGTGGGTGTTGGGGCTAGGCTGGAGATGGTGAAGAGTGACTTTAATTTTCAATGTTTGTTTATAGTTGCTTTCGATTTTTTTTTTGTAGTTTTCCAGAACCACTGTTTGAGTGTGGCAGTCTCTACTCACTGGCTGCTGCCCTGTGCTTAGCTCCTCCAGGCCCTTCCCTTCCTCCTCTACACAGCGGCAGCCTTAGGCATCGAATCCACTCACCTTCCCTAAGACTGCGAGCTTAAAGTGTTCTGTGTCTTCCTAGGAAATATTTTTACAAATGATGCAAGTCTTTCTGGAGACATATACTGGCTCTGTAGAAAATTATTTAAAAGTAGTAACTTCTCAATGGTGTGGGGCAAATCTACATTCCATTTAGGTGAGGATAATTGCTAGGAATGGTGACATAAGTTCATGTATTTTAAAATGTGTCTTTTGTGAGGTACAAGTGATAACTGTCTCTTTGACATGTTTTAAAGTATTTATGTGATATTAAAGAAATTCCCTCAACCTCAAGATTGTCAGAACACTGATTAAAAAAAAGTAAACAAAACCCAAAAACAACTGTCGTCGTAGCTATTAAAATGTATTAACACAGTTGGACGGTTCATTACTGAAAGTTCTACGCATATGTACATATAGTGTCTAAATTGTGGCTACAATTGTAGTTGAATGCCATTCTCAGCTAGGAGAATGACTTGAGTGGTTCCAGCCTGCATGTACTAAACCTTATGTGATTAATGCTTCTTACATTTTATTCTTTGTGAAGTTATGTTCATAATAAACGGTTAACAGGATTATATATTAAAAGTTACCATAATAAAAGATAAAATGCTACTTTTTCCTAACCCCAAAATACTTCCTTGAGCTTTGTTAATATTCACCTCAACTGTAGTTTTACGAAGGTTAAAATGGTGTGTGGGGTTTTCCTAAAGTGTAACATTTCAGTCTCTCTAAATGCATAGAAAGTCATTTAAGCAACACCTTTGAGAAGGCGGGAGAAAACTTGAAATATTGAAGGCTGCAGGTGTTAGAAAAACAAATGTCTATGAAGTAAAAAGTTAAAAATTTAACAGATAAATGCTTTTAACAATACTCCCCATGTGTTAGCATCTGTTTGTTTTTGTAGTACAAAGTCGATTAAAATCTAATCCTTTATAGTTGCTGTTAATTTTGTTCTAAACCTGAAAGTGTTAACAGCAACTTGAAAATGTGACAAAGCCCAATTTCATTTCTTGTTTATTGCATGTTTTCCTATTGGACAATTGGAAGTAGCTCTACCCTGGCAACTAAAATAGTCTATTTGCATAACCTACTTTGATTGGCTAGCATTCTGACTAACAGTTCCAATCATATGGTCCCGGTTTAGTGGTATAGGCTATGCTAATTAGCTGCTGTTGCTGGGGTTCAGGATGGTTTCTGTGTGCTTTTCTGCATTGTGTTGCCTGGAGAGAGACTGGAGAGAGACATTGATAAACGTGAGATTAATGATCTGCAGCAGTTCCCACTCACTGCGGGCAGGCGGACTTTAGAACAGAAGTGGAAATAAGGATTTAATTGCTCTGTTTAATGTTTGTACCAAATAAGTGTATTAAATTATAGAAGTGAAGTTGTAAATCTTGATTAATTAAATATAACATAAAAGGCACTTTTGCTTTGTCTTTTGATATCACTCTGAGGTACCAGCACTATGTAAAGATTTTTCTAAAACTGTTTAGTAAATCGGTCCTTTTGAGACTAGAAATAGTACCGGTTTGCAGTCAGTGGCATATATGGCTCTTTTCACAATCGTGATTTCCTGCAGTAATACCTGTGTGTAGTATATTACTCTAAGCTCTTGGATAGAATTTATCTTGTACTCCATGTCATCTAGCAGATAAGAGAATGAACTTTGATTCCCTGTCCATGTTCTTCTCTTCAGTTTGAAAATCACATTGTATTCATTTACTGCTGTCATTTTCCTAATTGAAACCATTGACTGTTTTAAGACACTGCTTTACTGCTCTTTATCTTTGGTTGACAACAAATCTACAAGGGTATGGCTAGGTGGGTAGTTCTGTGGAAAACAGAAAGGTCAAAGCCTTATTGATGAGATATAAGAGCTGAGACAGAAACATACACCTTGTTAGACGAGAATGCAAAGTGACCACAGCAGAGTGCCACCATGGCAGAGTACCATCACCCTGGCAGAGTGCCACCACCACGGCAGAGTGCCACTGGGTTAATTTGAATGATTTGATGGGCTGGTCTCTAGGATTATTTTTAAAACTGAACTTGAACCCAACGTTCATATTTATTTTGCTTCCTGACTGTGCTTGTGCTTTCGTCAGTTTCTGGGCCTCAGTAAGGCAGCGAGGAAGCCTGACCTGCCACACACACACAGCACACACCACACAGAGCCTCCTGGGCCCTGCTGACCGACCTGCTTTTAGAAGGACTTTACCCTCAATCTGCCTGGACACACCCACACCATAGGTGGATTCTGGTGATTTCCCACGAAGGTACACAGTCCTATTGACAGATTTAAGACGGCTGAGTTTTGTTAGAGGCTATGTTGTTGGGGAACCTATATCAAATGGTGTGTCGATCCCTGGACCATTCTCAGTGTTGCTTCAGAAGCTCTGGAAGGACTCAGGGCTCTCCAGAGCGCCATCAGAGATCTACTTGCTCCACCTCTCCTGTGCTCCTTACACCAAGAACAGCACTGCCCCCAGGACATCCTGCAGACCAAACCCCTCTGATGGCTGTACACTGTAAACGGAACAGACACAGAGAAGAGACCAGCCACCATCCGCTCAGCCTTAGGACTTCTGACCAAGGGATGAAAGAATGTCTAGTCTGAGCAAATGTTAACAACACAGCCCTTAATACTGCGGTTTGGTAAAGTATGGCGTACAGATGAACTAGCTGGGAGAGTTATAGGAATGAAGAATTTTATTTAGGATGTGGATCTAATGAATAAAAACAGCAGTTTGGTTAGTAAGTACAGGTGCTTATCCTGATCAAGGTTTCTAGTGTTTTACTTATTTTATTGTATGAGATTCCAAACTGGCTGGTGTCATCCAGTATCTTAAAATCAGAGCTATCATCTTACTGTTCAGCTAATGTTCCTGGCTGGTTTTTCTTCCTTGGTTTTTTGTTTTTGTTTTTTTTTTTTGTGGTTAGCAGTGCTTTGCATTTTCTGGGTCTATTAACATAGGCACTTTTAAACCTTTTTTATTTTCTTGTTTGGCCCTAAGCCCTTGAAACACCCAAAATGGTCTGAACTTAGATGTTTGTCTTCAGTTTTCTAAAATACTTACCCATTTAACTGTTCTGTCCATTTATTAAAGAACTAGTTAGGTCAGGGGGGCAGGCTAATTGGATAGTTCTGCAAACTTGTGAAGAGTGAAAATAAAACCAAACTAACTTGATTATTAATTATATTTTTCTTTAGCCATGTATTATGAAGATATTTTAGAAAATAACCTTATAGGGCTGTTTTATTTAGTCTCAGTGTCAAAGTGGCTTGAACTTAAGTTAGAGTTTAATAGAAGGGATGTGATTTGACTTATGTGGCAGGGCAGGGCAGGGCAGGGCAGGGCAGGGCAGGGCAGGGCAGGGCGAGGCGAGCTCTGGACTGGGACTGGACAATCACTGCCTTTTCTTGTAGTGGCGATTGGTTTTTGAGACAAGAGTTTCTCTGTGTCCTGGTTGTACTGGAACTTGCTTTGTAGACCAGGCTAGCCTTGAACTCAGATCCATCTATCTGCCTCTGTCTGGCTTAGACAAGCATTGTGAGTGGAAGTAGGGTAGGAGTCTCACAGGCCGTGCTGTGAGGTCTTAGAATGCGGATGACGGCGCATCAAATGCAGGAAAGTAGATTGATAATGTAGTTGAGGGCTTTGGAGAGCGATGGTGGTTTGAATACAGTGACTCATGTCTGTGTCCTAGCATTCAGGAGGGTGAAGTAGGAAGTAGGTTTGACATCAACATGGTCTACATAAAAAGTTAATTCCAATCCATACTTAATGAAAGATGCTTTATCCCTTAACAAATAGAAGCAAGAATGATTAATCTCAATTCAAATATCATCTAGTGAAAATGTGGGCATTTTCCTTTCTTTGCAGAATTGTTTTTACAATTCAGATATCTTAATTGTGTTATATTACATATCAGTAGTTATTTCTGTTTGTCTTTTCTTTTTTTACAGATTCTTACTTTGTTGTTACCACAGCTTACACATTTGTCATTGTAAGTTTTTATCTTTTCACAGTTTTGACGTTACAAATGAAAGTCTCTATGAGTGAGGATCATGAACAATGTCTTAAATGGCCGTGCTTTAATTTCTTGGGTAGAGTGAGATGATAGCATGTAAGAGATTTACACGGAACTTTTAGGAGCTGTAAACTGTCTGAATCACTTTGCATTCTTAGCAGCACAGCATGGAATCAGCCTTCCATGCAGCACCATGCCTTCCTAGTGCGCAGAACTGCGGTCTGTTAGAATTGAATGGTGCGCCGTGATGACTCACTGAGCTTCCTGGGAATTGTCAAAGGTGAACACACTTGTGCGAGCTTATTTGTCCTTCCGGTGGAGTCCCTGACGTACTATTTACCTTTTTCTTGTTTTTTTAATAATCTTTAATAAAACAACTGGTTGTTTTCTTACTGAGCTTCAAAAGTTTCTGGTTTATTTTAGTCTTTTGTTTTTATCTGTATATGGTTTTTCAGGAATTTCCTCTTATTTCCTGGCTTATTTTTCATTAAGTGTCTTTTAAATTAGATTAGATTTAAAATTTTTATGAAGTCTAATAACTTGATTCTTTTAAAAATTGTCCGTTTGTAAAACCTTGACCTAATTGTTCTGAGATTGAGAAGGCTCTCCTGTGGTTTTTCTTCCCTAGATTAATAGTTCCATTAAGTCAGGGCTTCCTTTTGAGTTAGTGTTTGGTAGTGTCTCGAAGCATAGGTCAGTTGTTACCATTATTTGAGCGTGTGTGTACCCGTGCGCATGTGCACGCCTACCCACATGAGTGTGCACCACCTGAGATTTGTTAACTCCTGAGCCCTGCCACATTTACCACAAAACTGAACAGCCCAAACCCTAAGGGCTGTGCTACAGGACCCTTTGTTGAAATCACTGTTTTTTGAGAGTTACTGTCACAAAGTGTTTTCATAATCATCTCTCAGTATCTGTGTTTCTCTGTGACCTTCACAGGTTTTGTTCCATGAATGTGTCTTAATGCTGCCATCTTTTTTCTTTTAGCACTGTTGTGAGGTAATGTCAATCATACAGTTTTCTTCCTTAAAGTTGTTATCACCTTTATGTTTCTGTTTTAATTTCTAAGGGTTTGTTGTTGTTTTTGTTGTTGTTAATTTCTTAAAAAAAAAAAAAAGCTTTCTAGAACACAGAATTAGATAGACTGTGTTAAATCTATAGTAATTTTGGAGGAATTTTTAACTATTGATTCTTTGTTTCTTTTTTGTTTTTTGAGACAGGGTTTCTCTGTGTAGGCCTGGTTATCAATAGTATTGATTCTTTTGGCTCAGTGCACATATTTACTTTACTTAATGTCTCCAGTTTAAGATTGTTTGATTTTATAAATCTTTCATATATATTTTCATTTATGACAAAATCGTACAACTTTCATGTTATAAATGTATGTATACTTCAGATTCTGATTGTGTGTGTTGACTTTTCATCTTGTACTATTAACTTAGATAGGCTTGTTGGTTTATGTTTTCAGTTTTTTGAGACAGGGTCTTTATATATTGCTCTAGCTATTCTGGAACTTTCTCTGTAGATCAGTGGCTTTGGATTTACAGAGATCTGCCTGCCTCTGTCTTCTAAGTGCTGGAATTAAAGATGTGTGCCACCACGCCCAACTTAGTAGTTTTTTTGCTGGTAACTTTTTTCCCCTCAGCTAGAATGGCTCTTGTTGAGACAGTTTTCCAGTTTTTTCCCCTCAGCTAGAATGGCTGCTGTTGAGACAGTTTTCCAGTTTGGTTGCTTGTGTTTGTCTTCCTTACTTTATTATATTGACTGGAGTCTCCATGGACTGTATTTACAGAACATACTTATAAAACATATTCTCAGACGACAGAACATAGCATTGAATAGAAATGCAGAAAAACGGCATTATTTCTTCTTCCTTGGTTTAGAAGGAGGAATGTTTTAAATTTTTACTTTTGGATGTCAGATGTAGGTAAGGTTTTTCTTCCTTTTGCCAGTATTTATCACCCGAGGAGAATATTTTTCTATTCATAGTTAATTAAAAAAATTTTTTCTTGAGTAACTTGAATCTCATTGGTAAACTGACTCTGGATTTGAAATAAAGGCTATAGTCTTTGTCCGTTTGAACTGATTGTTGTGTTCCATTTATTAGAGTTTAGTTGGATAATTTGGCCTCTTTGACCCACAGAGTGTTAAGGGGCTCACTGAATTCCACTATGTAGCACTGTGGAGTTTGTTCCCTTTTACTATTTATAGAGCAGAACTGTGGAGTTTGTTCCCTTTTACTATTTATAGAGCAGAAGCACTCATGGTTTTGAGAATTTTTGCACTTTCTAATAAAAATTGGTCAGTGGTACTAGCCCAGCCCCGACCCCAAGTATTAGTCCTATCAAACCTTGCATTTCGCTTCTTTTCCATCCAGAATGCATCGTAGCTTGAGCTCTCTCTTGGATGTGGCTGCTCAGAATGGGTATTGACGGGCCGTACATAGTTGGAGTGCTGCTGCTTCCCAGCTCATTTTTACTGTCTAGAGCATGTTTGTGTAACTCGGCCCCTTTGTTGGGTTCATTTCCTCGTGAAGTGGTGTTTTGGGTAAATGTGCTCTGTCAATGACAAGTGAGTTCTGCTGTTATTCTGTTTTGATAGAATGCTCTTTTGATGTCAGTTAGGTTTTGTTGATAGTGCATATGCTGTCCTTACTGAATTTTTTTTTTTGTACTCTGTATTCTGATACTGAGAGAATATTGAAATGTTGATATAGTTGTGTCTATCCTTGGTGCTGCCATTCCTAACTCCATGTGTTTTAATGCTATATTAATAGGTCATAGCTATGTCTTCTCGATATTTGATACTTTTGTTATAATTGTTGATCGTTACTTCTTATTACTGTTAAAAAAACATATCCTTTCCCACACTTTTGTCTTTTAATTGTCAGTGTTATTATAGTTGAGGTCCTTCTCACAGGCAGCAGAGATGGAGCCTCGGGCGCTGGACTTGGTTCTGTCTGTTTGCTTGTTTAATGCAGTTCCTGGTGTTTGGGTTTGCAGGATCCCCTAGCTTGTGACTGAATTCTCATGTGTTCTCTTGACCCTTCACCCGGCTCTCCCCTCCCCCAGCCATGTAGATTATTAAACCTGTTTATGGCTTAATTCGTTTGTTACGTTTTTCATTTTGACTTAAACTTGCTGTTCTTTGTCAGAGACTACTCCTTAACAATACTACTCATTTCTTTCATCTGAAATACAGGATATTGGCTTCCCCACAGGATACTGGCATTTCTCCTTTACCAGCTTGTTTACTACTTTTTCAAGGATTTTCTTTTTACATTGGTTACCAACCTCAAGTACATTACTATTCTTTAACCATCAAATTACAGTGCCCTCCAATCAAATTTTGTTACAAACAATATTACTATTCTTTAACCATCAAATTACAGTTACTCTCTGTATTTGTCTCTGGTGCCGTGTTTCTTTATCCCTGGTTCCTTTATCCTCGAATTAAAGGTTTTGTAGTGTGACTCTGTTCACAGTTACTGTGTCTGAAGCTTTCCTAAGCTCTTTACTGTGCATCAGTTTGTTGGCTGGAGAGATCTGAAGATGCTCTTGGACTGGTCTTTCCTTACTGCTTTGTAGGGTGTCTTGTTTGTTGGTATTTTAAAGATTTTCTGCTTATCGTTAATTTTGTGCAATATCTATTTTCTATATGGTTTGTATAATAGTTTTTATCAGATTTTGAAGAAGTTTGTGTATCTCCTTTCTTTTCCTGCTCTTTTTTTTTTTTTGGATGTAGGGTCTCATGACCTGGCCTTGACTTCACCAAGATCCACTTGCCTCTGCCTTCCGAGGCTGGCATTTTCCTTCCTGGTCACTCGCTACATGTAGCATTGGGCTTCCTGTGTTGTGCTGTCCACCCCCCCCCCCGTTTCTCTTCACTTGGGGACGGTCTCTCTGTCAAGTCTCAGAAGGGTCACTCCAGTGTCCACTGGGGAGAGAATAATCCTCTAGGAAATGCTCTGCCTGGACACTTCCCGTCAGTGACCGGGAGGCATTACTTGTGGCTTTGGGTAGTTTGCTAGCCTTGTGGATCTCTTTGTTTCTGCGTTCTCAGTCTGACTGCTGTGTGTGGTCCTCCATAGTCTCGATCTCTGTGGCATAGGCACCAGTCAAATTGTATTAGTGTCTATCCTGTGACGTCATGTTCACCGACTGCATCTCTTGCCAGACACTTGTGTTCTGAGGTACTGCAGGCTGTGTGTTGCATGGTAAGTTTAGAGAAGGCATAGTTCACCTTGCAGCCCCTTCTCCAATAGCGTCTCCTGCACTTGCGCTAAGGTGGTCTCAGGTTCTTGTCACTGATGCTCTGTTCTTGGCGTGGCGTGCTCCTCTTCTCCTCTCTTTGCCTTGTCTGAAAGCCATTTGCCAGTCAAAAGTGTTTGAGAAGTTTGCAGTGATACCGTCTCACAAATAACCCATCTTGTACCAGCACTTGCTTACAACAGTGATGAAAATTGGGGAGGACTCTTTTGGGCATTTTGTGGTTACAGAGGTTACCAGTGAATTGATATGTACATGAATATACCTGAGGAGACAGGCTGTATGAATGAGATGTTTTAGCAAGGAGTAGTATCAGGAAGGCCTAGGAGTTTAGATATGGAGCCAGGGAATTTAATTTGGAAGGCATTTGTAGTTAGATGAGTTGAGCTCACTGAATGGAGAGCCCATCACTAAATTTAGACCAGTGAAGTTTTATAATATACCTCTGTGTGATGGTTTGTATGTGCTTGACCCAGGGGATGGCACTGTTGGAAGGCGTGGTCTTGTTAGAGTAGGTGTGGCCTTGTGGGTATGGGCCTTAATACTCATGTCCTAGCTGTCTGGTAGTGAGTACTCTGCTAGCAGCCTTCAGATGGAGATGTAGCACTCTCAGCTTCTCCTGTACCAGGCCTGCCTGGATGCTGCCATGTTGCCGATTTGCTGATACTGGACTGAACCTCTGAACCTATAAGCCAGTCCCAATTAAATGTTGTCCTTGTAAGAGTTGCCTTGGTCATGGTGTCTGTTCACAGGAGTAAAACCCTAAGACAGAAGTTGGTATCAGGGACCGGGGTATTGCTGTGATAGGCCTGACCATGCGTTTGTTTGGAAGAATGTGGATTTAGGGACTTTGGATTTGGGAGGCCATGAAATGCCTTAAGTAGGACTTAATGGGCCAACCTAGTAGGAATATGGAAGACAGTGGTGCTGAGGGTGATTTGAAATGTGTAGGCCTACTGGCCCAAAAGGTTCCAGTGGAGAACTTAAATATGTGGCCAAGAGACTGCTTTTGTGATGTTTTTGTGAAGAACATGCCTGCTTTTTACACTGTCTGAAGAGACTGCCTAAGGCTAAGGTAAAGAGATTTATATTAATTGTATCAAGAAAAGACATCTCAAAAAAGCCCAACAGAAGAGACTTTGTTCTCTGGTTAAGTCTGATGAAGAACATTTTAAACAAACATAGCAAGCTGAGAAAGGAAAAACATAAAATATGTGGTTCTAGTATTAAAGGGATACCAATGGAGCTGAATCCCGTGTTCAAGGATATTAAGTTGAATTAAGAAAGTAGTGACCTTGTGGCAAGATCCCACCCAGCTAGTTTAGGTCCAGGCAAGGTACAAGTCTTTAGTACCAGGAAGCAAAGACAAGCAGATCTCTGAGTTTAAGGCCAACCTGAATCAGAGCAAGTTGTAGGTGAAGAAGAAAATTTAAGTCCAGGCTTGGTGGACCACACCTTTAATCCCAGTGGAAAATAGGCCTGCAGGTGAAAAAAACTCAGTTTACGGGGCAAGTTCTAGGACAGCCAGGCATAGGCAGTGAAGGAGTTGGAAAGCAGAAAGCTGGTGATGATGCAATAGAACAAGGGGGCCATGTTTCAATCCTGCAAGCAGCCTAACTTGGCAGCTTTGGCCATGTGGCTCTGGCTTTTGAGTTCAGAATAGAAGGGACTACTGGAACAATTGATGCTTGTTAGCTGGAGCTAAGATATCAGTGGTGATTACGAAGAGACCTGTATCACTGAGGTGAAATCTTCTGGGAAGTGCATTCTGAGAACACAGAGAAGCTGAGTTCCAAAGATGGCCAAGGTTGTATCTCCTGCTGCTCCTGGACTTGGTAATATGTAAGAGTCACCCAGGTGGTACTGGTTTTGAAGACATGAGGGGTCATGCAGAGCAGCTGAGGTTGACACCATGAAGAGAGCCTATGAGAGGCTATTGGTGAAGCCTAGTTGCAGTGGAAAACCCCAGCATATTGTAGATGCCAGAACCATGGGATGACCACCAAGAATAGCAGTTGCAGTGGAATGGATCTACCTGAGCTTAGAATGATACAGAGTGCAGAGCTGGAGAAGTCACACCAGCCCTTTGGAGGAGCCCAGAAGGTCATGTGTGGACCCCAGACATTGAAATAAGAAGCTTTATGCCTTGAAGACCCCAAGATGTTGGAGATGCGAGAGGCGTGGGCTATCTGCTGAGCAAAGCTGCTAATGGAGTGGAACCAGCCCAGGAGAAAACAGTTTGTTGCAGTCAACCAAGATGAGAAAAGAGTAAAGAGTTGGAGATCTGAAGAGCACTGACATCAGCCATGGAGAGGCAGTGTGGACTTTGCTGGTTTTCTCCTGTCTTGTTTTGGGGGTTACAGTTAAGGGATTGGATGGGTCTCAGATGAGACCTTGAACTTTGGACTTCTAACATTGTTTATACTACTGTAGAGTTTGGGAACTCTTAGAAGTTGGACTAAATGTATTTTGTATTATGCTAAGTTTAGGTATGGCCCCCATAGACTTGTGTGTTTGAACAAACCTGTGGGGCTAGGAGTGGGTGTGATGGTTTGTATGTGCTTGGCCTAGGGAGTGGCACTGTTGGAAGGCATGGTTTTGTTGGAGTAGGTGTGGCCTTGTGGGTATGGGCTTTAAGACTCTTATCCTAGCTGCCTGGGAGTTAGTGTTCTGCTAGCAGCCTTCAGATGAAGATGTAGAACTCTCAGCTCCTCCTGCACCATGCCTGCCTGGATGCTGTCATGTTCCCCACTTGATGATGATGGACTGAACCTCTGAACCTGTTAGCCAGCCCCAATAAAATGTTGTCCATGTAAGAGTTGCCTTGGTCATGGTGTCTGTTCACAGCAGTAAAACCCTAACTAACAAGTACAAGCTTGTTTTGTGGTTTCTGTAGTTTCTTTTGTGACTTCTGGTTTTATTTTAGTGGTGAGTTGAGTTGTTTGCACTCTGGTTTCTGTAGTAGTTGGTCATAGTTGTGCATAAGATCCTGGGAACCTCTTCTTGTTTCCTGGGCAACTTTACAGTTTCTACTAGGTGGAGGAAGCTTAACACTTCTCCATATGGGAGCCTGGAAACTCCTTACAAAGTCTAGACACTGTTAATTTTCATGTCCACGTTAGCATGTGTCTTGTTGCCCTTGTTCAGCTTGTGTAGGTGGTCATGTTGGTGAGATCTTACGGGTGTAGCTTTTGGCATTCCCTCCTCCCCTCCCTCCTATCATAACCCACCAAGTTTAGGTTGTGCTGACTGTATACTTGTAGGTGTGGGGATATCCACTGGAGCGTGGTTGACCTACCAGAGTTTGTATCTTTAAAGAAGATTAACCCTTCCTCTCCCTTAGGGGATTAACTATCAGCAGCTCCTTGTTTAGGGATGAGAACTCAGGAACCCTCCCTCCTCCAGTTAGAATGTTGACCAGTTTGCTCTTGTGTAGACAGCCACAGCTGCTGTGAGTCTAACAGTCCTGTCATGAAAATGACATTGTTTGCTCTGGTCTTCTCAACCTCTGGTTCATGTCTTTCTGCCATCTCTTCCATAGTGATCCCTTAGCCTTGGGTAGTAGTGGTCACATCTATATTCCATTTGTACCTGAGCACTCTATGCAGTTGTTTTTTTTGTTTTTTTGTTTTTTTTTTCTCCGAGATATGGGGTTTCTCTGTGTAGCCCTGGCTGTCCTGGAACTCACTTTGTAGACCAGGCTGGCCTTGAACTCAGAAATCCGCCTGCCTCTGCCTCCCAAGTGCTGGGATTAAAGGCGTGCGCCACCACCGCCCGGCGCAGTTTATTTTTAATGTGTCTGGTATTTTTCCATTCAGGACAGATAGATCATTGCCTGAAGCAACAGTTCCATCCTCAAGTGTTGATTGATTGATTGATTGATTGACTGACTGAAGTTGGCGAGGAAGAGTTAATAGCAGATAAATACAAATAGAAATCTATGGTGTTTCGTATTGCATAAAAATACATAGGACGGGAGAGAGCTCCATCGGTTATGTTCATGCCTTACAAATACGAGGAAACTAAATTCTGTTCTCAAATCCATGTTTTTTTGTTTTGTTTTGTTTTAAAGCTGAGCTGGTATGGTGGTTCATACAGGGAGGCAAATACCGAAGAGGCTGTGACAGGAGGGGCATGAGTTTGAGGACAGCCTGGCTGCCTGTGACAAGGTGTATAGTATACGCTTGTAATCCTAGCACTAGAGAAGCAGAGATCAATTGATCCTTGGGGCTTACTGCCCAGCCAGTTTAGCTATTTGAAAGCCCCAGGTCAGTGAGACTCTGCCTAAAAACAAATACCAAGCAAACAATAATAATAGCAACAAAATCACCAGGGTGGGCTGCACCTGAGGAACACTGTTTGAGGCTGTCCTTTGGCCCCACAGGAGTGAGTATGCACTCACCTCCAACCCCTTGTCACATTGTTCTCTGTCACCCAGGAGCTCTCAAACATAAAAATGCAGAGCAAAAGTGATGCTATTTTAAGTTTGTATTGGCAGATAGAAGGTGTGTATATACAGACACATACTAACACACATGAGTACAAAAAAAAAAGAAAGAAAGAAAAGAAATTCAGAACTCCAAGATTTCAGATCTAGCTTCTGCTGATTTTTTGTAAAAAGTTTTATTGGTGGTACAGCTGTGCTCATTGGGTTTTACAGCAGTTTCTGTCTTAGTCAGGGTTTCTATGCCTGCACAAACATCATGACCAAGAAGCAAGTTGGGGAGGAAAGGGTTTATTCGGCTTACACTTCCACATTGCTGTTCATCACCAAGGAAGTCAGGACTGGAACTCAAGCAGGTCAGGAAGCAGGAGCTGATGCAGAGGCCATGGAGGGATGTTCTTTACTGGCTTGCTTCCCCTGGCTTGCTCAACCTGCTCTCTTATAGAACCAAGACTACCAGCCCAGAGATGGTCCCATCTACAAGGGGCCTTTCCCCCTTGATCACTAATTGAGAAAATGCCTTACAGTTGGATCTCATGGAGGCATCTCCTCAATTGAAGCTCCTTTCTCTGTGATAACTCCAGCTGTGTCAAGTTGACACAAAACCAGCCAGTACACTGGGCACCAATAGCAGGAATGGCTGATTGCAAGTAGAGGCTGCATCACTCAGCCTGGCAGGGGATCAAGCCCAGGTGCTCCGTCCTAAAGCACAGGAGCAACACTCAGAGACTCAGCATGTGTGTGCGTGTGTATGTACCAATAGCAGTTAAACTCAGACACTCAGCATGGGTACATGTGTGCAGATATGTCTGTACTAGCAGTTAAACTCGGAGTCTCAGCACATGGGTATATGTATATGTACTAATAGCAATTAAACTCAGACACTCAGCATATATGCACATGTGTATGTACTAAGAGCAGTTAAAGGAGGAGGGAGTGGGAGGACACAGGAAGAGTTGGAGGGGGGAAGGATTGAAATTATGTAAACAAAGTACTCATGAATGAAAGTCTCAAAAAACAATTAAATTTAAAAAAATGTTAATTTCTGTCTGAGGCTTTGCCAACCAATTTTACAAAAGGCATGGTCCGGGTTTAGAGCTAGAAAATTAAGCTTAGTCTTAGGAGCCACAGGAAGTGATGTGCTTAGACCTGAACTTCAGTGGACAACTTCCATCTCTTGGTACAGCGTCATGATGTGATGTGGCCATAACCAGCTTTGACTCTAAACTGACAAATCTACTTTTCCTCTAAGTGTTTCTAGATATGAATTTATGAATTAATAGAAGTATTTGTAAACTAGACAAAATTGCTCTTCAAGCCCCCTGTTTCACAGAAGTCGAGATAGGGATTTTCCTCTGAGTTTTACCTTCTAGATTGGACTTTTAACAATAATTCTATTTAATAATTTAGAAACATGCTTCATTTTAGGCCATATTCCTTCACATTTTAACTCTTCAGTTACTTGGGTTCCCAGAAACACAGTGAGGATTATTGGTTATGTTACTGTAAATAATTTAGGCAGGATTAAGAGAATCTCTTGTCAGCTAAAAAAAGTTGATGCTCTGAATTTTTTATGTTATGCAAAATGTTACCTTGTCTGTCCGTCCGTCCATCCGTCCATCTCCCTAGCGTTAGTATCTTGCTTTCTTGTACACCAGGCTGGCTTGGAAATCACTCTGTAACCGAGAATGACACGTGTGTCGCTGCAGTTTACTGTTGGTGTTTTAAGTTATACAGTACCTTCACGGGAATTCTTGTCATAGACTCCCGAGAGACCTTGAGAACATGTGAATGTCTGACACTACATAGCTGTGGGTGTCTGGCGTGTTTCAGAAGCGTGCCCCCCCCCCCAATCTTTGGAAAAATATGCATCTTTATAACCTGACCTTGCTATTGTAATGAAAATGGAAAGATTTAAAACAAGCAATGGAGGCATGCCCTACCTTCTGATGCAAACCATAACTTACTGTGATTGACCCCAGTAGGCTTCTTTGAATTCAAATATTGAACAAAGCAGGCGTATGTACAGTAAATTGAGACTATGCAGCTTGACTTGAAGATGCACTCCAGCTTTGTTCTTGCCTGCTTCCCTTCCCCACTGTGTGTTTGTGTACTTCTTCAGGAAACAAGCTACCATCTCAGCTCTAGAAGCATGTTTCTTGAGGACTTAGGATTAGTCTAGGTTCTTATCTGCTGTGCCCTCGACTGATACCTTCAAAAAACACAGACTGACATCTCTGGGAAGTGTATTGAGATTGGTATTTCTGTATTCTCAGTGTTAGCCAACTGGTATAATCCATGTACCGTCCATTGGCTGTTAAATAACTGTTTTACAGTTACAGAGCAAAATGTGGACATCTTACAGCAAAAAAAAAGTACCTACAGGTGATACTGTGTTAGGCACAGCTGTGGTCTGTCTGCCATGTGCTCCCACCATGAAACACCGCCACAGGTCCTAAGAGCTGAGGCTAAAATGTTCAGAAAGCTTTAAGACTGTCAACCAATAAAGAAACTCTTTTCAGGTTGAAAGTGTTAGGCAATAGAGAAGACTGGGTCAAGGCTCAGGAATGTCAGCTTAGGATGCCACATCTGGCTCTGTCTCCATACTCCTTGTAACTCTGGCTTTGGCAATGAACAAACGGTAAACAGTCTGGTGTGTCTGGTAAGAATTTAGAGGTTTGGATAGATATTCCTCTAACATGCATACACAGATAAAATACTTGAGTTGGTATGAGAAAATTCAGGATCATCTGTTCCTCAATGAAGAAGTAAGTGTCCTGTGTGGCATGCTTAGCTGATAAATCCTGTTCCTCTATTGTAGGCATGGCTTTCCTTCCCTCCTTCCCACCTTGTGGCTCTACAAGAAGGGTGTCCAGATTCCAAATAGCTCCATATGATAGCATCTGTATGCGAGTGTTTTCTATAGGCCAAGTATGCTGGGCTATAAGATGGGGACTGCTCTCTTCTGCATTTTCCATTGACCTTTTTATATATGTTTGCAAGGTTCTCTACATCACAGCTTTCCCAGTACAGTGATGTCAGCACATCTACTCATTCAGGGACTGTCCCTAAGAGTGGGTATGACCGTCCTTGCATAGGAATCTATGTGAGCAGAGAAGTTGTGCAATGTTTTTGGTGTGCAGTGTTTATATCACTAGCCTAGGGAAGTGTAGGATTCCCCCAGGAGTGCCCTATTCAGCCCAAGTCTGCATAACTTGGGCAGGGAGCTACAGTTGCTCTTTCTTTCACTCATTAGCTCATTGTCACCTTTAAGGCCTTGCTCTTTTGTAGTTCCAGGAATGCAGAGAGAAATAACTATTATCATCCTTCCTTCAAGGGCTCTGATTCTATTTCAAGAGCATAATGCTGACTTTAGTGTATAGCATGCTTGCTCTGGGGGCTGAGAACAGTGTCCTAAGGGAAGGATGGTGCTGAGTCATAGGAAGTTGTCTTAGGATAGCATCTAACTCAGGGCTCTTTTGTTTTTTGTTTTTTGTTTTTTGTTTTTTTTTTAAAAAGACAGTGGTGTTTCTCTGTGTAGCCCTGGCTGTCCTGGAGCTCACTCTGTAGACCAGGCTGGCCTTGAACTCAGACATCCACCTGCCTCCTCCTCCCAGGTGCTGGGATTAAAGGCTTGCACCACCACTGCCTGGCTCAAATTTTGAGTTCAAAATTTTTGGAGCAGAAAAGGGAGCAGGCTGTGTATTCAAGATGTGTCCTATCAGACGCTGTTGCAGACCAGCAAGAAGGTCAGTGTAGTTGAGACAGAAGTTACTGGGAGACAGAACAGAGAGGAATGGTGGGAAGGGGGTGGGAGAGGTATGAGCACTTAGCCTGCAGGCTCTGGGGGCTCCGTGGTGAGATTTTGAGACTTCTGAGAACATCAATTTTGGTAGCAATCCTGAGAAGCAACTGGGGGCATGGAGCCTGGGTAGAAGCAGTTTGGACCCCACTGTTCCAGATAAGGTTTTGACAGAGATCATAGAAGTAAGCTGGATGAGGAATATGAGAGAGAGAGAGAGACTGAGACTCTCTCTCTCTGTGTGTCTGTGTGTGTTGGGTAGAAGAAAAAGACTGAAAAAGATCCCTCACTTGGGTGGATGATGGATGGATGGAGAGGCCATTTATAGAACTGGGTCAAACTTGGCTTTCCTGCTTGCTTTTGAGTCCCGGAAGACTGTTAAATATAGTATACCATGCCTCGCAGCTCAGGCTGGAGTTTGCTTTGGAAGCTTTGCTGTAGCCCCAGACAGCCCCTACCAATGCACCGAGTTGTCCTAAAGGAAGACCTGTTTGTCTTCGGTGTAGATTGTGGAGAAGACAAGAGAAGGGAAATGCTAGCACCTCGTTCTCGCTACTGTACCTGTCTGGTTTCTTGTGAACAGCCAGCCCTTGGGATCTGATAACTTTGATTTGCACACCTCCCACTCACACAGAGGGACATGCAGACCTTCTGGAGGCCCAGGCTTTGCTCACCACCTTCACAGTTATACCACTAATGATAGACCCTTGCCTACAACAACAGTGTCCACGTAGCAAGCAATCACATTTTAAAATTAATAATAAATTAAAATTAATTTTAATAATAATTATATAGTTTACCCAGTATATTTAAAATATATTATTTTAATATCTAATCAACTTTAAGATGTTAAGGAGTAATGAAGTTAAAGAAGTTAATGAAGTTTTACATTTATAACTTATCTTGGTCTGAATAGCCACACAGACTGTGAGCTATTGGGCAGTGCTGAGTGACTGTCTGGCTCAGGGCTTAGTGAATGAACTGTTCAATAGAATTTGCTACAAAGATTCCATGTCATTCCGGGATGTTTGCTTTCATTGTGAAGCAGTTGAATGTTTTGCTGTACTTAAGTAGTAGTGATATGTTCCTAGGAACATATCACTGCGAGAGGAAGTCCTGGGGGGTTGTGCAGGAACAACACAGGGTCTGCAGTTGCTGCCTTCCTTCTGATGAGGACATACATGCTTCAGTTACATTGTAAGAGAATCCACAGTTCAGGCTGTTGGCATAAACACATTGTTTTTGTTGTCATTGGGTTTTGTTGTTGATTTTTCAAGACAGGGTTTCTCTGTGTAATCCACCCTGGTTGTCCTTGAACTCACTCTGTAAACCTAGGCTGGCCTCCAACTCAGATCCACTTGCCTCTGCTGTTCAGCCAACAAATTATAACTACTCCTTGAGAACACTTTAGATATGTACAGTATTTAAGTAGTTGAGGATTTAATTTTTGAAGGTTTTAAAATTGAGTAAGGGGCAGAATTCGTAGTGGTTAGAGGAGCTGCAAAGCCCTGGGTACAAATCCCAGAGCTCCGTCTGAAAGGCAGGACTGTTCCCGAGAAAACTACCTCCTCACCTGGGGAGTGGACAAGGTGGGTTTCCTTCTGAAAGGCAAGACTGTTCACGAGAAAAACTACCTTTTAACCTGGGAAGTAGAAAAGGCGGGTTTGGTGTGTGCCAGAATTTTTATATTAGTTATCATTCAGCTGGAAAGAAATATTTTATGTATTAAAGATTAATTTACTGAATCTGATTTTTAGAATTTATTATATTTGATACTATATAACATGCATTTGAATAAAAGTGAGATAATCTTTCAAAAATTATCCCTTAGTCTTTGCACACTTCAGTAATTATGTCTTGTGTGGTCCCTCATATACTTGATGTAAATTGCTGTGAATCAGTTTGACTAACAATTTCTCTTTAAGAATAACACAGGCCCACAATATCCCAATATCCTCTTCCTTCTCTTCTTCCTCTTCCTCTCCCACCTTCCCCCTCTTTTCCTCCCAAGTGCTGGGATTAGAGGAGCACGCTGCCAAGCCCACTCATGGTCACTTATGTGATCATAAGCTTCCAGTGGATCCAGTGGGTTTGTAGAAAAGTGACACAAAGACTTGACAGGTCTTAGAGATTAGTGAGTTCATATGTCCAGGTGCTACTGTAAGTGAAACGCAGACCAATGTTGTAATAAGTGGGAATTGTGAGGGCCATAGAGTTAATTGAAAACATCGGGTTTGTTTGTTTGTTTGTTTTGTAGCTGGCAACTGAATTCACGCCCTCTGCAACACCAGTGAATGTCCTAGCTTCTGAGTCCTCTGTCTGTCTCCCTTATTTTGGTACTGAAATCTTCTTGGTGGTTTTTTTTTAAACAGTTTTAACTGTCTTATACTAGAAAATGTGGAAACTGCTATGCATATCAGTGGTCTTTGAATTTCAGGTCAGGCAGGATACATCTTGGGAAACACCATTACATAGCTGAGTTGTTTTCTGACTTGTGCTAATCACCATTGTTTTCTAGGTAGTCTGGGCAGAGGTGTCCTGTAGATGAACTCAGGCTCTAAGTGGACTTGATCGACTTTCATGCATCTCCCCTTCTGCACTAGCCTTATATTTATTTGCAGTCTCACGCTTAGGTTGTTGAATTAAACCACAAATTCTCTCTGTTTTCTTACCAAGCCCTTTTGCTCATCGTTGCTGTTATTTTAGTCAGAAACAGGGATGTTTAGATGCTGTTAACTTATTAGCCCATTTTCTCAGATGGGAAAAGGTGGTGAGGATCTAGCTGACTTACCCAGTGTTACCCAGTTGCTAACTAATAAGTTGGCACATTGACTCCAGACACCTGAGTGTTGTGATGCTTGTGTGCATCTTCCTGCGCGTGGTCTCTTGCCCTCTTTAACAATCCTCGCTCTGTACTCTTTGCCCCCAATCCTTTTCCCGGCATGCCCTGTATTGTAGACTGAACTTCAGGATCTCATGTGTATGTTACGTCCAGCTCCACCACTAAGCTATACCCAAGCCACTTTGCATCTCCAGCCCGGAACTGTTCTGTGTTTAAGATGCTGCTTAGAAGAAAGGCTGCTGCAGGTGCAGCCTGAAGCACTTCGGAGTTCTGTGTTCTTCACAGGACATTTTGTGAGCTGATCAGAAGATTCAGGACTATTAAATAAGGCCTTTTATCTTTGTTTTTTAAATGTGCCTTCTGAAACTTGTGAATGCTGTCTTCCTTGAATGCTTTTTAAAATCTCTCTCCTATGGCCACAGCTACCCACATAGGTTGTGTCTAGAGCAGATGCTCTGTTGACAGCTCTGTCTGTCTCTCTCCTTCCTTTACGGTGACTCAGTAACTCCTTCATTCCTTTGCAGATCCAGCAGCCCTCTTCTCTTTGGAGGAGTCTGTAGGATTTCTCAAGAACTTTCCCAGCAGTATTTTTAAGGCATGGTAGAGACTGAGGGCTCTGTAAATAGTCTTGCTCTGCCTTCCTAGGAGGTGCTGCCAAGGGACTTGCTTCTTAGTTCTCACCTAGAGATGGAGCTGCAGCTGGGCCTTCACAGGACTGCTCTGGTTCTGTGGCTCATGACACAGTTTGGCAAAAGTTAGAGTTTAGTAAATGCTTTTACATTTTATTCTTTGTTTTAATTCTTGATAGCTATGCACAGAGCTGTGGTAAAGTGTCATAGAAACCCATGTTTTCCGTTCTTTGGTTATCAAGAGTAATCTTGGTATGTAGAAATGTGCCTCTTGAGAGGGAAAGGACACTTGGTTGTTACATACTTAACTTAGCTCAAGCAGTTCCACTTGCTTCCCCTCTTGTGTGGTTTTCAGTGGTGTCCAGTTAAGAGAGGAGAGACCATGTTAGTGACTTTACTTGTATCTGTATTTAGGATAGTATGCAGCCTTTGGACAGCAGTAGTTTCTAGATTAATTGAACGCAGCGTTAACTGCTTTTGTGTAATGAACGTGAAGAGGGTGACATTTACTACACAGATAGACTTTTAGTGAGTGGCTTTTATTCTGAAAATAGTAAAAGCATTATGGTGCAATTAATTTGGTTGGTTGTGTTTGTTTATTTATTTATTTATTTATTTATTTATTTATTTAGATGTGTCTCACTGTGTGTATCCCTGGCTGGCCGCGGACTGTGTAGACCAGGCTTACCTCAAACTAAAAGAGACCCCCTTGCCTCTACCTCCCAAGTGCTGGGATTAGAGGAGCCTGCTGTCAAGTCCACTCATGATTAACTTTTAAATTATCTTTGTTCAGAGAAATAACCTTGTCCTTTGAATGGTTGTGATGGAAATTCTGTAAATGCACAGGTTTTAATTTGAGTCGTTATCCCAAATGATTGCCTCATTGGATAATTTTAAGTGTTAAGCTATAATTCAATATAGAGACACAAATACTTAACTGGCTTAAAATACATTGTTTATTTAACACCTATTTAGTTAGACCTAAACAAGAGTTAAAAGTATGCACACAGCTCCATTTGTCCTTGGGATGGAGAAGGAGGCATTGTCCCCCCCCTCCCCTCCCCTCCCCTCCCCTCCCTTCCCCTTCCTTCTCCTTCTTTTCAGAAATGAGCATGCTGTTTGCCACCAAAAGATGGTGAGCACTTAGGAAATAAGGAAACTTGAAAAAAAGTATTCATACATTTCTTGGAAGCCTAAGGCTTAAGATAATAAGCATCATAAAACCACTGCTACAGGGGCTGGTGAGATGGCTCAGTAAGTAAGGTCCTGAGTTCAAATCCCAAATCCCAGCAACCACATGATGGCTCACAACCATTTGTAATGAGATCTAAACGCCTTCTTCTAGTGTGTCTGAAGACAGCTACAGTGTACTTTACATATAATAAATAAATTTACATATAATAAATAAATAAATTAATTAATTAAAAAAACACTGCTACACAGTGTAACTATTTTTCTTTTATTACATTTACCTCAAACTTAAAACATGATTATATAAGTGGCCATTATTCCAGTTGGCTGGCTTTGTTTTTTGCTTTTTGTTTTTTGAAATGGGAACCATTTCTAGTATTGTTTTCCTAAACACTGAGGCCTGTCAGCCAGTCCCATTTGTTACCATGGAAAGGAGCCTCCCTTTCATGCTGTTGTCTTCAGGCCGGGGACATGCAGGGGCCTCTGTGGCTATCCTCATTCCTGAGCTGCCATGCAGACAGAATGGAGAGGTGCTGCTTGTTGAGCAGCACAGCAGAGCTGCATCGGTTCTGGTCAGGCCTCTCAGAGAGGCTTGGGAATTCTGTTTGGTAGGTTGTTTTTTTTTGTTTATTTTGTTTTGTTTTGTTTTTCCTCAGACAGCTTCTGTGTATCTTTGTCTATCTTGGAACTCATTCTTTAGACCAAGTTGGCCTCAAACTCATAGATCCACCTGCCTCTGCTAGGACTGAACGTGTGCACCACCACCTGACAAAGTCTGTCTATCAGCCTTAATCTGTTTACCTATCTGTCTACTTGACTACCTCTCTCTGTCTGCCTGCCTGTCTGTCTGTCTGTCTGTCTATCTATCTATTCATCCCTATCTATCTATCTATCTATCTATCTATCTATCTATCTATCTATCTCTACCAATCCATCTATGTATCTCCATCCACCCACCTATCCATCTATCTATCTATCTATCTATCTATCTATCTATCTATCTATCTATCGGCAGGGATGGAACTCCTTCAAAGCTTACCCAGAGACATGGCGTTTCTTGGTCTGCCTGTCTTTGATTCCCATATCTCCTGCCCTTTTCATTCCTAGTGGGTGCAGACTTTTACATGGTTTTATTTCTCAAATGTTTTTAGAAGTATAGCTATCATCAGAAAACATTTTCATTTCTCTACTTGGAGTATTCAGTGCTAGCAACATCTATAAAATGTCTGCCTGGAGCTGGAGAGATGGCTCAGTGGTTAAGAGCATTGACTGCTCTTCCAGAGGTTTTAAGTTCAATTCCCAGCAACCACATGGTAGCTCACAACCATCTGTACTGGGATCTGATGCCTGCTTCCGGAGGAGTGTCCAAACAAGTGAATAAATCTTATAAATAAATAAATAAATAAAAAGACTGCTGCTATTACCTGCCTTATATTTTTGCTATTTAAAAATACTTTTAGCATGTTATAGAAAACACAGCTTTGCACATGTGAGTTCTGACAGTACAGTAATTTATGACACCCAGCAGCTCTATCCTGGGACTATTTCAATATTTTTCATATTCTTTGCTATTAAAAATTAAGTTCTTGGGGCTGGCGAGATGGCTCAGTGGTTAAGAGCACCAACTGCTCTTCCAAAGGTCCTGGGTAAAATCCCAGCAACCACATGGTGCTCACAACCATCTGTAATAAGATCTGATGCCTTTTTCTGGTGACAGCTACAGTGTACTTACATATAACAATAAATGAATCTTTTTTAAAAAATTAAGTTCTTGGCTTCCAATCTCAGCAGTAAGGACCTAGTTTCCCTTTTTCAGGAGGTAAAATTCCTTTAGTCATGAGGTTAAATAAATTTTTCTGTTGTTTAGCTTTTAGTATCCTAGAGTGTCTCAGAATTAAGTACAAGTGAAATAAGCAGTAAATTAAATGCAGAGATTTGCATGCTGACCTCAGAGTATCAAGACTGTCATCTGCCTCCCGTCTTTGCAGCTGTTGTCTCAGCTGCTCTGGGGCTCAGCACACGCACTGCCCAGCTGCACTCTGGGGTCTGCTCCTGGCTCATCCCTGGACCATGACTGCTGTTCACTTTATTTTTATAGATGGAATAAGCTCTATAGAATGTTATTTTTTTCTCACACAGTTGTCTTTTAGAAGTATTTTTCTGGCGTACTTAATATTTCCGTGTGGATCTTAATTTCTGTCTAGTCATTTTCCTTCTATGAACCTCCCTAAACATTTTTCAGTGTATATTTGATGTTGATAAATTGTTTTGTTTACTGGAAAACTATTTTGCTGTCATTGTTATGAGGATATTTTCACTGAATATAAACGTGTTGGCGGCAGGTCTCTTTCTTTGGTTGTCTTGATCGTTTCCTTTCTCTTGACGGGGCATGGTTTTCCATAAGTCAGTGGTTTAGGAGACATCTCTGGCTACTTTAATGCTTTGTTTTCTTCATAATTTATTTCAACAGTTTGGTTCCATGTTCTTTGTATTTGCTTTTCCCATTAATTTTCCTTTTTACTTCTTCACTTGATAAGTTTCTGTTACCATCATCATCATCATCCTCTTCTTTATTGGTCTTCCCTAGTGACTGATCTATATCAGATGACTGCATTCTTCATTTCTAGAGTTTCCATGTGGTCCTTTCATAGGTCCCATGACTCGAAGAAGATACACTGTTTACAGTGGCAGTTTGTGTGTGTGTTTTTATTCTTGTTAATAGATGCTTATACCTCTTACAGTTTCCTGTATTTTTTGGCCTGGTAAATTTGATCAATGTGACAGTGTATATGTTGGTCTGTTGAACATCTAGATTTTGAAGTCCTTGTTGAATAAGATTTTTGTCTTCATCCTTTGAGATTTGTTTTCTGTCTGTGTTAAGAAGGTCAAACCTTTATTTTATGATAGAACCAGGTGAAGCCTAAACCTACAAAACATGGTGGTCTGGCTTCTTTTGGCTATCTGTGGTTGTTTATCTCGGTTAATTCACTCTAGGTGAGACACAGTGTCACACTGGTCTGTGGGATTCTGATATTGTTTAGCTCACAGCTCTTAAAGACTTTTGTTGCCTAGCTGTACGGCATTCTCCATTGTTGTGTAGCTTGGCTAAGATGAGAGTCTAGGATGATGACCCACAGTCGTCATCTTGAGTTCTTGATTGTGCCGCACAGCTCAACAGTGCTGTCATATTTTATTTGCGTCTGACACTGCTCTCTCTGCAGGTTCCTGCAGATAGAAGGACAGAGTGACTGTGAGACTCAAGATCAGTTCTTTTCTTTCAATGATCAGAGACTTTTCCAACACATCTGAAAACCAATTAGGTGTGTGTTGGCCAGTTCTGTTGTCATTCATGATGAATGAGTTCTCTGGTAACAGGGATTTGAAAGTGGTCAGAAATTGGAATCTGAGGTGTAGGCTTTCGTTACATCCCACGGTTACTGAGAACTTGGTCTTTGGTTCATGAGTGTCTCATACTAATAATCACAGGCTTTGCAATGGTCTCATAAGCGATTTTGTTGTTTCTGTGCACAGCTGCATGTCCATGTGTGTATGGATGTGAATCATATACAACATGCATTGGCCACTGTAAGTCAGTTCATATGTTTTTAAGATCACTTTTGTTAAATAATCCTTGTTACTAGATTCAGCAAAGCCACAGTCACTGTATAGTGTAATCTTAATATAGATTTCCCTAATACCAGTAGCTGCAGAGCTAACTAGACCTTGAGCTGTACTGGTCTGGAGAGAAGAGCAGGAGCTGACACGACTGTCTGACAGCCTCTCTCCCGGAAGCCTGCTCCTTACTCTGACTCTTGAGCTGCATTTGTAGAGTGACTAACTCCTTCACCCTTACCCTTCTTCTCCCCCCACCCTCCACCCCCTTCTCAGCTATTTCTTTGTAGATCCATTTGTGGTAGACTCAGTCACTGAAAAACTGCTTAGTAAATGCAAGGCATGTACCACGCAGCAAGTTTGATGGAGAACTAACCAACAGACTTGCCCTGGACTTACAGTCACCGCCCGCTTACTCCCAGACCTTTGTTTCTAGCCATTGAAAGCACAGCTGGCGGCTCTGACATGTTTCCTCCTTAACATTGTTAGCATTAATTTTGTAGGATATTCCATGCAAACTTGGCTGTTCCTGGAATTTATTAAGCATTTTCTATTACACCTTAGCTTCAGAGATTCCATATTTGTGTGTTCTAATTTGGGTTAATTTGAATTACGTTCATTTATTTGTTCTGTAGTATTGTTCTCAGGTTAGCTATACATAGTCTAATCTAATGTAGAACAATGCAGTCACTCGTCTTCTATCTGCACATTAGTAGTAGAGACCTTCAGGGCCACTGAGTATGGTGTGCATCAGACACTGATTAGGCATGTCAGTGTCTGAGGCAGGTGTCTGCTTGTTCCTTTACACTCACTCAGGTCTTCTCCAGGCTCTGCTTGGGTCTGTTCGTGGGTCTGCCTTGGTGAGTCAGACCACATACAGCCCCACAGACTGCCAATGGACTGTTGTACACGGCCAGTGTTGCTTTTCATGAGGGACCTGCTCCGTAGCCACCGGAGCTCTGCTTTGAACACATCGACTGACACTTAGTTTTCAAGCTGTTAATTTGACAACAAAAGCTTAATGGAGTTTTGAAAGTTAAAACTTGCTTTTGTGGTAAAACTCAGTTACAATTCAGAAGGATTTGAAAGGTTCAAATAGGATCTTATATATGTTCTTCAGTAATTTAAAATGAACTTTGAATAACAATGTGAAGAATGAAATATTACAACTTTATCAGGTAACTATATCATTTGATATGCTAATATATTGTTGTATATTCTTAGACTAAAATAGTATAGTTACTTGTTAGTTTAATGGGATGAGGATCATTTGTTATATGATAAGTATTGAGTTGAATCCTACAAAATTGAGCCCAAAGGAAGCTAAATACCAACAATTTTCTATGGGTCAACCTAGTTTTTCATTATCATATTATGTCTGGTAAAAGATGAGCAGTGTTCCCTTTAACTTGACATCCGAGGGTAAATGGATGGCACAAGCGTTAGGGAGAACACACACGGTGACTGGCTCGGTTCAGTCGGATTGAGAGGAGTGTCTGTACCAGCTTGCCTTGGATTCTTATAGCAGGGAAGGAATAGTGAATGGATGCCTTAAGTAGTTCTTGTGAATGTTGGATATTCATTTTAGAGGAGACACAAGTATCTGGGGACTAGAATTCATTGCCCTGGTTTTCATGTCTGCCTTTTCTAATTACAAATTTGGCTGGAGATAAGGTTGTTTTGTTTTGTTTTGTTCTGTTTTTAAGGAAGTATTATAACCTTTCTGTTAGTCAGCGGACTCCAGTGTTCATTTTCCTTTTCTGCTGTGGAAATTAGAATCATGGTTTCTAGCTTACCTGAGCAGTGAATGCTGACTGTTCTGTTCCCTGCTCTCTCCCTGTCTCCTTCCCTCCCTCCCTCCCTTCCCAGATTGCCAGATCTAAGCTTTGTTGGGGCAAAATTGGAAAAGTGTAGGGGAATCTAGCATCCTTGAATTAAGTTCAGTTAGGTATTTGAGTATCTCTTTGCTCAGCTCTTGGGTAACCAGTGATGCTAATTGCTAGCACTGTCCTTTCTCAGATTTGTATTTGAGGACCCAGTTAGTTGGCAAGGCTCTTCCCAAGAATTCATACTATGTGACTTAGGGCTCTTGAATGTTGAGAATTTCATATGCGAAATAAGTATTAAAACTTGTTACTTTTGGATTGGTGAGATGACTCAGTGGTGCCAAATCTGATGACATGAGTTTGAACCCTAGACTCACATAGTACAAGGAGAGAACCTGACCTCTGTAGGTTGCCTTCTACTCCCTGGGTACACTGTGGGCACATGCTTGCACAACCACAAAGGGAAAACAGTAAATAAGTGTAATATTTAAGTTGCTACTGCTTGTTATAAAAAGCTTTTTAGAGGATTTTCTCAAAAGAAATTTACACTCATTTTTAATCCATGTTTTCTACTATTTTACATATATAACATAGCTATTATGTTGAATGACCATACTTGTTGGTCATTACTAAGGCTTTTAATATTATTGAATCTCGTAAAGCACTAGTTTAAGTGGCTAAGGTACATCTGATGACACGTATGTCAGGCTGTGAGCACTCTCTGAACTTGCTGTGTGTTCCCAGGAGGAGAGACTTCAGCATGCAAACCTTCATCTGTCCGGCTTGCACCGTCGTTCTCATTCCATGCTGCTGGCCTTCAGATGGCTGCACAGATGCCCCACTCACACCAGTACAGTGACCGTCGCCAGCCGAGCATAAGTGACCAGCAGGTGTCTGCCTTACCATATTCTGACCAGATTCAGCAACCTCTAACTAACCAGGTAATTTCATTATTATCAGAAATGATGTTGAAATTACAACTTATCCCTTTGAAAACACTAGACTAGTAACATGTCAAAACAGCTTCAGTTTTACATGCTAAGTAGAAATCTCTGTAGATAAAACATGGTGCTCAGAAGTGTTATTTAAGTTTGCTGATTCTCCCCACCCCTTGAACACGCGTGTTTCATTTCATTGAAAGATACTCAGAAACAGCCCAACTTCTCATTCTGGAATAAAGAAATTATTTTTAAAGAAGAAATGTTTAAAATAAGAAAACATTTGTGGAAAGTCTTAGGAAAGTAAGAATCACTACTAATTTAGAGGAACTAATTTTATGTTAAAAATAACATCTACATTTGTAAAATTACAGAGGAAAGTCCTTAAGACTCAAAGGAGAATATGTAAATATTAAGCATGCTATTTATTCTAATATTCAGACTACAGATGACCAATTTTTCATAAATTGAGGATCTAGAAAGAATGCTGAAATCTCTGTGAACACATTATACGTATACCTGTGGGTATGCCTTACAGGCTTGAATTCACCCTGCCCTACTGTAGCCACTGTTTTGGGGCAGTCTACTCACTGGTCATGTTGTGTTGTCGCTGTGCTGAGTAAGGAACACAACTGTTGTGAACAGATTTAGGATTTGGTTGGCATGGCTTTCTCAGATCCCTGAGTATAGCAGGTGGTTCCTACGAGGATGAGTTAGGTGAGATGTGCTTTCTCTGCTCGAGCAGCGTGTGGTGGCAATGAGTAGTTGGCTGTGGTTGCGTGTCTGTGGTGTGGACATCCTTTGCCAGAGGCCTCTCGCGGTACACTTGCAAAGCACCGAGTGTGAACAGCAGCATTGTGACAGGGCTTAGAGTTGGTTTCAGGCAGTCAGTTGCTTTAGAAGTTAGGTCCATGTTTGAGAATTGAAGTCGTTCATCAGCACTGCTGTTCAAGTTTAGAAAAGCTCTTGCTCATGTCCCAGAGAGAAACAGAAAGTGAGGGAAGTACAGAGCACACGGTCAACCTGAAGTGCGCTCCGGCGAACCAGGGTGCTCAGGGCTCGTCTCCCACTTGCTTCCAATCAGCGGGTCACACAGACATGCTTTCAATACACTTCCAGTTGAAGAGACAGAATTTCCATTTTTGACTTCTTGGTGTATGTGCATGGTGGTAGGCTTTAGAGTCCAGCCCTGTGTGCTTCCTGCTTAGATGCGGCACTCTTGGATTTATATCGGTCACCATTTACAGAGAGTCAGAAAAAAATTCCTATAACATTATTTTTAGCAATATATCATGATTGTTTATAATTTACTTAGCAGACTATCAGTTTTCATATTCAGCTTACATCTTTAATCATTTAAAATATATTTTGTTTATTATTTCTGATTTAAGCCATAAAATACTTTTAAAGATTCCTGTGATGTAAAAAGACTATTAAGTAGAGGCAGGTAGTATTACACACACTTTTAGTCCCAGCATTTGGGATGCAGTGGCAAGCAGATCTCTAAGTCTGAGCCCAGCTTTGTCTACATAGTGAGTTCTAAAACAGCCAGGACTACAAGAACATACACAAAAGCTTATTAATAAATAATTCAGTATTCTTTCAAAGTCCAGAAGTTTCTGAATCTTATGAAGAAGGTAGGTTCTTTAGGACTGCTGTGGGGTGGCTTACCAAGAGGTATATGATGGGCTCAAGATCTGCTTGAGTTAAATACACACGGACACCTCATGTCTGATAGGTTCTTGAATGTGAAGTTAGACCTTCTTAGATATCTTCTAGCTATCATCTTCTGTAAATTTCATAATGTGATTTATATGCTTCTTATCATTTTGCCACAAAATGAATCTTATTGTGCAATTACCTTGAAAGGAACTAAGTTAAGATTTATTTCTAGTCATTAATTTTTCTCATGAGTATGTTGGGTATAAAATATAAAAGGTTATATTTGAAAATGAAAATTAGAATAAAACTGAGCAGAGATGAGTGTCCCTCACATTGGATCCTAGAGCTGTAGGCTAGCCCAGCCCGCATGCTATCCTTTGGCATCCTGAGCTACAGCAGTGCCCTGAATGTCATTGTAAGTGCTGTTCTGTCCACCTCTTGCTTGCTCTGAGAAAAGCAGAAAGGCAAAAAATGCTCTCTGTTCCTTATGGATGGAAGTAGGACTAATGTAAAGTGAATGAAATAGACACTAATGTTTGAGTAGATCTCACCACACCTGCCCAGTCTGTGCGATGTGCCTTGTGTGTGTGCCTTGAGGGCTGAACATTCGGCATTGGGTAACCAATCCTTCCACTTCGAGCACTCCTTAGCTGCTTGTGGTGCTTTTTGAAGGTTTCCCCGTTCTGTGTGTCACACGCATCGGTGGTGTCCTTGTTCGGCTGCACTTGCTCTAGAGCATTGATTGGGGCAGCACTCTATATTCTCACGTATAAATGGTGACAGGAATAGTCCATTTATTTTTATAAGATTATTACAAAGTGTGCATGCTTAAAATTGTTTTCAGTAGATACTGTTTTACTGTTTTGTTATTGAATTGGCTTTGCTGTAATACCAACTTTTTCATATAGTAGTAATAGATCATTTCAGTGGTGTGTGTGTGTGTGTGTGTGTGTACTCAAATTGAGGCTGCATTTTATCAGTTCTAGAGACTCCTAAACATAAGTTACTTTTGTGAAACAATTCCAGGAACTTAAAAGGGAAGAAAAAAAAACCCTATTAATTAAACCTAATTAAAGCTTTTTCATTACTTTAAATGCTTATAGCGTTAGTTTACATGAAAGAATTGACATGTTTATTACTAGAATTGTCTACTCAACAAATTAAGTTCCCAAGGAATGGGTATTTTGAGTTATTTTTTTCCTGTTTATATTTTAAGAAATAAAACATTTGGGAAGTTAATTAAGTCTTGTTAATTATGAAGCTAGTGGAGTTGAGTAGTCAGTCACTGTGGTTAGCTCCTGCTAGGTTTCCTTATTGAGAAAGATGACCAGTCGCTCAGTTCACTGAGGTTACCACTTAGATGGCAAAGGTTTAGTAACTTGAGCATGTGGGGACTGGTGAGTGGCTGTCAGTAAAGCACTTGCCTTGAAGCACTGGTTTAGTCCTGGCATTCATATAGAAGTGGTGGAGTGATCTTGTCCCAGTGCTGGGTAGATTGAGAAACATGGGGCTCCCAGAGGCTTCTTGGCTAGCTGCTAAGTACACCCTAACTAATGAGCTCCAGGCCTGGCCAGTTGAAAGGAGGCAGACCATCCTCTCACCTGAGGCTCTCCCTTGTCTATCACATGTGAATTTGTTCTTTCTATAAAAGGAGCAGGTACTCAGGGAACTTGGACCCATACTTCTTTAGCGCCCACAGCTGCAGCTTTAGAGTCAGCTAGGCTAAGAAGTTACAGCTGGTTCAGGGGTTAGGTGTGGTTTATCTGCCTGCTGGAAACCAGTCAAGCCTTGGAAAGAATTCAGAAAAAGAAATTGTCATAGGACTAATTGTAGTCGAGTAAGTATGTGGGTCAGTAGCACATGTCCTCAAGATTGTGGATGTACCTATAATTCAACTGTTTGGGGAAATGGCCCAAACACAGACATCAGGCATATTATCTAATTTCATTTATTTGCTCTAGAAGTTGTTTCCCTTAGAATCCATATAAAAGAAATAACTTTGAGAATGTATAGTTTAATACAAATGTGTGTTTTTAGACACATTAAGTCAACTTGAATTGATCTTGGTAGAAGGAGCTTTACCGGGTTTATGGTAGATTGGATTTGACTACTAGATTATGGTAGTGGGAACTTGACTAGGCTGTGGTAGAGGGTGTCCAATACTGACTGCAGTGTAGTTAAACTGCTAGTCTCTCTGTCTATTTAAGGTGATGCCTGACATTGTCATGTTACAGAGGCGGATGCCCCAAACCTTCCGTGATCCAGCAACTGCTCCTCTGAGAAAACTCTCTGTGGACTTGATCAAAACATACAAGCATATTAATGAGGTAAGAGTATTGATTTGCTATAGTATCTTTATTTTCAATAGATCAAGGGACAAGTTTTTTGATTCCCCTTTAGACAACTAAATGTGTTTTATTTCTAATTATCATTGAATTATATTATTCATATAATTTATAATTATTCAAATAATTATTCATAGGGCTAATTGTAGTAGAGAAGGTATGTGGTTCAATATCACATGTCTTTAGGATTGTAGATGTACCTATAATTCAGCTGCTTGAAGAAACAGGATCCTTCGTAGTTATTCCAGGCATATTATCTCCCAATTTCATTTATTTGCTCCAGAAGTTCTTTTCCTTAGAATCCAGATAAAAGAAATAACTTTGAGAATGTATAATCTAGTGTAAGTATATTTTTTGGAAGGAGCTTTGAATTTTTATGGATGTTATAAATTCTAATAAGTTAATGATTTATAGATAATTACAACAATAAAAAATGTATTAGCAAAGGCCACAGATTAGAAAGTTGTGGCTAACTTCCTCTTCAAAGGCATATTTATCACACTGAGCTATTTCTAATGCTTTCCTCAGGGCAAGAAAGAGGGACTAATAATTACAAAAAAGTACTTTTGCTTAAATTTAAAATTCTGACATCATTGACTATTAAGTTAAAAGGACCTGCTTTATTTCATCTAATCAAAAATTCTGTCATGTCTCTTATACTTTTCTAAAAAAGAAAAATATTTCCTTATTTTCAAGACAGGATCTCAGTGTGTAGCCTAAGCTGATCTTGAACTCACAGCAGTCCTCCTGCCTCAGCCTGCTGAATGCTGAGATTACAGGTAGAAGCCACCATGCTTAACTGTATGTGTTCTTTTATCCATGTCTTTCCATGGTAAGATATTCAAAAAATTATATTGGCAAATATCAAAAAAAGAGTGTACATTGAATTATTTCTATTGTAACTTGGCTTGTTGCCACTAAATTATTTTCTGTTGTAGTGTTTGGACCTTATCTGTTTCATTGGCATTTGCTTCTGGTCAACTCTAGTTTTATAACTAAGTGTTAAGTGAGAGTTTTCCAAAAAAGTGTAGACAATGCCCTGCCTCCCCACTGGAGCCAGTGTGTTAGAGAGATGTTGATGGTGTGTAGAAGCACTCGCTGCAGCAGCTCAGTTCCATTCAGCCTGCTGTTTCAGCAGTGTGTCAAGAGAAAGTTAGAAAGCCTCAAGAGTGCTCCTGAAGTAGATGAATACATACTTGTTTATTATACCTTGTGAGTATCTGGAAGTATCTGGGACATTGTTTCTCACAGCGTGTCAATGTCAGTTTGTTAACATGTGATGAATTGTTATCAAACTAAGTTAAAGTGTTGTTACTAGCATCTTTGCTGAGGCTCATTTATCAGCAGTCTTGCCACAGTGTATCAAGATACCAGTTTCTTGGAATGTTATTGTTGTCACCCCATTAGCTTTCATAACTAAGCTATAAGAAAAACTTGCTTTTCAATTGACCACAAAGGCTTAAGGCTGGGAGGTATGAAGACAGAATAGGTATGGGTTTTATTCATCATTACATTCTTCTGGACATGGAAATTGGATGATTTTAGTAAAACACTAATTGATTGACATTTAAAAGTTGTATTTTTAAAATCTTTTACTATAAGATAAAATATCAAATTACCATTACCTGGAGAAGAGGGCAAGAAAGACCTTGAACATTGAGTTCAACTTTGGGGGAATGAAATGTTACTTCTTTTGTTTGGGGGTTCCTTGTGTTTCTAAGATCTGTGTAATCCCACTGTATGCAAGTTATGCCATATACTAACAAAAGTGTGAGTTACTTTGATTCTTCATTAATGGAATACATTAGACCAGTCACTTAGTATCTCTTATCTATAAGTATATCTGCAGTATAGCGCTACATTTCATTATAAACATGTCCCTATTGGTTATGTTTTTGTATTCAGATATCAACTGTTGAAGGTCTTTATTTTGTTTCTCATTTTTTATTTAAAAAGAATGGTTTATCCATTTCATACTGATTTGTTGGGAGTATACTTGTAAAATACATCCTCAATAGTGATTTAACTCATAGTTAACTTTGTATATATTTATTAAAGGTTTACTATGCAAAAAAGAAGAGAAGACACCAACAGGGCCAGGGGGACGATTCCAGTCATAAGAAGGAGCGGAAGGTTTACAATGATGGTTACGATGATGATAACTATGATTATATTGTAAAAAACGGGGAAAAGTGGATGGATCGGTATGAAATCGACTCCTTAATAGGCAAAGGTTCATTTGGACAGGTAAGTCTCTCAGTTGTTCATTGTTTTAGATGGGTGCCTTCTGCCTGCTGAGCCCTCTGAGGCAGCACAGCAAGCACTCTTCTTCCTGAGGCTGGGGCTGGGGCTGGGCTCTGGGTTTTACCATGCTTCCGGGGTCTCCTTCCTGTCCCCAGAGCACAGCATTGATTTTCTTCTGCATGGGTGACGGCAGTGGGTTTGGCTTTTCTCTTCATTCTCTGAACCCAGCGTTTTCCTGTCTTCATCTAAACACCTAGACTCCATGCTCTCCCACAAGTGCTCATTCCCTCCTTTGTCTCCATTGGGAAGCGGTCTGCACAGGCCTTGTTCCCTCTTCAGCTTTCTTAGTGTTAGATGGCAGCAAGCTGCCACTTCTTGCACTTGTGTAAAGCTTTCTGGCTAGCCAGTGCCACCCTGGCCCAGTTGCTAAGCTGTTGATGTTAGAGGCCTGGATTATTGCTACCGCCATTGTTTAGGTAATTGCATGTGGTCTAAATACACTTCTTCCTGAGTACAGCAGAGTGGGGTTAGAGTGATGTCATGAAGCTCCCCTGTGCTGCTGTCGATCAAACACCAGCTGTACCACTGCTGTACAAACCCGGGATAGACTCACAGTCAGGCTCAGTTTGAGGCCCCTGCAGTACTCGAGACCATGTCAGAAGACAGACGCACACCTGTGAGTCTGGATGTGATGACGTGCTAGCCTTGAGAGAAAGCAAGATATATTCTTGAGCGAGTGAGGTGATATTCACGTGTCACACACAATTGTGCTAAGGGTAAAAGTACATTGTTGGTTCTAGCAGTCATAGACTGGAACTTAGGAGAGGGCTGGAAACACAGAGGCAGCTCTGCCCTCACCATTGAGACCTCCAGCACTGTGCATGCAGCAAGACCAGATTCTTAGGGCACGTGTGTATCTGCTCCTTTCTACACCATGAAGAAGTCTGTCACCTTTTTCTTCTGAGTCAAGGTTTTCATAATATTTTAGTAATCCCTCTTTATCAATTTTTCTTGACTGTCAGAAGTCTTCACTTTTCTATAAAGCCCTTAGGAAAACACTGTTGAGGCCTGCCTCTTAACGAGGGTTGGGAACCCCTGCAAATGCAAGGAGTGCAGCCCCCACTCTGGGAAGTGCTCCAGCATCTGCACATTTACTCCTACTAGGACCTCCTCCTCTGCTCCCTCTGCCATGGGAGCTCTGGCTGTGCTGCTCCCTCTGACCCCGCAGTGCCAGGGCCTGTTCTTTCCTCTCTAGCTTAGCCTGCTTGTCTCTCTCTCGCTCAGAGCAGAGGAGCACAGTATGGAAGCGTGTACACATTTGTTCTGTTTACCTGACACGCAGAGATATGTACTGGTGTATGTTCATAGCTAGGACCTGGCACTCACCATATGGATGCTACCAAATTTATCTAAATTTTCGGTTGGGGTCTGTCAAATAAAGGACTTTTCTTACTTCTTTTAGCCATTGTTTATTAGTCCTAACTACACATTGAACATTTCCAGAACTACATTTGTTCCATAGACCTTTGGCTACTCACCTGCCGCTGTTACTAAACTCGGCATAGTTGTTGCCAAAATAAAAGAGAATATCAGCGCTGCTTGGTCACGTGTTTAAAGACGTAGCTTCTGACATAAAAAAGGAAGCAGGTACAATGTTCAGAATTGAGTCAGTTTCCACTCCAGCTGTGTAGAACATCATTTCCAGTATATTTGACCTTGAGTGATTGCGATTGTGGAGCAGACTCCTCTTTGCTGATACAGTGGTTGTCAGTCTTCACTTTGGGGCCTTTTTAGGTTCTTTTACCTCCAGACTTTTTGAAATGTGGCCTATTCAGCCTACTGTGCTGCAGATGGGTAATGTGTTCGTCAGGTCTAACCTTTGTGTTTGAGTAGAAGAGTTTTAAAACATCTTCTAATTACAACATTCCCTCAGAGTTCTTTACTGGTAACTTTTTCATAAACTAATTCTCTTACGTCGTTGTTTTCATGAATGAGAATCTAAAATTAGAAAATTATCTGCTTTCTAAGAAACATTAGAACTTTTTTTTTTTATTCTTAGGACTAAATAAAAAATTTTTTACATTAAAAGAATAGTTGAGCTGGAAGTGGCAGTAGATAGCAGTAAACCCAGAACTGGAGAGACAAGGGCAGGAAGATATGTGACTTTGACTCCAGCCTGGTCTTCATACTGAGTTCTAGGCCATCCAGGGTCAAACAGAGAGACACTATCTCAATAATAACAATAAAAAAAAAACCCACTAGCCGAGTAAGTTGTATTACTTAAAAAAGATACACATAGATGCACACACATATACATGCATACACACACACACACGTTGATTTTAGTAAGAAAAAGTGAAGGTTCAACTCAGCCTTCATCAGGCAGCAGTCATTTTGTTTTCGAGGGAAGAAAACAGTTTCCATTTTGTTAAGTTCTGTGGATAGTTAGAAATACTGCAGGGAGGATACAAGAGGACATTCAATTAAACAAAATGGATTTAGTTGCCTTGTGGTAAAGTAGATGATCTGTTGAGGAGAAGCAGCAGCTGCAGAAACATCAGAATGCAGTTAGGTGACGGAGGAGGGATATAAACGGTGATGCTGTAGTGAAACTGATGATCACTTGTTTTGTTTTGTAGGTTGTGAAAGCTTATGACAGAGTGGAGCAAGAATGGGTTGCCATTAAAATCATCAAGAACAAGAAAGCGTTTCTGAATCAAGCCCAGATAGAAGTGCGGCTGCTTGAGCTCATGAACAAACACGACACTGAAATGAAGTACTACATAGGTAAGGGCTCATCACGATGCCTTGAATTCCAGTGGGCCTGACCTATTGGAGAACATAAGCTGTTTCAGTTTGTGGGTGCTTTGCAGGGTGTCTGGGGGACTGTTTGGTGGTTTCCCACGTCACACCTCACAGGTGCCCATTGTGTGCTCTCATGTGTCTTTGTCCAGGGAACCACTGTCAGGCGACTTGCTAGTGCACTGTGAATGCCTAAGACTTTTTAAAATCTGTCTGAACTTCCCAGACTTTGTGAGTGAGGTATTGGCCTCATTATAGCCACGCCACATTGAGAGCACACCACAGCACACTTACCCTATCTCCCCTGCTGCTTTACCTCTGGTCTTCCCACAGGAAGGTGACCTGAGCCTTAGATTAGAGAAAAATTCCTTTCAGTAGTAAACATAAATGGTCTTGGGGCTCTGTAGCTGGGATCTGCATCAGCTCCTGCAGAGTCCTATCTCAGTATTTATTCCATTGTCATGCCATCTTCCCACAGGAAACAAAACAGCCAGAGAATTAAGACTATTGGGAACTTAAGAGAGCCAGTTGGTTTACAGACAAAACACCTTCTAATATATGTTTCCTACTTTATTTCTGTGTACATACATACATACATACATACATTTATGTATGTGTACAAGTATTGTGAGGAGCAACTGTAGTGGCTGTGGGGACAGGTGTGAAAGGACAGGGTGGAGACAGAGTTCTGCTCCCACAGTACAGATGCACCACAGCAGTCCTGATGACAAGGAAAGATTCTGTCTTATTTATAGAGATGGCATTGTTGGGAAGTGTGTAGACTGCCTGTTAGGCCGACTTTAGGACTATTTCATCATGTAAATCATTTCAGTGCCTCTCTTTTATAATAGTGGTGCCTAAACTAATGACTTTCATTGTCCCTGAAGTTTAGACTCGGTGTCCCAAACACTTCCAAATAATGTAAATGGGGGAAAAACCTGCACTACACACAAATACATTGTTTCCACAGCAAATGTGAAGGGCCCAATTTACCACAAGTTTTGTGGCAACTTTAATGTTTAGCTGCTGTAATAAATTACTGAGCATCACTAATATTGAGTGCAGAGTATGTGCGCAAAGAGGAGCAGCAACATTGACGTTGATAAGTAATGCTCCAATGGGAAATGCAGTGTCATAGGTAAAACTGGGTTCAAGCAGTGGGCATCATTAAAGAAGCCATGAGTCTGTTTCACGGCTCCCAGAGCTGCCTGACTGACTGTAGCCTCAGACAATTCACACTGTACCCATGGTGACAATTCACACTGTACCCTTGGTGACAATTCACACTACCTTGGTGAGATTCATATTCCTGTCCAGGGAAGGGAGCTTGGGCCATTTTTCTTTGCCTCCTTGGTGTCTTCTCTGACAACTATGGGGACCATCCTGATGACACTGGGTGTGTCTGATTCAGTGCAGAGCTAGCGGTTCTGTTGAAGGGGCATCAAAGGATGCTTGAGTTTGTAGTGGTCTCTGGGCATGCCTCCTCGTCTTTCCATGCCTGTGCCTTCTATTTTGACTGTCCATATTCTTGTTTAAAGAATATGGGAGCCGGGCAGTGGTGGCGCATGCCTTTAATCTCAGCACTTGGGAGGCAGAGGCAGGCGGATTTTTGAGTTCGAGGCCAGCCTGGTCTATAGAGTGAGTTCCAGGACAGCCAGGACTACACAGAGAAACCCTGTCTGGGAAAACAACAACAACAACAACAAAAAAAATCAACAACAGCAACAACAAAAAGAATTATAGGAAGTTCGTAGTGACTCAGAACAAAACTGAGGGGTCTGTATTGGATGAAAACAGCAACAGAAGAACGTTAGACACAGCCGTGTTGCTTGACATGTACCCTAAATTTCAGGTTTCTAATTAATGGTACAATTTAATTTTAAGGCAGTTGGTGGATAAAATTTATTCTGGTGACCTTGAGATTTGACTTTTAAAAAACACCTGCCATGTAGTGTAACTTATTTTAAGTGGCACAAAAGGTTGTACAAACTGTACATACAACTTTTTAAACTGCCATTTATTTGTATTTGAATGGACGTGTGCCTTCCTCAAGGTTCAGGCCTGGGGAAGGGCTCATTGTTTGTGTGTGTGTTTGTGATTTTGTTTATGGTTACTGTGCCATGGAGTGTCAGAGCTCAATTCCTTCTCAGGAGTTGAAATCTCTCCTGTCCTTCCTTTACACTCACTTCTTTAGAGGATAATTTCTTTTCTAGAATATTTAGTGACAGTGGTCTGGTTAAAAGCAGTTTCATTTCATTTATTGGGAAAGATTCTTCCACCTCTCCATTTTTTTCAGTATCCATTGAAAAAGATGAGTATCTGTGTTTGAGTTTTCTTCAGTAACGTTTTTCCTGCGAGTACATTGCAGATTCTCAGTAAATGAGTGGTTAGCATGAAGGGTGCAGAGCTGTCAGAGCTGTCAGCACTGGAAGGGGGTCCTCAGTTGCTCAGCTTCTTGAGTGACTTTGAGAATCGCATTGGTGTTTTGATTTCAGTCAGCTTTTGCATTTCTTTTGTGGTTGCTGCTTATCAGGAGATTAAAACCCCTACAGGGCCTGTGTCTGTGGAGGCTGAAGGAGCTGTGTTTAGTTTTAAACCTAGGAACTGTGAGGTGATTAAGAACAGATAAGTACATTCCCTTAGGCAGCTTTTAAAGATGGAGTTTTTACTACTTTACAGTGTCAAGAAGTAGTGTGGACTCCATGTGAGCCACCTAGAGTGCTTCCTGTGGGACTTATCCCAACTCTAGATCACTTATAGCATGAATGATATCCAAACAGCTACAGAATGTGGGCTGCTCTAGGCAGTCTGTTACTGTGCCAAGACTCAGTGTGTGTGTGATCCTCACACAGTGGCTGTTTGAATACTGTCCTCTTTTTCTGTAGAGAGAGTTCTTTTTGAGATACCATGAGACCATAGTGAGGAGCCCTCTTACCATTGTTAGCTTGACATCAAGCTGACTTACAGGCACTTGCTGGTGTGTGTGAGAATGCGTGCGTGCGTGCGTGCGTGCGTCTCTGGGTGACGTTATTTGACCCTGATGTACTTGAGCACAGTCTGGTTTATTACTGACCTCAGAGAGGGCAGAAGCCATTGCCGCTTACCTGTCCTTCACAGGTTTTTCTAAAATTTTTAGTCTTATAGACGATTTTTCCTTTTTCAATTTACTGAATATAATAAATACATAGGTTATGGATTCCCAAGAACACAGTCTTCACCAAGTCTTCATGATTTCCAGATACTTGCTATGTTTTCCTAAAGCACAAAAGTATGCTGCTGTCTGTAAGCAGTAGCCCTTGTACACACAGCTTACACATTCATCAAAGCCAGTGGACAGGGCGGTTAGATGCAGTGCTGTCATGGTCAGTCTCAGCACATGAGGTTTATAAGGTGGTACTTTGTTACCTTATGGGCTGTTTGTTTGTTTGTTTGTTTGTTGTTTTCTGAGACAGGTTTCTCTGTGTAGCCCTGGCTGTCCTGGAACTCTCTTTGTAGACCAGGCTGGCTTCAGACTCAGAGACCCATCTTCCTCTATCCCGGAAGTGCTGAGATTAAGGGTGTGTGCCACCATTCGGGGCTACCTTATGCATTTTTTATTTTTTATTTCTTATTTTTTTTGGATAGACACTGCACTTGTTTAACTTGGAAGAGTGGTTTAGATCCTCTTAGTCAACTGTTAGGGGCTGACCTCCAGACTAACCCGGTTTCCACCCTGCACCAAGTGGTGCGGTGCTGGGGATGGAGAACACACCCAAGTATACACTAATGCTTGTCTTACCAGTGTGTGTAACTTAGGTGAAATTTTCTTTTCTCTTTCAGTGCATTTGAAACGCCACTTTATGTTTCGAAACCATCTCTGTTTAGTGTTTGAAATGCTGTCCTATAATCTCTATGATTTGTTGAGAAACACCAACTTCCGAGGGGTCTCTTTGAACCTAACACGAAAGTTTGCGCAACAGATGTGCACAGCATTGCTTTTTCTTGCGACTCCAGAACTTAGTATCATTCACTGTGACTTAAAGCCTGAGAACATCCTTCTGTGTAACCCCAAGCGGAGTGCAATCAAGATTGTTGATTTTGGCAGCTCTTGTCAGTTGGGGCAGAGGGTAAGTATTCCTTTAGGACTTGTGACTTAACATAGGATTAGGTAGAACAGCGTAGCTATTTAGAATGGCGTGAATGATGTGTTTACGGTTGGAGGCTGTTGGTGGATGTTGTTCATCTTGAACAGGTAGCTTATGCTTCACATCCTGCTGATGTCTGTTTAAAATCCAGATAGCAATACTTGAATTGGAAGAGTTTTTTAAGTGGATATTTAAAATTATGTTTAATGCTAGAAAATTTTAAAGAAAGAGATAAAAGAGTGAAATATTAGGTGATTTATAGCTCTCAAATGGAGCTTTTAATATAAAATTTGAGTAATTCTAACTTAAACTAGGATCTTGACTAGAAATTCCTTCTCTTAAGTCACCAAGATAAATGTTCCTTAAACACCAAGAAGTACACACAAATGGTTTTGGTTATCATGGTGTGGTACATGCTATGGTACAGCATAGGTGGTATACCTGTTTGTTTTGATAAATAAGTTTAAGTCTTCTTACCTTACCCCACTAAGTTAGAATTGCTATAGATTGAACACATCAGAACTGGTTTTCTTTACACTGTTAAAAACTATTGTGATTTAATTTATCTGGCTCAGGAAAGCAGACTCTCTCTGCTATAGTTTGTAGCATTAGGACATCTATACCAACGGTGTGTTGTACATGCAGACAGAAGCCCCAGGTCTTCTGGAATGAGGTCAAGGATGCTTCTGTTAGTACTTGATTCATTTTTAATGCCTTTTCTATTTACATAAAGGTATTAGAATTATTTTAATCTAACATTGTAGTGTTACTATTTTTTTATTGGCATCCACAGTTCTTGCTTTCCAAGCTTGTAAAGCTTCTATTTTGTTCTGCTTGTATCTAGGTTTTAAGTAGAGCAAAGTGTGTAGTCAGTTTAGTTAGCAGACTTAGCTTTTGTCATTCTGCAAATTATCTTATAATAGCAAAGTTATATAATTGTGGAGGTAATTTTTAAATTGAATTTGAAGGCAAAATGTACAGTTTCAGATGCTGCTGAAAAGCCTAGAGTTGCCTGAGCAAGCACACTGTATGGAGACACATGCCCACTGTGACAACGCTGGCAGTAGATTTTTCAGTTAGCAATTTTTCCCATCAATTTAAACTAAATCATATGTTCAGTCCTAACATCAAACACTATTATCTCTGTCTAGACAAACTGAGATAACTTATCCCTTTCAGCCATTAAGTTTTTAACTGCTGACGTGTATTGGTGTTGCATGTGAATTATTTTTGAGATCCATGGATGTATTGTACTGGGTCAGAGTCAGAAGGTGGCAGGAAGAGAAGTGTATGCATGGGAGAGGGCCCTCAGGGATTTGGTTTAAAAACCTGCTTGACCAAAAAGTAGTCAGGTAGGTGACTTCCTTCACCTAGAAACTCTCAGAAACATAGTGTGGTTTGAACACTCTATGTCCAAAATGTTTCCAATTAGGGTATTTGTAGTCTCGTAGTCTCGATCTTTGCTGGGAATCAAACCCAAGTCCTCACCCACGCTGCTCCCTACCGCTGAGGTGAGGTAGGCCCCAGAGCATGCAGGGTAATGGCTTGGCTCATTGTTTCTCCTGATTACTGACTGGACAACATGATAGCGTCTGAATTTTCAACCAACTTCTTGTTTGCTTATTCCTTTGAAATGTTTAGTTGTTTCACATGTTTATAGTTTGATGTTTAGCTTTTCTGTTGCTATAAGTAGTTTTCTTAACTCAATATTGAATATAACTATAAATAAGGCATATCGAATTAATACTACTTTGAAATATGTTTCAGATATACCAGTATATTCAGAGTCGCTTTTATCGGTCTCCAGAGGTGCTACTGGGAATGCCTTATGACCTTGCTATCGACATGTGGTCCCTTGGATGTATCTTGGTTGAAATGCACACTGGAGAGCCTCTGTTCAGTGGTGCCAATGAGGTAGGTAAAGGGTACTCTGTAGTGACAGTGTCTTTTCAAAGTTGTCCTCATAGGAAGACATCTTATTAAGAGCTTGATCATTTGTCTAAGGTCAGTTGATCTTATTTTACATTCTTTTAATTTTTCTTCTTTGTCAGTTACGTAATGGTAGGCTTCTGAACTAGTAATTAAGATACTTAATATGTTACTGAAGGGAAACAGAAAACTAACCAGAAAGTGGCATTTCATAGACATTTTCAGGTTTACGTAACATAATAGAAAGCTTAACTATGTGGTGAGGAAATGAGGCCACCCTAGCACTAGTCAGTGCTGTGAACCCTGATTAAAACCCAGATGCTGGGATTTAGTCCTTCAAAAGCAGTACACAGTGCAGTCGTAGATGCTGCCTGAGTTGTTTGAGATCTACTAGGATTCTGGGCGTTAGAGAGACTGCACATCTGCAGGCTACTTTGTGTTCCTGAGAGATTCCGAAGCTGAGAACAGAGGCTGGAGGGTTTTTGGAAGAGTAAAGGGAACTGTCGCTCTTGCTGTCAGCTGAGCTTGTTTGCTTTTTGTGGAAAAGTTGATCATTGAGGATCTTAATCTAAATTTTGAGTTATATGAGAGAAAACAAAGACTAAATGACTTAACTCTGGATGTTCTTATTTTTGTTAAGTTGAGATTTTTGTAAGTTGTCATGTTACCTGGGCTGGCCCTCAATTCTGGGGCTCTAGTGGTCTTCAAACTTAATCTTTCAAATGACTGATCAGATGCACACCATCTCCCGTCACCACCCTCTTCTCTGCATTTAGTTTTAACTTCAGCTCACGAGCAAGGTGGAAGCAGCTTCATATTTGTTTTTATTTGAACTTAAGTAATTGTATCTTATAACTGGTAACTTCCTTAGTATTAAACAGAGAATCGTCTGAGATCATCTGAGAATCCAGTGGCTTCCCAATTTTCTCATTGTCAGAGCCAAAGTCCTCTTTTGTGTTTGGCATTCTCCTCTTCACTCTGTGCAGGGGTCTCTGCAGTGTCTCCTCTCCTCTGTTCCTTTGCTTCTGACTCATCATAGTCTTCTCTTGCTGCGGCTCCTTGAACACCAACCACAAACCCTGCTTTGCCCCTACACTGTTCTTCCTGTCTTGAAGTGCTGGCTCCCAGATGGCACTGCACACTGCTCTCAGTCAGCTTTCCATGGAGCCTTTGTGCCACCAGTGCAACCTTCCCCTAGCCCCTTCTCATCTCCCATGCATGGAGACTCAGTTTTTGTGGTCTCTCTGCCCCCTTCAGGTTCTTCGTCTTTGAGTTCAACGAAAAATAATTGTTTAAAGAATTGCATATGTATAGGTAGAGAAGTGATTGGTCAAAAACTACTCCAGGCAAATCTTTTCATGTTTAGAATTTATCTGTGAGACAATAGAGTGCAAATACCTAAATTTAAGTTTTATTAAACTTGAGATTAGTTACGTCTTAATGTTGAAATACAGTCTTTAGGTTAATTGAATCGCAGTGTAACTGTTACTGGTGTAAACCGAGTCCATCATAGTAGGAATTTTACCTGTCCTAAACATGTTCTGGTCCTCTCCCTGTGTAAGGATTTTCTAAATAGTATAATGTAATGACTTTTTCTAGCATTTGTAATTATAAGAAACCTAGCAAAGATCTCAAGTATGAAAGAATGCACACAAATTATTTACAGATAGCATGTTTGTATAAGAGATTTGAACACCTGTGGATTTGTGCATCCATAGGGTTGGGGCTAATCCTGCTCAGACCAGTTCCTTGAGGAGGCTTGACTATGTTTGTAGTTAGCCTTTTCCAAAACAGGCTCTTCCTCTGTTTACCCTGCTGTATTATGTCAGTAAGCATGGTTTCTAGCCTTATGGTAGTTGCACTGTAGCATGAATGCATAGTTTTCACTTAAACTGTAATTTAATTAATGTCTGTAAGTTAGTAAGACATTTTTATTGGTTCTTTAAAACTTCAAAACCTGACCCTTAAAATTTCCTTCCTTTCTATCTCAGTGTTTTCCACTGTATTTGAGGTCCCAAGGTACACTGTGGATCTGTATTCTTATTTGCTGATTCTCTACCTTCCCTTCTGTTGAGTGTGCAGAATGTGAGGGCAAAAATGTATTATATCTGTTGGTTTTAGTGTATCCTCAAGAGTCCACAGTGTATCCATCCTCAGCTTCCACAGTGTATCCATCCTCAGCTCCCACAGTGTATCCATCCTCAATGTACACAGTGTATCCATCCTCAGTGTACACAGTGATCCATCCTCAGCTTCCACAGTGTATCCATCCTCAATGTACACAGTGTATCCATCCTCAGTGTACACAGTGTATCCATCCTCAGCTTCCACGGTGTATCCATCCTCAGTGTACACAACACAGCCTTACACAGATATGTGCACTCTTATCTAGGAGAGAGTTGACAAGCAGAAGTGGATGAGTGTACAGTTGAAATTACAGGGTTTGTTTGTTTGTTTTTAATACAGGTCGATCAGATGAATAAAATAGTGGAAGTCTTGGGCATCCCACCTGCTCATATTCTTGACCAAGCACCGAAAGCAAGAAAGTTCTTTGAGAAGTTGCCCGATGGCACTTGGAGCTTAAAGAAGACCAAAGATGGAAAACGGGTAAAATGGGGGTGCACTTACTCTTGGTGGAGACTTCCTTTCCCCTTTTCTCCCTCCCCCACCACCCTTTTTTCTCTTTTATTGTTTCCTCATCAGAGCTGTGTTTTCATAGCTCCTTGAATTTTCTTGCCAACTGTATTATAGTTATCAATTTTAAGAAAGTATTTTGTTCAAAAGTTGATTGTAGTTGAGCTGACTGTGCACTGGGCCAGTGTTTGCTTAATTAATGGTCAGAGTTGTTTGGCTTTCAGTAAAAGCAGACGGACTACTACCTGCCTGTGTTTGGAGACAGCTGATGAAGCCTGTATACTTCAGTACTGAATCAGTCAGTCTCAAAGCTTGTGCATACGAGTGAAGCCATAGATGTAGACTGAAGTTATAATTGTAGTCAGTTATTAAATTTTTTAAGTAGAAAGATGATTTTTAAATTTAAGCAGTTCATGATCCTTTTTTTAGGATATCAGTCAATGATGGAGTCTTCTGACAGATTTCCGATTCCTTGCTCAGTGACAAAGTTAACAGGGGGTTTTCATCTTCTAATTTATTAGAGTAAACGATACAAAATTTGCATCTTGATTTTATGTTTCTGCAATTTGCCAGACATCGTCTGGTTTCGTTTGGGCTTTATTAAATAGAAGAACGCACGGGTGACATAATTGGAGGTGGTGTGCATTTGTTATAACTACCTTATAGTTGTAGTCTGCATTTTCAACATTGAAGAGAAGTTTTTTTCTTTTAGTTATTTTATCCTGTATTTTTGGGATGCTGCCACCAGGTGCCATTTCAGGGAACTGGGGTGCTGTTTCTTTGCTTTAATTCACATTTACTTAGTTGTAGAGTCTTTCAATGTCTAAAGGCTCTTGTTTTGCTTTTTTTTTTTTAAAGATTTATTTTTTATTCATGTGTGTATTTGTATGTATATATGTGCATACCCGAAAGAGACCACAAAGGAGTGTCAGGTCCCTTGAGGACTGGAATAATGTGTTAACTACCCAGTGTACATGCTGGAAACCAAACTCTGGTTCTCTTGAAGAGCAGCAAGTACTTTTACCCATCAAGACATTGTTTCAGCTGTACTTTCTTTGCTTTGATATTTTTGTTTGTTTTGTTTTCTAACAGTTTTTTTGTAGCCCAGGCTAGTTTTAACTTGCTGTATAAGTGAGGTGCTCGGCAAGAACCTCCAAGTGAACTTATAACCCAGCTGCTCAGAGAATGACTCTGCGTAGTTAGTATCTCCTTTATACCTGCTTTGTAATGTCTCGCAGTCTACCATACTCCATACTATAACTGTAGGCCACACAATTTCCAGTTCCTAATTATACCCGTGACTACAGTCCTATGTACAAGCTGTGACACCTCCCGAGTCAATATTGAAGTGAGGCATACTGGCTTCTCCAGCTGTCTCCAAGTTTAGGCTGATAGCAGTCTGCTGAGGGGATGAAAGGTACCTGCTTACTGACACTCGGAGTCGCTCTCTTACATGCATATAGTTTATCAGTCACAGCCCATTTTCCTGTTGAACCAAAGCTCAGTGGAAAATTCTCAGGTTTCTTCAATGGTGTTCTAGGTAGAGCCAGCCAATCTGAGCTAGCATTGAGGGATGAGCGCTGCTTTCTGTCTTCTGGAGAATAGTCAGTTTCCACTTTGTCTTAAGTGTAAGTTCTCTCTCCTCTTAAATGAACATTCATCCACCCAGGTTTCCACATCTCTGTCTTTCCAGAGTAAATCAAATCAAGCTATAATTATTACTGTTTATTGATTATTGGGGGCATTTCAGAAATTAGTAAGTCTTTTTTCTTTTTTAATTAAATCTTAACATATACTTACTACCCATTAATTAACTATAAGTACAGTGAGATTTCTCATAGTTGAGCTTAGTGACTGACTTATTTCTCTTTTAACAAAACTAAAATTTGCAGCAAAAATAAATCCTCAATCAGTTGATCACGCTGTATGGGCAGAGATACCCAAAAAAAAAAAAAAAAAAAAAATGCAGACACTGTCATTGACTGTGTAGTTTATTTTCTTAGAAGTTTTAATTTTTTATATTTCAGAAGCCTATATGCAAAGCTTTTAAAAATATTTATTTATTTATTCATTCATTCATTCATTTAGTGTGAGTATGCTATCACTAGTCAGACACACCAGAAGAGAGGGCTTTGCATACTATTACAGATGGTTGTAAGCCACCATGTGGTTGCTGGGAATTGAACTCAGGACCTCTGAGAAAATAATGAGTGCTCTTAACTCAGCTGTGCTATAATGTTTAGTGGTGTTTGACAACATGCATTTTTATGTCAGGTTACCCTTAGATACTGTCATATCACTTGTATGTTGTAACTCCCTTCTATCTCTTAAGTGCTTGTATGTAAACATCACTTCTGCATGTGTTAGAATCCTCAGAACACGTCGACTGCTTGCCTCAAGGAAAGGAAAGCGCTGTAGGCACACTGAGTGCAGGGCCCTTGCCATCCGGCATCTATGCTCACTATAGATGAGCCCAGCTCCTTCTTTCTCAGTGTGTAACGTGTGCTTATGATTGGAGCATCTCCTGCCTGAGGAGTCCGCTAGTCGCTGTCTGTTTTAAACTCTCTCCTGTCAGTGTTTGTTCTTAGCAGTTCTTACCTGTGGTGTGGTTTTCCTTCCCTTTCAGGGTGCTTAAACAGTTTATCTTCATACTTGGTTATTATGCACCTACGCTTTTTGTTTAATTTTTCTTTTGTGTTCTCGGAGGTGATTGAAATTCTTGGATTTGTGAACTGATGTATTTGTAGATCCTCAGCTGTTAGCAATACTCACTCTGTCCAGTCTTCTTGTTCTCAGTTGCGTGCATGGTTTTGCCACGCTCAGTATTGCCCCAGGTCCTCAGCGCTTCAGTGGGGAGTGCAGTAGCACCTGCCTTGCCTTTATGTCTTGAATTTGTATACTTTTTTTTTGCTCTGTGTTTTTGGTCACTGCTTTGTTTGTTAATCTGGCTTCCCAGCATTCTAGATCTGTTCTGCTGTTAGAAGTATTCAGCAGACGAGAGAAGTACATGTCAGTTACGTGCTTCAGCTTTTTGACAACAAAACCATAGACCAGTCCTTAAAAATCCACCTAAATGGGATGATGTGCATTTGTCTTCCCAGTGCTGGGTAGGTGAGATGGGAGACAGCCTGGGGATTACTGACACCCTCTGACCTACTCTTTGAGTTCCAGGCCAGTGAGAGATGCTGTCTAAAGAAAGGAAGAAGATGTCACTAGAGCTTGTTCACAATACACAAATGGAAAGCAGGTTCTCCACTTAGTATTTTAGTTTAAGAATTTGTATTTGTCCTTATTTTTTACAGTTTTCCTTTTTCTGAAATTCACATGTGTTGCCTACCTTTTCTTATTAAACTATATAACTTACACATTTATTTATTAGTTTAAAAATACTTGCCTGCCAGTTCCACTGCCTGGGCCATTTATTAGTATGGATTGATAACTCATTTTCCCCTGCTAAATTACAGACACTGTTCTTTTTTCTGTAATTATTTTTAAAAGCAGTCGATCTTTCTGTACTTGAGAATGGGTGAGCTGTGTCATTTTCCATGAGAAGCAAATGAGAAGCTTCTCGTACTGTCAGGCCAGGACGGTCTGATTCTGGGCATTTAGTGTTTGCCTCAGGATTTTTACCATATGAGGAGACCCCCTTCAAGCATTGTTTGTTCATGACCGAAGGAGGCTCTAGAGCTCTACACATTGCCACCCACAGCACCCGGACATTTTCCTCTAGCTCTTTTGCTGCCTTTGTGTGGCTGTTACTGTGTGGTCAGGACTAGTCTGAATTATCCTTGCTTGGGTCTAGCATTGTGACCCCTCTTCCCCTTACAGGGCCCTTCTGCTAGTAGCTGTTTGGGGCTGGGGATGTGGTCAGTGGAAGACCACTTGCTGAATATGCACAGCTGTGATTTGTCCTGCTTCCGGACTTTAAACAGCTGTCACCAAAACTCCAGTAGTGCTGTGGATACTTGTAGAAAGACAACATTGTTCCTGGTTACTGATGAGTATCTATCAATCCCATCCTGTGGTTAAGCAGCTGACGAACCGTTTTGTAAATGGACCAATCCCTTTACTTTGAGTGGCATACATAGCTTTAATGAGCCAGTGTTAGGGAGGCAGTGCAGCATATTCTCCAGTGCAAGGCTGGCATTGTGGTGCACACCTTTAATCCCAGTTGTAGCACTCTGGAGGCAGAGGCGGGCAGAGCTTTATGAGCTTGAAGCCAGCCTGTTCTATGTGTAGTGAGTTGCAAGTCAGCCCAGACTACGCAGTAAGACCCTACCTATCTCAAAACAGACGTTACATACAGAGAGGCAGGTCAGAATCCATTCTGCTCTGCTCTGTAGAAGCTGGCATAGTAATTGTTTTATACTTGTGGATTTTCTGTGTCACACTCTGTTTACTTGCTTGCTTGTTTCACAACCTTGAAAATAAGGAAAGTGTTCCTGGGTGAAACGGGACCGACCCAGCTTCAGGCTGGGCCAGTGTTTGCTGCTGCTGAGCTCTGCTGGTCTTCAGAGGCCTTTCCTCTCTCTCAAAACTGTATTGGACTTCTTAAACACATGTTTAAGTGTTATGTGCAGACTGAGGTGGGGTACGGGTGGGGTCTAGCTATTCTAATAATTGTCTTTCTTCACAAAGCCTTGTACATTTGAAGTACCTCTCCTACCAAACTTTGAGACAATTTCTGTTCTCTCTTCTCTAACAGGAGTACAAACCACCAGGAACCCGTAAACTTCATAATATTCTTGGAGTAGAAACCGGAGGACCTGGTGGGCGGCGTGCTGGGGAATCGGGTCATACTGTAGCTGACTACTTGAAGTTCAAAGACCTCATTTTAAGGATGCTTGATTATGACCCCAAAACTCGGATTCAACCTTATTATGCCCTGCAGCACAGTTTTTTCAAGAAGACAGCTGATGAAGGTACCAACACAAGTAACAGTGTGTCTACCAGCCCTGCGATGGAGCAGTCTCAGTCTTCAGGCACCACCTCCAGCACCTCCTCCAGCTCAGGTCCGCCACGGCGCAGCTCGGCTCGCTCACTCGTGCATGCTTCTCTTTGCTTACTGGGGTGGGAGACTTTTTCCCCTTCCTTTTTTTGTTTTTTGAGGCAGGTTTTCTCTGTGTAGCCCTGGCTATCCTGGACCCCCCCCTCCCCCTTGGTATGCTAGTCTGGCCTCAAACTCAGAGTTCTCCTCCTGCCTCTGCCTTCAGAGTGTTGGGATTTAAGACCGGTGTTCCCACTGCCCAGCTCCAATGTGGAATTCTTTCAGAGTATTTATTATAAACTAATTTTTTGAATTTTGTAAATGGGTAGCAAGGGATTCTTTTACTTCAATCTGTTCTTAGTGTGTGTGGCTCTGAATTCAGTACCCTCAAACATACCTCCCCATCTGTATGGTTAGTAGAAAATTTAATTGTCAAATGTGTTCGTTACAATTGTCTGCCTGACAGTTAGAAACAAAGCTACATATAGCCGAAAATTTAAATGGTTTTAAATGGAGTTATTCTTCCACGTCCTTAAGTTTTTACTTGACCGAGGAGAACCTGGCTGTATTAGCAGTTGATGTGGGAAGACATCTAAGACTCCAATTACTTTGTGCTATATTTCAAGTTAATACCATAGCTTGAAAGTTTTATGTGTCTGTATATGTGTTAAGTAGTGCATATACCTAAGCGTGCATATGTGTACGCCTAAGGTCACGTGTGGGTCTTGACACTGTGTGTCTTCCCTCACTGTCTTCCTTATTACTTGGAAATAAGAGTCCCGCTACCCCAGAGGCCTGCTCTTGTATCCAGGCTGCCTGGCTAGTGAGGTCTTGGGATTGGCACTCCCTCACCCAAGTCCTGGGGTTCAGTCAATCCAGGATTTTATACAGAGGCTGGAGATTCACACACAGTCCTAACTCTGCTCCTGCTCTTACTGAGTATTCTCTCTACCCATGCTTTGAGTGGGTACGGTGCAGTCTTAGAGTACTAACTCGAGCAAAATTAGCTTTAAACTCACAAGTTATTCCATGTCCTGATATTAAAGGTGGATCCTCGGGAACGAGTAACAGTGGGAGAGCCAGGTCGGATCCGACGCACCAGCATCGACACAGCGGTGGACACTTTGCTGCTGCTGTCCAGGCCATGGACTGTGAGACACACAGTCCCCAGGTGAGTGTTCCTGGTGCTCCTGACGTGGCCTTGCTAGCTTTAGCTGTGTTGGATGCCAGTCAGGACGACCATGTCTGTGTCCTCTTTTCTAAAGGGGTGTGGTGTCCTCACTGCTTAGGAAATAAAAACTCCACTCCTTGTTAGAAGTGAGAGCATGCGTTGGGTACACACACCACCGTCTTTCCAGCCATCTCCTCTGGGTTTATTTTTCATTTACCACAGCAGTTTCCTCCTCCCTGCCTCTCAGTGGGTGCCGAGACCTCTAGATGCACTAATTCTCTGTGAGCTGTGCAGTCTGGGCCCTGACGTTACTTCTTGTGGCCTCCAGCATTCCCATCCTGATTCTGAATCAGTTTGTGTTGGATTTTTAAACTTGTAATATTAAAGTGATTTTTAAAGTTAGTGTGGAACATGTGGTAGGATAGAAATGTGGAGATGCCATCTTAGCTATGTTTCATTGCTGTGGTAATACCCAGACAGAAGCAGTGTAAGGATGACAGGGTATACTCTGGCTCACAGTTCCAAAGGAATTGACACCTTATGTCAGAGGAGACAGGACGCAGGCGGGGGGGGGGGGGGGAGCAGAGTGGTAGGGTCAGGAGGCCTCTGCATTTAAGAAACAGGAAATGGGTGGGGCTGTGCTGAGCTATAGAGCTCAAGGCCTACTCTATAAGCCAGCCTCCTACAGTAGGGCCTTCACCCCTGCCACTGGCTGCCAGCTGGGGACCAAGTATTCAAGCACAGGAGGAAGGTGTTTACTGTTTAGACAAAACCATCAGACCTTAGTGAGAAATGTTCCTCTGCGTCGTGTGCTACAGTTTGACTCTGAGCGTGCCACCTGAGCTAGATTGGTGGTCATTCCTTCATTGTGACTGGGCCACTTGGTTTTGCTGGAGAAACTGTCACATTGTTCTGTCCTCACTGTTAGTCTTCAGCAAAGTCTCAGGCAGCCATCCTCAGAGAATCCTTCTCCTTCCTGTTGTCTGTGAATTGCTTCCAACTTGTCCACTCTTAGGCAGAGGCCTGAGACTCTTTCCTGTGTGCAATCTTCAGACTGCACTGTTATAGACGTGCTTTCTCACAGCTCGCCTCTCTCTGCTTTCACTGGGCTTCTTGTTGAAGGCCAGGCCCATGTCTCCTTTCTTCATGGGCTCTGGCTCCTTCTGTTGAACAGCACTGAGTCTTTGATCGTTCTAGCCTGTGGTAACTCTCCCTCACCACACTGTCATTCCTAGAGTTTCACACTTGTCTTCAGCAGCCCTGCAGCTCAGTGCTCCTAAGTTCCTGTTCCCAGTTGCAGGCCCTGTGTCAGCCACAGTCCTTACTGATAGTCCAGAACACTCTCCTGTTCTCCTTTGTCGTTGCTTGGTAGTATTTGGCAGGGTTGACTTAATCTACATACACTGAATTACCTCTGGTTTCTTTGGCAGCATGTGTCTGGTTCTCCATTTCTTTGTTCCCCTCCCTTAACTGTCTTTTTTTGGGGGCAGTGTTCCTGTCCACCATGCCTTGAGATGACCTCGCATGCTTCCTGCTTGGTCTCACCCCTTACTGCCAGTCATTACAGTCACCATTTTTTTTTTTTTTTTTTTTTTTTTGGTTTTTTCGAGACAGGGTTTCTCTGTGTAGCCCTGGCTGTCCTGGAACTCACTTTGTAGACCAGGCTGGCCTCGAACTCAGAAATCCGCCTGCCTCTGCCTCCCGAGTGCTGGGATTAAAGGCGTGCGCCACCACGCCCGGCTACAGTCACCATTTTTAAAGCATTCCTTCCTACTTACCTCTGACTATACTTACTGACCTCTGGGTTGTGTTGGGCTTTCTGTAAATGCCTTTCTGCAAGTTTGAGCAGCAAGAAGACTCTTACCTGTTACCTGTTGCTTTGTAACAATGGTCCTACATTCACTTACTTACTGTCAGAGATTCAGGCCAGGGAGTTAGTCTCCAGGTTAGTGAGCTGTGAATTCTGATTTTATGCATATATAATTAGCCCTTCCACTGCAGGAACCATGTGTGTCCTGTCTTCCACTAAAGCACACTCTTTCCTGTGCCCTGACTAAGTGCTTATCAGCCTGAGGGCACTCTGCAGATGCTTGAACCTCGCTACTCTAGGCTAGTTTGTTTCCCCTGCTTTTCATAGCCCTTGTTTCCCTTGTACCTGGACCTAACTAACGTGTAGAACCTCTTGTCTTTGTGCTCTGCCCCTACCCAGGTCTTTCTTTATTCTCTGCACTCAGAATGCACACACTGAGATCTTTCACTCTGGGGGCTGTGCCACGCTGGGCCTCCCACGCTTTCCTCATTCCTCCTGCGTTGGCTTAGTGGCACACTTCACACTTAGTAAACTTTTTTGGACCATCCTCTGTTCCTCTCTTTCATGTATGTATATGGTCTATGTACTGCAAACATACATAGAAATTCCCAGAAAACACACCTGTATATCCCACGTACCTTACAGAAGTCATTGATGTGCCTGTTGACTTTAGGTGTCCAACAGGACAGCCCCAGCTGGCATTTCTGGCTCATAATCCTCGCTCTCCTTCCCCCAGGCAGTTGGAGTTACAGACACGCTTCGTTCATTGTGCCCGGCAGAGGTGTTTAGTTGTTTATTGATACTGAGTGTGCGCGTGGGTGGGTGCATGCGGACTCATAGCACGCCTGTTGGAGTCAGGGGACAACTTCTAGGAGTCATCTCTCATGTGTATTGGGGACAGAAGGGAGATGGACAGTGAAACTCTTAGACTGTCAGGGTTATTGGCAAATGCCTTTACCTGCTTAGCCATTGGCTGGCCAGGTTTTAATAATTGATGCAGTCATGTAGTAAGAAGAAACACACCACAGTTTGTGAGAAGCCCTCTTCTTCATGTCAGCTGGTGTAATACAAACTAGTATTTATAGCTTTTATGTCTTTGAAAAAATGTTCTTTATGGAAAAATAAATCTAGTTATATATTATCAAATAATATATATTAATCAGGTAATATTTAATATGAAGATACAATATTTATATACATTCAAACTCCTTTCCCAAGTATATTATATACTCTAGCCTCTCTATAAACACTGACATACACAGTTTTAGATCTGTCTTCATTTGGCATAGATTTGGTATTCTTCCTATATCAAAATAAAGCTCTATTTTAAACGGTTTGCAGTATTACATTTAACTATTCCATAGCTTAGCTTATTCATGGGCATTTCTCTGATCTGCAGTCAATTTCACTATAATATCATAGTCAAAACCTTTATGTACCCCAGTCCCACATGCACACTTGGTTTGTCTTCTCAATTCCTGGAAACAGTTGGAAGTAAATTGCTCAGTCGGAGTGAAGTAACGAGGAATTGTGGTCATGATGACTAGACTGTCTTCTGCATGATTTGACAACTCAGAAAGTTGAGTTTTGCCAGCTTGGAGTGTTGTGGTAGAGCATTGCCTGGAGCACACAGTGCCCTGGCTAGATAGTCTCCAGCAGCATGTAGATGCACACACCCCTGCTGTTCCCCCAAAGAATAAAGGAAGAAAGGAAGAAAACGGGTGCTTTCAAGTTCCTTTATCTGTGTTTGATTTCATTGTTGATATCTACTATGGCCTGAAAATACCAAAGAACCATTGTATCTTTATAAAATTGTGTATAAAATTCTGAATAACAGGATGAGATCTTATCCCATTCTGCTCTGTCCCGAGTTCAGCTTTGTCTATACCTTATACACAGCCTACCTGTTAGTCACTTAGGAGAGAGGCATCCTCATTGTTAGATACTTTCTCTACAACCACTATGATTGTGTCAGTGACTGTTGTAATTGAAGATGTTATAATTAACTGTGTGATAATGGGTTCAGGCAAGAGTAGAGTGCTGTCCACTCAGGTCTGTCAGAGAGCGTGGAGGCGCAGTTAGGTCTCTGTATTCTACCGGGTGGATCTCTTCTCTCTGCCTAGGGTTATAGGTGGGCAGCAGGAGTTGGCCCTACCCCATGGCAGCAGAGCCCTTCCATCATGTAGTGTGGTTTACAGTATCAAGTATTTCTTATCTGAGACACGAACATTGGAGTCATAAGGGTTTCGATTTCACTTCTTTAGACTTTGGTTTAGTTATTCGCCTTTTACTCGTTGAGTATCTTTAATCTGAAATTGTACTATGAATGGCTGGCCTGCATTTTCTTTATAAGATCGTCTGCCAGTTTTGTTTTCCCTACTGGATTTACAGGAGTTTCGGTTCCATACAATTTTTATTGAATATGTACTTTAACCACTTGTGCTAGACTCTAGTGGTAGAGACAGCCTTTGCCTTTCCAGAGCTCACAGTGACACAGCAAGCACATTAGGCTTGGGGTGCCCCTCTGAGGTAGGTATTGCCTGCATTGGGTTGGTAAAGTTCTGTGCTAGACCCCAGCACAGTCGGCGCAGCAGAGTCCTGTAACTGAGAAGGACTTACTTTTATTAGATTGAAGCATATTGAGTGAAGTATACTAAACGCACACTATCTGAATGAGGCACCTGAGAGAATTCAGGAGTTTTCCCTCCCCGTGAGTGCAACAGTGAAGTAGGTGTTGAGGTTATTGGTGTGTCGTTTGTACCCGACTCTTAGCAGCTTGTGACTCCACAGTCCCTAGGCCCAGTTGACCATGGCATAGTGTCCAGCAGACAGGCTTAGTGAGACCTAGACAGGCTTATTCCATTTCCATCCACAGTCTTGCTGGTAGCCAAGAGAATATCAAGTGGGGATAGGGAAGGGCAGTGAGGGTGGCACAGCATCAGTCTTTGCCACAGGCGCTTAGGACTGCGTCAGGAACTGCACTGATCTTTAAAAAGATGTCCAAGCAAAGATTAGAAACAGGGGAAAGAGTGCAGATGCCTAGAAGTGTCTGTCCAGGTGAAGGGGTGGGAGGAAGACCTGGGCTTATTGGAGCTTACATAAGTAAAGAAATGTTGGAGAAATAGCAGTGGGGTCAGGATTTAGGAATACTTTATGCGCACTGGGACGCACTGCAAGACTCTGGATGGCAAGCACTTCGATTTGGAAGGAAGGATATCCTGCTCCTGTCCGTGGGTTGAAGAAGGGAAGGGGCAGACACGGGGATACCTCCCCATGAGTGAGTGAGCACTGGTGTGCATGTCAGGCATGGCTTAAGCTTGGAGACAGTGCTGATAACCCTTTCACAATGCTCCCACAGGTGCGCCAGCAGTTTCCGGCTCCTCTGGGATGGTCAGGCACTGAAGCTCCTACACAAGTCACTGTTGAAACTCATCCTGTTCAAGAAACAACCTTTCATGTAGCCCCTCAGCAGAACGCATTGCATCATCACCATGGAAACAGTTCCCATCACCACCACCACCACCATCACCACCACCACCACCATGGACAGCAAGCCTTGGGTAACCGGACCAGGCCAAGGGTCTACAATTCTCCAACAAATAGCTCCTCTACCCAGGATTCTATGGAGGTTGGCCACAGTCACCACTCCATGACATCCCTGTCTTCCTCAACAACTTCTTCCTCGACATCTTCCTCCTCTACTGGTAATCAAGGCAATCAGGCCTATCAGAACCGCCCAGTGGCTGCTAACACCTTGGACTTTGGACAGAATGGAGCTATGGACGTTAATTTAACCGTCTACTCCAATCCCCGCCAAGAGACTGGCATAGCTGGACATCCAACATACCAATTTTCTGCTAATACAGGTCCTGCACATTACATGACTGAAGGACATCTGGCGATGAGACAAGGGGCTGATAGAGAAGAGTCTCCCATGACAGGAGTTTGTGTGCAACAGAGTCCTGTAGCTAGCTCGTGACTACATTGAAACTTGAGTTTGTTTCTTGTGTGTTTTTATAGAAGTGGTGTTTTTTTCCCAAAAACAAAAGTGCAAAGCTGCTTGAATCAGAAGGAGATTAACACACTGATCCGCTACAAGAGGGCAAAGCTGACTTTTTTTTTTTTTAACTTGAAAAGATTGCAAAGGGACAATGAAGTTTTTAAGAGCCATGTCCACCCATCTTCACGGAGAGCTCAGAGTGTCCTCTTTCTGCCTCCCCCATTTAACTTCCATCTCCCGGTCACAGTGGGTTTTGTCTTTCTATCCAACAAGAGTTAATGTTCAGCTGTTGGTCTTGGTCATTTGCCAACTAATTTTAAAATAAAAAGGCACTGCACATAATTTGCATAAAGGGCCCCATAAGGGTGTTTTGGTTTTTTTTTTTTTTTTTTTCATTTTTATTTTTTCCCTTTTTCCCTTGTTTTGTTTTGTTTCGTTTTGGGTTGGGGTGGGGTGGGAAATTTGGGTTTTTTTATGTCCTCTACACACTTGGGCACGGAAATGCAGTACTGTAAGGAAGAGGGACCTCTAGCACACACAAACATCATCTTCAGCTGTGTGAAAGGGACGATTGTGTTGACATTTGTAAGGCACATTAAGCATGCTAAGTGGCGGGGATCAGGACTCTCCTATCTGAGCCTACTAAGGAGCAAAGCAGCCATTGCATGGGATCCTGTGGGTCTCCTGCTGGAGAGGCCACAGGAGGATAGGATGGAACGTGACTGGTCGGTCTCCTTACCAAGGCGCACTGAGAAGCAATCAGCGGGTCGGTTGTGGCCAGTCCTGGGGAGGTCTGAGTGGTGGTCCTTGGGATAACCTTTGGCCTTACGGATTTGGACTCGGAGTTAGAAGAGCCCACCATTTCAGATGCAATCACTTATGGACATGCGTTTGCAGACAGTCCTTAATGCTGAAAACACAGAGAATGGGTAATTCAAGAGGCCTTTCTTTTAAAATAGACTTTTGTGACCCACTAATTGTAAGGTATTGCAAGGTCACTTTGCGTGTGTCATAAAGCCGACTCCCTTCTTGGTTGAAGGCCACAGGGTTAGTGGTCTGCTTTGATGGAAATAGCTACAGCTGTGTCCCTTCCTGCTTTCCCCTTTTCTTTGGCTTTTTCTCGGCACGTGGTGTCTCCACCATTTCTTCTGCACAAAGACGTCTTCTGTTCATCCTGAACATTTTAAAATGCAGAATTTTATGTGACTGCTTTTTTGCCTCACAATTATGCTGTGAATTTTACAAAAATTTATTTTCTTTTTTGATAATTTATTGTACCAAAGCTGTTTTTATAGCACATAGATGTCTGTAACCAATAATGTAGCAGCTCTGCACTTTGACACAAGGTGTAACTAGACCATTTTTAATGTCAGTTGAAAATTACGGCTGTACTATTGCTTAAACAAAACTGGAACTGTTGTTGAATCCATAGCCAATACATTTACAGCAATCTGTGTACTGGACAGAATAGATTGACATCTAATTCAAGATTACAGCGCCTGTCACATTCTAAATGTGTTCAGGCTTCTGAAGGGGAAGGGACACTGGATCCAGAAGCTATGGAGCCAGCAGTTGATCTTGTATTCCTGATTAACTTCCTTGTAAACTTGAACTTGAGACCTTGATTGAACCGACAGGTCCACAGTAGGAACAGGAAGCAGGCAGAGCTCTGAGCATGACCTGAAGGAAGCAGGCTGGCACTAGCAGTTACCTGAAGGAAGCAGGCTGGCACTAGCAGTTGCCTTGTCTGGAGATGACGCTGCCTTCATGTAGCACAGTCTGGCAGTGGCTAAATCTGTGTTCCCATTGAAATTGAGCGATTTTAGGGAGTTATACTCTGAAGCAGTTGAATTGGGAGAATGACGATAGAGTAATTCCCCTGTCCAGGATCAAAAGAAGCCTAGAAAGAAGCAGTGATCTACCTCTGCCAATAACCCTGTTGGAAGCAACGCAGCAGAACACCACGGTACTTTTTATTGGTTAATTCCACGTGGCTGACTAGGTCAAGTTTTTTTTTGATTTTGTTTTTGTTTTTGTTTTGTTTCTGAGCAAAAGCAGGTTTTTTATATGTAAACAAAAGAAAGGCCTAAGCTCTGTGAGTGCAAGTGGAGACTCGGAGAGCCCCGTTTCTATAAACACAGACACTTCAGGTGTTAATCAGGAAATCCATATTGATTTTGTAATTAAATGTCAAGCCTGTGGATTGTTTTGAGCTTGGTAGTTGATGAGCGTTTCCGTACAGAGGCCTCACCTTGAGCACAGCACTGTCAGGAGGGAGCAGCACCTGTGGCTGTGGAGCCCCAGGCGCCACACACCCCACGTGGCTCAGGTCATTCTTTTTTTCTTTCTGTGCTGGTTGCCACATTTTAGCAAGCACCAAAAAAGAAAGCAGTTTTTAAAGCTATATTTACATAAAGAGAACCACACAACCCAGTGCTCTGCATACTGTGTTACGTTCCAGTCCAGTTTGTGTGCTTTACTGCACAGTTTGGTTACAGGACTTCTGTGCATTGTAAACATAAACAGCATGGAGAGGTGAAATACCTGTGTTCAGATTGTAAGATCTAGTCCGGACTTGCTGTGTATATTGTAACGTTAAATGAAAAAGACCCCTTTGTATTATAGCCATGCGGTCTTATGTATGATAAACAGTTGAATAATTTGTCCTCAGAGTCTTTACTGTGCTTTTTTAAAAATTAACTTAAGGAAAAATGTAAACAGTAAAAAACAATCTTCCTGTGCAGTGAAGCAGGTCCAGGTGTGGGAGGTAAAGCAGGCACAATCTAGTCGCCTATGTAAAGGGAACAGACTTGTGAGACAGAGACATTGGCTGCAAGTGTCTTTGAAAGTAAAAATTGGAGGTTTAACAGATAATTTGGTTTTTAAAATGGATTCTTTACCTGAGTGGTCATCATGTTGATTCGTGCTCCCCTGTAGGACTGTCTCTGTGTTGAGAGCACGTGGGGGCCCTGTCCTGTACAGACAGAGCCCGGAACCCTGCCGCGTGGAGGCAGTTTCTAACCCACAGCCTTCTCTTTTCTGTGCTAGCCTGCACAGGGTCTGTTGAGTGGCCTTCAGAAGGTAAGAAACTTAGGTAGAAAAGAAACTAATGTGATTCTGGACACTGTGCTCATAGACAGAGCTTGTGTACCAGAGCAGAACTGCCTTTTGTCATGGGTTACAGGATTCTGCTTTAGTTAGGTAACAAGCATATTTTGTGATATTGGACAACATACCCAAGAGTTACTTATACCTAATAAATAGTAGAACTACTTTTTTTTTTTTCATTTTAAACAAAGCTGCAGTAATCTAAGACCTCAGAACTTGGTCACTGTCCTTGGTTCCCACTTACATGTCGTTAAATGTCATGTTCTTACAGTGAGGGGCACGTAAAGACGGGCGGGAAGCACTGCATTTTAGATTGACCTCCCAGCTTTGTTTGAGTGGCCTGCTTTTATTATACTTGCCTTGAGAATTCGGGCTCCTCTTTTACGTCTGTTTTTGTCTGGAGACCATGTGCAGTAAGTAGATCAAATGGTGCATTCTAAACCAGGGCCAGCCTCTCTGTGTCGTGTGTGAGGACAGCCTGGGGATGTGGAAGCTGTGCGTGGCACTGGTGGAATGAGTGCAGCTCATCCGGGCTGTCTGCAGGGCAGACCCAGGCTGTGCTCCTGCGCTTCTTACTCTGTTTTGCCAGGTCCTGGGTTCGGCAGCTGAGGTAAGGAGCCAGGCTGCTCTGGGTCAGGACGGGTCTGTTGTAGCACCATTAACCTTGGCTCAACACAGGCACTTGGTCACTTTCAAACATACTCTCCTCTTTAATCTTGACACAAAGCTTTTCTCCAACTAGAGACTGACATAAACACAAAGTGACTGCCTGGATCAGCGGCTCTCAACCTGGGGTTCCTTTTGGGGTTGAATGACCTTTCATGGATCACCTAAGACCATTGGGTAACAGATCTTTAACACATAACAGCAAAGTTACAGTTAAGTAACAATACAAATAATTTTATGGTTGGGGGGCACCACAATATGGGACGCTGTGTGAAGGGTCTCAGCATCAGAGCAGAGGGAGCCGCTGGCCTACATTCTTCCTGTATGGAGCTCCTGTAGTAGATGCTTTCCCCGCTTGCTCTCACCTCAGTCCTGCCCCATCCAGATGGGTGGGCTACACGCGGGTCTTTGACCCAGCTCTCTGGTCTACCCTAGCTAGGCTGGGCTGGGTTCTCAAGGAACAGTGCTCAGAAAGGAGTCATGCTAGCTAATAAAGCAGCTTCACCCTTGAGTGTGGGACAGAGATGGCACGAACCCATGATGAAGATGCAGAAATCACCATGATGGGGCTGCCACGGAGGAGCAGGGCTCTGAACATGTGAGGTGAGGGGCCTGGAGGTAGGGTGGAGACCAGCTTGCCAAGTATCCTAGGAAAATGCTCTGGGATCTTTCAGGTTGGGGCATTCCAAAAGCACCAAGCAGACCTTGCTACCTACACCCTGCCTGGAAAACAGTAGTTGACTTGATGATTGTTCCAATTAAATTTTGGAAGATTGTTACCATTGGGTTTTTATCTTATTGTAATCTTAAATCCCTTCAGCTGCCCCCTAATTCTTTGCCTGAAGCCCGTAGAACGAAGAGGCTGAGCACATCGGGCAAAGTCTGGCGACTGTTGGGGAGTGGGCGGCAGCCCAAGTGTGTCTGTGGGCACCCTGCCTGTGCCCACGAGAGAAGAGGCATAACATAGTAGAGCCCGCCCAAGGCTGGAAGTGTTGGCTTTTTACAAAACAGACATAGAAGAGGGCATTGGGTCCCATTACAGATGGTTGTGAGCCACTGTATTGGTCTGGAAACTGAACTCAGGACCTCTGGGGGAACAACCAGTACTTAATTGCTGAGCCATCTCCAGCTACTGGAAGTGTTGGCTTTTTAGGACACAGTCACTAGCCGTTGTAGAGTAGCACCTCTATGTAGGTGGGGTAAGATGGGTTGATGAGCTCCTTTGTAAATGAACCACTCACGGGAAATGGCTTTGTGTTTAAACCCAAGGTGTATGCTGGGAATTAGCCGAGGGGTACAGGGTAGGCAGTGCTGGCATCCTGGGGCACCTTTCTTACTTAGTGGGGAAAGGGTGGTTTTGATCAACCGGTGATCTCACTGAACTGTCACATGGGTACCTACAGGCCTAAAAGCAGGTCAGAGGTCTTTGCAGAAGCACACAAGCCCCACTCCGTGTTTGATTCATGAAGTTGGAGTGAAGTCAGGTCATCTTTTTAGAAAATCTTGCTAAGGTTCTGAACCTGCAGCCAGGCATGACTAGAGAGCAAGGAGAGGCGTGCAGCCAATCAAGAACATCCCAAAAGGGGCTTTTACTGTTTGCACACACAGACTGCTGAGTTGTTCTTGCATCACAGTATTACAAGCAAGGCACCCGTTCAGGTGTGTACAGCACAAAGCACACACATTACTTGGGTGGTCTTCCAATGTGGTGGTAGGTGGCTGGGCGTGACATCTTATCAGTGGTCAGAAGTCCCATGAGGAGGATGTGTTCAGGGTATTTCCCAGTAATGATCTGGGTTTGCTTTCTTGTATCTCAGTCCTCTGGCCTTTTGCAACCAGTGGACTTTCCTCTCCTCAGGGCCTGGGCTGAAGATTTGTGTCGTAGTTACAGGTTTTAGCTGGAGTCATGGATGGTTCAAATCCTAGCTAGTGCCCATTAGCTCCAGTGACTCCTGGCAGATCCCTTCTTCATCCTCATGCCTGCCATGTTCATGGGAGGCACTTTGTAAGGTGTCGATGAGTGGATGCAAATAAGGGTCTTGGCACATGTGCACATGCCTTGTGTATAGGCAGCATGGATCTGTGGCATGAGTAAAACCTGCATTTTCCACATGACCATACTGGAACTAGCTGAGTACTGAGCAGCCTGCAGCCTCTCTGCAGCCTGGCTGGGTATTAGCTGTGGTAACTAGCTTCCCCACCACACAGCTGTGGTGACTAGTTTCCCCAACACACAGCTGTGGTAACTAGCTTCCCTACCACACAGCTGTGGCAACTAGCTTCCCCACCACACAGCTGTGGTAACTAGTTTCCCCACCACACAGCTGTGGTAACTAGCTTCCCCACCACACAGCTGTGGTAACTGGCTTCCCTACCACACAGCTGTGGTAACTAGCTTCCCCACCACACAGCTGTGGTAACTAGCTTCCCTACCACACAGCTGTGGTAACTAGCTTCCCCACCACACAGCTGTGGTAACTAGCTTTCTCACCATACAGCTGTGGTAACTACCTTTGCTACCACACTTCGCTACCACACAGCTGTGGTAAATGGCTTCACTACCACACAGCTGTGGTAACTGGCTTCCCTAGCACACAGCTGTGGTAACTAGCTTCCCCACTACACAGCTGTGGTAACTAGCTTCCCCACCACACAGCTGTGGTAACTGGCTTCCCCACCACACAGCTGTGGTAACTGGCTTCCCTAGCACACAGCTGTGGTAACTAGCTTCCCTAGCACACAGCTGTGGTAACTGGCTTCCCTACCACACAGCTGTGGTAACTAGCTTCCCCACCACACAGCTGTGGTAACTGGCTTCCCTAGCACACAGCTGTGGTAACTGGCTTCCCCACTACACAGCTGTGGTAACTGGCTTTCCTAGCACACAGCTGTGGTAACTGGCTTCCCTAGCACACAGCTGTGGTAACTAGCTTTGCTACTGCACAGCATCCATTTTGCAGTTGAGGATGTCATTGGCTTTTGGGGTTTTGTTAGTTCCCTTGGCCTTCTTATCTCTGTGTGTGACTGTAAGAACCAGCACTGCTTTGTTTGTTTGTTTGTTTTGACAAGGTCTTACTGTGTATCTCTGGCTGTCCTGGAACTTGCTATCAGAGTAGGCTGGCCTCAAACTCACAGAGATCTGCCTGTTTCTGCCTCCTGGGAGCTGGGATTAAAGGTGCATGTCACTATACTAGGTAGGCCACACTGATTTTTTTTTTTTTTTAACCAGCAATGTTATTAGGCCCTGGGAATTGTGTCCAGTGATCATTCACAGTCCCTCACTCACTGCAGCCTTCAGAGAAATGCCTGATTTAATCACAGAAAATATGTCTATGTGCGTGAGTGGGGTACTTGTGTGTGCCCACACATCTGTGTGCAAGTACTCATGCCCACGCATGCACAGGGATGTGTGTGTGTGTGCCCACACATGTGTGTAGATGCTCATGTCAGAGGTTAACAGCATATTTCCCTCTATTGCTGACCACCATATTTTGAGACTGTGTCTTTCTCTGAATGTGGGGCTTGCTTTTGTGGTTAGACTAGCTGGACAGCCAGCTCAGGGATCCAGCTGTCTGTCCCCTTCCCACACTCTCACCCCATCCCCCAGTGTAAGGATCACAGACCCCTGCACTTGGTATTCACATGGTTTCTGGGGTAGAGTCAGCACTTCACCCCTCCCCCACCATGCTACCTCAGTCCCGTAGTTTGTTAAGCTATGAGCAGATAGTGACATCAGGGAAGCTTTGGAGATTTAAAAGCAGCAAGGCCAGCCTCTGCCGTTGTCCTCTCTGAGGAGGTAGCTTTGCAGATGTGTCTGTCCCATGTCCTGTTCAGCTTGCTGCAGGGCCACTCCCTTCTTATTTCAACATATCTCTTCTCATAACTAAATTGTAAGGGTGAGAGAGTCTGTGCTCTGAGTGAGTACATAGCTTACAACGGCCTGGGTGCATTGAGACTGCAATGGACGATGATGTTAAGATAGATGAACAGCCGGGCGTGGTGGCGCACGCCTTTAATCCCAGCATTCGGGAGGCAGAGGCAGGTGAATTTCTGTGTTCAAGGCCAGCCTGGTCTACAAAGTGAGTTCCAGGACAGCCAGGGCTATACAGAGAAACCCTGTCTCGAAAAACCAAAACCGGGCTGGTGAGATGGCTCAGTGGGTAAGAGCACCCGACTGCTCTTCCGAAGGTCCAGAGTTCAAATCCCAGCAACCACATGGTGGCTCACAACCATCTGCAACGAGATCTAGCGCCCTCTTCTGGAGTGTCTGAAGACAGCTACAGTGTACTTACATATAATAAATAAAGAAATCTTTAAAAAAAAAAAAGAAAAACCAAAACCAACCAAACAAACAAACAAAAAGAAACAAAAAGATGGGTGAACAGCCTCCAGGCGGCAGAACCACACGGACAGCTTTCTACCTGGAAGGCACTTAGAATTGTGCCCAGTAAGATCTGTGATCTCCTCAGGTAGGTTTGCACACCTCTGCACCCAGGAGATGCCTTTTGTGGCATGAACCTGGCCTAGTGAGTGCCATTGCCACCAGCCGAGTGCAGGGCTGGAGATGGCTGAGTCGAGGCTTACACCGAGTCCACCAGTTCTCACCTGGATAGGGTACATGTTCCACAGCGTCTGTATTCTCGTGGGAGGTTGGGTAGTGGAAGAATAGGCCTCCCCTGCCACTCATGCAATCACAGTGGCCTTAACATTTGCAGAGACTGGAGGAACTCAAAATGCAGGGGCATGCTAGCGGTGGCAGAGAAGAGGGGGCAGGGATGGTGGTGTGTGTGTTGGGGGTAGTTGTACAGCTTTCATGTGGACCACCAGCTACAAACTCCACCTCAGTCCCAGCTGAGTCTTGGCTGTGTTAGGTCTCCCACTTGCCTCTTGAACTGGAATCCAAGCAGCAAGACCAGAGCTCTCCTTTCCTGGCAAGATTAAAAGGGAATGAAATTGAAACATCTACCCGCTAACAGAATCGTAAAAATGCGAAGAATTCCCAGGAAGAAACCCAGCATCTTACAGACAGGAACTCCAGGCTATGCACAGGACTGGACTAGAGAAACGGTCAACAACAACCAACTGCATGAGAAAGGCTCCAGGGCTGGGAGGAAGGAACCCCATGCATTTCCTGCTCTCAGGAAAGATGGGAAAAGTGGGAAAGAAGAAGGCCCTGAGTAAGCCATGCTTTAAAGCATCCTAGTATGAGCCAGGGCTGAGGAGGTGAAGGGTGAGCGCTTACTGGTGACTGACTGTAGGGCTTAGCTGGTGCCATGCAGTCCTGAGCTCTTGAAGGGAAGCTGACAGGCCCTGGGAAATGCTGGAGTCGCTAGGAGGAGACAGGACTTGGACATCTTTAGTGTTAAGGATTTGAAGGGCATCTAAGAGCAATTTTGGTACAAAAGAGTGGAATAAAGGGGTCGGGCCCACCCAAGGCAGTAGGATTTTGGCTTTCCTTAAAAAGACAAATGATAGAGAGCAGGAAGTTAGAGGGATAAGACCTGGAGTCTTAGCTGGGCGGTGGTGGCGCACGTCTTTAATCCCAGCACTTGGGAGGCAGAGGCAGGCAGATTTCTGAGTTCAAGGCCAGCCTGGTCTACAAAGTGAGTTCCAGGACAGCCAGGGCTACACAGAGAAACCCTGTCTTGAAAAACAAATAAACAAAGACAAAAAAACAAAAAAACCAGGAGTCTTGATAAACCTTCGTGCTCCCAGCAGGCTAGCCTTCAAAACCCTTGTACCCTTGGTCAGGACTGACAAGGACACAGTGAGTCTTATGTCACTGCCTTAGTTCCCCAGTACTAGAGAGATTGAAAAACAAGAGAAGGGGAGTGGAGAAATGGCTCAGCGATTAAGAGCACTTGACTGTTCTTCCAGAGGTCCTGAGTTCAATTCCCTGCAACCACATGGTGGCTCACAACCCTCTGTAATGGGATCTGATGCCCTCTTCTGGTGTGTCTGAAGACAGAGACAGTGTCTTCATATACATAAAATAAATCTTTGCCGGGCGTGGTGGCGCACGCCTTTAATCCCAGCACTCGGGAGGCAGAGGCAGGTGGATTTCTGAGTTCGAGGCCAGCCTGGTCTACAAAGTGAGTTCCAGGACAAAAAAGAAAAAAAAGAAAAACAAGAGAAGGACATTAAACTTAATTGTTGTTTGGCTAAGCTAGAGAGAGAGAGAGAAGCCAATTCCTCTCCAGCGTGCCTGTGGCAAAGTCTTGTGATCTACAGGGAACCAGGAAACAAGGCAGAGTCCAGAAGCTGTGTGTGAGCTGTGAAGCAAGTAAAGGGTGGGGGTGGCCTCCTTGGCCTCCTCTCAGTGCAGGCCAAAGTTGTTGTTAAGGGTTTCTTTTTGCTTTATAGTTTAAAATGTTTGTGTGTGTGTGTGTGTGTGTGTGTGTGTGTGTGTGTGTGTGAGAGCGAGGGCACATGCACCGTGGCTTGTGAGGTCAGAGGACCGCAGTGAGCTCCAGGGACTGAATTCAGGTCGTTAGGCTTGGTGGAAGGGCCTTTACCCACCAAGCTGTCTCACTGGCCCGTACACATTAGTGGTTCAAGAAACTGGTGAAGACCTCTCTAGATTTGTGGAAAGCTAAGAATTCATGTTGAGGATGACCCAGCTGACAAGGAATGTCTCTGACTTCTAGTTTATGCCTCTTTCCGAGTCTCCACGAAGACTCACTGTGAAGTCTACACATCAAAGCCTTCAGGTGTGTGTTCCTTCCAACTGCGGAGACCACCAGCAGTCATGGCTGAGAATGACAGTGTCCATTGACATGGGATCTCTCACAAGGGCTAAGAATGATGTGCAGGGTTTGGAACAAGTCTGCTGCGGCAGTGGGAATGTTGGGCAGGTTTGTCTCATGCTGCCTTCATCTCCCTTGACATGAAAAGAGCCCCCAGAAGCGTCCGAAGGACCCCCACTGAGTGTTGCTCTAAATCTTGTCCAACCCCTTCCCTTCTCCCCCTATCATTGTCTCCCTTCCATAATTCCACTGGGTCCAGAGTCCACTTGACACATTGTTTTGTTGGGTCTGTATGAGTCTGGCAGCAGCCAGAGACCATCGGTACGCCTCTCAGTGCTACATTTCCTCTGCGTCCAAGCCCCTCCTGCCTACATGCAAACCAGCCTTCCAGTGTTCCTGGTGCATGTGAGTTCTCACATAGGATGGTATTGAGTACTAAGGGCTGCACCTCTGGAATAAAGAATTAGGGGGCCATGGATTCTAGACGAAGGTGCGACTGAGGGAGGTTATTGACTACACTCTAGCAACCATCGAAGCGCCCCTCCTGTTTTGCCTCCTTCACATACCCTTGTGGTGCGGTGGGTCCTTTCAGAGCAAGAGAATCCTGAAGGACTGGGGTGAACTGGCATCAGCTTCCTGTCTCTGGCAAAAGATTTGAGCATCAGCAAATCACGACACACCATTCTGCCTCTGCACGGCCCGCCGAGGTAGGAATGGGTTTTTACATTTCTAAATGGCTGAAATAACATTGAAACCAACACTAACTTAACCTTACTGTCTGAGCAAAATGCTGTTGGAGTTCAGCCACCCTCGCTTACACACTGTCTTGTGGTCATGTTGGTGCAGTGGTGGTGGCTGATCGGTTGCTGTGGAGATTGTGTGCTGTCACCGGACCTGCAGTGAGGCAGTCGTTGCTCAATGGCACTCGGGTGCTCCTGTGTGACGCTGCAACACAGCATTTTTGTTTAACCCCAGCTACATGAATTGTTCCTGGAGAGGCCTGAAAAATGTCTACTCACCCCAGCTAGGGCACCATGACAGACCAAAGTCCCACTGAGTCCAGCTTACTGAACCAGCGAGTTACTTGGGCTTTCCTAGAGCACTGTGGGGGATACTTACAGGAGGGCCGGTTATCTTAAACAACCACCCCGTGTCAGCCTAGGTAAGTGGAGTTGCCTCTTTAGTGAGCTCGCCACACTTACTAGGCTCTAGCACCTCCTGAGACCCATCCCACGCAGCCTTGAGGGTGTCTTGCGGGGTCAAAGCTGCTCTGTTAAAGAGGTGCTCACCAAACCCAGAACCCTCACGTGGCTTCCAGATGGAATTGAACTACGGGTCACTACATGCTGAGGTATAGCAGAGTCAGAGACACGTCAGCTGACGTCTCAAGGGACACAGTCTTTGCTGATGATACACATTTTCAGTTCAAGGGGCTGGAGAGGTTTCTCAGCACATGAGAGCACTTACTGCTCTTGCAGAGAGCCCAGATTCCGTTCCCAGCATCCGCATGGCCCCTCATAGCCACCTGCAACTCCAACTCCAGGGACTCCCATGCCCTTTTCTGGCCACCTTTGAGATTCTAATGTACTTGGTACATACACACACATGAGGGGAACCAGATACAAATAAAATAAATCTATATAGTAAAGTGTATTTTCAATCCACAAACTTATTTTCAGAAAAAGTAGGAGACTTAAAATTAAATACCATGGAATATAGTTGTTTATTTTAGTGGTGAGAGTCTGGAAAGATGGCTCAGTGGTTTAGAGCACTTGTTGCTCTTGAAGAGGACCTGGGTTTGGTTCTGAGCACCTGCACGGTGGTGGTTCACAACCATCTATGACTCCAGTTATAGGGGATCCGATTCCCTCTGACCTCCGAAGGCACCACCAAATATGCGGCACACAGACGTACATGCAAGCAAGACGCACAGAATAAAATGAATAAATCTAAAAATGTAAGTGAAAAGAAACGGTCAAATAAGCTTCTGATTGATTTGTTGGCCGAGCTGGGAACCTCGTCCTTGGATGGAGTACGCGAGACTGGGAACTGTCTGAGGTCTTCAAGCCTGCGACTGTAGCCGTCTGCAAAGGGATTGGCCCTGGAACCATAGTGATGAACAGTTGAGAGAGAAGATACATCCTGAGTGGGTTTACCTGACTCCCGAGAGAAGCCTGCGTCCTCAGGTTGGGGTCAGGGATGGGGCAGAACCAAGCTGAGAGGAACTGAAGACTGACTCTCAGGATTCAGTTTTTTACGTTTAAACCTTTGATCCTTCTGGACTTTGCCCTACTATAAATTGCGAGGCACGGACTTGGTCTTAGTAACTGGCAGGTTGTTTCAGTACTGATTAAAAAAACCCATATTTGCCCTGGCTGTGAAAGACATCCTGTCTACGGTGAGCCCTGTCAGATTGAAGTCTTCTGGGCTTCCTAGTGGGTTGTGTTGGTCTGTAGATCATGTCTACACTACAGTGACTGTGTCAACTATAGTGACTGGGAGGGTTTTAGTACCTGACAGCCCAGCTCCCCATAAGCCACTTCTCTCGAGAGTTTCCCCAGTTCAGTGGGCAGGCATTTGAAACACATCATTTCAGAAGGGTAGTCCATAATGGGTTTTAACCTCCTGTGATGGTTTGTATATGCTCAGCCCAGGGAGTAGCACTATTAGAAGGAGTGGCCTTGTTGGAGTAGGCATGTCACTGTAGGTGTGGCCTTGTTGGAGTAGATGTGTCACTGTGGGTGTGGGTTTTGATACCCTCATCCTAGCTGCCTGGAAGCCAGTGTTCTGCTAGCAACCTTCAGATGAAGATGTAAACCTCTCAGCTCCTCCTGCACTATGCCTGCGTGGATGCTGTCATGTTCCCACCTTGATGATAATGAACTGAACCTCTGAACCTGTGAGACAGCTCCATTTAAATGTTGTCCTTATAAGAGTTGCCTTGGTCATGGTATCTGTTCATAGCAGGAAAAGCCTCACTAAGACACCTCCTGACTCTGCATTTGTTAAGTTCGCTTCAGTGTCTTGGGAGTGTTTGGAATTGTCCTTGTTTAAAGATTTACCTGGTACGTTGACTCTGGGGTTGGTTCCATTTGTACTGTGAGGGGAACTCCCCTCATGCCCGCTGCCTTCTGTTTGGCTGTGATTTGGGTGCCTGAAAGCCATTGGTTTCTCATCCTGCTTTGTATCGAGTTCTCTCCTTGTTTTCAGTCATATGTTACTGAACCTTTTGGTTTTTTTTTTGTTTTCCTAATAAACGATGTTATTCACATAAAATAAAATGGCTTACAAGATATAAAATGCCAACAGAGTATTTTATGCCAACAGAGTATTTGGTGCTATCTTCTCCAGCACTACCTGGTTTTCTCTCATCCTTCGCTGGTGAGTCGAGTCCGCCATGTGTGGTGACCTCGTGTGTGCATTAATCCACTGTAGATGACAGAACCCACTCACCTTCCTAAAGCCTCTCGATGCCACTGCCTTGGCAACCAAGCCTCAACACACGAGCCTCTGGAGCGATGGCTTCATATAGCACCACCGCAGTGGTGTTCAGGAGCGAGAAGCTGGGGAATCTGCGGTGTGCGTGGGGACAAAGACCTCACTGTTCTACACCCATGTCCTCAAATGTCACAGCTCATCATACGACACACACAAAGCACCAGTGAGCTGTGAAGGGGTCTTTTCATTCAGTTGCCTGTGGTCACGGGGTCACCCACTGGATAGGATACCCACACAGGACTAAGTGGAGAACTGGTATTCTGTTTGTTGTTTTAAACATCTGTTGATTAGCTGTGTTCATGGGCACTGAGGTCAGAGGATAATTTTTGAGAGCAGTTTCTTCTACCTTGTGAGTCCTGGGAATTGAACTCAGGCCGTTAAGCTCTGTGACCCAGCTATCCAGCCCAAGAGTGGGTAGTTTTATTGGTTTGTGAGATATAGGCAAAAGCCATCTCCAGTGTTCTGGGAGACCCTTTGGGCAACTGTTACCATGCCACCCATGGTCAATAGGTGTTCTCCAAAGCAGAGCAGCTGAGGGCAGAGTTTAGTCATGTGACCTCTCTGTGAACAACACATTCGACTCAGTTACTGATCTGTGGAAAGAACTCACAGCAATTGCTTTTCCTGTTTTCCAAAACCACAGCGGACTGGCGGTTTCCTACCGTCTCCACACTGGAGGTTACACCTTGGACTCGGTCTCTCAACCTAACGTCACCGTGACTGGGTATCCTTGCCCAGTCTTAACAAACACTGAAGCCCCCAGTAACTGTCATCACTCTGGTACCAGCCTCCTTAGGCCTCACGTATGATGAGGTCACGTGGTGCTTGTCTTTCTGTGATTGGCTCATTTCTCTTAGTGTCTTTTTTTTTAACAGAAGAGTAGTATTCCAACACACATGTGAATGCATGTACACACACATTCACACACACATGTGCACACACACACACACTTTCCTTATCCACTCATCTGTTCGTAGACATTAGGTTGATTCTATATCAAAGCTTTTGCCATGTGATAAATAAAACTGTCTTTAACAAATTCATCTTATTTGGTCTTGAATGGCCAGACTGTGTGTGTCATTTGCTCTGCAGTCCTCTGAAGATGCAGTGCTGTTCCTATACAGCTGCTCTGATGTCCACCCTACCATTGGGGTCCAGGTCGCTTCTCATAGCCTCCTGGGTACTTACCCTCAGTCTCATTGGCAGTAGCTGTACCCGCTGAGCTATGTGCTGCCTCACTGTCGTTTTGATTTGGAGATTGGAGGTGGTAGGCTCTTCTTCTGTGTCAAACTGGGTCTCAGTGCATAGACTGGGCTGGTCTGAAACTCATCCCCCAGCCTCAGCTTCCCAGTGCTGGGTTTAAAGTGGGTTACCACAATGCCTGGCTGCTACTGTGTTCTTTCCACGTACCGGTTGGCTGCTCGTCTGTGTGTCTCATCCTTGGGAATATCTATTCATATTCTTCTCTCCTCATCCTGAAAATTAGGTTAATTTTTGTGTTATGTGGTTGCTTGAAAGTCCTTTCCAAAAATAGGATCTATCCATGTAGACTTACCATAGGTGCTGACCCCTGGAAGGACATGACCCCTTCCTATCCAGGTAGACTTACTGTAGGCGCTGACCTGTGACCCCTGCCCCTGGGAGGACAAGAGCCCTTCCTACTGAGGGCTTCGGTTTCTGTGCTGCTTCTTCTCTATGGACTGTTGGGTGTTTTCCAACTGTTGTCTTTCCCTATTAATTTAGAAACTGTACAGTTACCATGGCGACTATGAGGGACATTTCTCATCAGAGAGCATTGTTGTTTAGGCTCTCGTGTGGTCTGCCTGGGTGACACAGGCACAGCTTCACCAACTGCAAACTCACTCAGATTACACGCCACTGCTGGCAGGGTTTAATTTCGGATGCTTTGGCCCGTTGCTCTTTATACAGTCGTAGATGGATCTTGCCTCTTTTGATGGAGTGTGGTAGCACATATCTATAATCCCAGCCTTTGGGTCCAGCCTATGCTATCTGAATGTGTGCGTATGTATGTATGCATGCATGCATGCATGCATGTATATATGTATATATTTATGATCTATCTACATATCTGCCTTTCTGTCTCTCCTTTCTCTCCCTCATCCCCCTTTCCCTCTTCCTCCTTTTCCCTCAACCTTTTCTTCTGTATGTGTTTGTAACCAGGTGTTACTGTGTAGTTCAGGATAGCTCAATCATCCTGCTTCTGTTTCAATTTATTTGGTGGGGGGGGGGAGAGAAAGAGAGAAAGAGAGAAAAAGAGAGAGAGAGAGAGTATGAAGAACGAAAATGTGTTCTCTGCTTCTGAGACATGGGTCCTGAGCATCGAACCTGTGACCTCAGGCTTGCAGGCTTGCTTCTTTACCCTCTGAGCCATCTGGCCAGCTCTGCCCTCTTCCTGCTCATTGTTGCTTTCTGCCTGTCTAGGTTCTCCACTAAGATTGTTTTCATTGTGTTCAAAGCGCCTCTTTTAGGTTTTTTTTTTCCCCCTTAAAGTTGCTGATTGTGAATTAGTTAAGTTTTTGATGAGAGCACACTACTTCTATTTCTGAATATTAATTTCTCATTACAAAATACATCCTAACTAAACAAAGTGCCAAAGACAGTGCGAGAGGTTCCCAAGTGTTCTCACCTGGTTTCCGGTGGTGTGAATGTGCTGTGGGGTCCCAGTGTGCTTATGGAATTCAACAAGACCAGCAGCGACGCAGCTCTCCAGCTAACGTATGCACACTGAAGCTTTCAGTGTCCGGCTTTGCTGCTTGTCAGAGCTCTCATGATGCACTGCGCTCTCCTATCTCTTCCTCTCCCTTAATCTGGACAGTCCTCTGTTGTTACCTTTCCCAATCCTGGCCTTATTTATTTTTTTTAGTGTATGTGAGTACACTGTAGCTGTCTTCAGACACACCAGAAGAGGGCGCTGGCTCCCATTACAGATGGCTGTGAGCCACCATGTGGTTGCTGGGAATTGAACTCAGGACCTCTGGAAGAGCAATCAGTGCTCTTAACCCCTGAGCCAGCTCTCCACCAGCCTTTTCTTTTATAGAATTCCCACTTGCTTTGCCTCCTTCCCCCATGCCTTCTTTTTTTTTTTTTTTAATTTATTTATTATATGTAAGTACACTGTAGCTGTCTTCAGACACTCCAGAAGAGGGAGTCAGATCTTGTTACGGATGGTTGTGAGCCACCATGTGGTTGCTGGGATTTGAACTCCGGACCTTCGGAAGAACAGTCAGGTGCTCTTACCCACTGAGCCATCTCACCAGCCACCCCCCTCCCCCATGCCTTCTTACGTGCGTACTTCAGTTACACGTTTTCGCCTAGAGTATCAAAAATTGATGTCTGTGCGTGGTGTGGAACAGGAGGTGCTCTCGCCCTGATTTTATTCTTTTGAAACAGGATCTCATCGTAAAGGTCTGGCTGATCTGAAACTTGTTGTGTACGTCAGGCTGGCCTCGAACTTGCAGAGATCCACGTGCCTGGGCTCCCTGTGCTGGGTTTAAAAGTGTGCGCCAGCACACCTGGCGAGGCACCTGCTTTTGATGCTCGGCTTTTGACTTTGGTTGACTTCCTGCCCATGGGGAAGTAAGCAGTAACTCTGTAAGGGATGCCCCATTGTGTGGAGATCTTCTGAGGCAACCACTGTGGAACAAGTGACCCTGGGGGTTAGTATTTTGAACACCAAACTTTTCTGACGTCACAGTTTTGGGGGGGGGTTAGGAATTCGGGAGCAGTGGGACGCAAAGGTCTTACTGGAGTCTCTCAGGTTGGGGTTATCACTCCTGTGAGTGAAGGCTTGACTGGGGCTGGAGGATCAATGTCTAAGACAGTGGTTCTCACCATGTGGGCTGAAACCCTTTGGGGTCGAAGGACCCTTTCCCAGGGGTTGACTCTCAGATATCCTGCATGTCAGGTGTTTACATTACCATCCCTAACAGCAGCTAAATTACAATCATGAAGTAGCAATGAGATCATTTTATGGTTGGGGTCAGCACAACATGAGGAGCTGTATTTAAGGGTCACAGCATTTGGAAGGTTGAGAGCCCTGCTCTAAGATCACTCCTCACAGGCCACTAGCCACAAGCCTCGGCTACTCACTTCTCCAGCAACTTCCATCCCTCGCCTTGTAATCCTTTCTCGTTTGTCTTGTTGAGACTATTACACGGCCCATGCTGACTTTGAATTCTATAATGAATACTATATAGCTATGGGTGACCTTGAACTTGTGATCTTTGTGCCTCCACCTCCTGAGTGCTGGGACTTACGCTGCCTTGCCTGGTTTGTGTCCTGCTAGGGATCCAACTCAAGGCTTCATACACAGGCAAGCACTGACTGAGCTTCATTCCCAGTCTGCCATGAAACCAGACAGTCCACATTTCCAATTCCATCTCCGACAGCTCCCTACGGAGAGCACCGATCGCAGCTTTCCACAGTCTTCGAACCTGGGATGCAATGCCTACTTGGCTGCCCAATGGGGTAATTTAAGGGTGTGATGCTGGAAGCTACCACACTCTCTTGACTTACTCATGACCCTATCATTGCTGCAGCTGGCTCTGTTGGTACCCACATCAGCCCTGTTCGGTGTGGGAGGGGATTGTATAATGGCAGGAGCAGAGGTCACCACAGTTTGGTTCTCTGGGCTCTGCCTTCTGAGCCACCCTTCCCTTGCCGTGAATGATAATTGATGATTGCGCTGGGACATGGGAGTGAGGGAAGAGCTGTCCATCTCTCCCCAACCTCTAATCCCGCCCACCTGTGGGAAGCACATCACTGAGGGTTTATAGGCGAGTTCAGTCTCTCCAGCTCTTCTGTCCCAGGCTGGCTGTGACGCTCACTGTGAAGTGGAGGATCCTGAACTACAGACCTTCCTGTTTGTCTCTTCCCCGTGCTGGGCTTATAGGCACAAGCCACCATCCCCTGTTGATGCAGTGCTGGGGACCAAACCTTGGCTTCATGCATGCTAGACGTGCCCTCTAAAACCTGAGCCATGATCCAGGCTCTCCACAGCATCTTTGATCTATAGGAATTTTACACTTTTATACAGTTAGATGTCAATTCTTTCCGTCGTGGCTGTTGACTTTTCTATCCTGCTAAAACTGACCTTTGCCCCACTGCGAGTCCTGTGAATACTCACAGAATTTTCAGACTTCTATGAATTGTTTGCACTTAGACACTTTTTTATTCATGAGTGTGTGTGTGTGTGTGTGTGTGTGTGTGTGTGTACCATCTCTCCAGTCCCATTTTGAAATACTCTGGAAAAGACAGTATGTTTGTATATATATAATCTGTATTATAATACATACATATATACATATAGCTTTATATTGCTAAGGAAATTTGTATGTTGTTTCTAGAGTAAACTTATCAACTTGGTAATGTCAAAACCCACCAGTGCTAGGCTTGCTCACTTCAAATTTCTGGCTTTACCAGTGAGGTTGAACTTTTCAATAAATTTTTTATTGAAACTATAGCTCTCCACTTCCCTCTCTCATCCCTAATAAAACAACTTGTCCTCGAACCTCCACATGTGATATTTTTGCATATGTATATATGTGCACTATAAACAAAAATAAATGAAATTAAGGTTGGCCTAAACAGAGCAGTCTGACGTTCATGTTGCTTGAAACAGTCATCAGTTTTCTTCTTTTCTCTATAAATTCATCTGAAGTGACATCACTCTCCCAATCAAAATTCCAGGCAGCTTTTTGGTCCAGTTCGTCAAGGTGATGGTAAAGTTTTTATAGAAATGCAATTTTGAGAGATGTTTTAAGAATATCTAAAACTATTTTGGAAGCAGAACAGAGCTGGCACAGTGACACCACCCGAGTTTGAGATTTTCTGTGAACACACGCACACACAGGGAAACCGAGATGGTGTGTGTTGGTAGAGACAGGTCATTGCATGGAATCAGGACTCGGAAATACATCCTTCTGGCTCTGGGTTGGGAAGTGTTGCAAAGATGGTCGGGAAAGCAGGGAGACATGACCGTTTCAGTGGGTGCCAGTGAAGCAACTGGGTGCCCGCAGGACAGCGAACCTCAAGGTTATCTCAACTAGGTGCCCACAGGACAGGGGACCTCTAGATTGTCTCCCACCTGGATATAGCCTGTTTGAACCGGATCCTCTGCACAGAACCTTAACGTAGAGAAGAACACAATGAGACAACTTACAGAAAAAGCTTTGAAGTAAGAAAGTAGCTCAGGTAAAGGGAAAAAAACCACTTCAATGCACAGGTTTCAAACGGAGTGATGTCAGTGTCCAACAAACTGCGAAACAGGCCCCAGACCTTAGCACAACTGAAGTCACCTTAGAGCCGTCATAACCAAAGACCCCAGCTCCTGCCAAAACAGGAACAAAGACCCAGTCCATCATGGGCCACAGTTCTAGGAAATGTACCAACCTTGCTTTCTCGGCTTCTGTGGCTCCACTCCCGGCTAATTGTTCCTACTGACTGAAGTGTGTCGATCCAGGATGTGGTTTTTGTGTATAAGAAGCTAAGAACAGGAAGGCTTGGGGCTACGTGACTTGGTACCCATGAGCCGATGAGACTAAAGACCATTTTGCTTTAAGTCTATCTGTGTGTTCTCTGGCAGGGATACCTCACAGCAACTCAGTTTTAGGAATTGTCAGTACACAGATTTAAACCACAATGTGATCTTGCTTGAAGTTTAAATTTTGTTTCTTATTCATTTATTTTTCTAGGCTGGTTTTGAATTTGTTTGTAGCTGAGGGTGACCTTGAACTCTTGATTTTCCTGCCTTCCGCAATGCTGGGCTTCTGGCATGCACCATCACACCCAATTTTGTGCCATGCAGGGGACTTAACCAAGGGCTCTCATGTGCTAGGCAAGCGCAGTTATCTAGAAATCTACATGAGAGCCTCTCTGCCTCCTTACAAAAGGACCTGAGACAGGGTCTTAGGATCCCAGGGTGTCTTTGAACTCCAGGTCTTTCTGCATTCACCTCCCAAGTGTGCCACCACCTCCCTCCCTCTGCTGTATTGATTTAATTTGTATATTAGCTGTCTCTGTGTGTGTGCGCGCGCGTGTATGTGCGCGCGCACACACATTGTGACTATATCCTTGGAGAATGGCTAGGCTTAGAGACATAACAGCAGATGATGTTAAGGATATGTAGGGCACGCCTTTAATCTTAGCACTTTAAGGCAGAGATCTGAGTTCAAGGCCAGCCTGGTCTACTAGTGAGCCAAGGCTACTCCGTTAAGACCCTATCTCAAAAAGCAAACAGCAGGGATTGTGGAGGCCACCATTCTTACAGTCATAGGGATGCACAAATGTAAACGTGGTAAAAAGTGACACACATACTCTCAAGACAAGTTAAGCAGTCATCTGAGCATTGTAATTTCATATCATCACCATCATCGTCATCACCATCATCATCATCATCATCATCAGTATTAGGGACTGAACCTAGAGTCTCACAGGCGCTAGTCCTGTGCCCTACCACTGAGCCACACCCCCGGTCATCACATAACTTACATTTATCACTTACTGTAGAATTATCAACATACAGCTACCACTGTGAAATTACAAAAAAAAAAAAAAAAAAAAAAAAAAAAAAAAAAAACTCATGTCACACTTTTTTTTCCCCCTTAAGGTTAGGATGGATCTAACTTTTGGTTCAAGATAGCTACGTGGGTCATCTCTGTTGATCCCATCTGTCTGAGGACTTGCCTTAGAGACACTTTCCTTTGGGCAAACCTAGATGTGCTGCAGAACCATCCCTACAAGGTGCCTACGCCAGAGCATCCATGCAAGGAATGTCAGCACAGCCCACACAGTACGGTCCTTTGGCACGACCAGGAGTCTATGCGGTTTCAGGCTGAAGCCTTTAGCATAAGTAAGCGAGCTGTGCAAGTATGACAACCTTTCCCTGGAAACCGGCAACACCCGGGGCTTGATACCTGCCCAGTACCCTGAGCCTCTGCACACACACCCTACATACCTGATCTGAGTTTCCTGCAGCAGCCCAGGGAGCCGCGCCCTGCGAGGAACGCAGCGGCGGCCACAGCGCCCCCTGGTGGGCATGCTGCGGACCGGCCGGCGCAGGACGCAGCCTCTGCAGCGGGCCGGTGTCCTCTGCGCGTGCGCCCTGCTTGATTTTGCTCTTCAGAGGAAAAGCAGAAATAGGTTTGGTTCATAGCAAGTTTCAGGCACGTTGGATCTTGAGACATTCTTGATGCTGTTGCACCCTGGTCCAGTGACTGGTCACATAGGTGGGAAGGGCGGGGCCTTCTCCCAGCAAAGCCAGGGTAATGCCAGCGAAGAGATTTTTGGGGTGACACTGGCTTAAGGTCCAGGTTGGTCCATTTCTGTTACCCAAAACTTTTAACATCACCTCGTAGTTCATATACTTCATTTTACTAGCCTCCCAAGCCATCTGTTGGTTTTTTTTTTAACTTAATTGTATTATTTTATGTGTATAGGTGTTTTGTTTGTGTGTATGTCTGCACCATGTGCCTTGATGTCAGCAGTCAGAACTGGGCATTGGATTCCTTGGAACTAGACTAGAGTTACAAACATGTGTGAGACTAGGAATTGTATCCAGGTCCTCCGAAAGAGCCGCCACTCTTTTAACCACGGAGCCACCTCTCCAGTCTCCCAAACCATCTAGTTTATTAATGGAGAACCAAGAGCGGCGCAGAGGCTTGTCCAAGACCACGCGGCATAAAGAGCAAGCACTGTAGGGCCTGCCTGCGCTGCTCTCCTGGGTCCGTCTGCTCGCTGAGCTTTCCTGACACACAGCGGACACTGACCCGAGATGGCTATCCCCTGCTGGAGCTTCACAGCTACTCCAGTCTGACAGTCTTCCAGAAGGATTCTCCACGGGGCAATGAGGCAGGAAATTTATGGCTTGGCCTGATTAATGGGCCAAGCAGTTAGGAGTTTGTTGCCAGGCTATTCGCATAATTTAACATTTCCAGGCTGGAGAAGAGGCCTCTAACTCACATCTTTCAAGGGCTCTGGGAGCAAGAGGGGCAGGGAACCATTGACACATCTCTGCTCCTCCTAGCCCTGGTGTCCTCCTGTGTTGCCTCCCACCGCATCCACAGAACAAGCTTTCTGTATGAGTCTACATGGGAAAATGTAAGAAACCAACCCTAGAGACATCGCTTTTCAGCCAGTGCTTCTTTGGTCGTTCACCAGTGGGCTTGGTATGTACTGGGCGAATTCTCACTCTGCTCCCAGCCCAGGGAACGGGAATCTCCCCAGGAAAGCAGCTGAGTTCAGGGGGCAGCAGACAAAACACCATGTAAGGCAGGAGTGACAGAGGAGACAGTGTAAGTCTGTCCTTTCCCAAGGCACTGTGCAGTTAGAACCCATCCCCTCACCTCCTCCCCCAGTCCCCTCCCACAGCTCTCTTCTGGTGAAGAGTCTGGATAGATTGTCTTGGGGACTTGAAAGTCTGTAATTTTTGTTTCATTTGTGACCATCATATTTTAGTGTTTTCCAGCATCTGGAACTAATTATTTGTTTTACGCATTTTATCTCAAATTCTAGCTATTTATGAGTATTTGGGCCTCCTTCACCTACCCATAACTTGGGTAACAAGTGTCCCTGGCAGGGTCCCTCCCTTATTTGGCTCCTCTCCCCTCTTTTTTATACATGGCTTCTAGCCTGGGCTGATCTTGAGCCACAGCCCTGGCTCCTCTTATTCTTTACATTTTAAAATAATTTGTAAATGACTTATGAAAACTTAAGATGACTTACCAACCCTTCCTTAAAGATGAACCTACCCAAGGACCGGCTAGATCGTGCAATGGGTAAGGTAAAGTGCTTGTTACAAACCTGAAGACCTGAGTTCCCGGGATACACACGGAGAAACAAAATGGACTCCTTCTACTTGTCCTCTGACTTCCACACATGCACTGTGACACACACACACACACACACACACACACACACACACACACACACACACAAATAAATGTGAAGAAATGAACCCTCTGTCACATAATAAATAGGACTGGCAGTTTCAGATTAGCCCTCCTTTATTAAAACACTCCTAACACAAACATTTTATATAGAATTAAAAGTTAAAAGTAGACTCTAAGATCATCCATTGCTTTTTTGATAAAATTCCCAGACGTAACATACTCTCCCCCAGAAGAGTGTAATAGTGTTGGTCTGGTCTTTCCCAGTCAGAGCTTCCCTGCTTTCTTCCTTTCATGCTCTGAGAAGCTGATCCAGGTACCCTGAAGTCACTGGGAGGAAGAGGGGGGAAAAGGCAGTGGGTCAGAGGCCCAGTGAGGGCTGGAAGCAAGAGCCTTTGTGTTGCCACAGGAGGGTCTTGTGCTGGGACTAGAGGCTGTGTTGATGCCCACTTCCTCTTAGCACCTGCTAATAAGCCAACCATTTCTTCCTGCCAAGAATTTTGGGACTGATGTAGAAAGGACAGAACTGAAAAGTGATAAGGGGTTTTCTTGTTTCTGTGTTTCTCTCTATTCACTTTTTTTTTTTTTTTTGGTTTTTCGAGACAGGGTTTCTCTGTATAGCCCTGGCTGTCCTGGAACTCACTTTGTAGACCAGGCTGGCCTCGAACTCAGAAATCCGCCTGCCTCTGCCTCCCGAGTGCTGGGATTAAAGGCTTGCGCCACCACGCCCGGCGTTCTATTCACTTTTTAAGTGTTTCAAATTTTGATGTAAATTTGTATTATGTGTCTGTGTGTAGGTATATGCATGTGAGTGCAGTGTTCCTGGGGGCCATGAGAGGGCGCTGGAGATCCTGGAGCTGGAGTTACAGGCAGTTGTGTGTAAGCATATATTTTTTCCAACCTACTTTAACAAGTGTTCAACCTCCTTGTGGGAGAATCCAGTCTTCGTTGTCAGGATATCAGCAGCTGCAGTCCAGGCCTCTGGGCAGGCACCACACACGAACCAGCAAGGGCAGCTCAATCCAGAAGAAACTGTAAGGCTTGCCAACCGGCCAGAGGCCACAGAAGTGGCAAGACGCTGCGGGAACCTCATGCAACGTTCTTTGGTGAGTTTCTCGCTATGGCATCACCATGAGTGAAGCTCAGCAATGCAGTGTAAAGCGAACTGATACATATGTGTCAGCAAATTGATACATACGTGTATACATACATGTTGGCAAACTGATACATACCTGTCATTAGCCAAGAAGAATATCCAGGTGGACCAAAGCTAACCAAGGCTCCAAGCTCCCATTGCCTGTGGGGACATATTTACACCATCAAGTGTCCTTTCACCTGGGTCTGCTTCAGGAAAACCTTTCACGTGTCCGCTTTAGCAAAGCATCCCTTCATCTGTGTGCCCCAGAAAAACCTCATTTGACATAACTGGCTTTCCAAAGAAACCAGAAGGTTCCACCTCAGTTGTGAGCCCTCTGATGTGAGTGTTGGGAACTGAGTCTTATGCAAGAGCAGACTTATCTCCTCTTGTCACTCTTTACTTCGCCGTTTAGGACAAAGCCTCTTCCTGAACCGAGAGCCTAGCAATTTGGCTAGACTCCCTGGCCAGTGAGTGTCAGTGATCCCGTTGTCTACCTCCTGTTCCCTAGTCCTGGGGTTATGGGGACCTGCCACCATGGGGGGGCTTTCCATGTAAACTGAAGTCAGGAGGTTGAGGATTCAATGCCCCTAACTTTGATTTCTTCTCCCTGCCCAGGTTTGAGGACTTCCCCTAACTTCCAAGCCATTAGCTTCTCTCTGACGAGCCATTAGCTTCTCTCTGACTAGGGTAGGCTCTGATTAGTGTCCTCTCATGGTGCACTCTGCCCTCCTGTGACAAGCCCATGATCCCGCTAAGCATTGCCGTTCCTGCTGTGGCCCTGAAGTTGGTCTAACCCCTGCCTAAGGACATACCGGTGAGTCTGTGGCCATGGTATCAGGGACTCCTGGGGTCCCTAAGCTGCTTTTAGGGTACCTGTGGTGTCAGAAGGCTTTATTCATAACAGTCCTAAGCCTGTTCAACTTTCTTCCCTCCTGAACATTTTCCAAGGACTCCATGACTTGTGACAGAGGCACAGACCGGCCACAGGAGCAAGACTCTAGAATGCCACATAATGCCAAGCGCGAAGGTCTTATGCTAGAAAATGTGGTTTTGTTTTGTTTTTCATAAGAGTGTCATGTATATGGGCACTGATTTTCTTTTTAAAGTTAAACAATTTTCTCAGTTTCAATATGGCAAAGATTGAGCGCCATCTCTCATGTAAACAAAAGCTTCCTGGCATCTTAGAAGAAGGCTCTGAGCCTGAGTTTCTCTGCTTTCCCTCTGCATACCTTAGGCAGAAAGAAAAAAGGAAGACTGTGAATGCTCCCCGGGCCACATTTGGCCTGTGCTCAGGGTGAGGGACTCAGTGGGACTGCTTGAACTTCATGGTATTGCGATTGCATGGGCACGGAGCCTTGATGGTCACCTACTCCGACTCCTTTGGGCCCTTTCAAGACACCTTGCATAATAGATCCTGAGACACACTGGAGACACACAAGGTGTACTCTATGCAACGTGAGGCAGAACAAATGGCCCACGGTGAGACTACTTGTATAGGCAGTAACAGGGTAGGGAGGGTCCTAATCCAGTATGCTTGGTGGCTAGACTAGACCTGCCGGGAAGAGAGTGTGTGGAGAGGAGAAAGACGTCGGGGTGTGGCTCCAACTCTGTAACTAAAACTTGGCAATGACCTGGTCTGGGAGGTGGGTCTGGTGCCTTTGAGGGCACACCCCTGCTGATAATGTCAAAGACAGACTCCAGAACTGTTAGGACGATTCTGCTACTCAAATCCTAAGGTCAGGAAGCCTGTGAATGACGATGCTGGAATTGCCTGTCACAGAGAGCAGTTCTCATTGGAGAAGTTGTCTGTTAGTCCCACTCATTCCTGTGCAGGGAAGAATAGCCTTCAGGCAGAGTTGGTGAGACTGCCTTTAGCCCAATGTTGGAAGCTTCTTCCTGGGCTGTGGGCTAACCTCTGCAGCAAGCAAGCTCTCGAGAGCTGATTTACACAGATCTCATGACCTGGCTCCCCAGAGCTATCATGAAACAGCAAGATGGCCTGGGTCATTCAAGGCTCTGGGAGGCTACAGGCCAACCAGGGCAAGCCTCACCCTTAACCCTGGGAGCTCACGAGTGGGACATAGTTCCAGAACTCTGCATTGTTTGTGAAGCTTTGGGAGGGGGGTTCTTTTAAAGGCACCCACTGAGTCTTTGTGTGCTGGGGTAGGCTGCAAACAAGTTATTCTGAGCCAGCACAGGCTGTGCTGTTAGCAGTAATAGTATTTTACTGCTGGTATCCTGGAGAAATGTTGGGTTGGGGGAGAAGAACAGAGATGAGTTTAAAAATAGAAAGCTGTAATTAGCCAAGCATGGGTTTGTTCTAGAAGGCATCAATTACTACGGCAACCACACACCCCAGATTCTCCAGGGCAGGCTCCGTGAGTGGATTCTGACTTTTTACAGGAAATAGGCTCTGCTGAGTGTCTAATGGGATTTAACATTGCACAGGTCTGTGTTGCCACTGGCACATTAATTCACAGTCGCAAACAAACTCCATGTCATGTCATGACTCTGCCTTTTTGTTATGGGAAAAAAAAAAAGTCATCCTGGTCTGGTGCCTGGGCTGTGGTCCTGTCCTGTGGTTGAGAACCAATTATGAAGAATTAGGAAGGTGTTTGTTAAGTGCAGGGCTCTGGAAGTCTAAGGTGGGAGTCCCTCCTAAGTTTTTGGCTTAACGTTTTGTGGGATACAGAGCCAAGGAGCTAGCTTTCCAGTTTCTGCTGTGCTGGGCACAGGCCATCTTCCAGAGGGCTGCCTGGCACAGACATGCAATCTGCTCTTTCTTCCGTCAGGCATGCAGGTGCCCGCTGGGTATGTGCTTAAAGGGACTCATCAGAGTCTGGGGGGCCAGAGAGAAGGAGCGTTCCTGTGAGGGACAGAGGGTGCTGCTGCTGTAAGCCGTAAACTCAAGGACACATACGGGGCTGAGAAAGTTATTTTCCATTTCCTGCAGATGACAGAGAGGCCAAGAGTCTAGGAGTCAAGGACTGTGAAGGTGGGGGAGACCCCTGTAATGGTGGGGGAGCCCCCCTGCAATGGTGGGGGAGCCCCCCCTGCAATGGTGGATGGTCACTTTATCAATAGAAATCTATATTTCCCTCACTTTTAGTTTTGTGTAAATACCTGCTAGAAAGGGACATTTGATCTAGGTCACAGTTCTCAACCTGTGGGTCACCTTTGGGGTTGAATGACCCTTTCATAGGGGTCTCCAAGACCATCAGAAAACAGAGATTTACATCCCTATTCATAACAGTAGCAAAACTGCAGTTATAAAGTAGCAATGAAAATGACTTTATGATTGGGGGTCTCCACAACGCAAGGGACTGTATTACAGGGATGTAGCATTGGGAAGGTTGAGAACCACTGATCTAGGGAATTAAAAACAATTATTAAAAATTTTATACCAATATATTTTGATTATATTCTTTCCTCTCCCCCAACGTTTCCCAGCTCCTCCCCACCTCCCTACCTAACCAACCGTACATTTTCTTTTCCTCTAAAAACAATCCCACCTAAGTAAAACAATATATATATATATATAAAAAGGAAAAACAATAAAAAGATAAGAAATCCAAAATCACCAAACAACGAAACTAAACCCACAAAACATGGAGGTCTGTTTTGTGTTGACCAAGTACTCCTAGGCACAGGGCCTGCCCTGGAGTGTTGTTGATGTGGCCAGTGTCACTCCTTTGAGGACCTCTCACTTGCAATAGCTTCTTGGTCAGGGGCGGGGCTTTTGGTTCACTTCCCCTCTTAGTGCTGGGACCTGGTCTGGCTTGACTCAGTGCAGGGCTTCCAGGAGCTGTGCTGTCTGAGTTCACATGTGCTGTGTCCTGGGAGTCAGCCTCTCACTCTTACAGTAATTCTGTCTTTTCTTCTGTGTAGATTTCTGGGTTTTGAGGAAGGGGTCGGATGAAGATATCCCAGTTAGGGCAGAGTGCGTTAGGGAGGTCTCTCACTCTCTGCACATTGCCCAGGGGTGCTTTGTCACCATCTGCTGCAAGAGGGAGGTTCTCTGATGAGGGTTGAGTGATGCTCTGGCCTGAGTTGCAGCTGGTATGACAGCTGTCTGGTCCAGGGACTTTTTTATTTTCTTTTTGTTTTTTTGAGACAGGGTTTCTCTGTGCAGTCCTGGCTGTCCTGGAACTCACTCTGTAGACCAGGCTGGCCTCGACCTCAGAAATCCACCTGCCTCACCTCCCAAGTGCTGGGATTACAGGCGTGCGCCACCACTGCCCGGCTAGGTCCAGGGACTTTTGTTGGAAATAAGAGCTAAAATAACAATGGACACATGGAGTCTACAAGGAAGACTGACTTAACTGACTTAACTGGTTCAGCAGTTAAGAGTGCTGGCTTCTAGCCTTCAGACGGCTGGCTTGTACATTGGCCCGACGTTCACTCAGCTTCGGGAGGCAGTATCTTCAGACACTAATGTTCGGGGGTCTTAAAGTATGTTCTGTGGGCACCAGTACCCACAGCTGCAGAAGCCCGTGAAGCACAGAATTCCAGCCTCTTCTAATGAACCACTCGGGGTTAGATTTCTGAGTGGAGGAACGTAGGGAATCTGCATTTGTTACCATACATAACTCCTTGGTTTTTTTTTTTTTTTTTTTTTGTGCAGCGTCTTAACAAGTGGAGCTGAGCTCTGAGCACCCCTACCCCGCAGTCCCTAAAAGGGGAGTATTATTTTCAGAGCTCTGAGGCGATGCGTCTGAATTCCTTTGGTCTGAGTGGCATGGCCATGTGTGTCTTTATAAGGCCAGGGCACCGCTAAAAGATAACCACAGGTGGATTCATACGGCTCGTGCTGCTTCTAAAGATAGCAATGTCAAATCCTGCCGATGACTCTGTAGGCTCAAATGTGTTCTCAGCTGCACAGCCTTATATAGAGAGGCGAGGCCCCAGGACGGATCTGCGGACACGCGCTATGAAGCACACACCCACTCCCCGCCCGCTTTCAGAACTCTGATATGTCGTTCTCAGCAGCTGAAGCCATGTGCTGTGACTATCTTTGGAGCCTGCCCAGCCCTGTTTAGTGCACAGCTGAACTGTAACTGTTGCAAACATCTGGCGTGGATGAGATGGGAAAGGAGACCCGCAGTGATTGTGGATTCTGGGGAAGATGGACCAGTGATGGTGTGGTAGATAGGTTAGGTGAGTCATGCGGGACAAACACCTTATCATGCTCAAATGTTAAGTTCTCAAGGCTGGTGTCCACCCCTCTATTGTAATCAAAGCACTCTTGCCTTTCTGATGTAAATTTATCTGTGTTAGAGTTTGGCTCTCAAGTGTCTGCCAAAGGCTCAGAAGTTAAGGCTTTAGCACTAGCGTGGGACATGGGTGAGGGGCTCTGGTACTTTCAGGAGGCGAGGCCTGCTGCAAGGTCTGTGATCCCTTTGGAACTCCCGCTCAGAGCCCACTGGCTGTGCCTCTGATAGGGCCCTTGGGAAAGGCACAGACAGCATCGCGCTCGGGCTATGCTGGGAAGTGGGTGGGAGAGGAGAGGAGCAAGAGAAAGGCAAGGTCAGGAACCAAGAGACAGCACCATCCCTGGCTTATCAGCTCCCGGACTCTGGAATCACCTGGGAGATGGGTCTCTGCATACAGCTGTGGGGCACTCTTGATGGTGCTCAGTGAAGTGAGCAGAGCCCACGCCTTCATTGTGGGTGAGACCAATCCCTAGGCAGAGGATCTTGGACTGTATTAAATGGAGAACACCACCAAATATCCCTCCTCCTGTTTCATGACTGTGGGTGCCCTGTGGCCAGATGCTTCAAGCTCTTGCCACTGTGGCTCCCTGCGTATGGGTTCCCCTTGACCTGAGCTGCGGGGAGAGCAAACACTGACCTGTACAGAAAATACTCATACATCACAAGGAGAGGGCTGACTTCAAGCCAGGTGCACTCAACGCTCTGAAGTGACACTTGCTGAGCGCCTCAGAAGAGTCAGGGAAAGCCTGCTCGGGCTTCATCTTCCCTCTTCCAAGCCCAGTGGGTCCAAGGGTGCACGCTCTCAACGAAGGGCCCAGTAACAGCGCCCAGTCGTGCACAAGGAAGGGGTTCAACTGTTGTCACCTGGACAGGGGACCAAGCTCACTCCTAACAAGTGCTGAAGAGCACAAGGCGGACCCATCTGCTCTGACCTCAAGGTCACTTAGTAGGACCAGGGAGGAATGTGCAGGTGCTTGCTCTAGGCGTGGGCGGGGCAAGGCTCTCATCTTTCTGAGCATCAGGTCTCAACCCTCCTGGGCTGTGGTTGCAAAACACACTGTGCCATGGGCCACCCCAGCCGGATATGGGGGTCCCCGGAACGAGGGTCCTCGAAGGCTAGGTGGGTAAGGATTTGGCGGTGACCAACAGAAACATACACAGAGGCAGTTTGAATCTGAGTGTATTTTTCAGCTCTCAAGCAAGGATTTTTATGCATAATGAAATAAGTATTACAACTCTTAGAAGATGTGTTTAGTGGGGCAATCACGGATTGGACAGATAACATCATTGTTATTTGGCACAGCAAAGCACAAAATCATCCGAGGCTAATGGCATATTTCCAAGAGCAGGTTAATAAATTTTATGGTCAGTTATTATTTAACATCTAGTACCTGATTTTTTTTTTGTGAATCTTCAAGGTGTGAATTTTTAATTCTATTTTAATTCTTTTTTATTTAAGTCTTTCTTTACCATATACCAAAGCCCACTTCCGACAACACACACGTAGCCATGTGAAATTTTGTTGTTGGGAAAGTTTTGAATCTATCATAATACTATTTTGTAATTTTGTAAATGATTTATGTTTTCTGGGAGATAAGGTCATGGCTAGTGACCCCATCTCAAGGGATGGTTTCTTATCCAGTTTCTCGATTAAAATCTCAGCCTAGGCTATCAGGAACATCTTGTAAATAAGAAAGGAAGAGAAGAAGATAAAGCAGATAAATTGCCATGAGAACTACGGCTCAATATTTTGCTCCGGCCAAGAGTTCAACAACTGGTTCCAGGAAGCCTCCTTCTTTTGAAGCTTTCGCTTCAGTTTGTGGAACTTGTCACACAGATTCTACTGGGGTTGGTGTGGCAACAATGTAAGTTGGGAGATGAGATCCCAGGGGCTAGGCACAGGCAGACTCAAACCCGAAGAGACTGCCTGATCCTGTTCCCATGACAACCGTCCGCAGCTCACATTGGCTGGCGCTCTGATTGGCAGTCTCGGTGGCAGAGTGCTCGCAATGCAGAGCGGGTGCAGGTCTCCTTCCTGGGATGTCCTCAATTATCTCTGCTCAGGCCTCCCTGCAGAAGTCTTCCAAGGCCGAGTTCCCTTGGGAATGCTGATGGGACTTGAGTGGCCTCAGGGCTTCCAGGATTGACCTATGGGGACGCCCTAGTGTCTTTTCTAGGAAAGCTGCTGTTTCTTTCCTGGAAGAAGGTGGCGGGCTGATGCTGCCCTGGTTCCTGCGTGAGTGCGTCTGCGTGTTTGGGAAGTCACGTGTACATCTTGACGTCACACTTGCCGAATTAGGGATTCCTACCAGCCTCCTCCTAGAGTCCGCTTGTTGCGTCAGGAGTCCAGAAGGTCGCTCGCTTGGAAAAAGACTCTCTGCCTAGAGGGCGCTGGGAAACGGAGGAGGGTGTGGGTCACCAGCAAATGGAGCACCCGCTCCTGCCTGCCATGCCCATGTTTCAGCCCCTTTGGGCTGTTTCATCCGTAGGACAGAGATTGAAGAGGTTTCAACCCTGATCTTTTTGATCCCCAAAATTCAGACATTCCCCCCAGCCCAACCTTACCGTTTATATAGTTAGAGCAATGAGATACAAGAAGCTTTGCTGTAGGGATCCACCTGTCCTGGATTTGTAGTCAGAGCGCACTTGGTGGATGCAGAAGGGAAACCGGCTCAGGACAAGCGTGGGCGCTCACCACAGAGCAAGGGTTGCTTCCTGTGCCTTCTGACTCCCGGTGTTACATCCGTCCTTTACGCTTGCCGACATCGCCTGTTGTCCTGTGGGTATTCTGAGCTCAGCAGCTCCCAAGTTGCTTGTCTCTGAGTGCACCACAATACACACACACACACACACACACACACACACACACACACCATGTGCGCGTGCGTGAGCGCGGCGCGGATCTAGCTTAGGCTGTCTGAGGCACTCCCTCTCATAGCCAATGTTGGCTAAATTCCATCCATCTTCCCCTTTAGGATGTTTTTATTTTCTGTGCCTTTCCAGCCCATGTCAGCGTGACACTCAGGTCTTCGCTGCAGTCAGCAATTACCTCTCTCTGCTCACCAGTGAGCTAACTTCTGGCTTTCTGAGTATATCAGCCAGTCATCAGACCTGCCCTTCCCTTTACTGGTCTTGTTTCCTCTGTCTCTATATCCACGATATCTACGTCCTCTGCCCACGTGCTCACTTGAGTATCCTCAAGTGAAGCTATATATATATATATATATATATATATATATATGTATGTATATATATGTATATATATGTATATGTATATACACACATACATACACACATACATACATACATATATATACATACACACATGTACACATATATACATACATATATACACATACACACATGTACACATATATACATACATATATATATATATACACACATATATATAAGGCCATATATGTGTGTGTATCCTTCATATATATATATATATATATATATATATATATATATACATACACATCCTTCATATCCTGTATATATATGTGTGTGTGTATATATATATCCTTCATATATATATATATATATATATATATATACACACACACACACAGAGACCACAGACACACACAGACACACACACACACACACACACACACACACATACACATATAACCAGATGCAACTTTCATGGATCTGTCTTCACCCTCCCTTCACCTAATTCAAGACAGACTCTCTCTACCCTCGCTGCCCACACCTTCTAGAGTACGGGTCAACCTGTGGGTCTCAACTCCCTTGGTGGTCGCATATCCGTTGTCCTGAATATCAGATATTTAAATTACAGTGAGATTCATAACAGTAGCAAGATTATAGTTATGAAGTAGCAATGAGATAATTTTCTGGTTGGGGCCACTACAATGGGAGGAACTGTATTAAAGTTAGGAAGATTGAGGACCGCTGTGCTAGAGACTCCCCTATCTGCCTCTTACTCCCAGCAGTGGTACTGGGCTGCAAATGCCTCCTTTGCTCCAGGCTCCACAATCTCCCATGAGATTGTGAGATCTGAACTGGGGCTGGCAGGCCCACCTCACAAGCATGTTACCCATCGCTCTATCTCCCGGTCCAGGATGGAGCTTTGATTCCTGCCTCTGGTCCCTGGCTTTCCCATGCAGACCCAGTTCATCCAAATGACAAACAGTCTTCTGATATGCCTAAAAAAATGTTTTAACATGCGTATTTTAACTAGCTCTATTTACATATAATAAAATTCATCAATTTTAGTGTTTGATGGTTTAATAAATGCATATACCTATGTACCTATTAGCTGAACTGACACATAGAATATCCTATCAGCTGTCCCTTGTCTCTCAGGGATCCCTTGTGACTTTTGTCTATTTAACTTTCTTTGTCCCTGAATCCAGAAATGAGTATGATTCTGTCAGGGCAGTGAATTTCTGCTGTAGTTTAAGATAAATAAGACCATTTAGTATTTCTCTTCTTTTTGTTAAAAAAAATTTTTTTAATGAAAAAATATTTTATTTTATGTATATGGGTGTTTCTCGTGCATGTATGTCTGTGCACTGTGCAGAGGCGAGGGTATCGGATCCCCTGGAGCTAGGTTTCCTGATGATTGTAAGCTGCTGTGTGGGCAATGGGAATCAACCCTGGGTCCTCTTAACCTCGGAGCCATCTGTCTCTCTAGCCCTAAGGGTTATTTTTATTTTTATAGCATGTGTGTTTACATGTCCGATGAGTGTATTGCACATGTGTGCAGGAGCCCACGTGTTGAGAGCTTTTGGTGCTTCTTTTAGGGATTTGGCATCTGTCACTGGGCTTGGACAAGGAAGTCGGCTCAGATAAGAATATCAGAAAAAGCCAGGCATGGTGGCGCACACTTTTAATCCCAGCACTTGGGAGGCAGAGGCAGGCAGATTTCTGAGTTCGAGGCCAGCCTGGTCTACAGAGTGAGTTCCAGGACAGCCAGGGCTACACAGAGAAACCCTGTCTCAAAAAAACCCAAAGCCAACCAACCAAACAAAAAGAATATCAGAAGCAGTGACCTTGGGACTTTGTTTACTACTTCACTTAATTATTACCATGTGTGTGATCCTTTTGCTTGCTACTTTACTTAATTACTGTTAGCGTTCTGTCTAAGCTCTGTCCCACAGTTACCTGGCAATAGCCAGGTGTGCCTGATTCACTATAAAAGGGGCTGCTTGCCCCCTCCTCTGCTCTCTCTTGCTCTTGCCTTCCTGCTCCTGCTTTGTCCTCTCATCCCCTCCCTCCTTCTTTCCAAGTGTGTATGGGTGGCCTCCCCTCTCCCTCCCCCTCCACCCCCCTCCTTCTACTATCCATTAATCCTAGCACTTGAGCAGCAGAGGCAGGCAGGTCTTTGTGAGTTCTAAGTCAGCCTGGCCTACATAGTAAGTTCTAGGACGTAGTTACAAACCCTTTGATCTAACGGTGAGCTAACCGCAAATACACTGGTACAATATTGGCACAAAAGTTATGCAAGTAACCAACTACTACTTGATTTGATTTAAGACCACTCTATGGGGTGGATCCTATGCCCAACACTAGCCTGAGACTAGATATGCCATGGACCTAGGAGAAAACAAAATACAACTGTTTTGCTAAACATTTTAGTAGTAAAATGGCTCCGAATGACATCTTGCGGTATCGATCTCTGATTGCAGAGCTGTGATCAGAGTGGCTTCCTCCTGCAGCAGATGGGAACAAATGAAAAGACCCACACAGCAGGACAATGTGCAGAGAGCGAGAGACCTTGGAGAGCTCAGCTATATATGGGATGTCTCCATCAAACTCCTCAGGGCTCAGGGAGGAGGCTGGAAGACTGTAAGAGTCAGAGGGGGTGGCAGATACCAAGTACACAAGGCCTTCAAACAGCCCAACGGATGCCCATATGAGCCTACAAACCCTATGGTGACATGCTTAGGACCTGTACAGGTCTAAGCCAAATGAGGTGCCAGTGCTGGGTGGGGGAGGGTCACAAGCTCCCACTCCTAACCCAGAAGCTGTCTCCAGTGGACAATCTCCAACAGTCAAAGTGTACAAACCACCTTGGGCAGATGCAGAGCAATGGATGCCAACACAAAACAAAGTCAGTGGCCAGTGGGATTCTGGAGGGTTTTTGACTCATAATGATCTGTCTGGGCTTTAAAAAAAATATACCTTATAGGTCCTTTGCTTCTATATTATGGTTTCCAGTTGTATGTGTGTGTGTTTTTAAAAGATCTATCTATCTATCTATCTATCTATCTATCTATCTATCTATCTATTATGTATACAGCATTCTACCTGAATGAATGCCTACAGACCAGAAGAGGGCATCAGATCCCATTACAGATGGTTGTGAACCACCCACCCACCATGTGGTTGCTGGGAATTAAACTCAGGACCTCTTAACCTCTGTGCCATCTCTCCAGCCCCCAATTCTGTGTTTTTATGAGATTTATGTGTGTGCATGTGTGTGTATCTTTGCATCTTTATGTGCTTTTATTCTGATTTTTTTTTGATTTTTAATATTTTTATTACATATTTTCCTCAATTACATTTCCAATGCTATCCCAAAAGTCCCCCATAGCGCCCCCCACTTCCCTACCCACCCATTCCCATTCTTTTGGCCCTGGCATTCCCCTATATTGGGGCATATAAAGTTTGCAAGTCCAATGGGCCTCTCTTTCCATTGATGGCCGACTAGGCCATCTTTCGATACATATGCAGCTAGAGACAAGAGCTCCGGGGTTCTGGTTAGTACATCATGTTGTTCCAACAATAGGGTTGCAGATCCCTTTAGCTCCTTGGGTACTTTCTCTAGCTTCTCCATTGGGAGCCCTGTGATACATCCAATAGCTGACTGTGAACATCCACTCCTGTGTTTGCTAGGCCCCGGCATCGTCTCACAAGAGACAGCTATATTTGGGTCCTTTCAGCAAAATCTTGCTAGTGTATGCAATGGTGTCAGCGTTTATAAGCTGATTATGGGATGGATCCCTGGATACGGCAGTCTCTAAATGGTCCATCCTTTCATCACAGCTACGAACTTTGTCTCTGTAACTCCTTCCCTGGGTGTTTTGTTCCCAATTCTAAGAAGGTGCACAGTGTCCACACTTTGGTCTTCATTGTTCTTGAGTTTCATGCGTTTAGCGTTGTATCTTATATCTTGGGTATCCTAAGTTTTGGGCTAATATCCACTTATCAGTGAATACATATTGTGTGAGTTCTTTTGTGATTGTGTTACTTCACTCAAGATGATGCCCTCCAGGTCCATCCATTTGGCTAGGAATTTCATAAATTCATTCTTTTTAATAGCTGAGTAGTACTCCATTGTGTAAATGTACCATAATTTCTGTATCCATTCCTCTGTTGAGGGACATCTGGGTTCTTTCCAGCTTCTGGCTATTATAAATAGGGCTGCTATGAACATAGTGGAGCATGTGTCCTTTTTACCGGTTGGGACATCTTCTGGATATATGCCCAGGAGAGGTATTGCTGGATCCTCCGGTAGTACTATGTCCAATTTTCTGAGGAACCGCCAGACTGATTTCCAGAGTGGTTGTACAAGCTTGCAATCCCACCAACAATGGAGGAGTGTTCCTCTTTCTCCACATCCTCGCCAGCATCTGCTGTCACCTGAATTTTTGATCTTAGCCATTCTGACTGGTGTGAGGTGGAATCTCAGGGTTGTTTTGATTTGCATTTCCCTGATGATTAAGGATGTTGAACATTTTTTCAGGTGTTTCTCTGCCATTCGGTATTCCTCAGGTGAGAATTCTTTGTTCAGTTCTGAGCCCCATTTTTAATGGGGTTATTTGACTTTCTGGAGTCCACCTTCTTGAGTTCTTTATATATATTGGATATTAGTCCCTTATCTGATTTAGGATAGGTGAAGATCCTTTCCCAATCTGTTGGTGGTTTTTTTGTCTTATTGATGGTGTCTTTAGCCTTGCAGAAGCTTTGTAGTTTCATGAGGTCCCACTTGTCAATTCTCGATCTTACAGCACAAGCCATTACTGTTCTATTCAGGAATTTTTCCCCTGTGCCCATATCTTCAAGGCTTTTCCCCACTTTCTCCTCTATAAGTTTCAGTGTCTCTGGTTTTATGTGAAGTTCCTTGATCCACTTAGACTTGACCTTAGTACAAGGAGATAGGAATGGATCGATTCGCATTCTTCTACATGTTAACAACCAGTTGTGCCAGCACCATTTGTTGAAAATGCTGTCTTTCTTCCACTGGATGTTTTTAGCTCCCTTGTCGAAGATCAAGTGACCGTAGGTGTGTGGGTTCATTTCTGGGTCTTCAATTCTATTCCATTGGTCTATTTGTCTGTCACTATACCAGTACCATGCAGTTTTTATCACAATTGCTCTGTAGTAGAGCTTTAGGTCCGGCATGGTGATTCCACCAGAGGTTCTTTTATCCTTGAGAAGAGTTTTTGCTATCCTAGGTTTTTTGTTATTCCAGATGAATTTGCAGATTGCACTTTCTAATTCGTTGAAGAATTCATTTGGAATTTTGATGGGGATTGCATTGAATCTGTAGATTGCTTTTGGCAAGATAGCCATTTTTACAATGTTGATCCTGCCAATCCATGAGCATGGGAGATCTTTCCATCTTCTGAGATCTTCTATAATTTCTTTCTTCAGAGACTTGAAGTTTTTATCATACAGATCTTTCACTTCCTTAGTTAGAGTCACGCCAAGATATTTTATATTATTTGTGACATTGAGAAGGGTGTTGTTTCCCTAATTTCTTTCTCAGCCTGTTTATTCTTTGTGTAGAGAAAGGCCATTGATTTGTTTGAGTTAATTTTATATCCAGCTACTTCACCGAAGCTGTTTATCAGGCTTAGGAGTTCTCTGGTGGAATTTTTAGGGTCACTTATATATACTATCATATCATCTGCAAAAAGTGATATTTTGACTTCATCTTTTCCAATTTGTATCCCTTTGATCTCCTTTTGTTGTCGAATTGCTCTGGCTAGGACTTCAAGTACAATGTTGAATAGGTATGGAGAAAGTGGACAGCCTTGTCTAGTCCCTGATTTTAGAGGGATTGCTTCAAGCTTCTCACCATTTACTTTGATGTTGGCTACTGGTTTGCTGTAGATTGCTTTTATCATGTTTAGGTATGGGCCTTGAATTCCTGATCTTTCCAAGACTTTTATCATGAATGGGTGTTGGATCTTGTCAAATGCTTTTTCCGCATCTAACGAGATGACCATGTGGTTTTTGTCTTTGAGTTTGTTATATACTGGATTACGTTGATGGATTTCCGTATATTGAACCATCCCTGCATCCCTGGGATGAAACCTACTTGGTCAGGATGGATGATTGTTTTGATGTGTTCTTGGATTCGGTTAGCAAGAACTTTATTGAGGATTTTTGCATCAATATTCATAAGGGATATTGGTCTGAAGTTTTCTATCTTTGTTGGGTCTTTTTGTGGTTTAGGTATCAGAGTAATTGTGGCTTTATAGAATGAGTTGGGTAGAGTACCTTCTGTTTCTATTTTGTGGAATAGTTTGTGAAGAACTGGGATTAGATCTTCTTTGAAGGTCTGATAGAACTCTGCACTAAACCCATCTGGTCCTGGGCTTTTTTTAGTTGGGAGACTATTAATGACTGCTTCTATTTCTTTGGGGGATATAGGGCTGTTTAGATCATTAACCTGATCTTGATTCAACTTTGGTACCTGGTATCTGTCTAGGAACTTCTCCATTTCATCCAGGTTCTCCAGTTTTGTTAGCCTTTGGTAGAAGGATCTGATGGTGTTTTGGATGTCTTCAGGATCTGTTGTTATGTCTCCTTTTTCATTTCTGATTTTGTTAATTAGGATGCTTTCCCTGTGCCCTCTAGTGAGTCTGGCTAAGGGTTTATCTATCTTGTTGATTTTCTCAAAGAACCAGCTCCTTGATTGGTTGATTCTTTGAATAGTTTTTCTTGTTTCCACTTGGTTGATTTCACCCCTGAGTTTGATTATTTCCTGCCGTCTACTCCTCTTGGGTGAATTTGCTTCCTTTTGTTCTAGTGCTTTTAGGTGTGTTGTCAAGCTGCTAATGTGTGCTCTCTCTAGTTTCCTTTTGGAGGCACTCAGAGCTATGAGTTTTCCTCTTAGAAATGCTTTCATTGCGTCCCATAAGTTTGGGTATGTTGTGGCTTCATTTTCATTGAACTCTAAAAGTCCTTAATTTCTTTCTTTATTCCTTCCTTGACCAAGGTATCATTGAGAAGAGTGTTGTTCAGTTTCCATGTGAAGGTTGGCTTTCTATTATTTATTTTGTTATTGAAGATCAGCTTTAGTCCATGGTGATCTGATAGGATGCATGGGACAATTTCAATATTTTTGTATCTGTTGAGGTCTGTTTTGTGACCAATTATGTGGTCAATTTTGGAGAAGGTGCCATGAGGTGCTGAGAAGAAGGTATATCCTTTTGTTTTAGGATAGAATGTTCTGTAGATATCTGCCAGATCCATTTGATTCATAATTTCTCTTAGTTTCTCTGTGTCCCTGTTTAGTTTCTGTTTCCATGATCTGTCCATTGGTGAAAGTGGTGTGTTGAAGTCTCCCACTATTATTGTATGAGGTGCAATGTGTGCTTTGAGATTTGCTAAAGTTTCTTTAATGAATGTGGCTGCCTTTGTATTTGGAGCATAGATATTCAGGATTGATAGTTCCTCTTGGAGGATTTTACCTTTGATGAATATGAAGTGTCCCTCCCTGTCTTTTTTAATGACTTTGGGTTGGAAGTCAATCTTATCAGATATTAGAATGGCTACTCCAGCTTGTTTCTTCATACCATTTGCTTGGAAAATTGTTTTCCAGCCTTTCATTCTGAGGTAGTGTCTATCTTTTTCTCTGAGATGAGTTTCCTGTAAGCAGCAAAATGTTGGGTCTTGTTTGTGTAGCCAGTTTGTTAGTCTATGTCTTTTTATCGGGGAGTTGAGTCCATTGATATTAAGAGATATTAAGGAAAAGTAATTGTTGTTTCCTGTTATTTTTGTTGTTAAAGTTGGCATTCTGTTCTTGTGGCTGTCTTCTTTTAGGTTTGTTGAGGGATTACCTTCTTGTTGTTTCTAGGGCGTGGTTCCTGTCCTTGTATTGTTTTTTTTCTGTTATTATCCTTTGAAGGGCTGGATTCGTGGAGAGATAATGTGTGAGTTTGGTTTTGTCGTGGAATACTTTGGTTTCTCCATCTATGTTAATTGAGAGTTTGGCTGGGTATAGTAGCCTGGGCTGGAATTTGTGTTCTTTTAGTGTCTGTATAACATCCGTCCAGGATCTTCTGGCTTTCATAGTCTCTGGTGAAAAATCTGGTGTAATTCTGATAGGCTTGCCTTTATATGTTACTTGGCCTTTTTCTCTTACTGCTTTTAGTATTCTATCTTTATTTAGAGCATTTGTTGTTCTGATTATTATGTGTCGGGAGGTATTTCTTTTCTGGTCCAGTCTATTTGGAGTTCTGTAGGCTTCTTGTATGTTCATGGGCATCTCTTTCTTTAGATTTGGGAAGTTTTCTTCTACAATTTTGTTGAAGATGTTTGCTGGTCCTTTGAGTTGAAAATCTTCATTCTCATCCACTCCTATTATCCGTAGGTTTGGTCTTCTCATTGTGTCCTGTATTTCTTGGATGTTTTCAGTTAGGATCTTTTTGCATTTTACATTTTCCTTGACTGTTGTGCCGATGTTCTCTATGGAATCTTCTGCACCTGAGATTCTCTCTTCCATCTCTTGTATTCTGTTGCTGATGCTCGTATCTATGGTTCCAGATTTCTTTCCTAGGGTTTCTATCTCCAGTGTTGACTCATTTTGGGTTTTCTTTATTGTGTCTACTTCCCTTTTTAGGTCTAGTATGGTTTTGTTCATTTCCATCATCTGTTTGGATGTGTTTTCCTGTTTTTCTTTAAGGACTTCTACCTGTTTGATTGTGTTATCCTGTTTTTCTTTAAGGACTTCTACCTGTTTGATTGTGTTATCCTGTTTTTCTTTAAGGACTTGTAACTCTTTAGCCATGTTCTCCTGTAATTCTTTAAGTGAGTTATTAAAGTCCTTCTTGATGTCCTCTACCATCATCATGACATATGCTTTTAGATCCGTGTCTAGCTTTTCCAGTGTGTTGGGGTGCCCTGGACTGGGCGAAGTGGGGGTGCTGGGTTCTGATGATGGTGAGTGGTCTTGGTTTCTGTTAGTAAGATTATTACGTTTACCTTTTGCCATCTGGTAATCTCTGGGGTTAGTTGTTATCGTTGTCACTGTTTAAAGATTGGAGCAGAAGCTGTGTTCCACTCACCAGAAGTCTTAAGATCCTGTGGTGGGTATTGTGGGTAGCTGGCGAGTGTCAGCCGAACCTGCGCCCTAGCTACCCCGGTGCTTTTCTGACCGGAAGAGGCTTGTGGCCCTAAGTAGGCCAGATTTCTGCCTCCCCAACCAAAGCAGTCTCAGGTCCCGCGTGATTGGACTGGAGCAGAAGCTGTGTTCCACTCACCAGCAGTCTCAAAATCCTGTGGCGGGGGTCGTGGGTAGCTGGCGGGTGTCAGGCGACCCTGCGCTCAAGCTACCCCTGTGCTGATCCGGCCGGATGAGGCCTGTGGCCCTACTCAGGCCGGTTTCTGCTTCCCTAACTAATGCAGTCTCAGGTCCCGCGCGCAATTGGATTGGAGCAGAAGCTGTGTTCCACTCACCAGAAGTCTTAAGATCCTGTGGCGGGTGTTGTGGGTAGCTGGCGAGTGTCAGCCGACCCTGCGCCCTAGCTGCCCCGGTGCTTTTCTGACCGGAAGAGGCTTGTGGCCCTATGTAGGCCGGATTTCTCTCTCCCCAACCAGAGCAGTCTCAGGTCCCGCGTGATTGGACTGGAGCAGAAGCTGTGTTCCACTCACCAGCAGTCCCAAAATCCTGTGGCGGGGGTCGTGGGTAGCTGGCGGGTGTCAGGCAACCCTGCGCTCTAGCTACCCTGGCGCTGATCTGGCCGGATGAGGCCTGTGGCCCTCTATTCTGATTTTTCTTTGGCTCTTTTTGGTTGGTTGTTTTATTCTATTTTGGTTTATTTGTTATTTGCCTGTTTGCTTGAGAGAGAATGAGAGAGAGAGAGAGAGAATAGATTTGGGTGGGTGGGGAAGTGGGGAAGATCTGGGAGAATGCAGGGGAGGAAAACTCTGATTAGAATATAGTGTATGAAAAAAATCCATTTTAAATAAAAATGAATTCTTTTTGAGACTGGATCTCTCTATGTAGACCAGGCTGGCTTGGAACTCAGACATCCTCCTGCCTCTGCCTCCCAAGTGCTGGGATTAAAGGTGTACACCACCGCACCCAGCTAAATTTCTTTTTTAAAAGAGGGTGCATCAAATTAAAAATCCTCTACATAGGGGGACATGTAATATGAGCAAAGTACATAGAAAACCACATATGAACATGCTATCGTGAGGCATAGCACTGTGCACAATGAATATACATGCTAATTAAAAATGAGAGTGGGCTGGGAACTGACCCAGTGGGGTAAGCACTTGCGGCCCAGGTTTGATTCCCAGCAACCCACAGCCATCTGTAACTCTCATTCCGGAGGATCCTGCTCCCCCTTCTGCCTGCTGTGGGTACTGCACATGTATGGTATATGGACTACAAGCAGGCAAACACCCAAGAGAGAAGAAAAGCACGCATCCCTCACAGTCCTAGAGGCAGCCCTCTCCCACGGTCCTGTAAAACACGGTCTTAGTCAGGGTTTCTTTTTTTTTTTGGTTTTTTTTGAGACAGGGTTTCTCTGTATAGTCCTGGCTGTCCTGGAACTCACTTTGTAGACCAGGCTGGCCTCGAACTCAGAAATCCGCCTGCCTCTGCCTCCCGAGTGCTGGGATTAAAGGTGTGTGCCACCACGCCCGGCATTAGTCAGGGTTTCTATTCCTGCACAAACATCATGACCAAGAAGCAAGTTAGGGAGGAAAGGGTTTATTCGGCTTACACTTCCATACTGCTGTTCATCACTAAAGGAAGTCAGGACTGGAGCTCAAGCAGGTCAGGAAGCAGGAACTGATGCAGAGGCCATGGAGGGATGTTACTTACTGGCTTGCTTCCCCTGGCTTGCTCAGCTTGCTCTCTTATAGAACCTAGGACTACCAGCCCAGGGATGGCATCACCACCATGGACCTGCCTTCTTGATCACAAAATGAGAAAATGCCCCACAGCTGGATCTCTTGGAGGCATTTCCTCAACTGAAGCTCCTTTCTCAGTGATAACTCCAGCTGTGTCAAGTTGACACAAAACCTGCCAGTACGGTCACCTTAGTAATTCTCTGGTTTCACATCAGCTGGACTTGGGTGCAGCCCTCTCTTTGGTTCATCGTGATTGTTCTCTCTGGGATGAAGAGACATTTGTTCGTGTCTCCTCAGGAAAATTCACAGGACAGGTTCTCCTTCCTCCTGAAGGATCCCTGGTACCTACACCAGGTGCTCAGGAGAACTCCTTGTGAAAAATCTAAGGCCTTAGCTTCAGCAAACCGCCTTCTGAGAATCTGGTCAGACGCTTTTTGGGAGGATGTGGGTACATAAGTGCAAATCTCTGCTGCCACAGGGGCCTGGCAGTTGAGCTTCATTTTACCTAGAGCTTGGGACAATCAAGTCATAGAAGACTAGAATCAGGCTGGAGAGATGGCTCAGCAGTTAAGAGAACCGACTGCTCTTCCAGAGGTCTCAAGTTCAATTCCCGGCAACCACATAGTGGCTCACAACCATCTGTAATGGGATCTAATGCCTCTTCTGGTGTGTCTGAAGAGAGCAAGGGTGTACTCACATACATAAAATAAATAAATAAACTTAAAAAAGATTTATTTATTTTAAGTATGTGAGTATACTGTAGCTGTACAGATGGTTGTGAGCCTTGATGTGGTTGTTGGGAATTGAATTTTAGGACCTCTGCTGGCTCTGGTCAGCCCCGCTTGCTCCGATCAACTCCACTCACTCAGTCCCTGCTCACTGCAGTCTAAAGATTTATTTATTATTATACATAAGTACACTGTAGTTGACTTCAGATGCACCAGAAGAGGGAGTCAGATTTCACTACGGATGGTTGTGAGTCACCATGTGGTTGCTGGCATTTGAACTCAGGACCTTCGGAAGAGCAGTCAGTGCTCTTACCCACTGAGCCATCTTGCCAGCCCATAAATAAATCTTAAAAAAAAAAAAAAAGGAAAACTAGAATAATCGAGAATAATGAAGCGCTACAGGGAAGATCAGCTCTGAGCAGAACACTGAATGGAGAGGCTGAACAGTTTATCAGCAGAGAATGGTTGCCTGAGAACCAAGAGGAAGAGTGAGTCCTGACCGGTCTTGATGGATACCAGTCGTTTGATGGAGTGGTGCGGCTTGTGAAGGGGTGGAATCTGGGGACCAGAGCAAACTGGTGGGTGGCGTAAGCTGGAAGGTTACAGGAGAGAAACAAAAATGAGCTCTTCTTCCTACCCAGAGCAGAGAAACGCCCCCAGTGCAAGGACTGTGTTGACATCCGGCAAAGCCTGCAGAAGATCCTGCACCTGTGGATAGTGTCTGGGACCCTCTTCCTCATCAGGAAGTCGATCTGCAGCTCCTGGCAGAGCTTGTCAAACAGACGCCCACGGGGCTCCTCACACAGCCAGGAGGATCAGCAAGGGCGGGCACCCTGTCTGGTGAACACCTCCGTGCTTATTAAGGATCCACGTCTGATCACTGGGGCTTGCCGGCATGTTTGCACATCTCTGTCATGAGAGATTGGAAAGTAATTCAACAAGGACGAAAGTGATTGCTCTAGGAGAGAAGAGCTCTGAGATGGGAAATCTCCTCAGGCAAACCTATCTGAGACCACCGTGACACCATAAGGACTCAGGGTATACTGATCAAGGGACACTTAGCAGCTCTGTCTTTGCATATCGCACAGGTATGTCGGCTAGCTGACACATCTCCATGAGTGATAAGAAAGGGTCCCCAGTGTGGAGTTTCTCACCCAGTGCCATCTTTCCTGTCAGATGTGGAGCTCTCTGTGGGGCTGGAAACTCAAGTCCTCTGAGCAAAGTAGTACCCTGAGGGGCAGATCTTGGATGCATGAAGGCCCTAGCCTTTGACAGCCAGATGCCCCAGACCAACAATACCTGAAAAGCATTGCGCTGTGGCCTGCAAAGATGACCACAGCAACTGGAAGCAGCCATGTCTGTTTTTAAAGACAGAGTCTTATAGTGCATCCCTCCCTGGATGGTCTAGAACTTGATAGATATATAGACCAGGCTGGCCTGGAGCTCACAGAGGCCCACCTACTTCTGTTACCCAAGTACTGGGATTAAAGGGGTAAACCACCACACCCACCTTTCTGAGTACATTTTGAGATTTTTTTCTCCATTTCTCGGAAGAATATTGGGATTTTGGTGGGATCAATTTCAGTAATATGGCCATGTTCACAAGCGAAGTGTTTGTTGCTTGCGTTACTCAGTTTGCAGTGTTTTGTTTTGTTTTGTTTTTTTTTGTCTTGATAGCTCAAGATGGCTACATTTCCTTCTTAGTTTAGATAATCTCAGATGATTTACTCCCAAATGGCTTTGAGTTCTACTAGTGAACAGAAATTGCAGTCTTTAGACCTTAAAGTTCCAGGGTATTACCCTATTCTTGCTCTGTCTGTCTATTGTCTGTCTGTCTCTGTCTGTCTGTTGTCTATCTCTCTTTGTCTCTCTCTCTCTCTCTGTCTCTGTGTCTCTGTTTGTCTGTTGTCTCTGTGTCTCTGTCTGTTTCTGTCTCTCTGTCTCTGTGTCTCTTTGTATCACTGCCTCTGTCTGTCTTTGTCTCTGTCTCTCTGCCTCTGTCTCTCTGTCTGTCTCTGACTCTCTCTCTCTCTGTCTCTGTCTCTCTCTCTTGGAATTATGCCTAGGCCCTTGTAAATAGCAAGTACCAGGCACATACTTTCTCAGTTACCTGTTCTCAGCTCTTCCCTTACCTTTGGTGTTTTGAGAGAGGGTCTCAGAGTTACCTGGGTTCTATACCAAGTTGCCCTGCATGACTGTGTACCACATGTGTGCCTGGTTACTTCAGGGGCCAGAAGAGGGCATCAGAGCTCCTTGAACTAGAGCTACAGATAGTTGTGGGGCACCCTGTGGGTTCTGGAAGCTAAATGTGAGCCCTCTGTAAGGACAAGTGCTCCTAACCACCAAACCATCTCTCTAGACACCCCCAAGCTTATATTTTAGGTAATTTCTATTTTTTCACTGATACTCTGTCATGAGGTGTAATTCTAGCATTTTCTTTAATTCTTTAGATTTTTTTTGGAACATATTTCAGTTACTAATGTCTTAGTCACTGTTCTATATTCTTAGTCACTGTGAACAGACACCATGACCAAAGCAACTCTTATAAAGGACAACGTTTAATTGGGGCTGGCTTACGGCTTCAGAGATTCAGTCCATTATCATCATGGTGGGAAGCATGACCATGTGCAAGGAGGTACTGAGCAGAAGCTGAGAGCTACAGCCTGATCTGTAAGTAGGTGAAGAGGGAGAGAGGGAGGGGGAGGGTGGGGGAGAGGGAGAGGGAGGGAGGGAGGGAGGGAGAGAGAGAGAGAGAGAGAGAGAGAGAGAGAGAGAGAGAGAGAGAGAGAGAGAGAAGGAACCTGGCTTGGGCTTTTGAAACCTCCTTCTCAAGCATTGCCACTCCCTAATGACCAAGCATTAAAATATATGAGCCTATGGGGGCTATTCCTATTTTAAATAACCATACCTAATATATGTTGGATTTGTTTATTTTATTACTTTGTGTGTGTATGCGTGTTTGTTTGTGTCTGTCTGTGTATGTATATATACATACATCGTCATATGCATGCCTGGTGACTGTGGAGGTCAGAAGAGGGCAGCAGACTCCCTGGGGCACGCACATGCTAAGAATTGGACCTGGGTCCTCTGCAAGAACAACTCTTCTTAAGCGCTGGGCTAACTCTCCAACCCTAAGTCATAGTTGTATCTATTAAGTGAAATACTCGGGCCTCTTCGGGGAGCTCTTTTGCCCCCTTTCCCTACTGAAGTGGTCACTAGACAGAGACCATCTCCTATCTCCAGTCAGCTTCTTAACTGTCCTCTCTCCGAGAATGGAGTGAAGAGATAGCCAAGGGAGAACAAGGGTAACTTTATGTGCACAAGGGAATTTGGATGGAGAAGAACTCTGATACACTCGGTAGCAAAAGAGTGTGTCAATGAAGGGAGGTTGGCACTGTTCCAGCCCAATCTTCTCCAGGCTTGAGTGTCCAGCAGCTATTACATCCCGGTGCTATCTGAGGCCTTAGGGTGCCTTGCAAGGCAGGTTACCAATGGGCGTGGCAGGAATGAGTCTCTTGGCTGAGCTCTGATTGTCGGGATGTAGCCATGCAAATAAGTATTTTAAATGGGGCCTATGAGGGGATTGCTATAGAATGTTCTGGTTACTATGGGTCTTATGGGCTCTGCCTGCTGCACTTTACCACCTGGTTGCCCCAGAGACTCTGGCTGTGAAAGGCCCCTTTGTAGTGGGGCCATTTCTCTCCCCCTTTCATCCTTTTGCCCTCAGGGCAAGAGTTTCCTGCCAGTCAGATCCCTCCGGTTCCCCCCTCCCCCCAACAGAATGAGGGAATCAGCTCTAATCGGAAATTAATGTCAATTTCCCTGCAAAGGCTCAGGGGATGTAGCAAAAGGGGAGGCAAGAAGAATGTGAGAGCCAGACGGTGGGGCACACGTGGGATCCCGTCTTCCTGACACCGCATGCTATGTGAATAGGTAGATAACATGGGGTTATGATATGTGTGACCTCGTGACAGCTCTGGCTGTTGGCACAAGCCTTGCACAAGATCAGACTAGCTCAGATTCCAGTATAGATGGCTGAGGGGTTCATGAGCCTCTACTCTAGCTGAGGAGCTATCGGAAGCTGATAGCTGCTGGGGGCCGGGTAGGGAGTCATTCTTCTTTGGGGGTTTGGCAACTGGTGGATTGTTCATAGCGCAGCAGATGGCTTATATGTGTGCACATATGGTCAGTACTCAATGGACTTAGTATCCTTTTAAAAAAATGAGGACATAAAATTGGGACATGGACATATGTGGAGAGATGAGGGAATTGAAGAAGAGAAGAGGGGGTGGGTATGATCATAATATATGTATGTATATCTATATCTCTCTATCTCTATATCTATCTATCTATATCATCTATATCTCTCTATATATCTATATCTATAAGTATATCTATATCTCTATCTATCTATCTATCTATCTATCTATCTATATCTATCTATCTATCTATCTATCTCTATCTATCTATCTATCTATCTATCGATCTATCGATCTATCTATATCTATATCTCTCTCTCTCCCTCTCTCTATCTCTATATACATATATATATATATATATATATATATATATCTTTGAATTTCTCAAGTAGCTGAATTTCTTCTAATGATTTACTACTTTTGTATAATCTCATCTCTCATTTTATTGTTAGAGTCCTGTTAAAAAGATGGGGGGGGGGGTGGGGAAGCTAGTCCTCTATGATTAACTCAGTGTCATGTGCACGACAGAGCAAACTGGACCCTCTCTCTGAGTAACACAGTAAACTAAACACAGACCAGATATCAAGACTCTCTGTAAAGTACATGTGACACCTTTCATGCAGATGGACTGACTGAGAAAAACAAGCTTACAAAGAGGGTCTGGTACCGAGAAAGTCTTCAGCCACACAGACTTTGCAAAGGTCCCGGGCTAGAACACACATCTGCTCCAGCCTTCTGGGCGGATAGCAGTATTGGGTTCCTTCCCCTGAACAGCATAATAGTGCCAGAAGAATGTATGTTTTGTCTGTGTTCCGTGAAGGGTCTGTACGGTACGTTCTCACTGACTTTCCTGGAACAGCTCAAAATATCTTTTTGAAGTGCACTTAAACCAGCACGCTCCAGGTCTATTAATTTTTAAAAAAGATCTATTTATTATTATACATAAGTACACTATAGCTGTCTTCAGAAGAGGGCATCAGATCTCATTACAGGTGGTTGTGAGCCACCATGTGGTTGCTTGGATTTGAACTCAGGACCTTCAGAAGAGCAGTCAATGCTCTTACGTGCTGAGCCATCTCTCCAGCCCTCTATCAACGTTTTGAGTGATTTTTTTTTCTTGCATTCATGTTGCTAGCATGTCTCTGTCCAATCTTTGCTGTTCTTGTAGAAGACTTGGGTGCCTTTCAGCACTGACATGGCAGACGGTTCACAGCCACATCTAACTCCACTTTCAGGGAATCTTCTGGCCTCTCCTGGCCTCTCAGGGCATTGCATGCATGTGGTGTACATCTAAACATGCAGGCAAAATGCCCATAGACATAAAATAAAAATGAAATCTAAAATATTAAAAAACAGCCAGCAGGAGATTGAGTAGACTGGCTTATCTGGTACAGTGTGGGTGGTCCAACAATGGCTACTGCACTCTGGAGAAAGAGAACCTAGTCACTGTTTGAGTCCCTGATGCTGCCTGACTCAGTAGCCCTAGGCTGTCCTGAAGGCCTGGAGGAGCTAATGGTCTTTAGTCCATGTTAGAAGTCTAAAGAGGTTGAGTTCTCATATCAGCCAAGAATGTTGGTAGCACGACAGCGATGGTGGCAGCTGCAGCAGCAGCAGCAGAGCAGATGCACTCACAAGCAAGTGGCAAAGACAAGTCGGTGAAAAACAACAGCTTTCCCTTTGGACCTCCTTACACCTGGCCTGCAGGTCAGAGGTCACCCCACTTGCAGGGAGAGTCTCCCTGCTCAGTTTACTCTTCTAGGGAAAACATTGACAGACCTGCCCAAAAGGTTGTCTCTTGGCCAGGCCCCAAGTGGCCTAAAGTGGCTGTTAGGCTGACCTCAGAGCCACCCCACCTCTTCTTTCTGAGTCTGTGGCATCTCTGGGTTCCGAGTTTGGAATCATTGACTCCTTCTGTCACTTCTTGCTTGGTTTCACTCAGAGCTCTTTTCGTCTGAATTTCTTGATACTGTCATCAGCGTTTATCAGCCTCTCTCTTCCTTGTTCTCAGGAATCTTTTCAAAATACAGCAAGAGGACACTGATGAAGACTGCTGCAGGTCTAACTCTTCAGCCTGGCTTCAGAGGAGGGATGGAGGTATCTTAGCTGTATCCCAACCCTGGTGTCCTTTCCCTTTTAGGCTTTTAGGGGGTGTGGTAGTTTGAATAAGCTTGGCCCAGGGAGTGGCCCAGGGAGTGGCCCAATTAGAAGGTCTGGCCTTGTTGGAGTGGGTGTGGCCTTGTTGGAGTGGGTGTGGCCTTGTTGGAGTGGGTGTGGCCTTGCTGGAGTGGGTGTGGCATAGCTGGAGTGGATGTGGCCTTGCTGGAGTGGGTGAGTCATTGTGGGTATGGGCTTTAGGACCCTCATCCTAGCTGCTTGGGAGCCAGTCTTCTAGAGTCCTTTAGAGGAAGATGTAGACCCCACAGCTTGTGCAGCGCCATGCCTGTCTAGAGGCTGCCATGCTCCCTCCTTGATGATAATAAATTGAACCTCTGAACCTGTAAGCCAGCCCCAATTAAATGTTGTCTTATTAGAGTTGCCTTGGTCATGGTGTCTGTTCATAGCAGTAAAACCCTAATGAAGACAGGGCATGTGCTATGTTCCACAGTGTCACACAGTGTCTGGGACATGGGGCATATCAGTGAACGCTATTATGAAGTAACAAGCCCTTGCATGTCTCAGTAACTCCACTGAGACACTTCTCTGCTGAGGTAGATAGATGGTCGTTCTCTCGGGGTGGACTCTGTCAGGAACCAGAGCTTTCCATTAGACTTTCATCTCGGACTACCACAAACACTTGGGTAAATGTCAGGGGTACACAGGCTAATTTTAGCGTAGAAAGGATAACTTTGAATCATGCCCAGCTCAGGGGTTGTGGCCAGCTCACAGGGGCTGCTAATAGGATAATTGGAGGTAGCTGTTCACAGCTCGCCCTGTGTTAGTCAGTGCTGATGCTCTCAGCTTGTGGTGACACATAAGACTGACAGGCATCTTGATTGCCTGGAAACTGTTCCGCATCTGAATGTTTCATAGATAAATGGTTGCCACTCAAGGCTTTTTGAAAATTCTCCCAGTTAATGAACACTAAACATGTGGAAATTTTACTTGTAGCCCTTGTGGGGGGTTGAACATTCATGGTGAGGACAGCTTAGGTTGCTGTGAATAGACATCTGGAGTCCTGGCTCCCTGGCTGTGGGGAATCCCCCTGCTACTTAAGGTCTCAGTCTACCATGACTGAATAACTCCACTGAGCTTGGCGCAAAGTGGAGGACTCCCTTTACCAGTAGGGCTTCCCCTCCTCTACTTTGTCTGGGGATCCCCACTCCCCATCCCCTGTACCTGAGGAAGGTTGAATAGTCCTTGGTAGACCTACAAATTCAACTTTCTCTTTCTGGATAAGAACTCACCTTGCCAGTATCTGAGATTCCTGGAATGCCTCTTCATACAAATGAAGAGAGTGAGTGAGGTCTACAGGAACTTTAAACAGAGCTTTAAACTCTAGCCAATGATTTTCACTTACCTTGAAAACTCCTTCCCGGGCTGGTGAGATGGCTCAGTGGGTAAGAGCACCCGACTGCTCTTCCAAAGGTCCAGAGTTCAAATCCCAGCAACCACATGGTGGCTCACAACCATCCGTAACGAGATCTGGAGCCCTCTTCTGGAGTGTCTGAAGACAGCTACAGTGTACTTACATACAATAAATAATAAATAAATCTTTAAAAAAAAAAGAAAGAAAACTCCTTCCCACTCTCCAAAGTTCATATACAGACCTTTTCCACCCTTAATAAAGTATAAGATCATCAAAGAGAGCTGTCTCACTGAAGACTGTTGAAGAATGCCTTGGTCAGAAAGAGCTGTAACACTAAGATCTTCGGGGAAAGCCTTCTCTGTTCCCCTGGCACTCACTCCCAGCCAGGCGGGCATCCTGTAGACCTCACTCACTTCCAGCTAGGTGGGCATCTTGTAGACCTCACTCACTCCCAGCTAGGCAGGCATCCTGTAGCCCTCACTCACTTCCAGCTAGGTGGGCATCCTGTAGACCTCACTCACTCCCAGCTAGGCAGGCATCCTGTAGCCCTCACTCACTCCCAGCTAGGTGGGCATCCTATAAGACCTTACTTGCTCCCAGCTAGGCGGGCATCCTGTAGACCTCACTCACTTCCAGCTAGGTGGGCATCCTGTAGACCTCACTCCCAGCTAGGCAGGCATCCTGTAGCCCTCACTCACTTCCAGCTAGGTGGGCATCCTGTAGACCTCACTTGCTCCCAGCTAGGCGGGTGTCCTGTAGACCTCACTCACTTCCAGCTAGGTGGGCATCCTGTAGACCTCACTTGCTCCCAGCTAGGCGGGCATCCTGTAGACCTCACTCACTCCCAGATAGGCAGGCGTCCTGTAGACCTCCCTGTATCCGACTCAGCTTCATCTTTCCAGCCCAGTGTATAGCAGCAGAAGCAGAAGACGCAGAAGAAGCAGATGTGAACCGTGCTACACGTACCGACCAGGGCAGGCTGCTAGAACTTTCTCAACACCTGCTTCCTCATAATAACGGGGGGAATAATTAAACCCAGCATGGCAGGTTTGAGGAATCCCACATGCTGATGTCTTTAAAGCACACAGCAGAGGCATCTGGAAGGCTTCGCGGCAGACATGTTCCTCATGTGCCAGATGCTCAGAGGAGCAACTACTTATTGCCCATAGTCCTGTGGCCAGTGTGACTTCTGTGCTTCAAATTCCTTCCTACAAGGCTTGAATGATAATAAAAAGACCAAAGACACCAGTTTTGAGGTCTTTAAAATGTAAAATGTTCCATTTAGGGTCATGCATGTGAGCCCTGGTTGGTGCCACTTGTGAACAATTGTGGTGCTTTAGGGGTGGAACCTTGCTGGAAGTTTGTCACTGGGGATGGGTGAGGTTTTACAGCCTGTCCCCACTTTCTACTCTCTCTGTTTCCCATGTGAGGAAGAAAAACGTAGTTAGCCAGATTCCTGCTCCTACTCTAGGCTGTTCTACCGTGATTGACAGTGCCCCTCTGGAATGGTAGGCTACAGTAAACCCCTTCCTCCTCTAAATTGCCCTTTGCCAGGGTATTTTATCATAGCGACAGGAAAGTAGCCATGCTGGCTAGTTTTCTGTGCACTCCAAGCAAGCCTCAACCAGATTGGCCTGTAGGCAAGCCTATGGGGGGGGGGCATTTTCATGATTGTTGATTGGTGTGGGTGGGCCCGGCTCACTGTGGGTGGTGCCACCCCTGGGTGGCAGTCTTGGGTTCTGTTAGAAAGCAGGCTGAGCATGTCAGCAAGCAGCACACTCCATGGCTTCTGCATCAGCTCCTGACTCCAAGTTCCTGCCCTGTGTGAGTTCCTGCCATGACTTCCCTCAGTGATGGACTGTGTGATGGAATCATGAACTGAAGTAAGCCGACTCTTGCCCAAGTTGCACTGGTCACGGTGTTTTGTCCCCGCAGTGGAAACCTTAATTAGGACCAGTCACTGAGTACGTGGAGCCTAGAGCTCAGCAAAAGACCGCTCATTCCCGGTGTTGCTCCTGTCTAAGCACCTTCGGATCCTTGTCCTGTGGAAACTACTATGTTGTTAGATTGCTACTTGGAGTCTTGTGGAGACAGACAGCAGCTCAAAGAAGCCGAGGTATCTTGGCTGACGGCTCCGAGACACACTTCTTGGGTACATCCTCCCCAAATTTCCAAGCCAGAAAGTCGTGATCAAAACTACTGCTTATTTGAAGTCTCTGAGTTGGGGGCATAAGAGGGATGTTGTGGCCATCATGCTGGTGCTGAGGTGCTGAGGAAGGGGCTGTAAGAAGGAAGCCCCTGGGCACCCCAGCCAAGATGTCAAATGTTCCTCTGCACATCCAGAGGCCTCCATCTTCTGTCTAAGAGGGGTCACCCGCACGATCCATCTACCAGGCATTCTGAGGCAGGCCAAGGCAAATAGATATAACATTCCCTCTTGACTTAGAGTTATGGCTGATCCCAAGAGATCCCGGTGTGTCTCTGGGAGCAGCAGACCCAGAATGGAGATGATGGCCCCGATCAGTATTGTTCCACCAAGATCTTCCTTCTGATCCTGGTGTGAGGAGCCTCTAGACAGGCTCCATGCAACTGGGGTGGTCCAGCCACTGTGTGATGGGTCCACCATTCCAGTCACATGGACAGCACATGGACAGCACTCAAGAAAAAGTTCCACAGGCTCACTCACAGGGCTGGTGGGCTCATTTTCTCAATTGAGGCCACCCCTCCTACCCAGATGCCTCTAGTTCATGCAAATTCATGTAAAGGTGGACAGCACATGGATAGCATATGGACAGCATACAGACAGCACAGGGACAGCACACAGACAGCACATGGAGAGCATACAGACAGCACACAGCTAGCACATGGACAGCACATGGACAGTACACAGAACGCACATGGACAGCATATGGACAGTACATGGATAGCACATGGACAGCATACAAACAGCACATAGATAGCCATGGACAGCACATTTACAGCACATGGACAGCACATAGACAGCATATGGACAGCACAAGGACAGCACATGGACAGCACACGGATAGCACAGAGACAGCAGCACACAGAGAGCACATGGACAGCACACAGACAACACATGGAGAGCACACAGACAGCACACGAACAGCACATGGACAGCACATGGACAGTACATGGACAGCACACAGACAGCACATGGACAGCACATCGCGGACAGCGCATTCACTGAGTGTAAATTTTGTTTCTGGACAAGGTGGATGGCTCAAGGTCCCCACGACTTGATTATTACTCTCCCCAGAAACCTGTGGTTCACAGTGGGGCAAGATGCTGAGAGAACCTTTCATGAGTGTCAGGGTCTTGGCTTTCAGGTGACAAAGACCAACTGTCACACACTGTCAAGCAATCACATGGACGGAAACATTCACACACTCAGCTCTCAGATCAGGGAGACATCTGTCCCAGGTTCTTCACACCAGTCATGAGGCTCAGCTTACAATGACCTTACACATCCATTCACGTCACTGTCCACCACACAGACTAGTGACATCTGTAGATAATGTGGGCAAAGAAAGAAACCCTTGAACTCAAGTCGACTGCAGAGACCCACATGCATTGTCTTTAGTCAACTCTCATTTGTTCTAGCAAATGTTTTAACAACAGGATTTCCAGAGAACCCTAAGTCCTCATCTGTAGAATGTGTCAATTTCTGTGGTGTAAATTTTCCACAGGAAGACTGGTTTCAAACTCCCAACTTGCTGTCTGTGAATACGGACGGAGCTGGGAAGGGACACGCTACCCCGCAAACTCGGCAGGTGTCAATAGCTCCAGAAATACAGGAAACTATACACATGGCGAGACAATCAGGAACAGATGATTTTTTGAATGCTTTTCAAATGTGCGTGTTTAACATAATTCAATCAATCGTAAACGTGTAATTTTGTGTTTAGTAATGAATGGAGAATCCTTGGAAATGCAGATCCTGGCACTTGAGGACAGTCCCAGCCTGTCCCTGCTCTCTGCTGCATGCCCTATCATGATATTCTACTCCTGATGGGGACTGACCTACAGTACAATCCAGAAGACAGTGGCCAGGGACTGCCCCCATGAGTACTGCTACAGAGGAGCCCCATGAGTAGACTGGAAGATTTTAGGGCTGAGGTAGAAATTAGCAGACAGTCAAGGATTCCTGCTTATAAAGTTACTGTTGTCTCCAGATCTGCTCAAGCCCTGGCCCCTGCTCTTTATCTCCACCCACTGATACAGAGTGCCTGGGCTACCTACCTACTTGGTGGCCAGCTCAGAACAGGACAGTTAGTAAGGTCATCGAGACCCAATATTAACCAGTATTGTGTCCCTGCTGGCCTTGGCTCCTTGGTTGATATTCTATGGATTCCTCCTGGCTTAAGGTTAATGCCCCACAACCATGTTGGCAATGAGAGTTTGTGCTTGCTTTGATATCTTCTTAAATACAAAGTGTGCATATACTGGGTCATCTCTAAAAGTTTGCTATGTAACCAACAGTCTAACTTTCAATTCAGTGTTACAATTGTGTGATTCTCACTGTAATCTGCAATGACTAGGTACTTCAATACTCTCTAATCACTTATCGAGAAAGTGAGACCTATGTTGTTGATGTTGCAGGGTGATTAGCCTTAGGCCGGGTATGCACAAAGGGTGCCCCACACCTATCACAAACACACTAATGTGTGCAGTGTCTGTTTGTTGTGGTGGTGTTTGTCCCATGATACAGCCACAGCCCTTGAGAGGGAGATGCCATCTGATCCCAAGGAATCTCTAAAAGTGGAAAAATGATGGTTTTTCAGACTAGCCAAGTGGGAAAGAAATAAGACCTAAGATGCATTTCCAGTGGACCCAACAAGCCTGCTTTGTCCTCGGTTTACCTAAGCAAGGTCTCTCATGTCTTTGGGATTCTCTTGAGCCTGGTCTTCCAGAGTCTCTTCTGGAGACAGGGTTTGCTCAACATTTTGACAGAAAATAGAAACCAGGGCTGTGGTTGAAGGAGAACGTACCCAAGCGGCTTTTAGGGAGAGCCATAATCGGGGGGAAAGATCATCTGTGTGTTGTGTGTGGCAGGGCTTTCCAGTTGGACCCTTGGTTCCCACCTAGTGGTACTCTTTTGAGAGTTGGCTGAGACTTTGGGAGCATGGCTGGGAAAGCCAGTCCCCGAGGGTGCATCTTCAAAGGTTGGTTGATCCTCTGCTGGTTCCTCCTGACTTGAGGCTAATGCCCCACAACTAGCTTCTCTCTGCTTCCTGTTCAGTGAGCTGAGAAGCCACTATCACTCCCTGCACCACCATCCTCTGTTTCAGCACAGGCCCAGAATCAACAGAGCCCAGGAATACCGACAGAAACATCTGACAACAGATGCTAACATAAATTGTGCCCTGTAAGCCGTTTGTTTATGTCAGAGAGCATCAAGTCTGATTGGTGCATTAGGCAGTGAGCTTGCAGAGAGCTGTTGGTGCTGGCTGGAGAGGACTGAAGTGAGGAGGCTCACCCCAGCATCGCCCACAGGGGGTGCTTCCTGTGAGTCCCTCGACTCTGCTCTTTGGAGTCCCTCTGGGTGTAATGTCTATCTATCCCTTTTGCGCAGCCCCATGTGGGTGGTGAGTGTGGGAACACGCTGATAAATGCCTGGGTCACAGAGTGAGCAGTGCTTACGGACTCATTTCACAGACGTTCCCCGCAAGGCCCGCCACGTGCCAGGAGGTGCTGTTTTGTCAAAATGTCAGACACTGGTAGAATGAACAGCTGTCTGCCAAAGGTGGGTGGGTGGGTGGGTGGGGGGTGCACTAGGTAACAGTTCCTGGCTGGCAGAGTGAGTTGTTCACAGTTTAATGCATTTGTGAAAGCGTGAGTGAGTGTCTGCGGAATATTTCATCTATCTATCTGTCTATCTACCTTTGAAAGAGAGAGGAAATCAGGCAGGGAACCTTGGGCAGTGCTCGATGCTGAAGAGATGCAGGCGGAGAGATCACAAAACAGAGAGGAAAATATGGGTGGGTGGAGGGGGAGACAGTGTACAATTATGGAACTTCCCTTGGATTCTGAGTGCAAGCTCCATTTTGAATGACCCCATGGCAGCTCATAGCACTTTGAGATGAATTCACTCTCCTGCCCATAGAGTAGGATGACATCTTTGGACGAATACATGTAAAGAAACCGAGACCATATCAAATTATTCTTTTATTGTTCCAGTCAAAAAAAAGAGGAACGCCTCAATATGTAAACAGTTTCCCTAACACAGCGAGTTCTTAAATATATATATATTTATTTATTCTAAAAAAATTTGGCATTGTAGAGATTTCTCAATACATAATTTGTGCTTTCGCATCAGGCATGCTTTCGCCTTGTCCGTGCGCAGACATACTTGGAATGAGTACAGGGAGTTACAAAAGGATCGGAAGGTGGGTCGGGAGCCAAACCAGGGCTGGAGCTCTGCCTGGCTTTCACTTGTAAAAAGCATTGTGGGGAGGTTGGCAGCAATGACCTCAGAAGCAGGGGGCAGCTATTTTTCTGCGAAGAAATCTGAAGCCTTGATGGGAGACTTTGGGGAAGATGTTTCTCCCTGTGTTTTCTTGGCGTCTCTAGAAGGTCATTGGTTTTGCTTAGAGAAAGCTACGGTGAATGTCCCAGCATTCTCAGCATATGAATTTGCTGGGCTTATAATCAACTATTCCATGACACTGAAAGGACATCTTGCTCCGGTTCAGTGGAGACCGTCCTTTTGTTCAACCTTAAGAGTTAGGAGCTATTTTGACACCGTGATGGCTTTAATAAACTATGGTCTGCATTCCTCCACCTTCAGCTCAGAAACTTCTACAGTTTAGCACCAGTTTTCACAATGTATTTTTACCAAATTTCCTGGGAAGCCACCTGCCCTTTGTAGACTAGCCTAGGCACTGTCCCCTGGTCCACTACAGCCATATCTTTATGTCTCAAGGTGGCTCCTCTTTATGGTATGACTTCTGTAGCCTACCCAGGCCTCAAAAATATCAAGGTCTACCCCTCCCTGCCACACGACACTACTGCTTACTGATCACACAGAGCCTGCCTCGCTGTTGTTAATTTCCAGGCAATTGGTTCTAGCTGTCCTTCTGGATTAACTAGCCTTATCCCTAAAACTAGACTGACTTTCTTCATGAGTGATGTGGGAGTTAGCTTTTGCTCATAGGGGCTTGAATGCTCACTCAGTAAGAGTTGATGGCCACAGGGTGGTTGCGGACAATAGAAGATGTTGCTATTTATTAGTGTCCCCAGATGACCTTGCTTAAGACCTTGGTCACTGGACAGCAAGCACCCATCGCAACCAACACACAAGAAACCTCCAGGAAAGCTTTGCATGGGGTTCTGCCCTTGTCTAGTTTTAGCAAGCTGTTTGGATTGTTTAGAACAAAAATAAGTTTCATCATGTTCTCAGCCTTGAACCTGGGGACTGCCTCAAACCTGAACATGAAAATCCTATATCTCTGCAGGACACAAGCATTTTATTAAAATCTCCAGTTCCTAGGAAAATTGCTGGGTGCGGAGTTGAAGATTAAGTCTATCTGTGCTTCCATGGTGGGGGGAGGGATTTGTGTTTGTTCAAAGCATTTTAAAATTGAAATTTAATTAATTTTATGTGTATATGTGCATGTCTGTGTGAGCTTATGCCACTTTGGGTGTCTGAGAATATCAGAAGAGGGTGTTAGTTCTCTGGAGCTGGGTTACTTGGCATGGATGCTGGATGCCAGGGTTGCCTGGCATGGATGCTGGAGCCACACTTGAGTCCTCTAGAAGAACAGCGGGCATTCCTAACTGCTGAGAAGCAGCTAACAGCTCCTGTCCTTGGTGTTCTCTGGATTGGATTCTGGTGGGGGCCTTATGACACCTCAACTTTAAAACCCAGTTCCAGGGCTTCCTCCTTAACAGATCTGTGTGAGAGTTTGGTGAGACCTTCATGGCACACCACAGGTAAATAAGTTCCTCCAGACCAGACTCAGCCTTATCCTGTGTTTCCTAGAACCATGGTCAGAGGATGTTGAAAACTGGTACCGATAGTGGGCTTTCCTGAATATGTTTTTTTTTTTTTTTTTCTGTCCTAGAAAATAGTTCAAGGAGAAACTCAGCCACAGCACGAATCTGGCCCCTGACTGGGAGAGGAAGATACAGTCATTATTTAAAACTAATAGTGAGAAAGATTTCCATTCTTTTGTGCTTTGGACAAATAGCTAAACCAGGGCAGAAAAGAAAGTGATTCTGTTAACGTGTGTTGCAGCTAAAAAACAGAACGGCCATAGAACGTTCTTAAGGCCTAAGCTTCTTTTTTATGGTGTGTTCCGTTCAGTACCAGCACAGTTTCAGCGAAGTCCCTGCATGCATGTTTCCAGCAGTGCTGGGCTGGCGTTGTATCGAATGCAGCTTACCAATATCATGCTGGCATTGGATTACTTATACAACAGTATTCTTATTCATGGGTATCTGTTTGTGGTAGAATGCACACATGTATTCAAGTGCAATGGACACCATATAGCTGGACTCACAGGTGGCTGTGAGCTTCCTGACACAGGTACCAGGAATCAAACTCTGGTCCTTTGCAAGAGCAACGAATGTCGTTAAAACCTGAGCCATCTCTCCATTCCCTGGATGACGTTTTCACTTAATCCGCAGCTGTGCATTTATTCTACATCAATGCTGCTAACCTTCTGTGAAGTGTTTTTCTACTGTGGAGGTGGTCACCGTGTCTTAACACAGTGCCTGTCCTTCAACTCGCCTGGCCGCCATCTGGGTTTGTGTGGTAGGAGGTGGGAGAGGAATGTGGTTGGTGAAGGATTGCTGGAGACAGGGGTGCTTGGGTTAGTTAAATTTCACTTTTACAAACAAAAGAAGAATTTTAAAAGTTGGAAGTTAAAAAGCCGACTCAGTTAGGGACTATAAGTTTAAGAGTGACACAGACGTGAACTGATGAGGTGTAACTAGGGGTGTTTGTCAGAATCACAGAGTCAGGCACAGTAGGGTCAAACATAGAGACATGCGCAGTGGGGTCAAACAGAGTCAGGGACAGTAGAGCCAAACACAGAGACAGGGATGGTGGGGTCAAACATAGAGACAGGCGGGGTGGGGTCAAACTCTTGCTGAAAAAAATGAGGAACCGAACATCAGGGACCAATTCTTCTCAAATTCACAGAGAGCATTCACTACTTCATTTCAGGCCATCAGACACACCATGCCACATTAACACTATACAAACTCTACAGTGTTCTCTTGTAGAACACAGTGGCTTTAAGATAGAGATCAGCCACAGAAAGAGACCCGGGGCATCTCTAAACACTTTAGATTAAACAACGCAATTCTCAGCAACACATGTGTAGAAGAAATCTCAGGAGAAATTTTAAAAATAGGCATTGAACTCAGTGAAGATAAAACCACAGTTAGACACGAAGTGGGTAAGTGCAACAGCCCGAGTGACAATCCATAGCATCAAATGCATCGAGCAGAAAGAAACCTGAGACCAGTCACATAAATCTGCAGGAGTGAATTAAATCCCAAGTAAGCAAGGACATAAGGATGAGGACGCAAACTGACAGAATTAAAAACAGGAAGGTAACTAAAAAAAAAAAAAAAAGATCAGAGGAGTCAAGACCCAGTTCTTTGAAACAAAATAATTACATTTCTATTTGTGCAGAGAGGGAAGGAGGGAGAGAGGGAGGGAGGGAGGGAGAGAGAGGGAGAGGGAGAGGGAGAGGGAGAGGGAGAGAGAGAGAGAGAGAGAGAGAGAGAGAGAGAGAACTGCAGAATTGTCAGGGAACACATCAGACCATGTGGCCATAGAAAGGACCCCAAAGGGCGTGTCCACACGTCTCTGTGTGGGGGAAGTATAATCAGGACTAGAAACATTCAGTCTTTCAAAACTCACATTAGAAGAAATAGATAGCCTGAAAGGTCTATACATCAGAGACTTCAAAGTTTTGTTTCCGTTTATTTTTGTGCAGGAGTCTGGATGCCTGCGTGAGCTTTTGTGCATCTCACACATGCAGTAGCCCATAGAAGCCAGAAGAAGGTGCCAGGTCCCTCGGAACTGGAGTTCTAGATGATTGTGAGCCACCATGTGTGCACCGGGAACTGAACCCAGGCCGTCTGCAAGAACAATAAGCCATCTTAACCGCGGCGTCATCTCTCCAGCCCCGACTTTAAGTAAATCATTGATGACCTTCCCAAACAGAATGTACTAGGTCCAGATGGGTTGGGTTCATTCTGGGTGAATTCTTCAAGCAGTTAAGGAGGAAAAATATATCAATTCTCTGTAATGTCTTTCAGAGGATGAAATTAGAAGGAATACTTCTCGATCCACACTAGGAGCCCAGCATCACCCTAAGAACAAACGAGGAGAAGGTACTTCAGTAAATGGAAGCGACAAAAGCCCATGAACACAGATCCAGACAGCCTCAGCAACAAGCTACTTGCAAGCTGAATCTAATGATGCATAAAAGGAAAAACATACCATGACCAAGTGGGATGGATGCCAGATAAGAACGGCAGTCCAACATCCAAAAATAAGTTCCTATAATCCAGATTAGTGGGCAGACTAATGAAAATTATATGTGATAATATCAAAAGATAAAGAAAGAGAACTGACAAAACAAAACAAAACAACAACAAAAAAAAAACCAAACACCATTCAGTATAAAAGTCTTCAGTAGGTAGCATACAGCTGAAATCAGGCAGTATTGTGGTATTTTTATAGAGTTAAAAAAAAAAAAACCTTAATGACGTGCACTTAAGGCTATTCCGTGCTGTTCTGTGATTTTATGGATTGATTTTCAATCGTGAAATGCCTCATTGTTTATATTTACGCCTTTTATTCTTTTGTCTGGAGAGCACATCTTGGCCTCTGAGCCATTTGCAATTATTAATAAAACTTTTGTAGACAACAAAAGGTATCCGCAAAGGACGAGTAGAGGGACACTTCCTGAACTAGGGCAGCGGTACTCAAACTTTTTGGTTCATTTCTCTTAACTGTCAAAAACTTGTTTTCTGTTCCTACCTAGAACAGGGACTACTGCTATTTAAACATGATTTTAAAATTCAGTTGATACAATAAGAGAAGTTAATTAAAAATATACACATTGGAAGGAAAGAAAAAGCTATCACTTATAGATGACATGCTCACCGCTAGAAAATCTTTAAGAATAGAATTGACAAAACCCTTTTTTTCCCCCCTTTTGGACAGTTTCTCTGTGTAACCCTGGCTGCCCTGGAACTTGCTTTGTAAACCAGACTGGCCTTGAACTCATGTAGATCCCCCTGCCTCTGCCTTCTGAGAGCTGGGACTAAAGGCTTGCACCACCACATTTGGCAAAACCAAGATTTAAAAAAATTACATAAAGATTTTAGACACAAATTATATGCAAAAGCCAATTGCTTCCTCATGTATCAGCAACGAGCAATTAGAATCTGAAATTAAAAAAAATGAACATTTAAATTAACACCCCCTAAAATGAAATACTTGGGTATAAGTCTTGTAAAATATGTGAAAGATCTCTGTGAGGGAAACTATAAAAGGCGAAAGATCCAAAGAATAAAGAAACGACACCCAGGGTTTGTGGCACGTTGCGGAGGCGTCGTCTCTTCTCCACTTCATCTTTGGAGTCAAGACGATGCCAATCCAAAGTCCAGCAGATTGCTTTGTGGATATGGGCTCTTTAACTAGTTTGTAAGAGAAACAAAAGACCCAGAATAAGCGAAATCAACCATTCACTGCTGAAGAAATAGTGAGAAAACAGAGGACTGACTGATGGCCTTGGCTGAGTCTCACTACTCGTCCTATCCACGACGAAGGAGTGGTATCGGCTACAGAGTAGGCGGACAGATGGAGAATCAGAGTCTGACTAGAGAGCGCAGACACAAGCCACATAACTGAGTGATCGGCCTGCGCGGGTCAGAGGCTGCCTCTGACAAAGGATAGAAGGCTGCTGTTTCAGCAAACAGCACTGGAACTCTTAGATGCAGTAAGAATGAGATAAAAACAATCCAAACACAAGCTTTACACCAGTCACAAAAACATCACCAAAGACCTGTGGAACAGGTGGAATATCAAAGCTCCCAGGACACAGGAGAAAGTCTGGGTGAATCTGGGGATAATGATGGCCCCTTAGATACAGCTCCAAAGGCAAGGTCTGTGAGGGATGATTGGCAGGCTGGATTTCATTGAAATAAGAAATTCCTTCAGAGCAAAGAGGAACAGCCAGCAAAGAGGAAACATTTGCAAAAGATGCCGCTAATGAAGAACAGGTATCCAAAATATACAAAGAGCCTTTTCAGTTCAAGAACAAGAAGATGAACAACCCACCTACAGCAGAATGGACGAAAGATCGGAGCAGAGACGCTTCAACATGACAATCTACGGACAGACAGGAAGTATCAGAGAAGGTGCTTAATCCCGTAGTGAACCGCACGGCACATAGCTGTAACATACCATGCCACCCCTCTTAGAAGGGCACAAATCTGAAACAGTGACACCACCAGACACCAGGGGGGAGCAAACGGAGCTCTCACCCATTCCTGAAGAATGAGAAAACCAAAACAGTACAGCCACCCTGGAAGATCGTTAATCAGTTTACAAGGGAGATATCTCATCAGATAATTTAGCTATCATGATTCCTGGTATTTGCCCAATGAGCCGAAAGCTTATTTCCATATAAGAACCACCCACAGGTGCCATTCAGTAAGTAAACAGTTAATAAGCTCTGGCACGTCCAGAAAGTGGAACATTGGTTGGTGCTGGGAATGAAGAGCTATGGAAGCCACAGGGAGACACTGGAGGAACTGTAAATGCTGACTACCGAGGGAAAGAATACAAATTCATAAGGCTTTTCCCTGGGTGAGCCTGGCCACATTCTATTCAGTAAGAGGGAAAGGTGTACAGACTGAGAAAAAAAACAATGGCTGGTAGGACGGGAAAGTTGGTTACACATCTGGTCAGACACATTCAGTGTTCATGGTGAAGGATGAGCCCTGACGTCACCAAGTGTGGGTGATGATGGTGTATTGGGGTAAAGTCATGAATAGCAACAAACATGCAGTGGTGTGTCTTGTCCGTCATGGGGGAGGCAGGCAGGGGAAGGGGCATGTGCTTCCTGCTTAACTTTTCTGTGAACTGAAAGTGTCTCTAATCACTTCAGAAAGAAGCGGCTTTGAGAGAGAGTCAGTGATGTACCTACGACCACATAGTTCATCTGGGGGCAGACCCAGGCTCCCATCTCCAATAGGAAACATTGTGTACGGGGTGGATGGGGGTGGGGGTGGTCATTGATGCCACTGTGATAATAGAGGAGAGTGCTCCTCACTCATGCTTAGTCCTCCAGAAACCTTTTCTTAGACTTTACTTCTATTATTTGAAGTGTGTGTGTGTGTGTGTGTGTATGTGTGTGTGTGTGAACATAAGTACAGTTGCCTGCAGAGATCTGAACTGTCACATTCCCTGGGAGCTGGAGTTACAGGTGCTTGTGAGATGCCTGACTTGGGTGTCTGGAATTGAACTTAGCACGTCTGCAAGTAAGAGCGGTAAGTGCTCTTAGCTGCCGAGCTCTCTCTCCAGCCCCCAACTTTGTGGATTTGATCATAGCCATTTGGGAGGTATAAGAATGCGGTCTGTGTTTATGTGTTTATGCACTTGCGTTTATGAGTGGCTATTTTATATTTTCCAGTGTTTGTTACGAAGGTCTGGGAACACCCCACCACGCTGTGTAACATTCAGGGGGTTCTCCATCTCTTTAGAACAGCGGTGAGTAGAGGGAGAGTTGTAAATCGGAGGGAGTGTGCGGTAAAAAGCCAGAAGTCTTGATGCCTGCTAGAAATCAGATGGGAGCAAGTCCTACAGTGTGATGTTTGGGTTGTGGAAAATTCTAATTTCTCCTCCAATGTCCCTGAAGATACAGCAAGCACAGGAGGTGAGATCTGGGGCTGAGACAGGCAGCCTGGGCACAAGTCTGAGATCTGAATACAAACGTCTCTCTGTGCAAGCAGATCCTCACCCCACACCTCCTTCATCTTAAGCACTGCTGGCTCCCGGCCTTCTGCCTTTGGCCTGAGATTGCTGTGGAGCTGATTTTCTTTCTGCCTGCTCTCGGGGCCAGGCTGACGTGCACGCTGAACACTTCAGTGCTCAAGTCAACTTTGCTGTGTCAATCTGCCGGAGCCTATTCCCAGGTTCGAAGCCAGATGGGAATGGCAAGTTCAAGAAGAAATATAATTCTGAGAGCTCTGAATGCTGGATGAAAATGAGAGTCTTTAACTTAAAATAAGATTTTCAACAAATAACTGTTTTGTTTTGTTTTGTTTGTTTGTGTTAGATGAGGACTCAAGTAGCTCAGGCTGGCCTTGAACTCCCTATGGAGTTAAAGATGACCTTGAATTCCTCCAACCTTCCTCCACCTACCTCCTAAGTTCTGGGATCACAGGCATGTGCTACTATACCCAACAATTATGAATAAAATGTTTTTTTATTGCTTGTAATTGAACCATTATTTGGTTTTGGCCAGTCCTAATTTGGCAGTGTTTACTTATTGATTATGGAAATGGAAACTCTTTGAACATCTGTTATATTGGATACTGTGACTATAGTTTCTGCAGTTTGAAAAATACGTGTGTGTGTGTGTGTGTGTGTGTGTGTGTGGTCCATGCTCACAGATGGAGGGTTGCCATGGTAACAGCTGACAACACCTCCTGTGTAGCAGGCATCTCAAAATGCTGAGTGCTTCCCTAGAGCACAGTTTGTACAGACTGTGGGCAGAGGAAAGACCACTTTGACAATACAGGCACGTGTTTGGGTCATTTCAGAACCTGTGCATGCGAGTTTACTGTTGCCTCTGATTTTAGAGGAGGTGTTTGGGGCTGAATAAAGATATGCAGGACTTTCCTAGGAATGCTGTGTAGATAATCATAGGTTGCAAAGGATGGGAAGACAGGCAAGTCCACCTGTCCCTTCAGCAGGAGACCTCCCTTGACCCTGCTCTGGTCATGTGCTAGGTTGGGGTCAGAGAGGTTCAGTAGTAAGCTAAGGGGTCTCATGGCAGGAGCCAGATATTCTAAGGGTCTGATCTCAGGGGTCAGACCTCAGTCAAGCAGGCAGCACAGGGTTAGTGATATGAGGCTCTCAGGTAACAGGCTGCATGTGTGGCCACTGCTCAAGGATGAGGCTTAACAACTGTCCCCCTGTGGCAGCTCTTGTAGGGAAAAGTGTATTGATCTAGGTGAGAATCTTATTGGTTGTAAGGTGGGTTCCAACAGACCAGCTCTGAGACTTGTTTAGACAGAGGGGGGAAGGTTCAACCACCCAGAAAGCTGACTGTGTTATCCTAAATGATGGCTTCCTGACCTCACACTATTGTGAGACCCCAAAGTAATGCTTCCTCAGGCAGGAAGAGTTTGATATCTAATGAGAAAAGAGTCACAAAAGCCACTGAAACAGTCCTTATGGTGAGCCAGAACGTCTGCCTTACACTTATGTCATTCTAGCTTTAGGATTTTATTGCATTTACCTATGGCTGATACCTAACCGACTTTAAAAGTCCAAATTCATTCCCGACCCAGAATGCTCTGTGAGAATGCCTCCCAGATTCAGCTATTAAAAACAAGGGCATCATGAAATCTGCAGGCAAATGGATTGAACTAGAAAAGATCACCCTGAGTGACGTAACCCAGGCCCAAAAGGACATGCATGGTACATACTCACTTATAATTTTAGTGGATATTAGCCACAAAGCACAGGATACCCATGATACACTCCACAGGCCCAAAGATGCTAAATAGCAAGGAAGGCCCAAGGGAAGATGCTTGGATCTTTCTCAGAAGGGGAAACAAAATAGTCATGGGAGGTGGGTGGAGGGAGGGAACCTGGTGGCAGAGGGGGTGGGGAGGGGAACCAGGGTGAGGGTGGGACGGGATCAGGTGTAGAGCGAGCCAGGGAGAGAGAGGGAGGGCTGGGAGAGCAGGGGTGGGTGGGGAACATCTCTAGGACAATAAATAAATAAATAAATAAATAAATAAATAAGCAAAAGAAAAATGCCTCCTAGGTATTCTTAGAAGTTCACAGACCTCAGAAGACACATCTGTGGGTGTTATTGTCTGGATGTGCAAGAAGCAGACCCCATGTGGGAATTGTGAGAGGCCTCAGAAGTGGGCATGGTGAGCCTTGTGCACTGGCCAAACTGGGCAGGGGAGAGGGTTGCTCAGGTCACTCTCACAGTCAGAGGGACTGAGAGAGGATGCCAGGGTGCATCTGAGGGCAGTGTTCTTCCTTCTCTGCAGACGCTGACTAAAGAACCTAGAGGTTCCCGTGGAACACAGCTGGCTGGAATCTGAGGCTCTAGCTCCAGGTGACCTGCTTTTTGTATTTACGACTGTAAATCTAACACTGGAATGCTCTGAAGGGCCTCCGGCCTCAACTTGGGTCTCATCTTAGACTCCTGGGACTTCTTGTGGGCCTCTTGCGCCTTTGGATGAACACACTATGAGCGTTGTTTAAAATTTAGAAGCCCTGATGACTGTCACGTTAGGTTCACTAGTGCTTGTTGGTAGCAGATATTTACATTGCCTGAGAAAAACAGCCCTTCGTATAGATTGGCTATGTTGGTATCACAGTTTTAGTGGTGGGTGTTAGTGCAGTGGGCACTGAGTTCTGATCTTGTGATGGTCGGTTACATGAAGGAACCTGTCTATCTCTGGAAGTGAGACCTCTTGACTCTGTGGTCATTGCTGTCTGCCAACCACACACACACACACACACACACACACATCAGGATCCAAGCCTAGGGGCAGAGTGTCCAAATGAACATTATGGAATTTTGAGAATGACACAACCCTCTGCTCTCCATCAGCAGGAGCACACCCATGACCCCATCTTGTACATTAACACATTACCTCCCTTTCCCTTGGGCTGCCCCCCATGAATAGCTGGGTGTGTGAAGCTTTCTTGTGCTAAGGCATGAGGCCAAGTAGAAGTTTGGCTCCTTTTACATTTACTTAAGTTTCATGGTGTTGGACTTGGAGGCTCTGTAACCTGGCCTTTCTTCTAAGTGGCTGAGGAGCTGTAAGAGTTCTGCAAGCTTTCTGTGATGAATGGCATCGCTTACTAAGAGATGTGGGACACTTCTCTGTCAACAGCACAACGTACAATAATTTGTCACAAAATATTTTCATTTCCATCTAATTTCCTGGAAAACATGCATAAGAGAACTTGATATGTTTGCTCTCTCTCTCTCTCTCAAATATAATTGATAAGATAAAGAGCCAAATTTAGCTGACTGCGATGAGAAATGCTTCCTTAGACCAAAAGTAAATCAAGTTTGTGACTCTAAACAATGCCATTTAATATTGCCGTATCTAAAACTCCTATCATTGGGATCGATCTGTTTTGCAGTCAACAATGATATAGGGACCTTGTTCTGTTTTCCCCAGGCTTGCAAAGGCCTCTTAGGTTCCCAGGGAAGGACAACCGTCTGCATGCTGAGGGGCCAGAGAGAGCCAGGGCCAACGTAAAGAAACAACAGCTGTGGTTCCTAGATCCTTTGCACCACAGACCAACCCTGAGGTCCAGACTACAGGAAGCAACATGAGGACGTGATTCGCCTCAGCGGCCTGTTTCTTCTCCACACTGCCAACCTCACTTGAGCAAATGCCAGCAGGATGAACAGTCTGTGAAACTGAAAGCCCACGGGCACAGAGAAGCCATATTCAGTTGATGGGCCAGGAACTTTCACATCTTTATTGCTCATTAATGAGTGGTTTTATTCTAGTGATTTTCTAGGTGGACACTGAATCCCAGAAGGCTGTAGGAAAGGAAAGCCTTTTTTTTTTTTTTTTTTTTTTTTTTTTCTGAGAGCCCTGAATGTATGACCTACTCTCAACAACCGTCACGTGCTCTGCTGTAACAGAACTATTAGTGACTCCAGGAGATCTGGGGTGGGGAGAGAGGCCATCCTCTGACGTTCCCAGACGCCTGTGAGACGAGTTTAATTCTTAACAGTGTTGACACACACACAATGGTTAGCATTGGTAAGAGTATTGATATTGCCGGCCGTACAACCTCTCTTGCAGTCACTCAGGTCTCCCAGAACAGAGTCTGAGCAGCCGCAGGCAATGCATGCAGATTAGGTGTGTTGTGTTCCAATGAAACCATTTATGGGCCAAAGTTTGAATTATCATTTTCTCTTGAGGGTCTCATGTAGCTCAGGCTAATCCCAAACTCTCCACATGGCTGAGAATGACCTTGAACTCACCTTCCTGCCTCCACTTCCAAACTACTATAATGGGCTAACATGTTTTGTTTATGCAGCAATAGGGACCAAACCCAGGGCTTTCTGTAAACTAGGGCAAGTCCTCAACTAACCAAGTTCCATCCCTGGTCCCCTGAGATCTGACTTCATGTCCCCCAAGTATTCCTGGATTGTTTTCCTCCCAACCATTTGTAAACATAGAGATCAGCATCAGCTTGAAAGAGCGTAAGGAAGGCTGCCTTAGCAGATCGGAGAGCTAAACATTTTCAAACTAAAAACCACCCCATGCGCACACCCTTGTGACCTGGGTTTGAGACCAGGGACTGTTATTTCCTGGCCTGGACCTTTGCCAAAGTTAGTTTGCCCAAATTATAAAGATGCTGACAGTACCTAACCTCTTGTGGTGGGTAAGAGTTCCAAGGGATAATTTGTGGGAGTGATCAGCATTTACAATGTCAGGTAAAACACTGTTTTGTTGCTGGGTATTCACAGTCAAAACTGTACATATTGTCTGCATCCCTTATTAACTTTCCGGCAGTCTTCACATCTACATGACATCTCGAATCCTAAGTCCCCTCTGAGATGCAGAGGGTATCCAGCCTGGGAAGAGGGAGGCTTTACTCGATTCTGAAGTAAAGTGAAAGGTAATGTTTTCTTAAATACAGTTTGGACAGAAAGTCTAACTCAAGATAGTTAGCTCTTTAGCTGAGTTGTAATATCAATCAATTATGCAAAATTTGCTCATCTTTTTCAATTTTACAACTAGCCACTGAAATGAAGCTGTAGAAATGAGTGCATTGTAGTGACGCTGGTCACATGTATAGGTCATTTCTTCTGCAGCTGCCATCTCGGCTTTGTCATTTAGAGCATGTCTGAAAGTCAGGGAAAGAAACGACAAGGTGACCCTTGCTCAGTTGCATTGGTAGCGAGTGTTTAGGCTTTCAGGGTTTCTCTCAGCTAGAGATCTGGTGCTTCGCACCCTGCTCACGAGATCTTCCAGGGCATCTGAGCACTCCCTCTCGCACAGTTGGACAAACAGTCTCCAGACACTCCAAGACACCAGAAATTCAACCAGAAAAGCAACAGGTGGGGGAAGAAAGCTAGAAATGTGAACATCTGAGCTTTAAAAATGTAGTCATAATTAAATTATAAATTAGAGTATAAAGAAAAAAAAAAAACAGGCATGTCAGAGTCCTATTTTGGTTAAACCTGGAAGAGAAAGACTGTGCTTAAGACATAGGTTGCTATCTTGATACAGTAGCCGGGTTTCTATTAGGGAACTCAGGTACGAAATTAACTCAGTGGGTGTGGAAGGAAAGAGAGAACCAAAGAGAGGGGCAGACAGGGTGGGAGTGCAGGGAGAGAGGGTTCTACCTCATGAAGTCACAACCACACCCAACATGAAGGACCTGAAAGGGATGAGCCAGTAACAATGTAACCTGGCACTTCTAATGTGTCAACACAGGCATGCCGAGTGCCCAGGGGACTGCTGCAAACAATCAGCTGTATCGATAACATACGGTCTCCTATAGGAGAGCTAATGGAGGAAGTGAGGTCAGCAGAGCAAGGATCTCTTCCTCCCTATCCTTCCAGACACACCTCCTCTTTCTTCAAGGAGCTAGTGTGACTGTAGACTGGGGTCAGCGGTAGTGACTGTTACCCTTGAGCTCAAGGTACTTATCTGGCCTGTGAGTTTCACTGTGCTTTATGGGGGTGGGGGGGCGATGATTCAGAGATAACAACCCAGCAGTCCAAACATCAAAGAGGGAGAGGGAGACTGAGGGGGAGGGGGAGGGGGAAGAGAAGGGGGAAGGGTGTGTGTGTGTTAGAGAGAGAGAGAGAGAGAGAGAGAGAGAGAGAGAGAGAGAGAGAGCTCACTCTTCAATGGTTATGGGTCTTGGTGCATTGATAGGCTTATACATTTTTATAGGATTTAATCTACTGGTACAGATACTGTGGGGATAGTGACAGGGATTGTGGACTGGAAAGGGGAGGCATTAGGGTCCCTTTTGTTGAATTAGCTTAATGAAAAACCCATTGACCACTTGCTGCTTAGAAAATTCAGTCACAATGACTTTTCAAATTTTTACAGTTGACACAAAATACACTGTTAAACCTTTTCCCCAGTAACTGTAGAAAAATAGACACGTTTGATAAGGACATTCTAATAAAAGGTCCCTTAGGAAGGCCTTCTTTAAAGATTCCGAGCTCATGTTACAAACAGGATTGAGTTCCACTTGTGTCACCCACCACAGTGACATCAAGAAGAAGAGAGTCAGGGAGGGACCATCAGAGTGCCCTGCTGAGGGAGGTCACAAGTGACACAGGTGTTGCCCAGGCCTATTGTTCCGTTGTGCAAGAAGCCACCGACTTCAAAGCTGCTCTTTCAACCCATCAATGGGGGCTCCTTTGTCCTTCAGACCTCAATAATAGATTTTTTAAAAAAGGCTCAATGAGTCTTCAGGAGATAAGTCAGCAGATCATTTGCAGGCTTTCTCCATCTTTCTTTGTACTGCACAGGCCCTGCCTTGGGCTGCTGCAGATTGGTGCCCCAAAGCAGGGCGTTCTTCATAAGGCTAAAACAAGGTCAGGTCATGGGACCTCCCACAGCCTCTGGGGAACTGTGTCAGGATCCCGCCTCTACCACCTCCTGCTTAGAGTGCGCAGGGTGAATGCATGGTTCCATCCATAAGTAGCCAATGCCAAAAGGAAATGCTGGCAGGCAAGGGAGGGCCACAGCCAGTAGCTTTGTTTTCTGGAGTCAACACTAAGAAATGGTTGTTTGGGTGGCAAGATTTCTGCAGAGGGAGAGGAACAACCCAGATGTTGGATGGAGGAGCTTCCTAGGGCACCTCTCTTATAAGCAAGGTCCCGAGACGACAGCAAAGCCCTGTGCTGCCTGGTGAGGGGAGGCAAGGGGGACGGGGAACTGCTAGTTTGATCCCTTTGACCTCAACAGCACGGAGTCTCAAACAGCACATCTGAAGGAGCTGAGATGAATTTAGATCTACTCGATGCGTATTTATGGTGGGCAATGGTGTTTAAGAACAGTTTATGAATGCAAAAGCAACAGGAAAGATGGGCTACAGTGAGAAATCTCCACCTGCCCCTGAGGTCTCACTTAAGACTCTCTTCCCAGTCTTCTTTCTCACGTCTTTTTGAATTTAGACTATTACACATGTTGCCTGCCTTCCTTTGTTCCTTCCTTCTTTCTTTCTTTGAGGATTAAAATGAGATAGAGCTGTTTGACTGTTGTTGATGTTTGTGTTCTTGATTGAGAGACACGGGTTAGATTTTCAATTAGTGGCCTACTCTCACACCCCGGAGAGATTTCTCTGTTGCCACAAAGACTGTTCTCTACTCTTTGTATACCAAATTCTGGCCGTTTCACAATAACGATAGCAAGAATGATGGTAGAAGATAAAAAAATCCCAATGTAAGAAAAGGTAAGGGCGGGGCCCAGAGACAGGGCGGGGTCCAGGGAGAGGGTGGAACCCAGATATAGTGTGTGGCCTAGGGACGGGGTGGGGTCCAGGGGCAGGGCAGAGCTAAGAGATAGGGTGGGGCCCAGGAAGAGGGCGGAGCCCAGAGTTGGGGGCGGGGCTTAGGGATGGGGCGGGGTTCAAGGGCAGGGCAGAGCCAAGAGAGAGGAGGAGCCAAGAGACACAGGGCGGGACCCAGGGACTGGCGGGGCCCAGGAGCAGGCTTGCTAGATGAAGTGAGAGGGCAGGAAGCTGGCAATGCAGTACTGTCATTTCACCCACAGGGAATTCCTGAATGCCATGGCCTTACCCACAAGTCTTCTGTCGACTAGACAGCTCCATGAACATTCTGCAGTCTCTCATGACTACATAAAAAAGCGATCAATGCTTTCACAGAAAGGTTTCTTAAACTGCTCTATTTCACCGGAAATGTCATGTGGGGCTGTGCTAGAGTCCTGTTCCTGGTGGAGCCTCTCAAGGGTGCTCAGAGAGTCCCACATTATCTATAAACAATGACACCCGTTTCGTAAATGTGTCATGGTTTATCAGCATTTTGGATGGTGGATATCTTTTTACACCTCCAGACTGTCCCCAGACCTATGGCTTATTAGATTCAACTTAAGGATGACAAAGGGAACAGAGAGGTGCCCTAAAAACGGTCAGTCTGGGGGACCTGGAACAAAGGCCATGCATTTAGAGGGCCAGCAGTCAAGGGGGATCAAAGTAATCAGAAGACTCAGATATCAAAACAGAAATGCCTACTGTACATTGGGAGTCTTTTTTCTTCTTATTTCTAAGGTTATAAATCTAAAGCTACATGAATGATATGTCTATGTACATTAATTGTTAGGATTTCTGCTCCATAGTAATTTTGTGCATGCTGGGTTTGTCTCTACTTGCCGAGAGAAAATAATTCCATAGGGCAGATCTATGTACAGTGGTCTATCCTTGGCACATCTGGGTCCTGTACTGTCAGTGTCTGTGTGGTCAAGTACCTGCCCTGTGCTAGGTAAGATGGACTGGGCTCTGTAAAACCGAGGGGCTTCTCTGCATGACCCGAGGGCATGGTAAACAGGTCATGTTCTTTGTGACACTGGGTAAAACTCTGACAGCTCTTTTGAATGTTTCGTATTGGATAATAAAGAGGATTAAGTAGCTAAGTCTCTTCTGTGAGTGGAGACTAGGCTTGGGCACAATGAAGGTACCTTGTACCATCTCTGTCTGCTTGTCCCATCTGAACATCTGAGAGGGGCAGGTAGGTATTTTACACCTTGAAGGTTTGTGTTCTGGAAATGCCAAAATTAAATACAAATGAATCAAGATCAAAGTAAGAGAGACAGAAAAGAAGGAAATGGGAGACAAGGAGGAGTCATGTCTGAGAGGGGAGGCTGACCCAGCTGGGTCTACAAGGAGGGGTCATGTCTGAGGGAAGAGGCTGACCCAGCTGAGCCTACAAGGAGGGGTCATGTCTGATGGGGGAGGCTGACCCAGCTGGGCCTATACTTTGGATTCATTCTCTAGGTTTGCCACGTCACCATTCCTCTCCGTCAGTTCTTCCGGGTTCTTCTCTTCCTCTTCTGTCTCCAATTCTGCATGTTGGTTCAGTTTGCTGGACACAGACCAACTCAGGGGCAGCTCTGCCCGGTTAGCCAGCTCCGCTAGCTCTTTGGCACTAAGGGATGGGGTGCTGGTCTCATAGGTCTCATGAAAGCTGTTGTAGTCAACTTCGTAGAACCCGTCTTCCAGCGTTAGGACAGGTGTGAACCGGTAACCCCACAAGATCTCACTGGTGATGTAGGAGCTTCGGGCTTGGCACGTCATTCCTGTGGAGAGGAGAAAACTGGCTTTAGAATGCATGTTTGGGCTTCCCAAGGCCAAGGAGACTGGGGATCCAAGAAGAGGTTGTGTTATGGGCAGATAGTTATGTTGTACTGTGACCAGCACTGGAGAGTGACAGCTATAGAGCCGTCTTTCACATTGCAGATGTATACCACAAAGTTCCAAGACTTTCTGAAACTGGCCAACTAAGTTCAATCCTCTAAACCCCATATAAAGATGGGAGATTGCTGACCCCATAAAGGTAAATTTTGACTGTCTCACACACATGGTGGCAATGCGACCTTCACACACACAATTCACGCCCCTCTCCCTCACACAAACATTATTAAATAAAACAAGTTAAGGAAGGTATAACTTCTTAAAGTGCAGACAATCAGTGTTCAGCCACAAAAGGGAACATCTACATCACACTCTCTCCTTCCAAGACTCAGAGACCATCACAGAAGACAGGGCAGAAAGACTGTAAGATCTAGAGGTTCAGGGATGCCTTGGACAGAATCTCCTGGACATGATATAACTGTTACATCCATGAACTCACTGCACCTATGACTGCCTGCACACGATCAAGGCCGTTGATATCCTAGCATGGAGTGGGAGGGCCTCATGAGCTTCCAGTCCTGACTGAGGAGGGGTTATGGATAGTGGATAACTTTGGGGTGAGGGAGAGTTAGTTTTCTTCAAGAGGGTGGCTCCTAGGGTGTGTGGGGGGATGATCATATTCTAATGGATAGCTCCACAAACAGAAGTAATGAGCAGCATAAACTGAGTTTATGGATTATTAAGGAAAGAAGAAGAAGAAGAAGAAGAAGAAGAAGAAGAAGAAGAAGAAGAAGAAGAAGAAGAAGAAGAAGACATGAGTTGGTGGTGGGTAGGGAGGATGAGAGGATCTGGGAGGGATTAAGGGAGGATTCGGTGCTGAATATGATCAAGATACGTTGTATGGCATTCTTAAAGAATTAATAAAAATGCTTCCTGCCAAATCACAAACAAAACAATTATGAAAGCTAAAAGACATGTAACAGGCCCCTAGATCTTAGCACAATTGATTCCATTCAGGCTGGAAAACTCAGCACAGCACATAGATAGCACCACCAGTCAAAATAAAAACAAAGACCTAATCCATCAAAGTCCACCATTCTGGGGAAGTCTCTAAGTGTACTAACCTTGCATTTTGGCTTCTGTAGTTCTGTTTCTGACTAAACTGGTAGAGTATGTGGATATTCCACAATAGGCAGTGGGAAGACAGTTTTCAAAATATTGAAAGAAAAAAAAATATTGTCAACCAAGAATTGTATACCCAGCAAAACTACCCTTCACAAAATGAAGGCGAAATGAAGACATTCATCGAATAGAATTGGAAATGATTTGTTGTTATCAGTTCTGCACTATGCCGAATCATGAGGGAGTCCTTCAGGGAAACAAAACGACTCTGGGTGGCAGCTTAAATCCACCCGAAGAGATAGATGCATGGCGTAAAGAACTATAGGGGAAATACATTTTCTAAAAAAAGGATAATTTTGTGCTGACTACATTCTAAGATAACAATTCTGTTTTATAATATAGTACGTTATAGTTTATATAATAAGACAAAGTGACTCAAGAGTGTGTGGTCCACACCCCCTCATGGCCTGGGAAGCCTTCTTTCTCTCTGGTTCTGCAGCTTTCACACATGCACAGGCAGACGCAGTCATGTCTGCAGGGGCTTTCACACATGCACAGGCAGACGCAGTCATGTCTGCAGGGGCTTTCACACATGCACAGGCAGACCCAGTCATGTCTGCAGGGGCTTTCACACATGCACAGGCAGACCCAGTCATGTCTGCAGGGGCTTTCACACATGCACAGGCAGACCCAGTCATGTCTGCAGGGGCTTTCACACATGCACAGGCAGACCCAGTCATGTCAAACCCAGTCTTGGTTACCATTGAATTTGGATCACTCCCATCCCTGCAATCAAAAATTGATGCATTCTCCTACCAGCTCTTTATACCTCACAGTGGCAGAAAAACCACAAAAACAGAACTAAACTTCTACTCAGCTAAGGAAGGTGACTCGCATCAGACACACATCCAAGGAAGAAGTCCATGTGTGTATGTATATATAGGCATGCATGTCTGCAGTATGTAAGTATTAATAATTAAGGATTTAAGAGGGGTGGGGGCATGGTAGGAGTTGCAGGGTGGGGAGAGGGGATGGTTGAAATGATATAAGCACCATATTTATTCTCCACCTTATTTTCTGAGACAGGAGCTCTCACTGAACCTGGAGCTCGCCAGTTTGGCTAGACTGTCTGGCCAGAAATCCCCAGGGATCCTCTTGTCTTTGCTTCCCCCAGTTGGGATTATTTTATTATTATTATTATTTTTGGCTGTGGCTTCTGGGGACTAAATTCAGTCCTCAGCCTTGTGCGGGAAGCACTTTACTGACAGCCATCTTCCCAGTCTCATTTTTGTAGAAACCATTTAATCTTGCAATTTCTTTACTGAGAACTTTTCTGAGTCTCTACTGGGTTCTTGGGTGTTTCGGAGAAGAACATAGAAATGGCCCATCTTTTGTTACCCGTGTTATTCCTAGGTAAAGCCACGAGGGGTGAGCCATGCAAGGCTTGCTCCATCTAGGACCCAGGAGACACACACACAGGTAGCTAAGGAATCTGTACTAAAACGCCGGCAGACCCTGCATGGTTTAAATTTAGCAGCCAAAGCCCTATTTTTAGATCCAGTGACAAGTTACAATGGGAGAGGCTGTGTGCAGAATAGAGAATGATGAAAGGCATCCCGAGAAGCCCCTTGGGGCACAGCCAGAGGGCGAAGCAGCAGAGAAATAATGGGATCAGATCTGCCGAGAGAGTAAGATTGCAATAAAACCAAGCACCTCACTTATATCTGAATGATATAAAATAGATCTGCACTGCTGGCATTCCAAAGCAAAGAGGGGCTTCTCACAGACGTTTTGCCATTTCACTTCAGAGATCAGACTGTGTGACAGGGTCCCCCCCCCCCCCCCGTGCCTCCTGCTCGCCCCGGGAAGTACTTCACTCAAACAGCATGCATGGCTGTGCTGGAATCTCAGCACTGGGCTGCCAACCACGGCAGATTGGTGTGGGTGACTTACTGAGCCCATTGTCGGATGGGAGCAGGGCAGTGTGGTCTAACATAATCCAAGGATGTGAATGTCGCTGAGTCTGGTCATGGATGTACAACCCCTGCTTTATGCTCGGGCTCACAGTCCCTTCAGTGTGCCCAACATGCTTTCCCCAACACTACTTTGGGGGTCCATTGTGGCTGGCTTACAACTATATAGAAAAAATAGAAATGTATGTCTTAAGAATGACCCAAGGAGCAGGCAGTGGTGGCTTTAATCCCAGCAATTGGGAGCTGGAGGCAGGTGGATCTTTATAAGTTTGAGGCCATCTTGGTCTACAGAGAAAGTTCCAGGACAGCCAAGTCTATCCAGAGAAGCCCTGTCTTGAAAAAAAAACAAAAACAAAAAACAAAAACAAAAACAAAACAAAACAAAACAAAAAAACCCCAAACACACAAACACAAAGGACCCAAGGAAAGAAATTCTACACCTGCACTGTGACTCTTGCTACAGTAACTGGTGTGTTCATAATTTAAATGTTGAATCGAGTAATAAGTGTTATTTCTGAATGTTGCTGTATGCCAGGAGCTGGATGTGATGAACTGATGTTCCTGGACACCGCCCCTAGAGCATGATTGACTGGCCAGAACGGCGGGCGGGCGTGATTGCAGAGAGTTGGGGTGCCGCATCTTCAAAGCTCAAATTATCTCTGGCTATCTCTGTCTCCACAATAGCCAGTTATTCCCAGCCTCTTTGTTGACCTTACGACTTTGTGGCTAGCAGGACACTAGTGTCTACTCACTCGAAAGCTAAGAACACTTTTCGGATGACATCTGAGGACTATAGAAGAGGCGTTGCTGCTTTGTGGGTTCTTTCCCTGCCTGTTTCCCTACCAGTGTGCTTGGTCGATGCTTTGATTTACAGCTGTTTTTTAAACATTCTTTAAAGTTCCTGTTTCTACTTCCATGGTGGAACATGCCGTTCAAGGAAGCTTGAATCCAGATTCCTGGGCCGTGGTCGATCAGGATAAACTCTGGCTTAATCCCTTTGGAGATGAGTCATGTTTTGTATGCATGTGTGTGGGTCATCTCACCCTTGCGACAGCCCCCTGAGTAGATGCAACGGCTATCTCTAGCCTACAGATGAGCAGACTAAACAGAGAGAGAAGCATAGCGCTATAGGCTCAATGACTCTGTGATAGTTTGAATATACTTGGCTCAGGGAATGGCACTATTAGGAGGTATGGCCTTGTTAGAGCGGGTGTGGCTTTGTTGGAGTGGGTATGGCATTGTGAGCATAGGTGTTTCACTGTGGGTATAGGCTCCAAGACCCTCACCCTAGCTGCCTGAAGGCCAGTATTCTGCTAGCAGTCTTCAGATGAAGATGCAGAACTCTCAGCTCCTCTTGCACCATGCCTGCCTGGATGCTGCCCTTCTCCCACCTTGATGATAATGGACTGAACCTCTGAACCTGTAAGCCAGCCCCAATTAAATGTTGTCTTTTATAAGGCTTGCTTTGGTCATAGTGTCTGTTCACAGCAGTAAAACCCTAACTAAGACAGATTCCAAATTTCATGTCTTGAAACCCTGAGTATGTATGGAGTTTGGGTCTCACAGAACTGAGTCTATATCCTTGTCACCTCTCTAACAGAGGAAAAGGCCAGGCATGGTAGCATGTGTTTATAATCCTAGCACTTGGGAGATGGAGGTAGGAGGACCAGGAGGCCAAGGTCATTCTTGACTACACAGTGAGTATCAGGCTAGCCTGGGCTACATGAGGTGAGACCCTATTTTAAAAACAAATGGGGGGGGGGAGGGAAGAAGGACAAGACACCAGAGCATGGGAAATCCTCTTTCTCCAGGAGACATACAGAGAAAGGTCATGTGAGGACACCCAGAAGACAGCACTGTTCACACGCCAGGGACAGAGCATGCTGAGGGGCTGCTGCTGCTGCTGGGGCCCAACTCTCAGACTCCTGGCTTCTAGAGCTGGGAGGAGAAGAGCCCACTACGGGAGTCTCCTAGCTGCGGGGCTTTGCTCTGGCCACCTGCCCATCACCGTGCGGGGAACCTGGGTTCTGGTCTGGGAAGCTGGGCCCCAGAGCCTGTAGTATTTCCATAACATTCTTCTACTTTTGAAGACAGGGACTGTGTGCTAATTTTGGTCTGTGTAACTCTGACAGCATCCTACACTTCAAAGATTAGAACACAGCCACCAAAATAATGTATGAAATAAAGTAGAGTATATACGTATGGCTCAGGAAAAGTCATGGCGGTAACTGTGCAACCCACCCACTCCTGCCTACTGTCTGCTCTGTGAGCTTCTCCCATCTAAGTCTCCTCTGAGGCTCTCCACGCTCAATTGCTTCCGTACAAGATTTGTACCTTCTACCAAGGTTGGGGGCACCCCCACCACCCTCAGGAAATTGCTTGGAAACACCAAGGCACTATTTATTTATTGCTGTTTGTACTGCTTGTGTATGATGTGGTGTGTGTGTGTGTGTGTGTGTAAGTGGTGGTGTCTGTATGTTTATGAGTATGTGGAGTGTGTGTGGTGTGTATTTGTGTGTGTGTATGTGGAGTATGTATGCGCATTCATGTGTAAGTATGTGTGCATGTTGTGTGTGTGCATGGAGTGTGTGTGGTGTGTATGTTTGTGTATATGTAGAAAGTGTGTATGTGGTGTGTATTCATGTGTCTTAGTCAGGGTTTCTATTCCTGCACAAACATCATGACCAAGAAGCAAGTTGGGGAGGAAAGGGTTTATTCGGCTTACACTTCCACACTGCTGTTCATCACCAAAGGAAGTCAGGACTGGAACTCAAGCAGGTCAGAAAGCAGGAGCTGATGCAGAGGCCATGGAGGGATGTTCTTTACTGGCTTGCCTCCCCTGGATTGCTCAGCCTGCTCTCTTATAGAACCCAAGACTACCAGCCCAGAGATGGTCCCACCCACAAGGGGCCTTTCCCCCTTAATCACTAATTGAGAAAATGCCTTACAGTTGGATCTCATGGAGGCAGTTCCTCAACTGAAGCTCCTTTCTCTGTGATAACTCCAGCTGTGTCAAGTTGACACAAAATTAGCCAGTACATCATGTATATGTGCTGTCTATATGTTTGTGTGTATGTTGTAAGTATGTGTATGTATGTGAAGTGTGTATGTATGTGCATGTGGCATGTGTCAGTGTGTATGTGTTTATGTGGAGTGTGTGTGTGTGGTGTGTTTGTGGTATGTGTGCAAGTGTATGTGGTGTGTGTGTTTGTGCAGTGTGTATGTAAAGTGTGTGTGTATGTGGAGTATGTGTATTATGTATGTGGTATGTGTGTTGTGTATGTGCTGTGTGTGAGTGTGTGTGTTGTGTATGTGGTATGCGTGTGTGCATGTGGTGTGTGTCCAGAGATCTATGTCTTCTTTGACTGCTTCTACCTTAGTACTGAGGCAGGGCCTCTCACTTTCCCCTAGAGCTCCTGGATTTGGCTGGTCTATGTAGCCAGCCTGGCCTGGAGACAGCTTTTCACCGACTTCCAGGTTCTGGGGTTCTGGGCTGGCCACCATGTCCTCCTGGGCTTTTTATTGGGTGTTGGGGATCTGAACTCTGGTCTTCACTGTGGGTCTGGGGGTGCTTGACTGTTTTCCTAAGAATGGGTCACCTCTTTTGGCGTTATTAGTCAGTGAGGTCTCATAGACTTCTAAACATTTCAGGCAACTGACAGTGTCTTGAGGAACCCTCTAGAACTTGACAACAAGAGCCCCTCACTGAAGACAACACAACGCTGAGCCGTAGAACATGGAGAAATCAAGCCGGCGCTCATTTGGAGGTGTTTTCCTACTGGCTAGCTTTCACATTGCTGGTAGGTGTGACGCACACTCCTGGAGGAGAAAAGTGATCACAAACCAGCTGTGAACTCTGTAGGATACAGTAATGATGGGCCTGGCAATGCACGCCCACCGGTGTGACACTGACACAAATGCTGTGGGAATAACCCACCACTTTCTGATTCAGTTAAGGCCCACGCCACAAAATAAAACTCGTATGTGGCACCATTACCTGACTAACAGCCTGAGGCTAGACAGGCTACAGGCCTAGAGGAGAACTACAACTATTATTCTGCGAAATGGACATAGTATTACACTGACTCCTAATGGCTTTTCATAATACTTAGATTAATACATCTCTCGACCATCATCAGAGATGTTTCTATTTGCAGTAGATGGTTATTAACCCAGAGACCTACCACTAGCTGAGGTGCAGAGAATAGGAGACCACAGAATGGCCAAGTCCTCTGTGTTAGCATGTAAGCATTCCTTCTAGGCTCCGCCCAACAGTTACCTAGCAACAGCCAGGTAGGAGTCTGGCTTGCTATAAAAAGACTGGCCTCTCTCTGACACCCTTTCCCCTTCTCTCCTTCTCTCTCCCCTTCCTCTCTTCATGTGTTCCTGGTTGGCTGGCCTCTTCTCTCTCTCTCTCTCTCTCTCTCTCTCTCTCTCTCTCTCTCTCTCCTCTGTCCCCTCTCTCCTCTGTCCCCTCTCTTTCTCTACCTCTACTCCCTTCTCAATCCCCTTGCCATGCCCCCAAATAAACTTGATTTTATACTAGACCTGGGGGGTGGAATGCCTCAGCATGGGCGCGCTAAGGCACCCTCTCCTACCACATCATGCCCTGCTTTACAAAATATATCACATTGTACACCAGGGGGTGGTAGAGCCAGAGGCAGAGGAGGACTACAAAAAGACAGTGTACTCTGGACACAGCAGGGCAAGTTCATATATGAGTTCACAGTAGTTGTGACAGCATGTACAAGACAATTGTGAGCAAGCTCAAACCCTACCAAATCCTAGCATAGAAGTGGGCAGTAGGCACGAAGTCCAGACTCTGGTAGAGGAGCTGTTGGCCAATGTTAGCTCACTGCTGGGAGAGTCAATTTTTCTAAGAGTGTAGCCCTTGCTGAGTCAGACAAATAGTCAAGTGTGTATAGGCAACGCAAACTGGGTTTGACAGGTTAAAAAAAGACACAAGGAGCCAGGTGTGGTGGCGCACGCCTTTGATCCCAGCACTTGAGAGGCAGAGGCAGGCAGATTTCTGAGTTCCAGGCCAGCCTGGTCTACAAAGTGAGTTCCAGGACAGCCAGGGCTATACAGAGAAACCCTGTCTCGAAAAGCAAAAAAAAAAAAAAGAAGGGCCAAATATGACAAAACACACCCATGCTTTCGAGGAGGTCATGAGATATTCTCAACTCAAATGTCAAGATTTGCCTGCAACTGACCCCTTCTGTCATTCTTCAACTGAGAGAACATGCAGTCCTGTTGCTCTACACGTCCAACGTCCTGGTCCTGCAAATCTCGAGAATGTATGGGAATCAGCATCCCAGTGATTTTACTGAGTGATTTATCGAAAGACTCAGATCCTAGACCCAAGGACCCAGCATTCTTCCAGCCGAACAGGGAAACCAACTTGACCTTATTCAGACCAGAAAGTCCCTGTTACATACCACATAGTGTGAACCAGAAACTACCACACACACTCTAAAGCCAATCAGAAACCTCCCCTGCTTTCAAAAGTCCTCCCCTAATAGAAGGTCTACCAATCAAAAGTGTCACAGTAGGTCATCCATTCTCTGTCTTAAAGTCCTTTCTCTCTAGGAAACCAGTGGTAGCCGACTGCCCTGTACACTCCTGGTCAACAGCCTTTTGTGAATTCTGTCTATGCTGTGGTGAAAGTGAATTTTTTCCAAACCTCAGAATGTTCCCATAAGGCTATGTGTCAGGCCTCAGAATATTCCCATAAGGCTTGTGGCTGAAAGCTATTTCATTTCCCTTATTTTTTACTTGTGGTCCTGTTACTGACTGGGCTCATTTGCTCCTATTCATATTTCCTCTTTGTGAGTTTACTGTTTGGTTTCTGGACCCTGGGACAAGGGGCTGAGGTGCGTATTTTACACATCAAAGCAGACCTGCCCTCCAGGCTCTCCCAGCATCCCTCAGTTCCTACCCGGCATACCCTGTCCCCAACCCTGAACTTTCCAGCCCAGGGGTCTAACTACCCTTCCCCCAGAGACTTCTCACTATATAATCCAGACATTTTGCGCTCTCTCCTCTCTCTCTCTCCCTCTCTTCCTCCTTTTCTTTCTCAGTGTGCATACCCTTTTTGTCTTCCTCTTTCTCTCTCTCCCTCTCTTCCTCTCTCCTTCTCTTCTCCTGATCTTCCTTTTCTTTCTGTGTGTGCATGCCCCCTTTCTCTTTCTTTCTCCCTCCCTTATGGCGACTTCCCTGGTGTCAGGTCCTTGGGGCCAGTGAGCTTGCTCACCGGAGAGCACCTTCCCCATAAGCCTGCCTTTGATATAATCTAATCTGGCTTGAATTAGCTCATCTCACCAGCGTCGGAGAAATAAACCATCACTTACTTTAGTCATTTTGTTTTTCTTTGCTCTGAAATTTGTAAATCTCTTGAATGGTTAATAAACTTGGTTGGCCCTCAATGACATATCCAGCAAAGCCTCACCCCCATCTCTCACTGCCAAGCCACCTGCCCCCCTCTCTCCCCCTCGGTGCCCTGAGACAGGAGGATGGATGACAGAGCTTGAATGAGCTCATCATCCTATACCAGGAGTGGGCACCTGGGCGTGGAAGGGAGTCACAGGGAGAAAGAGGGAGGCAGGCTGCAGAGTGGCCATGTGACCTTGGCAGGTGACAAAGGATGCCCTTCCTTGCTCAGTGGCTCATCTGTCATTACTGAGAAATGATGTCCAGGCTAGAGGTACAAGGTGGGATGCCACATCCGAAGCTCTCAGTACAGGTGTGAACTCTTGAGTCTTTTAGAGAGGTGAGTGTGAGTTTAAAGAGCCTGCAGATGGCCCACAATCCCAGCACTTTGAAGGTGGAGGCGGGAGGATCAGGGATGGGTGGTACTCTGGCCTCTGTCAGCCTCAGGCTGGGGATAAGACGGTATAGAATCCTGGAGGGAAGGGGAGTTCCTGCCTCCCCTGAAGGCTGAACCTGAATCTCATGGGAGATTTCCTCAGAGTCTTGTCCTCTGTCCCCTGCTCGATGGCTTCGTCTAAGCTCTTTTGTGATCATAGGAGCTTGTGTAATCTCTTCACGGGAGGACCACGTTCTCAAGGACCTCTGTCACTTCGAGGTTGTGTTTGGGCTTTGTCTAAACTATTTTATTAGTTGCGATTATCTTTCAGCCAACACAGACATCTGCCCGAGGACACTTAGTGAGTGTCCCCTTTTCCTGGTGGCCTGTGAGGGCCACCACCAATGCTCAGCCGAGCACTATTGATCAAGGTGCTCACAGTCGTGTTTTGCCATTTATTGGCCAGCTCTGGTGTCGCTCACCGTGTCTGCTTTCTGCTGGTATCTGGCTTACAGCACATCCTGTTCTCTGAACGCCTCACACTCCTCTCTTCATTTCCATTGTCCCTGCTATTTATTTATTTTTTTCAGGTTGTGGCACTAACCATTTTACTCCAGGACCCTTCAGGGAATCTGCTGAGACTCACAGATCCTTGTCTCTTAGAATCACTCTTGTGTAGATGTGTCCTCTGACCCAAACAGCTGGCCACCATCTGTGTGAGTTCAACCACAGCTGTTTTTTGTTGACTGCTGACATTCATTCTGGTTACTCCTCCAGCCATTGTGTTCAACTCTAACCTAATCATACATGGTGGTCTTGGGGAGGGGCTTGCTGTGTTTCAGCTGGGAATGACTAGAAATGGGACCCCACTTCTGTGGCTGCTGGGGAGACTCTCCCCATCATTCATGCCAGGTGCAGTGTGACTTCTTTAAGGCCACTCGAGCTTCTGGCCCTCACCCTCATCCACTGCTCTCTAGGCAAGCCTATAAGCTCATTGGTTCCTGGATAAACTTGCTTGCATCTGTGCTTGTCTTTGGGACCTTAGAGGAGGAGGGGGTACTGTTTACATTACCTCCAGAGAAGGAATTTTAGTGATAGACACAAGACAGACAGAGCTTGCAGGTAACTGTGTGTTCATTCTTTCCTAAAGCCAATGAGTTCCTGATCCGAACAAAAAAAAGGGGGGGCGGGGAGGGGAGAATGGAGGAACCACTCCGCTCTGAGTGTGTGTGCCTGAGTGTAAAGATGGGTTCAATGAAATTCAACAGGGGAAGGGAATGATTTGCTTAACTGTCTAGATTCCAGGCCTCTGCATACTCCACACTGGCTGGGGTATATCCTTCACCACGCTGTGATAGTCACATCGGTATTGGACTTTGACAGGGGCTCTGAGGGCCGGAACTCGGTCTTGGCCTCACTTTGCCTCCTACCCCAGTATCATGGTTGATAATGCATCCAATTAATATTTGGAAATGCCTAAATGGGCAAAGGGATGCAGGTGATAATTATTTTATTTGCTCATCTTAAATTAATTGAAGACCCCCTTTCTGACTCAGGCTCTTGGATGGACTCTGGGTAGAAAGATCTCGGTCCCAGGTTTATCAGACTCACGTTCTGCTGGGATGGAAGTAGACATTCATGTGAATGTAAAGTTGCCCTTGTGAGGGTAAGAATGGAAAGTAGGTTTTTTTTTTTTTCTCTTCAAATGACCAACAAAGAAGGCCACTGTGCTTAGGTGTGAGAAGTAATAAAAATGTCCCAGAGGGCTTAATATTTGAGGTGAGACCTGAAAATGAGAGGGGGTGGGGCGGGAGGAAGGGCTTTGAGCAGAGTCACCATCAGTAGACAAAGGATCTGTTGAAGGAGGGAGGCAGCTTGGGACAGTCCAGAAACGAGCATGTGTAGGATCTGATGCCGGGAGGGAGCTGGGCTCTCAGGCTTGAGGAAGGGAAGTAAGTTGGGGGGAGGGATGGTAGGCAGATGTGGAGGGATAAACAGGAAGTTACCCAACAGTAAAACAGAGATGACATCAGAGACCCTACTGTCGAGAACCTCTGGGTGAGTTGGGCTGGAGAGTTGTGCTGTATCAGTAAGGGGTCTCTAGAGGAAAAGAAGCTAAGGAATGAACCTATCGCCTAGGTATGTATGTATGTATGTATGTATGTATGTATCTACCTATCTATCAGTTAATCTAATCTAATCTAATCTATTAGAATGGCTGATATGCCGTGGTTCAGCCAGTTCAATAATGACCTGTCTGCCAACAGAAGGTCCAAGAACCCAGTACTTGTTTATTCCAAAGGCTGGACGTCTCAGCTGGTCTTGGGTAGAAGTAGCTCTAATGCCAATGGAGAAATGGACTCGCCATTGAGAGTGAGAGCAAGCAGGCAAAGAGTGAGACTCTTTCTTCCCTGTTCTTTATATAGGCAGCCAGCAGAAGGTGTGGCCCAGATGAAAGGCGGGTCTTCCTACCTCAAAATATCTGGACTAAAAGTAGGTCTTTTCACTTCAAACGATTTAATTAAGAAAAAAACGCCCGGCCGGGTGTGGTGGCGCACGCCTTTAATCCCAGCACTCTGGAGGCAGAGGCAGGCGGATTTCTGAGTTTGAGGCCAGCCTGGTCTACAAAGTGAGTTCCAGGACAGCCAGAGCTATACAGAGAAACCCTGTTTCAAAAACAAAAACAGAAAACAAAAACCAAACAAACAAACAAAAAAAGAAAACAAAAAAAGAAAAAACTCCCTCACAGATGTCCCTAGCCACTTGGGTTTTAATTGATTCCAGATGTAGTCACGTTGACAACCAAGACTAGCCACCACACTTGCCTTGTAATCATGGGCATCTGGGCTCAGATTCCAGCACCCATGTACAAGGCCAGGCTTGGCCACACATGCATCTGTAGCTCCAGAGGGGATGGAGAAAGGTGGGTTGCTGGGGTTTGCTGACTGCCAGGCTCATTCAGGTTGAGTGAGAGATTGTGTCTCAAGGGAAAAAGGTTATGAGTAATACAGGCAGATATCCAGTGTCCGCTTCTGGGCTCAATGCATGTGCATAGGTGCATGCCCTATGTGCATACACTACACACACACACACACACACACACACACACACACACAACCACCATACCATGCACTACATACACAGAGACACATACACCACACTCACACCACATACACACACACACCACACATCTCACACACATCCCCCCCACACCGCACACACACACACATATACTCATACCACACACACACACATATATGTCACGCTCTCTGGTCGAGTCAGCTTGACAGGCTGAGGCTTGAAAGCTACTCACGAGGCAAAAGAGTTTCACAGAAACTCGCTCCTGGAGTCTGGCGTTTTCTCTAACCCATACATTAATTTTCCATTCCTGCATTAGTCTTGTGTATGGATCCACATGCTCTCTTTTAGTATTATCTTATTATAAGTGCCTTTTAAAATTGAATTCTGACATCGCTAAAGCCAGTGTTCCAACAGTCCTAGAACGTCCTTGAGCAAAACCATGGGCTAGAAATTTAGGAAGAATGTTGCTATTCAGTGACATTTAGAATAGCCTCTGGTACTACACTATCACTTTGAATAAAAGCTAAGTCACTCCCTTACACAGGAATTTACCATCACTAAGGAAGAAGGAAGTTTTAGACCAAAGGAGAAACCAGAATAGATACTTAAAACTATAGCGGAGTTACTCCCATACACACATATTTACAATGGCCTAAGGGGAAGGTGGACTATATGATAGACTAAATTAGGAACTATGGCAAGGGCACGAAGCCCTTGACCCTGGCTTTTAAGATTAAGTGAATCTTAGGTGGAGCCCTTGTTGATCCCAGTTGTTAACAATGAATTCTATCCTAGGTGGTTCCTGTTAGACCTTCTGTGTTTGCATTCCTCTGTTTTATGTAAGAATCTAGCAACCTCTTTGTACCTTGCGGGTGTGTCACCCAACTTCCTTATTGTCTTCTGTATAAAAAGTTTGTTGCTCAATTTGGCAAATTACATTCAGATTCTACACAACCTCTCCTGTGTACATCTGTCTGTCAATTCATCCGACGCTTTTGCCCACCCGTTCCACGCAGACAAAGGGGCCCAGAGGGTCTGTGACAGTTGGCGCCCGAACAGGGACACCATAGCAAGTTAGTCTTTATTTCTTTTTCTTTCATTTTTCTTTCTCATCTTTATTTTCTCAGGCAAAGATAGGATCTCGTCGTGACCGTGCTGCAGACGGGCTGATTCATAGATCAGTTAAGAGACAAGTAAGTTTTATCATGGGGCAGTCAGAATTAAAAGGGAAGAGATTGTTTATGTCAGTCTTTAAGCATATGTTGTCTGGAAGAGGCCTAAAGGTCTCAGATAAATTTTATGATTTCGTGCAAAAAAATCAGTCCCTGGTTTCCAGAGGAGGGAAATTTAACATTAGAGGATTGGGAGCGCGTAGGTAAGATGCTTCCTCCCTCGGAAGAGACTGATGTATTAATAAAACAATTGGCTTGAAAATAGGTGAATACCTTGTGCCAAGACCTGAACAGACCAATCTGTAAGACAAGTTCCCTACAAGATTATATTAAAGCATGTGTAGACGCCTCACTGGCCATAATTCAGGAGATAGCTTATGCCCATGCAGACAAAGGGGCCCAGAGGGTCTGTGACACATATACACACCATACACAACACAAACGGATACACATACACCACACTCACATCATATATACACACCACACACTCATACACATACACATCCCACATACACATACCATACACATGTACCACACACACATACACACACCATACACACACCACATACCACACACCACACTCATACTATACATACACAGCACATACACACAGCACACACACATAACACACACTACATTCACACACATCACACTCGTACTATACCTACACAGCACATACAACCCTCCCATAGAAAGTGAGTTATCATAAATGGGAAAAGTTTCTTCTCTTGGGAATTAAGGCATTTTAAGAGCAGCTAGTTTACACTGCAGAGAAAGTCAGTTCCATTTACTTATCTCAAGTGTTGAATCTGTAAAGGACAAACTTTCTTGAAGAATGTTTAAAAACTTTGGCTTAGAATTCTTAAAAGCCTTCCCTTGCAAATAAGTCTCAAGATATAATGAAAACACCTTCGTTGAAGAGTGGGGACTGAGATCCTGACTGCTTCTCCAGGCAGTGTGAAGTATAACTTCTGTGTGACAGATTCTGTGTGAAGTATAACTTCTCTGTTGTCCTTTTTCAACATTATCTAGGAATATATATGCATGATACATATGTATATATAATGTATATATAACTTTTATATGTTATACAACAGAGCTCTAAATTTGAGTTTGATAATTAGATCAATATCTATATATCTATATAAATTTATGTATAGTAACATATATGTATGTATATATCTTAAATATATTTCTATATTTTTGGAAAGAAGCTTAATTTTTGCCTGTTCTCCCTCTCAACAGAAAGTCCATTTATTCCTTCATTAGCATCTATATCTACTTAGGTATATATTACTCAAATATATTATTTAAATACATATTCGTATATATTTGTATATTTCACTATTCAAAATATTCAGTATATATTTGAATAGCAAATATATGTTGAATATAATACATATTTGAATTTGAATATGTATATATATATAAAATTGAAACAGACCTTTAAGTTTGACTTTGATAATTAGATCAGTGAAGAGATTTGGGGTCACTGTGGATAAGAGACAAGGGTTCTTGGACAAAGAACATCCCATGGCCCTTTTTTGATGAGCCTGTGGGTTCTCACCCAGCAATGACTCTTCCCAGATAATGGTTCTGTGAGAAGACAGCTGCTGTGTGAGTCTGTGTAGACGCTGAGCACGTTGTGTCTCTAGCAGTTGGGGCTGAAGGTAGAAGAGGAGGCAAGGTCTTGATGCCCTGACTCCCTTAACTAACGGGTTATGAATCCCACCGCTCAGTGGGAGTTGCATATGGACAGGGGACAACTCCCACAGCAGGGAAACATCCCAACTGCTATAAGTCAGTTCAAGAGTTCTGAGTGTCTCCTCCATGTCACATGACCCTGTACATGCCCTGCCTGCCATTTCTTCCTCCAGGGCCTTCAGGATTCTCCCTCTGCAGCCTCCTGCCCAGTGACAACACTCCTTCTATCTTGGGTGATGTCATGCACAGATACTTTTATGCATGGCTGCTGACCTTTAAAACTACATCTCTAGTTCTCCTCTTTCCCTGGTCATTGGAATCCCCAATTTTAGATATCCTCTACTATATGGCTTAGTAAATGCCCTTGAGCCAACACAATTAGCATTTTCCCTCCAGACCCGGTGCTCACCCCCCAATCTGGAATTTAGCCAATTTACTATGTCTTGGGTTCAATCCTTTCCTTGGTCCCAGCATTCTACCTCTTAATGCTCATGGCTGACATCTGGAATCTTCTCGGAGCCCTGGCACTCTCCTTCATTGCTGTCACCCTGCTACCCCCCAGGGCCCCTTTCACCACAGAAACTCCGCCCAAGCCTTCCCACTATGCTTGTCCATCACCTTCCTGCCACTGGAGTGAGCTCAGAGAAGGCCAACATGCTTTGTGCTGGGCAGCTGTTTGTCGGAACAACTAAGATACTGAGAGAGTAGCCTCAGGGGAGACATGATGGTGTGGCTCACAGTTTCAGAGACTTCAGTCCATGTTTGTTTATTTGTTTGTTTTACTCTAAATCCCTGGGCAGCTATCATGGGGGGAACTCGTGGAAGGGGAGTTCCTTTAGGGCAGACAGGAAATGGAGAGAGGAATACAGATGGGGCCAGGGAAAAAGTCAGTCCCAAGTAGACAGCCCCGGTGGCTGACCCACCCCAACAATGCCATCCTATACATTACAGACCATAGTAGATCAAACTACTCATTGGACCCCAAATCCTGGAAATGCCATTACAGACACTCTAGAGGTGAATTATTAAATTCAATCAAACTGATAATCAGAATTAATCACCACATGCTCCTACAATGAAACCCCAAACACGTACAGCAGGTTTTTTGTCTGTCTGTCTGTCTGCCTGCCTGTCTGTCTGTTTTTTTAATCTCTACTCTTCCCAACTGGGATGGCCTCTGTCCCCTACTCTCATTCTCTTGGTGAACGGTCTCCCTGCTGGAGGCCAGGGTTCCTCCTGCAGTGGGTCCTTGCAGATGCTCACACTGGATCCCATCTTTGCCACATCCTTAACACTCAGCTTGTCCCTGCCCCGGCGCATTTGTAATCCTTTACCAAGTGACTCTTCTCTGATGGAACAGTGCATCGTGTGGTAAGTGCTTAGTAAAGATTTAGGGCATTAAAGGCCTGTCTGAGAATCGCAGTGTAACCAGTGTTCTTTAGGCTAATAACCTTTCCCATGGTGGAAATTACTCCACACTCCAGTGGAGTCTGTGTGACAAGTCCAAAAGCTTGGCCGCAGTCCTGAGGCAAAGTTTCATGGAAACTGGTGTCCTGGAGTCTTTGGCATCCTGTAACACGGATGTGGTTCAGATTTGTCCTTGCAATAGTCTGGTGAAGGGTCTTGCATGCTTTCCTTCAGTATTGTTTTATTATAGGTGCCTCCAAGGAATGATTTGACAAATAGCTAAGTTAGATTGAACATCGCTTCCTGGCCTCCACCAGTGTCCCAATATCCTAGGCAATCATTGAGCTGACCTTGGGCTTTGAATTTTATAAGAATGCTACTTATTCAGATGAAATGCCTCCAGTTCTGATGAGAGACAGTGAAAGAAATTAGGCATTGCAGTTTACTGGATAAGAGTTAGCAACCTCAGGGCAAGTTCAATAAAGTAAACTTAGAATTCTCTTTACAGTCATGTAAGGCAGACTACATTACATAATAGAAGAAAGTTGGTGGGCTCCTCTGATAAATGGAGGTTCCCTACAGATACTTAAAATAACAACTAAGTCACTCCCATATGCAGGAATTTACAATGGCCTAGGGAGAAGGTGGATTATACAATAGACTAAAATTGGAACTATGGCTAGGGTATGAAGCCCTTGCCCCTGGCTTCTAAGAATAAACTGACCTTAGGTAGGACTGATTTTTATCCCAGTTGTAAACACTGCCTGGTTCCTGCTCACTTTTATGTATGCATTTTCTGTTTAGTGTAAAGAGTCATTATGCATCGGGTAACCTCAATGTATCTCCTAACTTCCTTGTTTTCTTCTTTAATATAAGTCTGATGCTCGCTTTGAGAAATTACATTCAGATCCAGCACTCCCTTGTGTTCGTGTCTGTTTGTCACTCGCCAACTCCTTGCCCACCTGAGTACTGGGACCCTGATTTCCCCCGTGGATTGAGGGACTTCGACAGAGCCTGCCCGCAGGACCATGGCACAAATCCAGCTGGAAAGTTGATTAACCATGAGAAACGTGTTATGAGAAATGTAGTGGAGAGTGTGTAGCTATGGATGGATGAGGCTACATTGAGAAACTTGCAGGTCAAGGGCCTCCTGGTTTGTGTTGGGTCAGAGCTAAATGGGAAAGCTCCTGAAAAGGAGAGAGTCCCACACAGCTGCGTAGATGGAATGGGAGAGTGGGCCGGCAGAGACAGCTGCCATCTTGGGATCCCTACCAGTCATTTTAAAGCAAACTTTGGACTAAGGGATCACAATTTAAAGCACTTTAAGATCTGGCAACTTATGGAGATTTCTGGTACCCACCCCTAACTCTGAAACCTCCTCTTCTAACCTATTTATTGCTGGACATTTGTGCCTGGGCTACTGTCTGCAAAGGTTAAAGTCACAGAAGGGTCTACTGAGGGCAGGAAGAAAGTAAAAGTTTTAACTGAGTTACATTTAATTTGCCAACAAATATGAATCTGTGTTAGTGCCTGTTAAGTCAGAGCTCACTTCCCTAGACCAAGATGTAACTCTGTTGTGTGAGACGCTGAGTGAGATGCCCGCCTCCATTCTTTGGTTGATAAACAGCAATGTGGAAGTGTAAGCTGCATAAACCCTTTCTTCCCCAACTTGCTTCTTGGTCATGATGTTTTGTGCAGGAATAGAAACCCTGACTAAGACAAGTGAGAACCAAATACTTCCATGCACAAATGGAGACCTGGTATGATGGCTCAACCCCCTGCCACTCTTTACCCATTGCTTATAGGATCACCACCAGGGAACCAACTTCTACCCTGCCTGCTATGTCCCAGTGTTAACAGTAGTTTCCTAACAATTTATATTCACATGCCAAATGTGTTATCATCACAGGAGGATACAATGTTCCCATCAGAGTTGGACCATTTATTTTTCTCTGGTTTTAAGACAAGGAAGAACTAAACAACACTTTATGCTCCTCTCTGGACTTCTCATTGTCTTTTTTTTTTTGTGTGTGTGTGTGTGTGTGTGTGTGTGTGTGTGTGTGTCTGCTCTTCCTTGAAGGAAGGCATACCATGTTGCAGCTGCCGAAGCCAGTATGGCTAGCAACTGAGAGAGCAGAACCAAGCTTAATTTTAACAACAGCAGCACTTCTGTATCAGTGGGGCAGATTAAAGGGGAAGGCAAGAACTTCCCATCTCCTTGATGGTAAGTTGTAGAGCAGACAGTATAATACAGGAGTGTCTGCAACGCTAACTCATTTATGGACTGTACACACCACTGTTGGTCATCTCATAGCTGCCTGTACCTACAGACTACACACCACTGTTGGTCATCTCATAGCTGCCTCTACCTACAGACTGTACACACCACTGTTGGTCACCTCATAGCTGCCTGTACCTACAGACTGTACACACCACTGTTGGTCACCTCATAGCCTGCCTGTACCTACAGACTGTACACACCACTGTTGGTCATCTCATAGCTGCCTGTACCTACAGACTGTACACACCACTGTTGGTCACCTCATAGCCTGCCTGTACCTACAGACTGTACACACCACTGTTGGTCATCTCATAGCCGCCTGTACCTACAGACTGTACACACCACTGCTGGTCATCTCATAGCCGCCTGTACCTACAGTCTGTACACACCACTGTTGGTCATCTCATAGCCGCCTGTACCTACAGACTGTACACACCACTGTTGGTCATCTCATAGCCGCCTGTACCTACAGACTGTACACACCACTGTTGGTCATCTCATGGCTGCCTATACCTACAGACTGTACACACCACTGTTGGTCATCTCATAGCTGCCTGTACCTACAGACTGTACACACCACTGTTGGTCATCTCATAGCTGCCTGTACCTACAGACTGTACACACCACTGTTGGTCATCTCATAGCCTGTCTGTACCTACAGACTGTACACACCACTGATGGTCATCTCATAGCCTGTCTGTACTACAGACTGTACACACCACTGTTGGTCATCTCATAGCCTGCCTGTACCTACAGACTGTACACACCACTGATGGTCATTGCATAGCCTGCCTGTACCTACAGACTGCACACACCACTGATGGTCATTGCATAGCCTGTCTGTACCTGTGAGGAGCAGATGTGGCAGCAGTCCCAAGAAGGCACTAGGGACTGCAGCTAAGTCTTATGACTTGCACCTGACTTCCTCAAACATCTGAATATAAGCCACAAACATCGTGAGAGCTGCGCAGGTGTACCAGGTTACTGGCGAAGCCATTTTGGTGGAGATATGCCCCTGCTGCCCTGATTAGCTGAAGCTGCGTACCTGGTGAGGTGATGTGGCCTGCTGTGAGTGGATGGGAACTGATAGTATATAAGAGTGAGAGGCCCAGGGCTCGGAGTCTTTCACCTACACAGTCAATGCGCAGCCCAATAAACGTGTGCAGAAGGATCCTATTGTGGTGTCTTTCTTGCTGGCGAGACGGGTGCTCACAAATGGTGCCGAAACCCGGGAAGTAACATCTTCAGGCATGAGCGAAGACCCCCTGTTACAGGGAGGATTCAGAACTGCATCACGGGGAAGGAGCGGTTAATGAAGTGTTCCCGCAACACAGACTGTTGAGAAGGATTCAACTGCGTGGATTCAGAACTCTTCAGCTGGGGAACAGTGGTACTGGTAAGTAAAAATAAATTAATGTGAGTCTCTGAGAGGTATGCTTTCTTACGCAGTAGGTCTGGTAATTGTCGCTTTCCTTGATAAGGGTAGCAACTTTTGCAGGAGCACCAGGGAAGCATATCAGGAACAGAGAGAAATGAAAAAGACATGCTCAGAAATATAAGTAAAATAAGAAATATAAGAAGAGAAAAATGAAAATAAGTTATTTCAGAGCTCTCCTAGGGACAGAAGGAAAACGTGAAACGTCCTGTTTCCTCTCTGGCTCCTATGGAGATATTCTTAGCTCTGGTTAGGATACCTGGGTCCCTTTGAGACACCAAGTTCTATTCCCTGCCTGTCTATTATCTGTTTTTGGTGCACCAAATTGTCCATATGTCTGTCAATTCGTGTTTGTTTTTGTTTTGTTGTTTTAGAGGGAAATATAAAGTTGCCAGGAAGCAGGCACAAAGTAATGACAAGGTTCCTGATTTTGGGACAAGTTAAGGTTAATGGTTTTGGAACAAGTTAAGGTTCACGGTTTTGGGACAAGTTGCACCAAGCACCATGGGGAATTGAGGTTTGCAGAGGAACAGAGGGTTTTACCAAAAGGGGTTTTGATAGTCTGGAAGTTAGTGAGAAATTGCATAGAAGATAGAGAAAGATGTGGCACAGAACTCCAGAGAGGTAATGAGGCGCTGAATCAGGTAAGAGAGGAGCGCTCTCAATTGGTTTGGGAGAGAGGGTCTGTTTGTGTTTCCTCAAGATCATCGACAACAGCTGCAGGTCCCAGAGTGGCTGACCAGAGCAATTCAGGGCAGGTGGAGCTGTGAGGACGTGGATGTTCCTGTGGCTGGGAATGCTCCCGCTGGTGAGAACTGAAGAGCTACATTGGGGCTGTGTTCCTGAAACCCATGTCATTGACGCATTCAAGTGTTTCCTCAATTCTTTATATCTAATGCTTCACTACAATTGCCTTTTTTCTATGCTGCTTCAGCTAAAGGGATTGTTATTTTTAGATGATTCAAAATATTTCACAGATGAGTGATTGTGTTCAGCTGTATCTACTAAAACTAATGCTACCTGGAGGAGTGTTCCTGATTCCCTTCCACCTTGGGCAGTGCCCCTTATATATATGGTTGTTATGTGGGGTGAATTGTAGTTGCACTGATCTTTCCCCCTTAAGCATGGTGGCGGGAGGGGCCTGGGGTAATGCAAATTTTATTGGAATGGTTCTAATGTGTTTGAAACTTCTGTATTTCAATTTGCTGAAGGAAGGAATGTTTCTTTTCAGGCTACGCCTGTTTGTACGTGACCTCCTTTTGTGTTTATTGTTCATAAGATCCCTTGCTTCAGGGCTGATGAGCGGGGATGGGAGCCCTGGGATGTATGCTTGTAGTAGTGTGTGTGTGTTGTGTGTTTGGCACATGTGTTAGGTGCAGCGTGTGCAGGCCCGCACTTTCGCCATGGTGGCATAGGTTTTTGCTGCAGTGGAGGCGGGACAATCTCCTCAGATTCGGTTTGCCACTCTAATAGAAATTATGCTGCATTATGCCATGGGTTGCGAGGCTAAGCACTGCACAGAGGATAGCTTGCTGTTGGCATCCTGTGGAAGGCATGTCTGATTGCATGAAGGTTCACTGTCCTAGTTCCCTTCCCCCAGGAAAAACGACACGGGAGCTGGCCAAGACCTCTCTGGGTGATGAGCCCAAGGGATGGTTTTGTGTAGGGCCCCTATGCTTGCACACTGGGGATGAGACCTCTACCTTCACCCATGAGGCTTGCTTGCAGCAATTAAGATCTGGCCATAGATTAATCAACATCCTGGCCTTTTGATGCACCTGCCGCAAGCAAAACACAATCTCCCCAAGTGTGGCTTGGCATGACAGAGAAGTAGTCAGTGACGGATAAGACTCCCTGGGCATGTCACCAACCTAAGACAGGGATCAAACCAATGCTGTTTGTCTCCCAAGGACGGGCAAGGGACATTGCTGCAGGGGGCAATCTAAGACAGACATTCTCTCTGCCAAAAAAGAAAAAAGGGGGAAATGTGAGGAGCAGATGTGGCAGCAGTCCCAAGAAGGCACCAGGGACTGCAGCTAAGTCTTATGACTTGCACCTGACTTCCTCATACATCTGAATATAAGCCACAAACATCGTGAGAGCTGCGCAGGTGTACCAGGTTACTGGCGGAGCCATTTTGGTGGAGATATGCCCCTGCTGCCCTGATTAGCTGAAGCTGCGTACCTGGTGAGGTGATGTGGCCTGCTGTGAGTGGATGGGAACTGATAGTATATAAGAGTGAGAGGCCCAGGGCTTGGAGTCTTTTGCCTACACAGTCAATGCACAGCCCAATAAACGTGTGCAGAAGGATCCTATTGTGGTGTCTTTCTTGCTGGTGAGATGGGCGCTCACATGTACCTACAGACTGCACACACTACTGATGGTCATCTCATAGCTGCCTGTACCTACAGACTGTACACACCACTGTTGGTCATCTTATAGCCTGTCTGTACCTACAGACTGTACACACCACTGATAGTCATTGCATAGCCTGTCTGTACCTACAGACTGCACACACCACTGTTGGTCATCTCATAGTCGCCTGTACCTACAGTCTGTACACACCACTGTTGGTTGTCACACTGCCGCCTGTATCTACAGACTATAAAAAATGCTGTTGGTCATACCATAGCTGCCTGTTGCTTTCCAGTTGTCTATATCATTTGTTTGATTCACTTTGCTATCAAAACAATTTTAATGGAAGTTTTCATTTTCAACTAGGTTGTATGTCCCTGGAGTTTAGTAGATCTGTTGGCTTTGTACATTTTTGTGTATCCAGTTTCATTCCCCAACCAATAGGATTTTATATCTTCTGCCTATAAAAATGCAATAAATATTTGATGGTAGCCACTAGATGATAATATTTGACAGCAACTTGGAAGTGGATAACATTATAGATTCAATGGGCACTGTGAATCTTCTGTTATTTTGAAATGTCTCATAAATTATGTGAGATTATATATTTTCTAACGTATATGTCTTGAAAGTCTGATTTAGTAAGTATTCACACTCAGTATCTGATTCAGGTACTATATTGATTCACACTCAGTATCTGATTCAGGTACTATATTGATTCACACTCAGTATCTGATTCAGGTACTATATTGATTCACACTCAGTATCTGATTCAGGTGCTATATTGATTCACACTCAGTATCTGATTCAGGTGCTATATTGAGTCACACTCAGTATCTGATTCAGGTACTATATTGATTCACACTCAGTATCTGATTCAGGTACTATATTGATTCACACTCAGTATCTGATTCAGGTGCTATATTGATTCACACTCAGTATCTGATTCAGGTACTATATTGAGTCACACTCAGTATCTGATTCAGGTACTATATTGATTCACACTCAGTATCTGATTCAGGTGCTATATTGATTCACACTCAGTATCTGATTCAGGTACTATATTGAGTCACACTCAGTATCTGATTCAGGTACTATATTGATTCACACTCAGTATCTGATTCAGGTACTATATTGATTCACACTCAGTATCTGATTCAGGTGCTATATTGATTCACACTCAGTATCTGATTCAGGTACTATATTGATTCACACTCACTATCTGATTCAGGTACTATATTGATTCACACTCAGTATCTGATTCAGGTACTATATTGATTCACACTCAGTATCTGATTCAGGTGCTATATTGATTCACACTCAGTATCTGATTCAGGTACTATATTGATTCACACTCAGTATCTGATTCAGCTACTATATTGATTCACACTCAGTATCTGATTCAGCTACTATATTGATTCACACTCAGTATCTGATTCAGGTGCTATATTGATTCACACTCAGTATCTGATTCAGGTACTATATTGATTCACACTCAGTATCTGATTCAGGTACTATATTGATTCAGGGACAAAAGAATGAACAAACTAAGGCACTAAAGAGATGGCTCAGTGGTTAAGAGCACTTGCTGTTCTTGACTGGAGTTTGGGTCCCAGTGCCCACAGAGGGTGATTTACCAGCTGTCACTCCAGTCCCAAAAGATGCTCTTTTCTTGCTTCCATGGGCACCTGAGCTCCTGTGTGTGTGTATGTGTGTGTGTGTGTGTGTGTGAGAGAGAGAGAGAGAGAGAGAGAGAGAGAGAGAGAGAGAGAGAGGGAGGGAGAGGGAACAGACATACACAACACACAGGTATATCTCCAGTAATAATGTGGACTTTTGAGCCAATAGCAGTGTCCTCACAGTGGAAGCCATATTATCTTCTGAAATAATAATATAACATGAAAAATCAAAGGTAGTATTTATAAGAAGCCAGGTGAACTCACTAGCTGTTATTTAAAGTTTGTGCATGTATTTGTGTGCATGTGTGTACAATGTCTATGAGTGTGTTCTGTGTGTCCAGGGCGTGTATAGTGTGGGTAGAGTCATAGGTTGATTGTGTAGAAACTCCTGGAGCTAATGGGGTTCGTCCTGAAGTGCAGAGGCTGTGATAGGAGTGCTGGCCTCCCTGCTAGGGGTGATGGCTCAGCCCTGCCATCTGAGGAGCCTTCCTGGATAAGCTGGGGCGTGTACGCAGCAGGGGAACACGTCCATGCTCTGACCTTCACTTTACTACTGGAGCCTCGGGGGTGGCCTTCACTGCAGCTCATGCAGGGGCCTCTGGGTAGAAATCTCTGAGGTAGGTGGAATTCACCTTCTCATTCCTGGGGGCAGCATGGCTAAGGCCAGGAGAGCTAGGCTTCCGCTGAGGCTGGGTGTGGGTATAAACACCCTCCCTCCTACTCTTCCTCCCCCTCCTCTTTTCCCTCACTTTAGGCCAGGACTAAGTTGGGAATCTACCAGGCTGAGTAGTGGACAATGGGGTGCCCCTAACATTCTGGATTGTCGAAAAATAAAAGAAAAACCCACATGTCTAATTTTGCCATCTTATTCTGTATGAAAAGTTTGTTAATAGAAGTAGGAAGTAGAAGGCCGTGAAGCCAGGCTGTAATTTTTCTTGATTGACTCTTTGGAAGAGTCCTGGGACACAGGTTCTTCGGGGGCGCGGGGGTGGGGGTGGGGCAAACAGTGCCTTCTGAAGCCCGTGTTTCACAATGCTATGATTATATCTTCCCTGTGACGATTTGCAAGCTGCCAGGGTGGTGAGCCAGGTTTGCACTCAGACCTGTAGACCACCGAACATGCCAAGCCAGCTAGGCTTAAGTGTGGAGACTCGCTTTTGAAACACACTGATTTTTCTTGGGACAAGGCTCTAGTTTCTGTTAGCGTGCATCTGTGACTATTACAAATGGGACAGACAGAGCTGCTGCGATACAGTTGGCCAGGGGCGATGGCTGTGCGCAGTCAGGGCCCAATTAACTGATTTCATAGTGGCCACAGCATGACTGAAACATTCATTTTGGAGATGAAGTGGAAAATAAAAGCAAGATGAGGGCCATTGCAAGCGTCTGATAGAAACGCACGGCAAACTCAATGGAGAGACAGGAGCGTTAGGTCCTGGAAGACAAGCATGACATTGCAATTTAGTAGTGACGAGAAAACTGACGTCTCTTGGAAATGCCGACCCACGTTTGCCGGCTTTCTCTGTTAAGTTTGTTACTGCGCAGCCGCAGCTGTTTAAAGCCGGTCCTGAAATATCTGCAGTGCAGAACATTGGGACTTTGCAGCAGGCAGAAAGGACTGGCTTTTCGATGGATTTGGAAAGCCGTGCAGAAGTGGGCGGTGACAATGGAGAGGTTTATTTTTTTCTTTTTCTTTGGCTTGTCTATGGAATGGGTGAAATGGGAACACATTACTTGGGTATCGCTTCCCTAGCACACCCGAAAGGTGAGCATCAGAGACAAGACCCACAGGGTAGAAAAAGCATGGCCAGGCCAAAGGCAGTCAGCCACACACACATGGCTTTCTTTCAGAGGCCATTCCTGGTGCAGATGGGGAAACAGAGGCAGCGACGGCGTGTGCTGACTCTCAGCTGTTTAGGAGCTGAGCCCAGAACGTCCATTACCCAGACCTCCCCCTTTCCCTTCTGTTCCCCAGCCATGACGTCTCTGACGTAAATGTTGGAGCCCACATTCAGAACATAAAACTCCCCCTCCCCTCTTCTCCCTGAAGGATTAATTTGTTTTCAGTGTCTACATTAGCCAGAGACCAAGTAGGGAATACTCCTAACTCATTTTTCAAACGAGATGTTTTTTAATAGTTTCCCGGCACGGGCTGCTTGGCTGTTCTGTGAGAGAAGCCAAGAGTCTGCTCAGAAAACTCGCTTCAGCTACATCAAAACGCTTCTGTCAGGGCTCTCGAGGAGCCCGACAGATGTCAGTCATGCGCAGACCTCACTTTGTTTTTTTTTTTTTTTTTTTTCCCCCCGAGCATCCTGGAAATAGCATCCAAGACTGGACTATATCACTCCAAAGAATAGTGTGTAATGATGAGGCTGTTCCCAACCATACAATACATCACGGACGGGGATGCAAAGATGTTAGATGGGGGTGGGGGTGGAGGGGTGGGGTGGGGTGGGGTGGGGCGCTTTTCATGACCGCAAAGCTCTCGTGCTTGGCAAGGCAGGGCACAGCGGCTACTCCTACTCTGGTGTACAGGCAGGCCTGGGGCATGACTGAAGAGAGGGTCAGAGTGAAGGAAAGCTGGTACAAGAGGAGGGGTAACAGGGTTGACCAGAGAAGAGACTGACAGCTGTCAAGCAGGGTCACATGTTCTAGCCACTGTCTCAGGATCCAGCTGTGGAGTCTGGGGAGGTGGGGTAGACACAGACCTGCTGATTCAGTTTCCCCATATGTTGCTGGACTCGAAGGAGATGCCCTCTTATGGGCTTGACTCCATGCCTGGGCTGTAGTCCTATTGAAGACCTGAGAGCCCGGTGGGTGTCCTGCTTGGTCCCTGGATGTGTTGTTCCCACTAGGACACAGCAGAGCCTCTTCTGCATACTGTCCACCATCGCTCTAGCCCCGAGGCTCTTCTGGTTCCCCATGTTGGAAATGTGAAGGGTTGGACCAAGACTTGCTGGGAGCCATCATGCGGCTTGAACTTGCCTTTGCTGGTTTTGCCAACCTCAGGAGGAGGAAAGTCTTTTTGAATGATCTCATGGTGGGTTGGGGACCAGCACAAGTGAGACGCAGTTTACCTTAAGGAAGCCCACTCTCAGTGTGTCCTGCTGCTGTCTAGTGTCCCAGTCTGTCCTTAGGTTGAGTCATTGCGGCGGTTTTAAGGATGAGAGGGAGTGAATAGCACATGCAATAGATTGACAGGCGCCCCCTAGTGGAACATTGACATCACACTTCCTTCCGAGGCCTCGGACTTTGTAGGAGAGGACACGTTGTAAGTGCCGAAGGTGGGGTATGGTGTCTTCTGGACACGACAGGGCTGTGGCACTCATGAGCTCTCAGCCTGGCTGCCTGCACAAAACCTACCCAAGACCATGGCGGTCAAAATTTCTGTGTGGATAGGGAATGGCTCTTAAAGCTCCGCCTCTAGCTTGGGAGCTATTGGTAGTTGGAGGCTGCTCAGGGGGAGAGTCAGTTTTCTTCAGGGGCGTGGCTCCTGGTACCCATGCTCTACTGTGTGGCCTCACCCCGCACCCAGGAGCATACAGGCAGCAAGAATTCACTGGGATCCGGCCATGATGGAGGGGTCTGGGAGGAGTTGGAGGTAAGAGTAAGGGCTGGGTATTACCAGAATACACTGTATACCTGTATTATTTCTCAAAGAATAAATATATATTAGAAAGAGTAACATAGAGTTAATAGCTGTTTGATAAGTCATGAACCCCCCTGCCCCTGCCCCCTCTTGGTTTAAATTCCTTGGAATGAGAAAGTGTCTGTGATGCCGTTCTGTAACTTCAGTGGCAAATAATTTTACTAAACAGAAAAGTCATTCTCAGATTTTAGATCACTTAAGGTGTTTTTCAATAATCAGTATATGACTAAAAATAACTTTAGTGGTGTATCTCTCAGTACATTACCCTACGCTCCAGTGAATGGCCTCACAGCCATACACATATGAGCAGCGCTAATTGGACTCAGTGGGTTGGAAGAACTGATACAAAGCTGAGAGAGTGGCATGTTGAGGAGAGCGGAGGAGTGTGTGTGTGTGTGTGTGTGTGTGAATATGATGAAACTCCACGATATTCCTTTATGAAATTCTCAGAGACTAGATAAAAATAATATTAAAAAAGAGACTCCTAAGACTAAAATAAGCTTAGCTAAGGAAATGAAAGATTCCCACGCAGAAAAAATACAAGGTGATGCTGAAAAAAAAATAATCCTAAATAAACCGAATGACATGCTATGTTCACAGGTTGGAAGATTCCATACTGTTTGGATGGCAACGCTACCCAAAGTCTACAGCTTTAGTATAGTCTCTGTGAAAATTCCAGCAGCCAGTTCAGAGGAGATCACAGGAGCCCACATGGCTGAAGCCAGATAGCTGAAGCCAGAAAGAATCATGAGAGCCACACATGGCTGAAGGTAGGCGGGGTCACGGGAGCCCCACATGGCTGAAGCCCAAAGGGATCATGGGAGCCCCACATGGCTGAAGCAGATGGGAAAGAACAGACATGAGAGAATTTCACCTCCTGATGAGAACCATCTTGGTCACTCTGACTGACTTTTCACACTTAAAGAATGCAATAAAGTAATAAAGTTGAGAGTCTGGAAATAGTCACAGTCACCGTGGCCATTCAATTTCAGTAAGGGTGTCACCATTGCTTCGTGGGAAATAACAGCTTCTTTGCAAATGCTCCTGGAACAACTGGGTGTCTACGTGCAAAAAAAAAAAAAAAAATTGCTCCGTACCTCACCCATATATAAAAAGGCATCTCTGTAAGAAAGCTAAAGATATAAAATTGATAGAAGAAAACCGTCTGCCATGCTGGCTTTGAGTTTGGTAGTGGGTGCTTCACTAAGATACTACAAGTGGAAGCAATAAGATTCTATCAGAATAACGTTCTTTATCAGAATAAAGTTCTATGCATTAAATGTCATTATCAACAAAGTGGGAAGACATCAAGGAATGGTGAAAATAGTCGAGATTATTTATCAGCTAAGCATCTAGCATCTAGGACACAAGCAGAATGCTTACAATTAAGAAGTAATGATCCAGGGCTGTGGAGACGACTCAGCAGTTGAGAGCACTCGCTGCTTTTCCGTAGGACCTGAGTTTAGTTCCTACCACCCATGTCTGGCTCACAGCTGCCTGCGACCCCAGCTTCAGGGGAGCTGTCGCCCTCTTCTGGCCTCCATGAGCAACTGCACTCATGTGCACATAACACACATTAAAAATAACTAATAATTCACTTGAAAATAAGCAAACCACCTGACCAGCCCATGTAGACGCATGGAAACACCTCAAAATGAGCTAGTGTTTTCTACCTCACTTCAGACCTAAAGCAACGAGGCCAAGTAACCACGGACAGAAACCTCAGAAGCCCAGAAACCACAGGGACTTCTTCCCACTTGGAGTGACTTCCCTAGGCATTCTGTCACAGCAGTGGATCGCTGACTGACTAACATGCCTTCTTCATTCTGGCAGGTTTGGGTTCCGTAAGCCATGGGGTCTCGCTATTTCCTTCTTTTTCTTTTGCGTTCATTGGTGTGGGTTCTCTGATATTGTTTTTTGATTTAAAACATTTTTTTTTAAAATTCCAAGATCCATGTTTAAATTTACTACCCCTGGCTGTTTCCTGTAGGCGTGTATTTAATCAAAAGATAATGAAGAATGTGTGTGTCTTTTAAATGAGATGAATGCTTTTTGGTTAAATTATAATATAATTTTCTCAAGACTTTTAAAATGACTTGTGGTCACTGTGGAATATGAGATGCAAACAAGGGAGGGCTGGGAGAATGGGTGGGTGGGGGAGGGGAGCAGGTGAGATACTGGGGGCGGGATGGGGCAGGGGAAGCAAAGATAGGAAGGGACAGCATCTGTAGCGCCCTGTGGCCAGCTGGTGCCAGGCTGGGGCTCTCAGGAGGGTGGGAGGCAGTCCGGCTCCTCATATTCAGCAGCTCTGGACATCACCTGAGGTCAGAAAGGTGCTAGGGCTATGGCCTCCTACAGTCCCGCTTCTGCTTCTTCGTGAGGAGTGGCTCCGTGGGTCTTTGCTTCAGGAGCTTTAGTTTGCTTGTTAAATCCGATTGGCTCACCCCACAGACTGGGCACTGGGCTGGCTACACACAGTGCAAGGTCGGGACCCTGACACAGGAGGCAGATGAGTGTATCTGATAACCTTAGAGGTGTCTTTAGAGCAAGAAAGGAGGGACTCATGGGTTTCAGTTACACAGGGACACTCTTATAAACGATGGGCTGAGCCGGGTGTGGTGGCACACGCCTTTAATCCCAGCACTTGGGAGGCAGAGGCAGGTGGATTTCTGAGTTCGAGGCCTGCCTGGTCTACAGAGTGAGTTCCAGGACAGCCAGGGCTACACAGAGAAACCCTGTCTCGAAAAAAAAACCAAAACAACAACAACAACAAAAAAACAAACAAAGATGGACTGGGCTTTGAAGAATGAGGAGTTTATTAGGTAGACCAGGAAAAGGCTAGGGAAGAGGTTCTCTGTGGCACGTGTGACACCTGAAGAGGCCTTGAGAAAACTCAGGGGATCTCCCCTGTCCTGCAGGGCTCATCTGGCTGCTTTCACATTGTGACTTGCAGTCTGCCGCTCCCCTTAAAGTTACAGCTCCCCCACCCCATGTCATATACCTCCCCTCTGACTGGAGGTCACAGGGGCAGTAGAAACAGGTTACTCTGAGGTATGGGTCTGGGGAGAACCTGCCCACTCCTGTTCACCCCTGGAATGACTTTCGTCATGTCCCTCATCCCACTTAAGCTTAGCTCATAACTCAGAGGGGACCCCTGAGCCCCCACAAACCAAGACCCAAGATGCTGGTCAGCCATAGCTCACATACCAACACAGAATACATGCAGAATCACTCTAGTTCCTTCTGGGCACCTTCACAGTGACCCTCTCAGAGCAGAAGCTGTGTTCTTTTCAGGAAATCCTGCTGGATTAGTACTTAGCCCAGATAATCCTCTTTGCCTGCCTGTCTTCCTTCCTTCCTTCCTTCCTTCCTTCCTTCCTTCCTTCCTTCCTTCCTTCCTTCCTTCTTTCTTTATTTCCCCTTCTTCCTTCCTCCCTCCTTTCCTCCATCTCTCCTTCCTCCTCCTCCTCCTCCTCCTCCTCCTCCTCCTCCTCCTCCTCCTCCTTCTTCTTCTTCTCTCTCTCTCTCGCTCATGTGCATGTGCGTGCACATGCGTGTGAGCGTGTATGTGTGTGCGTGCGCGCGCGTGCCTGCACAAGATGTTATCATATTTCCTGAAGCTGGAGATTCAAGCATTTGTGAGCTGCTTGCTGTGGGAGCTGGGAACTGAACACCTGGCCCTTTGAAAGAGCAGCAAATGCACCGATGTTCTCACGGCTCCGTAAGTGCTTCCTGGGCTGGGGCTAGGAGCTACAAACTGGGTTGTAATTTTTAAGTATTTTCCCAGCATCTGAAGTCGCTTGAGAGTCGCTTTGAAGTAATGGTCGCTGAAAACCCGAAGTCTTTCCTTGCACCTGGAGTTTCATAGGTGGTGGCTACATTTCAGAGATGTGACAACTCCAGCGGAGAAGGAATGTTGGGCCTGTTGTGTGGGTGACAGCTTTTGCTCTTAACCACTCTACCTCTGCGCTCCAGAGGCGGCTGTGTGGCCGCTGCGCCGCCAGGTGGCGCTGGCGCTTGCGCATCTTCATCCTTGGTCTGAGGCTCCAGGTATCCGCTGCTGGAAACTGGAAATTCAGAATTGGGAATTGGAAAGCCTGGGGTCTCAGGCTTCCTGGGCCTCTGAATCTCTGGGAAGGGTGGTTGTGGTGTCTATGGCTTCAGGGGTGCGCTGACATCCCCCTTCCCCAAGTCCTTCCCTGGATACAGTCAGTTTTTCCTTGCTTATGTAGAATTTTCCAGTCTCAGAAGAAGCTGGGTGGCTATAAGGAGCTGAAGTCTAGATTCTGAAGATTCTCTCTAGAAACTTTTGGACTGTTTTGCCGGCAACAGTGACCCTACAAGCTCACCCCTCCATGATCTCTCCCTTTCAGGATTGGAAGTCTGTCGGTTCCCTCTGACTTCCAAATGTATATTTCTAGAATCATCTTCAAGGTGAACGCCTATGTCTTCAGAAGACAGTGAAGGAACCTGCTGGGAAAGTTTCTAGCTGTGGCTTGGCTCTCCTCACAGGAGGTCTCAACCACACTGCTTCACCGGGGGCTCCTGCCAGTTTTCTGGAAATGCAGAATCTTGCCTTCACTGGCTGAGTCAGAGCCAGCGTTTCAGCTAGACTCACAGATGACTTGGGGGCTCTGTACAGCTAATGAAGTGCTGTAGAGGACCACTTTGGGTCTGTAGTGTAGGGCAGTGACCCCTGGGCTAAGACTAAGAGAAAGCGCAGAAGCTCTTCCAGAAGGTTCTGGAATCACAAAGAACAAATGCTTACTTAGGTAAGGTGGTGCTGAGCTAGTGGCAGAGGCCCTGCACTTTGTTCACTATGGAGCTCTGTAGCTAGACGCTGCCAGGCTGCTGTTATGTACTGTCGCATCAACAATGAAAGTGGGCAGAAAGTCCTAATGCCCTGTGAGGTTCCACAGAGAATCCAGGAGGGCATGGGGGTTGTATAGGGTACCCAGAAGCCAGGCTCAGTTTGTGGATGCTGGTATCTTGGCACAAGGGTATGCAAGACAGACTTTATTCACCTTTAAACTGTGCCCCAGGCCAGCATGTAGAAAGGATAGTGAGTGAGCAAGGCCTGGGAGTTGGGTTGATGAGTGACCCCAGCTTGTTGGGTCACTGTTGCTGGCAAAACAATCCAAAAGTCTCTAGAGTTCATCAGAGACTAGAGTTCATCTCCTTAGGACCTCCCATGTTCTGGGATTTGTGGGGCACAGCCCTTGTCTAGAAAGAACCCTAGATTCATCTTCAGTGTTGCATAAGAAAACCAAACAACCAATCAACTAACCCCTCCCCCCCAAAACCAAAAGACCAACCAACCAACCAACCAACCAAAAAACCCCAACCATACAAAAAAAAAAAAAAACAAAAAACAACCAACCAACCAAACAAACAAACAAAACAACCCAAAACCAAAAACCCAGTGGTAACAGAGGGGGTGACATGCAGGTCACAGCAGGGATTCTAGGTGTGCGTGGAGGTGATTGCCCACTTGGGAAAATCAGCTATTTGGGGACTTTTTTTGACAGTCACAACTGAGGGCAGGTGTTGCTGGGTTTAGAGGACAGAGTCGGGTATTTGTAAGCACCCCAGCATATAGAGGACACCCTAATAATAGGACAATACAGTCCCAAGGCCATTAGCGCTGAGCTCAAGGACGGGAGAGGAGGCTGCAGGCAGGCCCAGCAGTTTCCAACCCCTGCCTGCAGTGTGAAGGTCTGAGATCTTATTAGGAGTGAGCACAGATCTGGTCCCGGATGCCTGTAGGAACAGGGCTCTCAGCCAGGCTAATGCAGTGCTCAGCGGTCAGACTGACTAGGGGTAGAAACTGGTAATTGCTTTGAGTTCTTTTCCCAGATTCTAAGCATGCTATAGTGCCCTCTACCCTCCCAGCAGCAGTATAGCTCCCTCTACCCTCCCAGCAGTGGTATAGCTCCCTCTACCCTCCCAGCAGTGGTATAGCACCCACTACCCTCCCAGCAGTGGACGTGGACTATTGCCTCTGGCCACAAAAACTGTTCCCCCCAGGGGCTCAGGATAAGCTCTGGTCACCTGCTGTAGTGTGAGAGTGGAGTTCAGTAAACGCAGTCCTGAGCTAGTGTTTTTCCACGGCGATAGCTCAGTACTGGGCATGGTAGGTATCAGGCAGGTAAATCCTGCATTCCAAATAGAAGCAAGCTGGGTAAAAGGGTTGGTTTTTAGTTCTTTAGAGGAACAACAAGAAAACAACCCCAAATAGGCTCAAAAGAACAAAATTCTGGGATTTGCCAATTATTCTTTTATTTGCCTTTCTCCCACCCCCTAGCTTCTTCCTTTTTATATTTGTATTTAAATCTTAGGACTTCTCTTTAAAATGAGTTTATCCTGATTAGCTATTTTCCATAATATTTCCCTTAGTAAATGGCTCCAAAACATATAGACAATATCATCTTTACTTGACTCCCATATACGCCTTCAGATTAGAACCTCTGCCTTTATCTTCCTGCTTCCCTACTTGCTGACACGTGTAATTACATCTACCCATGTACCACTGCATCCACACATCTGTCCATTGCCACCCACCCACTCACCATCTGTCTACTCAGCAAACTCTCCACCTACCCATTCACCTACCTACACACCCACCCATCCATCCACCCACCCATCCATCTACCTATCTATCTGCCCATCCATCTATCCAGCTAACCATCCATCCATCCATCCATCCAGCTATCCACTCACTCATCTATACATCTATCCATCTATCTGCCTATCCATCCATCCATCCATCCATCCATCCATCCATCTGCCCATCCACCCATCCATCCACCCACCCATCCATCTACCTATCTGCCCATCCACCATCCATCCATCCATCCAGCTATCCATCCATCCATCCATCCACCCACCCATCTATCCATCTACCCATCTATCTGCCCATCCATCCATCCAAATATCCATCCACCCATCCATCAGCAAACACCTATAATGGCTGCTTTCAGCCCACAGAAATATTACCCAGACATATCTCCTTGGTGGACAATAGAATGAGCACAGATTATTAAGAGTAATTTGATTGTTGTATACAAAGTTCTAGGGGACCAAAGAGAAGGAATTGGCTAACTTGGGGAAGGAGAGTGTCAAGAAAATGTTCAAGAAGCTGGAATTCTCAGGACAGCTGTGAAGGATAAGCATAGGGCAGGGCCCAGCAGTTCTCTAAGGGAACAGATCATGGATGATGTAGGCGGGAGGTAATGTGGACAGGAAAGTCAGAACTATATAGTGACAGGCCTTTGGGAGCATCAAGGGATTTTCTGTAAGCCTCTCGCAAAAAAACGGGGTGCTATTGATGAGTATTATGGGGGCTCTGTGGCTTCAAAGCAACACTGCACATTGTTTTAAATTCCTCTGGTAGGTTTGGAGATCTCTGCTCTGGCTCTCAGGTTTGTTTCACAATTCTTAGAAACACCCAGGGAGACGCCACGACAGGCTGTGGTGCCTGGCTTGCAGCTAGGGGGGGAAGAGCCTAGAAGGCAGAAGCCAATTACATGAGGTAGAGAGTTTTGCACATGTGGCTGTCAAATCAGTTAACAAGTATATACAGGGGGTACCTACCATAACGGTGAGGTGTTTTGCCTTTGTAGTCAGTCTGATGGACCACATCATAAGTGGAAACCTCTCATATGCTGAGGTTGTTTAAAATGTGTCCCCAATTTCTCTGGTGCTCTACTGTAGAGGCAGAGCCTAGCTCCCCTCTCCTGGTGTGTGGGCTGAACATGCCGCCTCACTCTGATAAAGTGAAAGTGTGCAGTTTCAGAGACTCAATTAGAAAAGGCATCATGGCTTTTCCCTGTTGTCCTTTGAACTTCCTGCTTTGGGGAATGTTAGCTGGCATGTTGGGAAGACCCTGGGCACCCTTTATGGAGAAACTGAGAGACCTCCAACTGGTAGCCTTGGAGGGAGGCCGCCTAACATAGATCCTCTGATCTGGTCAAGCCTCCAGATGGCAGTTACAGGAGAAACCCCAGAGGCACAATGACACAGGCCAGCAGCTCTCAAGCCTTGATCAATGAGGCTGCCTTCAGCTACCAAGCTTTGGGGTAGGCTGTTGTGTAGCAAACTGCAATGTGTGCCCTTGAGCGAGTTAATCGGGTCTCCTGTGCCTCGGTGTCCTCCCCTGTGTACGGGGCTCTGCGTGGAGTCTGCATCATGGAGGAGCCATGAGGCTCTGTGAGTGAGGATGTGTGAGGCGCTTAGAACACACACACAGCCAGTGCTAGGGACAGGAAGGAGATCAAGTTCATGCCAAACAAATGGAGGACAGGGATCAATAAGCGACCATTGGCCAATGCTGCCCGTCAGCCTGAGGGTGGTCACTGAACTTCACTGGGAGGGATGTGGGGCAGGAAAGCCGTTGGACTTGGGAGCCAGTCTGGAGCAAGAGCGAGGTTGAGACATGTTCACACCCTGAAAATCTTTGTCCTGAGATCCGTCGGAGTAGGACTGCTTCCTCCTTGCCTGGACCTACATGTCCCAGCACACATAAGCCTTACAACCCCACCTCCACCACCCTTGAGATAGTCATGTAGCCTGGTGGCCAGATTCTAGGTTTAACTTCCTCTCTCCCTATAAGGACATATCCAGCAAGCACCTGGAATTCCTCTTCATGCAAATGAAGCATTCCCAGCACCCCAGCCCAGCCAAGGATGCACATTCTCCCCGCAAACGCCTATCCACTCCCTAAGGTTTATATGGCCCTTGTCATCCTCAGTAAGGAGAGCTGCTTCACTGAAAACCGTCTCCAGAGAAGGCTTCTGCACTCATGTTGACTGAGATCCTGTTAACCCACCCTCCGGGCTAAGCTTCATTCCTTCAGGTCCAGCCCAGAGTACAACGGTGCCTGGATATCCTAAGGGAAATAGCAGACCAGGGCCAGCAGAGGGACATTCTGTGCAGAGCAAGAATTGGACAAAGCCCAGAATCCTTTTGGTCTCAGTGATTCCTCATGGCCTTCTGCAGCGTTTCAGTACCTCACATGCACTTCGCTCTGCAGGCATGCCTTCGGGAATCCTGTGTGTCGATGCAGAACAGGTTCACCAAACTTCTGCATGTGTGAGGCAGCCCACACACGAGCATGTAATAGAGAGAAAACTTCTCTGATCAAAAGTTCGACTCACGACTCTTGCTCATTCCCAGCTGGTTCCCCCATCAGCTGGAGAAATGTTTAAACTGCTGCTTACTCATTTCCTTCCTTCTGGAGTGGGAAAGAGAGTTATGAAGTTTTAACCTGAGAAGAAATTTTTGAGGAAGCAGGCTTTCTCAAGACAACTTGGGTGACAGGTAGAGTCTAGTGTGTGGGGTGAAGGTTGGGTCCCTGAACTGTCCTGAACCAAGCCTGACTAGCCAGGGCCCAGGCAAGCGCTGGCTGCAGTGGACTCCGTCTCTTCCTCCCTCCCTCCCTCTTTCCCTCCTCTCTCTTCTTCCCTTTCTCCCCCTCTCTCCCTCCCCTCCCCATCCCCCCTTCCCCACTTCTCTTCTTCCCTTTCTCCTTTTCTCCCTCCCTCTCTTCCTCCCTCCAATCCTTATTTTCTCTTCCCTCCATCTCTCCTCTTCCCTTTTCTTCCTTCCTTCTCTCTCCCTTTTCTTTCCTTCTCCTCCCTCATTCCCTCTGCCCCTCTCTTCCCACACTTCTCCTGTGGACTCTGAGGTATAGAACATGGCGCCTGTTTCCTTTGATGAGTGTTGGGGATATTGAGAACCTGGTCTCACATCTTCCTTCACTGATGGGAAGGTCTCAGGTTTGCCTGAACCCCAGGGATTGCCCTGTCTGTGGCTCCCCTGTCCTGCGGGTTTCTCATTTCACAGCACCCCTTATTCAGATGGTCACTTGGTGAGGGATCATTATCACTAGGGATATATCAATTTCCTGTGATTGCAGGTAGGCAGGGGACTAACGAGTCAGAAACATAGCACAGGTCAAGAGGCAGTAGGTGTGAGACCAAGGTTTGACAAGACTGTGCTCCCATGAAGGCTTTCAGGACTCTTCCTTCCTTGATCTAGCGTTGGATGGCATCAGGTGACCCTTGTTGGCTGTGTCACCTACCTTCATGTGGCCTCCTCCTGTCTATGTGTCTCTAAGGACACTCTTTGGGCTTTTGGCTGCCTGCCATCCAGAATAACCCCATCTTGAGATCTTTAAGCTAAGCGAATCAGTGGATATGCATATCTTTGGGTGGTCACCAGTCAGCATGTTACAGATGGGGTGCTGTATTGTTACTGACAAGAGTAATTTTCTGTCCACCCAAGAACAGCTGAGGTATATTTCTTGGGGTGGATGAGCTGATTGTACCACCTGCCCTGGAGCCACCTGTCCCTGAAGCTGCTGGGAGCCCATGGGGAAGGCAGACAGGGCTGCATCAGAGAGCAGTGGGGTCATCTCTACCAGCCACTGGGGAACAGGCTCTGGTCAGGTTAGAACTTGAGTGTTCAAGCTTGATTTTTGTCTGTCTAGGTAAGCACAGCTTGCTTCTGCCTACAGTTTCACAGTCTCCAGCGACAAGCTAGGGAGGTGTTCCTGGAAAACCTCACCATCTGAATCACATCGTTTACATTATAGTTCCCTCAACTTTGTGTTCCCGGGGTGGGGGTGGGTGGGAAGGAGGAGTTGGCTGCAGGACACCATAAAAAGATGAACACACAAGCACACAGCAAGTGTACTGGCTGGTTGTGTGTCAACTTGACACAGGCTGGAGTTATCACAGAGAAAGGAGCTTCAGTTGAGGAAATGCCTCCATGAGATCCAACTGTAAGGCATTTTCTCAATTAGTGATCAAGGGGGGAGAACCCATTGTGGGTGGTGCCATCCCTGGGCTGGTAGTCTTGGGTTCTATAAGAGAGCAAGCTGAGAAAACAATAAGTAACATTCCTCCATGGCCTCTGCATCAGTTCCTGCTTCCTGACCTGCTTGAGTTCCTGTCCTGACTTCCTTTGGTGATGAACAGCAATGTGGAAAGTGTAAGCTGAATCAACCCTTTCCTCCCCAACTTGCTTCTTGGTCATGATGTTTGTGCAGGAATAGAAACCCTGACTATGACAACAAGCCTATACCTAAATAAATAAATAAATAAATAAATAAATAAATAAATAAATAAATAAATAAATCCTATTTGCACAAGAGCAGGAGTTCATGCCCCAAGTCTGGTCTCCCCATCATGACAATGGCTTTGAGTTCAGCCTCTGGGCCAGGGGAAGCTTCCTTCCTGAAGGATTTCAAACTTCTGCCTTTGAAAAAAACACATTTAGAGAGACACACAGCCCCGAGAGCTCCCTACACTCTCGTCTTTTCTTTATTTCCACTCCCCCCTCTCTATCCCTCCTCCCCCTTTCTTCTCTTCCTCATGGCCCACTTGCTTTTAGTAGCTTTCTTTTACATACCTAGGGAAACCCCTTTCAGCAGGTCTTCAGGTGTACTGTCTCTTTAAGGGTAGCAGTGGTATTAACTCTGCTCAGCACAGGACACAAGAGAAAAAAGTCAAGGTTGTCAGGAAGAAGAAAGGAAGACAGGGACCCAGATAAACCCAAGGAAGCAGAGGGAGGGAAGCCGAAGGGTGAAGGGTAAAGTCACCCAGCACTGGGCTAATGGTCTGAACCTTGCACATTTCTGAGGTGTCCCAGAGAAGGGACACTAAGTAAAGAGGGGCAGAGGGTGGCTTTTGCAGCTCAGGAGGAGCTCGCTGCTTGCAGTCCCTGCTGAGCTGGTGTGAGTTTTTCTGTCTGCCCAAGCTGCTCAGTGACAGAGGATGAATGTGTGCTTGGCCCTCAAGAGACCGAGACTAAGACTAGGCCCCAGAATACGCAGAAGTGTCTGCGTGCAGGGAGCATGCTCCAAGGCCTGCGCCCCCCAGTGGATGCCTGAAGCCACAGGTCACACTACATCACAAACATACAGAGTCACACACACCAAATGATACTGCTTATCTTGTAAGTCTAGCACAACGCGAGATTAATACCAATTCACCACACATCTGAGCCGACTCAACACTTACTTTTTAAATAATGAATATCTCAGTGCAGGTAAATTTTTATTGTCAACCTTATAGGTCTTAGAATCAGCTTGGGAGAGAGTCTCGATGAGGAATTGTCTGTATCAGGTTGAACTGTGGGCTGCCTGTAGGTGACTGTCTTGACAGTTCAGGTGGGCAGACTCACCCCCGAATGCGGGTGGTACAGATTCTTGGGCTGGGCCCTGGTGTGTGAAGAAGGCCAGCTGAAAGCAAGGAAGCAGTGATGTTTATTTTCTCTCTGCTTGTACCTTCCAGGTGCCGAGAGTTCAGGAGTGCGCCACCAACGCCCAGCGTACGTGGTGCTGGGAATGGAATCCCATGAGCCTCAGGAGTGGCAGGCAGACAAGCACCAGCTGAGTCACATCGCTAGCTCTTGGTGCCATCATTGCTAATACAAGGGTGAGCTGAACGCAAGCACTGTGATGCTGTGACATTTGATCTGAAGATCAGTAGCTGCTTAGTGGGTGGGTAGCATATATGGTGTGGGTGTTTTGGTCAGAGAGATGGTTATAAGGAAGATGGTAGACCTCATTATACTACTCAAGATAGCCAAGATGGCAGGAAGCTGAAACGTAGGCACTGCTTATTTCTAGACTATTCTATTTAATATTTTCAGAGAGTGGTTGACCATAACCAAAACCTAGGAAAGCAAAACCGTGTACCACAGGGGAATTGTTATAATGAAACTTTCCTAGTAACGGTTGTATTGGTTTCTCCAGGCGGCCATAAAAAGTGCCACAGATGGTGTGGCTTAACCCACAGAAGTGGTGTGCTCACATTTGCCCGGGGCCAGACTCTGAGGTCAAGTGGCTTGCTGTGTGGGGTCCTACTGAAGGCTGTGAGGAGGAGGAGTCTGAGGTAGGCTTCCCTCCTGGGTTCTGGTGGGTCCTTTAAAGGTTTATTTACTTATTATATGTATGTGAGTACACTGTTGCTGTCTTCAGACACACCAGAAGGGGGCATCGGATACCGTTACAGATGGTTGTGAGCCACCATGTGGCTGCTGGGATTTGAACTCAGGACCTCTGGAAGAGCAGTCGGTGCTCTTAACTGCTGAGCCATCTCTCCAGCCCAGGTGTGTGAGTGTTATACCCTGATCTCTCCCTTTGTTCTCACATGGGCTTCTCCCTGCGTCTGTCTGTCTGTACGAATGGTCTGTTTTCATAAGGACGCCAGTCCCTTGAGATTAGTGTGACTTTGGGGTGTGTCCTCGTGTTAACTAACTACATCTGCAATGATTCTATCCCCAAGTAATGTCCCATTCTTGGGTATTGGGAGTTGGGAGGACAGAGGTTGGCAACAGTGGTCGTGAGCTGTTTCATAGGCACAGACAGCTTTGAGGAACTGAGGCTCATATTTGTCACAGTCAATGCAGCCCAAACAGGAGGAACATTCTCCTTTGGCCGAAGAGAATCAGGTAGAATGAGGAAATACAGAGCTGAGGAGCTCTGAAGGGAGCTGAATTGTCTCGGGGAATGTGTTAGGACAATTGGCCGGTCATTTAGGAAAAAAAATGGAAGCTGGATGCTTTGCTGAGTCAGCTCGATCAAAAATCTCAGCCAGGAAAAACCAAAAAAACAAGAAGCAGAACACTAAACAAAAGAAAAAACTGGACTGGAGAAAGTGAGGGAGACTCATTTTGTTGTAATTAGCTAGGAAGAATAGAAAAGGCTCTCTGAGAGTTTCGTAAAAGTGGCCACATGAAGCAAAATGTCAATTAATCCTATAAAAATAAAATTTCCTACTGTCAAAGGATATAAAAAGTAAAATTCAATTATTAAAGAAACGTGTGAGGTGAAGGACAGACCATGAAAGATGTTTGCAGAGCGCATAGCTGGCAGGGGGCTGATTGGCTTTATGTCATGTCAATTAGATGAGATAATAATCCCCAAGAAAAACATGCAGACAGCAGCAAAAGACAGATATCAATATATTCCCAATTACGCTCCACGCAACACAAACAATATCCAGCTTCACCGTCTTATTGGCAAAGATGAATGCGTTGCGCATTTGCAGAGCGGCTGGGATGTGTATGGGCCGCTGTGGTTGCCTCTGGAGAGAGACCATAAACTGTCACAACGTTATACAGCTCGGAAATCTTTAAAAGCGGCGCACACAGCCCTTTTGAATCCCATCAATCTTCTGAGAATCTGCCCTGGGAGAGTCGGGGCTCATTGCAGTGTTGTTACTGAAAGGCGGTTCCCTAAGGTGGTCTTGCACAGCGCGGGCCCTACGTACATGTGCGATGTGGATGAGAAGAGGAGAGTAAAGAACTGACTCTACTCCGGGATACAAGGGAGGAGCAGTGGGGTTGAAGGGGAGGAGCGGTGGAGTTGAGGGGGAGGAGCGGTGGGGTTGAGGGGAAGGAGAGCTGGGGGTTGAAGGGGAGGAGCAGTGGGGTTGAAGGGGAGGAGCGGTGGGGTTGAGGGGGAGGAACAGTGGGGTTGAAGGGGAGGAGCGGTGGGGTTGAGGGGGAGGAACAGTGGGGTTGAAGGGGAGGAGAAGTGGGGTGGAGGGGGAGGAAAGGAATGATACAGGGAGCTGGCTACAGTGTGGCTCCCTGTGGGGTGAGAATGGGAGACAGAAGCTAAAAGGCCAACCAGTGACTGACCTAACTGGGATCCTTTCATGCCCAGGCACCAAACCCTGACGCAATTCCTGATGCCATGTTGTGCTTTCAGACAGGAGTCTGGCATGGCTATCCTCTGAGAGGCTCTTCCAGCAGCTGACTGAGGCAGAGGCAGATACTCATAGCCAACCATTGGACTGAGCCTGGGGACCCCTATGGAAGAGTTAGGGGGAGGATTGAAGGAGCTGAAGGGGATGGCGGCCCCATAGGAAGAACAACAGTATCAACTAACACAGACCCCTCAGAGCTCTCAGAGACTAAGCCACCAACCAAAGAGCATGCATGGGCTGGTCCGTGACCCATGGCACATATGTAGCAGAAGACTGCCTTGACTGGCCTCAGTAGGAGAGGATGTGCCCAATCCTGTAGAGACTTGATGCCCCAGGGAAGGGGGATGCTGGGGGGAGGGGAGGTGGGGGTGGGTAGGGGAGCAACCTCTCAGAAACAAAGGGGAGGGGCTGGGGTGAAGAACTTATGGAGGGGTGCCTAGGAAGGGGGGACATTTGAAATATAAATAAATGGGATAGTTTAATAAAAAAAGAAAAAACCAAAACAACTACAAAAAAACCAAAAACACATAATCAAGGTGTCTCTGGTGAAGGCAAACAGGCAATCCTACCTACAAGCCACAACTCTTTGGAGCCATTGTTAATAAGACCCAGTTGGGGGGTTTGGTGATTTGGGATTTGAGATTTGCCAAGGAGAGAGGTCTATCTTGTCAGTCACTGCTCATTGCTCTAAGGCTGTGGCCAGGTGTCATGTTAAGGGGGTGTTGAGTGTCTAAGGCTGAGCTGTTCTGGGAACCCGAGAGCCAGGTGATGACAGGGTATAACTCTTGGGCAGGAGACAACCAGGGGGGAGAGTAGCAGAGAGCAGTGAGGGAAAGATGCAGAAGTTCTGATGGTGAGAGGCTCAGTTAGGGACAACCATCCCCACGCCCTATCTAGAGCTGACCTTGTCACCCATGGCTGACTGCAGAGATGGACAGCCTGACTCCAAAGCCAGCAGGAAGCCTGCTTTCTCTCATGTTATATGTGTACATGATGTCATATGTGTGTGTATGTCACATGTGTGTATGATGTTATGTGTGTATGATGTCATATATGTATGGTGTCATATGTGTATGATGTCATATATGTATGGTGTCATATGTGTATGATGTCACATGTGTGTACGGTGTCATGCGTATGATGTCATGCGTGCATGATGTCATATGTATATGGTGTCATGTGTGTATGACGCCACATGCATGTATGATGTCATATGTATGCATGACATGAAAGTAAGGAGTATTATATAACAAGGAAAAGACACTTGGGAAACAGGAGATGAGGTTGGGGCAGGAAGAACAAATGTCTCATTCTCTCTGACATGAAGAATATAATGTGTGCACACACATGTATTCATGTGTGTGTTCTAGCTGAAGGGGACTATATGAGGAGCAATACTGAGAAGAAGAGGAGGGGGACAAGGGATGGTAAGGGGTGGTGGTGAGTATGAACAAAGTATAATGGTGTTCATGTGTGTGTGTGTGTGAATGTGTATGCACATATCTGCATGTGTGTAAAAATGTCATGATGCAGGGCTAGAGAGATTAAGAGCACTTGCTGCTCTTGTGATGGATCTGGGTACAGTTCCCAGCACCCACTTTGTGGCTCGTAACTGCTTGTAACTCCAGTTCTGGGGATCTGGTGCCCTTGCCTGGACTCTGCTGGCAATTGCACACACAGGGTATTCATACGTATACTCAGGCATCCACAAACACATAAAATTAGAAACTATTTTAAAACTTTATATTAAATGTCATAATACTCCCACTGGTTTACAAGCCAACTAATAAAAACACACCACCCCTATTTCTTTCTGAAAACAAACTAACCTGTTAGTGTGTTTATAGAAATCTACTGCACATTTTGAAGCAATTAACGGGGGGAAGGGGGGAGGCGGTGCATGCTATCATGCAGACAATAAGAGAATATACAGTGATGCATGTCACGCATGTTTCAATAGGAAGAGAATACCTGGTGACATATTCAAGCCACCGTGTGCATTGGTTCTGCCTGTGTGGAGGAATGAGCCCTGGGGGAGGGGATTTTCATTCTACGCTCATTTGTGCTATCTCAGAGGCTACCGTGTGCAAGCGTGACTTTTTGTCTAACAATATCAGAACTAAAAGTAGAAGAATGAGCACAAAACATTTGGTCCTGCTCTATAGCCAAGAAGGGTTTGTTGGAAGCAGCCCATGCATCCTTTCATGTTTAGCCAAGGATGGTGACAGGGAAGGCCGGTTGCTTCAGACTGAGGCAGACTTGACCAGCGTGAGGGCACTGTGCTGGGAAGGGAAGGGGCTCCTGTGATTTTGAACTTGGTCTTTCTGACCTGTGACCCACATGCTTGCTCTCCTGTGGCAGGCGCTAAGCATGAGACACCTGGAGATGGGGATATGTGCACTGCTCGCTAAGCACGAGACGCCTGCAGTCGGGGACATGCGCATTGCTGGTGGACTCGGCTTGTTCCTCACATTCCAGGCCGCGGACCTGACAGAGGTAGAGAACTACTTGGACATGAACACTGGTCGATGGCTCCTTGGTGGGAGAGCCAGCAGCTTTCCCTCAAGGCACACAAAGGGGAACTCCTGAGGGATGCTACCCCTGGCTTCCAGGGCAAGTGAGGACCTGAGTGTTAGACAGCTGTGCACAGGACTTTCTCTTCTCTTCCTGCTCCAGCCTTTTGACCTCAAGACCCATGGCTGCCACTGGAGGCCTGTACAGACCTGCAAGGACTCCTGAGGCTGGGGCTGGCTACTTCTAGCACTTAGGGCAATGGTGTCAGGCCCTGATAGCTGCTCTCAGAGCTGGCTTGGGTCAGGACAGCATGGCAGAGGCTTTATAATTTGCAGTGCCTGGACTGGGGCAACCCTGCTGAGAGGAGGCAAGAGGAGCAGCTATGGCTCAGCTAATATCTCAGCCATGTGTTTGGGTCTGTAGCCCAGGATGGATGTTCCCAATGATGGAGGAGGGTCATCCTTTAAATGGCAGTATAACTAGGCATGCATCTCCTAACTGAAGCCAGCTACCTTGCAAACGATGGCAGACATCCTTTTCCATCACTGTGATGACTGGGTAGAAGTTTGTCTCTGAGTCCTGGTATCATTGGGCAGAATCCTCAACTATTTTATCTTCAGTGCAGACCAGGCTGCAGGTTGTTGGAAGTGGGACAGGTACACTGGCACCTCACTCCAGACAGCTGCCCATTTGACCTTTCTCCTTTGATTTATAGCCCTGGCTCCCTTGCTTTCTGTGAGAAGTGCTGGTGCTCTCAGTGCAAGCCCTTCCTCGGTGTTTTCTGCTGGAAGACACAGGCTCTGCCTACCCTATTAATAGTCTGAGGTCACAGTACAGTACATGATCTTGGATACATTGACACTTCACTTTTCCTTGGGGAAGGGGCTGGGGACAGGGACCCATGAAGCCCAGGCTGGCCTGACCCCTCTGCCTTCAATGTAAGTGTGTGATTACATGTACAGACCACCACAACTGGCTGACATGCCCCCACTGTGTGTGTGTGTGTATGTGTGTGTGTGTATGTGTGTGTGTGTGTGTGTGTGTGTGTGTGTGTGTGTGTGTGTGAGAGAGAGAGAGAGAGAGAGAGAGAGAGAGAGAGAGAGAGAGAGCTTATACTTGGAGGTCATGAGATGACCTTGAGTATCTTTCACACCTTCCTACCCTCCTTTTGAGACAGGGTCTCCCACCAGTGGCTTGGAATTCACCGAGCAGCCTGGGCTGTCTGGCCAGGGAGCTCCAGGGACCCTCCCATCTCTAGTTCCCCAACACTGAGATTACAAGTGTTCCCCACCTTGCCTGGCTTTTTAAAAATGTATGTGCTGGGAATTGAACTCACATCTTTATGCATGCAAGGCAGACTGAGCCACCTCCTGGACCTTCTGTCACCATGGCAACTTCTGTGACTGCATTTGTCCCCTCATTTTAGGGTTTGTAGTCACAGATCTTTGATGGGTAAAGTTGGTAGACCAAGTCCTGCCACCTGAGAGCAGGGGTGTCCATTTGGCCTGACTTGTGTTAGGTATAAAGTGCATGAGAGACACAGAGACCTTTCAGCCTGGGATTAGTTGGTGGGCAGTTGTGTCTTTTTCTTATGGGGATAATCTCAGAGCCAAAGTGTTCTAACATCTTTGAATTTTACATGTGTGGCTCCCAGCTCTTCTTATCAAGGGTCCACCAGGAGAGAGTTGCCAGCTAATTAGGAGAGAGTAACCACTTTTGCTAGGTTGACATTTTTAGATGTTTGAACCATCTGCCGTTTCATGGGTGCCTGGGAACTCCAGGTGCTCCAGGTGTGCCAGTGTGTCAGACGCAGCCTCTTTGGTTTAATTGTGTCTCTCAGTTCAGATTCCAAGCCAGGCTTCTTATTTCATGTCCTTTGAGACACCTCAAGGCCAAGCTGAGCAGATACCACATCAGACACAGGACCTGAGGTCCAGGGAGATCTTACAGCCGTGACTGTGAGAGACACAGCTAATAAGCAGGAGGGTTGGGACTCTCTTGTGAAGCTGATCCTGGCTCAGGGCTTTCCCTAGCGATCTCGTGATTATTTCTCAGACCATTGCAATGTGGACAGGGCAACGGCTAGCCAGGCTGGTTCTGCGACTTTGATCTCTGATGGCTGCAGGGTTGGGAACGAGCGTGCAGGAGTCAGTGAGGTGCCAGAGATTATTTGCTAATAAGACATGTCTGTCAGGATACTTGTCTGGAATCCAGACTTTCTGGCTTAGATTAATCGATGCATGATACAACTGTTTTATTATACCCAAATATAATATTTGGTATATCAAATATATCAAATGTAATATGATATATTTGATATATGATATAATATAATATAATATGATGATGATTTCTATTATGATTGTCACCATGAACAAAGATCACGAGTTCTCTTCCTCCTTTAACATTTTATTTTACATCATGAACCTGACATGACCTGAGCTTAAGAGACTCCTTAAATAATTAATTGATTATTTAACCTATTGAGACACCACCTCAATAAAAGACCTTCCTTTCCAGTACAAGGTGGTGTGTTTCAACTCAAGTTTGATCAATTCATGATGTAATTATTTTGAAATATATCATTTACACATGACAAACTATCTGCTAGTATTATGCTGTGTTGTCATTATGAACTATTCAGTATACGGAGGTGCCCCCCCCCTTCCTCTCTTCCTCATTTTCCTGCTCTATGTGGACTTGATTGTGATTGAGTTCCCTTGATATGCAGGGGTGACTAGTCCTGGTCCCCCTGAGGCTACCAAAGTCTACAGAGGCACATGCCCCTAAATAACGTAGACTGGTAGAGTATTTTCATATAAGTGATGCATCTTTTCCTACATACTTTATATAATAGATTATGTATAATACCCAGTGCAAATAGCTATATGGTCTTGTTTTGGGAATGAGCAGAGGAATGGTCTGTGTATGTTCAGCTCCTGTCCATTTCTTTGTTATTTTCCATCTGCAGTTGGTTGAAATGTGGATGTGATTGTCAGACAGACCATTCATTCCCCTTTATGTTTAAGATGGGAGAAGCTCAAGGGTGGCCTTCCAGAAGACCTCAGTGGAATGAATGTCTGTTTTGCATGGAGATGAATGAGTACTGTGTGGGGCTCCTATAGTTAGTGGCTGTCGGCAGTCGGCAGAGCTAGGGAAAAAGGAGCTTGCCTTGGGAGAACTGCAGATGTTTGAACTTGCCAGAGGCCCGAGAGGGTCTTCCTGAGGTCTAGGTCTGTGCCATGTCCCTGGTCCAGTTAACCCACAGCTGCAGTGGGTTGTGGATGTGAATTAAAGACTGCTCAGGTTTCTTACTCTTCCAGATAAGAGAACTGACAGTGGCAGAAATGGACCAAAGTGATATGTCCCTGGGAAAGACTATACTTTTCAGTCTCTAGCCACAGCAGCCTAGGGCAGCACCTTTGAGGAAGAAGGAAAGAGATGGGGGATTGTGTGTGTGTGTGTGTGTGTGTGTGTGTGTGTGTGTGTAGGTTTGCCAGACGAGAGAGCCCCCACCATAGGGGCCCACTAGCTAGCTATGAGTCAGAAAAGAGTTCCCTGGGATTATCAGACCCCAGTGGGTGTATGACAGGACCTTTAAGAGTAGCTATTAGGGCTTTATTCACTGACTTGAAGAGAGTGATGTCCCCCAACATGGGGACTGTAATGACCTCAAATCACACTCTCTTATCTAAGTGTTAAGATGATGTAAGGCCAATGTGGTTGGTGAGTTTGGTGTGTCACAAAACTGGTTCTTAAAGATTTGCTTTCTGCAGCCTACACGGCCCCTGGGAGCTCCTGGGGAAGGTGGGAAGTATGGACATACAGGGACGGAGTGTCATAGAAAAAGACTTCTGAAGGGTTCCCTCAGGCATTTTGTTCTGCTCTGATTCATCGTTTGGCCTCTGGCTTGGACAAGTCTCAGGAGCAGCTAGAGCCTGCTGCTCAAGACTCACAGTCCCTACTTTAACTTTGCTCAGTTTTTGGCAAGAGTTAAACCCTAACAATGTCAGCAGGGTGAGGTGGGACATAGCCGGAGCCACTTGGCAGGGGTGGGATTGCTGTTCTTTGGTTCTGACAGGACTTTGTACTTTGGGACCATTGCTAATAGGTACATACACCAGAGTAGTCAATCTGATAACCGAGATGGCCACATGACTGACAGGAGGGTTAGACACACAGATCGATACAGAGAACGAAGAATGCAGTAGATTCCTAAAACTGAGGGATCTGACCACACCTCCACAAATGCCATGCAATTAAAAACTTAGAGGCTATTTTTGAACATTTTTGTTGAGAGTTTGATTTTTCAGTTGAGCACTGGGAAGGAGCCAAGGGAAGAAACAGCAAGCTCCTGTTTGTGGCCTTGAGAACAGCCTTGAGTACCATGGGAGGGTACGATGGGTGTTTATAAGAGATGAGACATTATGGAAGGTGGCTGGGTAATTGAAGTGTGCCCTTGAGGGTGGAGGGGAGAGGTCCCTCCTATATCCCCTGCTTTGTGGTTTGTGCAGTAAGAAGTTATACTTGGCACATGGAGCCACCCCACAACACCCAAAGCAATGACAGCTGATGACGGGCCCAAATCTCCAAAACTGTGAGCTGAAGCAAACCTTATTTCTTTACAATTCATCCCTTTGAGTATTGCATCACAGTGACAGAAAGCTGGCTAACTCAGTTTGCTACCCAAGCAATGACTAAGTCAATACTGAGCTATGACAATACTGTTGCTGCTTTTGATTAATACATATTTAGATAATGGTAGTGTGATATCATCTTCTACAAGAAATCATGGTTGGCTGAGTAAAAGTCAAAGGAGCCTATAGGATGGGCTGTGACAGATGAGTCCACAGACAGGAGCCTTAGGAATACTGGGAAATAAAAACCATGACCCAGATGGGGCAAGACGCACCTTGTGGATCTGGGCCTTGCCAGGCAAGTGTCTACACCCACCTCAACATCTTTATATTAGATGAGCGCTTGTCTCTGAGGATCTGCAGCCTCTTAGACAATTGCTGTCAGGAAGGGGCTGTGGGAGAAGTGGGCCACCCAACGAGATCGATAGATCAGAATGTTCAGTATTTGATGTCAGGACCGAAGTGCAAACACCACTGGATGAGTTTGAGCAACACTCTTCAGACCTGTGGGCAACAGTCCCAGCAGAGGCTGTCCCAGTGACAGACAATGTCCTTCCCGCCAGTGGCTGTCTCCTGTAAGTCTTCCTGGGTGTTCCTGCAAGGTGAGGAAGATGGCTCTGGAGTCCATACCCTGCTGTATTTGTCTTGTTGGCTCTCTTCAGGAGTTCTCCTCACCCATGCACAGAACTCCTCTACCTTCTTGCCCCTGAATGATTTTGCTTGCTATTGTGCTCTTAGATACAGGGTCTCCTGTAGTCTACAGTGGCCTTGAACTTGCTATGTAGCTGGGCATGACCTTGAACTTCTGATCCTCCTGTTTCCACCACCCAAATCCTGGAATTTGTGGTATGTGTGTCTACACCCTCCTTCTAGAAGCCTCTTTTTTTTTTTTTTTTTTTTAGCAGTGGGAGACTCACACATTTAAATACAGAGGGGGAAAGTGGGCAGCTTTGGAAGGGACAGTGCAGCTTTAGTATTCTTAGTACTAGGAGACAGGAGAAAGAGCCAATAAGAAGCAGTCAGTTATTTACTGGCGTTTACCAATTGCAGGCACAGTCCTATGCTCAGCTGCAGAGATCAGGCTGTCTGTGTCAGTTTCAGTAGAATATGGGGACTGATGTGGAGGCTAAGGACCCCAGGTAACCAGGGAAACACTGGGTCCCTCTACGATTATCCTGGTTGATCCAGAAAGAATGTAAGCAGTTCCAAGGTATCATGGGATGAACTGTCTCCCCCAAATCTATACATTGATTTGTTTGGGGGATGAGACTGTAAGAGTAAGGAAGGTTGAGTGGTCATAAGGGCAGTGGAGGGAGCTGGCCCAGTAGGTTGGATGTCTTTATAGGAAGAGGAGGGCAATGGGAAGCCTCATGTCAACATGTCAAGCCTCATGTCAACATGTCAAGCCTCATGTCAACATGTCAGAGGAAGGTTCTTTGTGAGGTCATGGAGAGGAGACATCCCCGAGCTACGGAGGGAGCTCCCACTAGGAAAGAACTGGACGGCTCCACCATCTGAGACTCCCCGTCTCCAGACTTTGAGGACATAGATGTTGTCAAAGCCACCCAGTTGTTGATATTCTGTGATGGTGACCCAAGTGAGTGAGTGTCCACAGCAGATAAAACAGCAAACGAAGGTGGTACTTAGGAGAGAAAACTCTCGGGGTAAGCTCCCCCAAACCAACCAGAACTGAAACGTCATAAGGATAAGCAGTGCAGCAACCCCAGATGGCTGTCCCTCCAGTCTGACGCTAGCCTAGCTCTGACCACAAGGGAGCTCACAGTATCTGCCACTTCTGAGGAAGCTGGCTGTGGTCAGAGCTAGGACACAAAGCAACAGGGATGGCTGGGATGGGGTCAGAGTCAGTTCCCCTGTATCAGGCAGCTCAGTGAAGATCTTCCCATTGTGTTTCCGCTGTTTTCTTGGATGACAATTGTTGAACTTTTTTTTTTTTTTAAATCACTTCTGATTTTATCAGCATGCTCTAAATATCATAAGCAAAATTAAGAATATAAATCTTGGTTTAGGTTATTTTCTAAAATAACTTTAGTTTTTGAGAACCTTTCAATTTTTTTTTCAGAAAATATTTGGGAAAATTGTTCATTTTATCTGAGAATTAGTCTTCAGTTGTCTATCTATAAAAAAATATGGAACACTTCACGAATTTGCGTGTCATTCTTGCGCAGGGGCCATGCGAATCTTCTCTGTATCGTTCCAATTTTAGTATATCTGCTGCCGAAGCAAGCACCATTGTTGGACTTTTGCTTGCTCTTCTTTGGGTACCAATGTGGGCCAGCCATGCCCTGGAAGGATGGAGAAACCATGGGGCAGTCTCTTGCTGTGCTCTCCTAAAGACTAGAGGCAATGGGTGTAGGATTTCCCCATGAAGAGTTTCTAGAGGGCTGTGATTTTAAATATTTTCATTACAGGGAGTGGTGGGGATTGACCCTAGGGTCTCATGAATGCTAGGGATGTGCGAGGTAATCTACACCTGGTTTAGCTCAGGGATGTGTGCTTGGCAGAAATCGGGCTCTTCTAAAATAGCTTTTGCTGTTATAATCTGAGGGATCTGGTAGGAAGGCTTGCTCATCATGGCTTGTATCAGGTCTGGGCTTCTAAAGAGCAGTTATGACTTAGAGGTACAAGGAATCTCCATGTCTGTCTGGAGAGCTGGAGCTAGGATGACCCAAGGTGAGTCCTCAAAGGGTGGGGACATCTGAGGACAGGGAAATGTTGGGCTAGTTTGAGCATCACACGTAAGTAAAGGAAGCAGCAGATTATAACCACCGAGGGCAAGAGTCATGTTGATATAAATACAGAGACAGTGAAGCAGAAGGAGGAAAGAACCGTCAAAGCTAGGCCAGAAGAGATGCGCAGTCAGGTGAAGGCTACCACTTGGTGACCCACGTAGCCCATGTGGGCTCTGTGAACCTCTAATGACGTTCAAAGAAGCTTTTAGGGGAAGCATGGAATTACCCAGGATATTGCCTCCATCTTGAAGTATTTACTGAGATGGTGGCCTATACAAAGTAAGAGACAACAATCTGGCAGAAAAACCCTTCACCAGCTGTCTTAGGGTTTTATTGCTGTGAACAGACACCATAACCAAGGCAAGTCTTATAAATGACAACATTTAATTGGGGCTGGCTTACAGGTTCAGAGATTCAGTCTATTATTATCATGGCTGGGAACAGGACAGCATTCAGGTAGGCATGGTACAGGAGGTGCTAAGAGTTCTCTATCTTCATCTGGCGACTGCTAGGAGAAGACTGGCTTTCAGGCAGCTAGGATGAGGGTCTTAAAGCCCACACCGACAGTGACACACCCACTCCAACAAGGCCACACCTACTCCAACAAGGCAACACCCACTCCAACAAGGCAACACCCACTCCAACAAGGCCACACCCACTCCAACAAGGCCACACCCACTCCAACAAGGCCACACCCACTCCAACAAGGCCACACCTACTCCAACAAGGCAACACCCACTCCAACAAGGCCACACCCACTCCAACAAGGCCACACCCACTCCAACAAGGCCACACCTACTCCAACAAGGCCAACACCCACTCCAACAAGGCAACACCCACTCCAACAAGGCCACACCCACTCCAACAAGGCCACACCCACTCCAACAAGGCAACACCCACTCCAACAAGGCCACACCTACTCCAACAAGGCCAACACCCACTCCAACAAGGCAACACCCACTCCAACAAGGCCACACCCACTCCAACAAGGCAACACCCACTCCAACAAGGCAACACCCACTCCAACAAGGCAACACCTCCAAATAGTTGCACTCCCTGGGCCAAGCATATACAAACCATCACACTAGCCTTGAAGGTAGCATGGCTCCAGATAGGAACAACCAACACCCATGCCTCCTAGTACAATGTCTGATGTGGGCACAACATCTTTTCCAGAAGTAATGGCTGGTATGAGCACAGCTTCCTTTCCATTGACTTCATTCACACACATTCTAACAAATGGTTGACTGTGCTTTCCTTAGGTTTCCTCATGAAGATACCATGAGAAAAAGTCAGCAGCAAGAAAGATGAAGAGAGGATGAGAGGGCTCCACAGGCGACAGAGCATAGAGAGTGCTGAGGGTTCCTTAGCCTGCGAAAGAGACTACTGAAGAAACGAGCAAAGCCCAAAGAAAGCACCGTGGAAAGACAGGAGAGTCAATAGCAGAGAACCAGGTTTGTTTTCCAACCAAGATCTCCAGTAGTAAAAAATGAGTTTTGTTTTTTTTTTTCCAGGCATGTCCAGATGTGCTATTTAAGAGCTTGTCATTCAAGATCTGGGGTCCTTGTGAACTCAGAACCTGCCATGTGTTCTTTTGCTAGTGTCTTAGTGTCTTTTCTTTTCTTAAAAATATTTTATGTATCTCACGTGTGTAGGTGTTTTGCTTCCTTGTATGCATGTGCATCACCTATGTGGAGTGTCTGAAGAGCCCACAGAAGGCGTTGGATTCCCTGGAACTGGACTGGAATTATGGACTTGTGAGCTGCCTTGTGGGTGCTAGGAATTGAACCCAGTCCTCTGGCAGAGTAGCAAGTACTCTTGACTACTGACCCATATCTCTGCCCTGTCTTAGTGTTTCTATTGCTGTAATAAAAACACCATGAACAGAAGCAGCCAGGGAGTAAAAGGTTTATTACAGCTTACAGCTCCCAGCGCATTTTATCACCAAGGGAAGTCAGGGCAGGAACTGAAGCAGAGGCCATGGAGGGGTACTGCTTACTTCTTGCTCACAGGCCATTCTAGTAGGAGCATTTTTCTCAATTGAGGTTCCTGCTTCCAAAATGACTCTAACTTGTGTCAAGTTGACATAAAACTAGCCAGCATAATTAGTGGCCAGAAAATTTGAATAGTGTCATTTGGATGCTGTGTTGGCAGTAGCTGTTTTGAATGATGAGAGGTATTGCCAATGCATTCTTAGAGGATCAAAGGATTGGGTATTGCTAATGCATTCTTAGAGGATGGCTTTCTGCACAGATAGTGTCCATGCTGGCACATACAGATCAAAGCTTGCAGTGGACATGGGATTCATTATTTCATTTTTATGTTTTACATTTATTTGTTTTATATGTATGAGTTTCTGCCTGTATGTATGTATGTATGTATGTATGTATGTATACTAAATGCATGCCTGGTGTCCTTGGAGGGGCAGAAGAGAACATTGGACCCCTGGAACTCAAGTTGTGGATGGTTGTGATCCACCATGTGGGGTCTGGGAATTGAACCTGCATCCTTTGTGAGAATAACAAGCATTCTTAAATGCTGAGCCATCTCTCTGGCCCATAAACACTAATTTAAGGCAAAGGTGACAGAAAGAATGCTGTCACTAATGACTAACAGCCGGCCGGAGGGTCCTCAGCCTCCTAGAGAAACTGGGGGTGCTGGCAGAGAGGGTTTGGACAAAGAATGGCTCTCTTGGGGTAGGATGAAGTTGAGATTTTGAGACTCCAAAATGAACAAGGGCTGAGAATAAATGCTACTTGGAGAGGAGCCAGGGAGCTTGAAGTTGGCGGAGCGGTTTCTGTCCAAAGAAACAAAAGCAAGTCAGAAAGGGAAGGGACCAGTGCAAAACCCCATTAAAACCAAATGTCCGTGTTCTTTAGTCTTGTCCTTTGCAAATGCAATGTTAAGAAGAGGACTGTTTACTGATGGGGCCCGCTTCTGCATGCAAGCTTGGATTGCCAAGCTCTGCAAAAAGGTCATGAGCTTCTGTTTCCTGTTAGATTTCCACTCAAAGGAGAAGTGCAAGCATAAATGGTTTGGGCTCTTCAGGCTCAGGCAAGCCTCCTCCTCCAGCTGCACTGCCTGCTGGGTCTCAGCCCTGATCAGTAGGATGTGCTGAGCCGGGGAGGAAGCTCCTGTTCTTCCCAGGCACCCCTGCGTGTGGGGTACTACTTTGCATTGTATTGTACTCTGGTTTTTGTTTTTTTTTTGTTTTTTGTTTTCAGAATAGGGGAAAGCTAAATATGGCTTTGACATTCTTTAAAGGGTTGGGAAAAAAGTCTCAAGAAGAATAATCCTTTCTGACACATGAAAACGATAATAAGTAAAATCTCATCAGGACACAGTCCTGTTCGTTTTTCTCCCCTTACTGCCATGTTAACATTAGTTAACAAATAGTTATGGCAGAGGCTGTCCCCAGTAAACATTTACTCTCTGGCTCATTAGAGAGAAGACTTCCAAAGTGCTCTCCCCCTCCCCCCGAGTTCTGAACTGCTAGCCCCTCAAATATGGGGCTGATTCTCTCTATGCACAGCAGAACCAGGTGTAGAGATCTCACTGAGGATCAAGCACAGCTGAACCTTTTTTTCCTGTTCAGAATGGTCTTGTTAGGGGGATGGGGGTTGTGGTTCAGTTTGTAGATTGCCTGCCCAGGATGCATGAAGCCATGGGTTCAATCCCCAAGTTTTCATTAAGTGGGTAAGATGGTCTACTGCTGAATCCTGAATGGCCATGTAGAAGGGACGGTGTGACATGATTTCCCTTCCCTGGAACAGAGACAGCAAGGTGTGGGCCTCCATGAGTGTTGATGGTTGCTAGGCGTGAAGCCTGTGTGTGTGTGTGTTGCTGGGCATGAGGCTTGTTTTTACTTCATGTCCTTCCTTCGGTTAATATTCTCCCTGTCAAGGTCATTGGGGAATGTCCACTCTGTCAAGATTAATGGCTCCATGATAATCAGAGACAGCACAAATCCAGGAATTGAGACTGTATCTAATGTCTCAGCAAAATGGTAGAATGATGTGACCTTCAGGACAGCCTTTAAGGCTGTGGGAAAGAACTCTGAAAACATGAGTTCAAAAATATATAATTTCTCAACTATGTAAAATATAAGGACACAATATGAATTATATGAGGGGCTTTACAGACCTAAAAGAACAGACTCCGTGGCTCTGTGAGACAGCTTGTCAGAAAGATACAAAGGCAGGCAGATTCCCAAGTTCAAGGTTAGCCTGGGACAGAATGAATTTAGGTCCAGGCATGGTTGGAATGGTCATCTCAGGATGGGATCCAACCCAGCTAAATTTATTGTTTGTGCCTACAAAGGCAGGTAGATCACTGAACTCATTGGCAATGTTAAAAATGTACTTGCTGTCTTTCTAAGAATCAGGGGGCTGGGGTCATGGGATGCTGATTTGGGGGACCCGAGAAAATGATCAAATTGATGTAAATAAAAGACAGGGCTTTTGGTCGACAAGAGATGAGCTATCCAGAGAGTTTTTAGAATTCTTTTTCAAGTAAGAGAGAGCTGTCTCGAGCAGAGAGGTGCCTGGAAAGCTACCTCGAGCAGAACACGGGCTGCCAGCTTGTACCTAACGATTTGGCTTTGAGTTTTCCCCCCAGCCCTGATGCTCCCAAACTCCCTTTCTCTTAGGAGCCCCTCTCCAAGCTGAGGCTGGTCCTTGGCAGTGCACACCTGTATTCTCAGCAAGAAGACTATAAACTCATGGCCATGTCACTTTCTTCAGTGACTTAGCCATTGATAAGTTGTCTGTGCTTTTGTGAATAACTCCCTCCATGCCCATGCAGGTGTCCTAGTTAAACATGGCAGGACACACAGGAAGCAAGACATAGGAAGTAGGAGAGGGACTTGGTGGGAAAAGAGAGTTTCGATGGGTGGGAAACAGGAAACAGAAAATGTAACAGGGGTAAGAAGAGCTAAAATTCCTCATGTACATGTATAAAACCCAGAAATAAAAGCACAGAGTTAGGAAGGGAATCAGAAAACAAAATAAAGGTTTGTTATGCTAGCGTAACATATATGTATGTTTAAAAATGTCATATTATATACAATAAATACAATTTTCCTCTATTAGGTAAAAGTAAAATTCCTAGATGATGATGGAGGCTTGGGTTTCTGTCTTTACTGTCATCGCTGCAGTGGGAGGGACGAGTGCAGATGGCCTTTGATTTCAGGGTAGAAACTTATGTGTAGACCTCCTGCCCACACCTTGTCTCCCGAGAAGCTCACTTGTTAGGACTTGGTAGTAAATTTAGACGACATCAAAAGCCTCTTAGTGCATGGGAGTAGAAGGAATGGATCTCTAAGGGCCACTGCTCCCGCAGCCTGGCCTCCCGACCTCACCAGCCTTCAGTGGACAATGAGTCCATTTTCAAACAGTAACATGTCTCTCCATTCTGTGAGACCTTGCATGGAATTCTGAGACTGAGGGCTAGGGACAAGTTCACCTTTTGGATTTCTGTTTCCGACAATCTGTTCATGTCAGATGGAGCTTGTGAACACATCTTGATTCCTGAGTAGGGAAAGGACTCGGCAGAATTTCGAGCAGCAACACATCGCAGGCCTTTATCATTGCTGCGGGAATGCCTGGCAGCAGCAACTTAAGAGAGGGAGGCTTTATTCTGGATCATGGTCTGAGCGGGAGCAGTCCGTCTTGGACAGAAAAGCATGGCTAAGTTTGTGGCAGCAGAATCATGTGGCCGAGACACCTCCTATCTGAGCAGATCAAGGAAGCAAAGAGCTTTGACTAGAAACAGGGCCAGACTGAAAAATCTCAAGGTTGTCCCCAGTGACTCATTTCTTTGGCTAACCTGAAAGTTCCACAGACTCTCAAACAGTACTACCACAAGCTATAGACACCAAGTATTTAACCCATGAGCCTATCAGGGCCATATCTAAACCATAACCTGCGAGCCTATCGGGACCATATTTAAACCACAAGAACAATTAATGTGAGCACCATGGCAGCTCACATAGAAGAAGGCTAGGTGCTGCCTGGCTTCTGGTGCATACGGCCAGTGAAAAGGAGATATCACAGGTCTGAGACACACTCAGAGAGGTCGGACCTTGTTTATAAGAAATTACTGATTCTATCTCTTTTATTGGGCACTGATCATAGGCCAGATTGTAGTCCTTGCTGAAAATAGAAGACAAAAGGCAGCTTTTATCTTGGTAGTCAGATGGCGCCACCCACGTGTGGTCTGTCACCTCTATGGGAAAGCATCAGAGGCACAGGAAGGACTTCTGAGTCTGCCAAGCCCTCCAAAAGGCTCACTGGGGGCTCACAGTTATCACAAAGGCATAGAGGGGACAGGCAGACCTCGTGCCACAGTAGGTATGAGGGTGGATGTGAGCCAGGCCACAGTGGACTCAGGGCTCGTGGCTTGTGTGTGGAGCAGAGTGGAGGACAAGGTGTCAGACAGGTCACACATTAGGACATGCAAGAGTGGTTGTTTTTCCTTCTATCTCCACTGAAGTGGCTAGGGATGTGGGGTTAGAGGATAAAGAAGAGGATTTGTTTCAAAGTTTGTTTTGTGTGGTGTGGAGGGGGACACCCCAAATAAGGAGCTAACATCTGTGAGACTATCTTCGGAAGATGTGGACTTCAAATATTGGAGAGGTGAGGGTGGCTGGGTATGAGAGACAAGTATGGGATCGTACGGACAAGCTCAACCAGGGCCACCATGTGTGGGTTGTTTACTGTACACCCGGTATCTGAGAGGTGTAGATTTATGTCGTTATAACTCGAACTGTCCAGCAGGTGGCAGTGGAGAGTCCAGAGAAAGCCTGCCTTCCTCTTCGCATCAAGAAGCCCCATGAATGAGCTGCTGCAGCTCAGGGCTTGAGGAGTTGTTGGTCCCCAAAGAATTAAGCAAGTGAAGAACAGAGGGAGGGATGGCTGCCAGATCTGCAGCCCAGGAAGCTGAGAGACCAGAGGTCCCTTCACTGGGGTGTAGAATATCTGGGGAGTGGGGAACATAGGGCTGGGGTAGTAATGGGACTAAAAGCCACCCTGATGGAGAGGGAAACTGAGAATGGGTGTCTAGTCTGCCGCTCAGTGGGAGCCACCTGAACCCTCTGGTTCTCTGGAGCAAGTCTCAGAAGACAGGCACTTTGGGCCGACCATGACTGCTGTCTTCACTGACTTGGCAACTTTAAAAGACTCTAAACTTTTTTTCTTTTTTTTCCTCCTGTGTGCTTAAGGAGCCAAACTGGTTTGTGACCATACAGGATATTTCATTTGCTCATAATTTACTTGGCCCTGGGCTCTGGGATCAGAGCACTGAGTGAGTCAAGATACCTTTCTTGCAGAGTTTGCAGCCCGGCTGCTAATCAGATGAACGAGGAAAGTTTGCCAGCAGCTGTGGGCACACAGGCTGGCCATGGTCAGGGTGCAGGAAGTGGCCCTGCAGATGGTTCCCGAGGAGGCTTCCCTGAGAATGAATCAAAAGCTCACATAGCTTAGCATGAGTCAGGTGAGCAAGAGGATGGAGACAGGGGCAGGCCCACGGTGCAGGCAGGGGCTGGCTACAAGGGCTCTGGAGGAACTCATGAGTTATCTAGGTTTTCCTGAGGCAGTGGGACTCTCTGGAAGCTTTTAAAATTTTTAATGAAAAATCTTTTCAAAGGTTTATCTATTTATTTTATTTGTGTGAAGTACACTGTCACTCTCCTCAGACACACCAGAAGAGGGCATCAGATCCCATTACAGATGGTTGTGAGCCACCATGTGGTTGCTGGGTATCAGACTCAGGACCTCTGGAAGAGCAGTCAATACTCTTAACCACTGAGCCATCTCTCCAGTCCTGGCTTATTTACTTCTGAGATAAGGTCTCACAATATAGTCCTGACTGGCCTGAAACCTGCTATGTAGATCAGGCTGATCTCCGACGCATAGAAGTCCACTGGCCTGCCTTCAGGAGTGCTGGGATTAGCCGTGTGTGCCTCCTCACCCAGCCTGCTGGTGACTTTCAAGCAGGGGAGGTGATTGACTCCTATTAGAATTTTGTTAGGAGGGCGGTGGCTTCTGTAAGTGGCCACTCACAGAGGAACCAGGCTCCTCACCCTGACAACTTGATCTGGGGCATCAGCTGTGGGGCTGGAAGTGGATGTGTTCACCATGTAGGGAGAGGCACAATGTTCACATGTAGCAGGAGGCTGCTGCCTTTTTGGCCTATGTCGCTGTGTTGATGACTTCACTGATGCTCACAGGGAGGATGGAGAGAGGAGAAGAAGGCTGAAGAGCTGAGCTCACCTCCGCATTGAGTGCATAGGTTGTGTGAGCTTGCTGGGCTCCTGAGCCAGGGAGTCAAGTGCACAACGCAGTTGGATCTCTGATCAGAGAAGCTGGGAGAGGTGCTAAGGTCTAAGGAGGAAACCCAGTATCACAGAAGTTAGCAATGAAATCCCAGGATCTGCCTGGAGGTACGGGAGAGGAAGCGAAGAGCGGAAGTGAAGAGCTCTGGGTGGAGCAGGCTCTGAGAGGGCGTGGATTGCAGAGGACTGCGGAAGTAGAGCAGGTGTCAGGGAGCCGTGAACATCAGGAAGAGTGTTACAGAGAGGCAGCTATCAGGGCAATACGAGCAACAGGAAGTTGTTCTCAGGTCACGTGGGAGGAGAGCTGAGAACTAGAGGGGAGCTGGACACGCACGCAGCAGAAGCACAGGTTACTCTCGAAAGCACGGATAGGGCCCCTCATGTAGCTCTAGGCTGGTGTGTAACTTATCGCGTAGACCAGGCTGGCCTTGAGCTCAAGATAAGCTTCCTGTCCAGAATGCCAGCATCGCAGGCGTGTACAACATTCTAAGAGTGAATATTCTTAGGAAGGTAGACATTACAAAAATTTGTTTTTTTGACAGGGTTTCTCTGTGTAGCCCTGGCTGCCCTGGAACTCACTCTGTAGACCAGGCTGGCCTTGAACTCAGAAATCTGCCTGCCTCTGCCTCCCAAGTGCCGAGATTAAAGGGGTGCGCCACCACTGCCCAGCACAAATGTAGTCTAATGTTAACGGAAATACTGGCGAGGAGGGAATTGCAAGGGAGAAAAGGGAGAGGTGGGTAAAGGAGTCTTGGGTATCAGAGAGTAGGCGTCAGTGCTAGCCCTTGACTTTAGAGGAGATGAGACCTGAAAGTGGCTGAGACCCAACAAGGGAGGACCATAAAACTTCATGGAGATGTGTTCTACCCATTCTGACTTCTTCCCAACTAAGCATAGGACCAGGTTGTCATCTAAGGGAGACTGTGCTGAAGGATAATGGGAGAAAAGAGGTGAAAATCATGAGTTTGGTGGGTGGCAAGGTGAGCAGATGAGACATGTAAACACGCACTCAGACCCGTCTGTGGACTCACTTCTTCCTAGGAAGAGACCCTAGGATGAGACATGTGACAGGAAACTCTGGTACCCTCCCTGTCCCCTTGGCCTGGGTTTCGGGTGGCCACTGTTGATGAGATGTCCCATTGAGCCTGGTCTAACCTGGTCTAACCTTGATCTAACTTAGTCTAACATTTTCTAGATTGTGTTCATCCTACCTGATGCTATAGCACTCTATCTGCTTAAGTGACAGTGACAAATGTTTTGCTTTGACAACTAGAGACATAGAGTATCCGCAGTGAGTCTCTTCCACATTGGGAACAGATGTGCCCAGTCATGGTGGGGTTTTTGCTAACCACAAGCTGGAGTGCATCTGTGCCAGATGTCTGATGACATAGAGACTGGGGTGCTGCTGGGACTTACCAAGCTCTACCATGTTTGGGCTGGTCTTGGTGACCTCACGTATGATCCTGCCACATCTGTAGTGGGCCAGTGATTGTGGCCTCTTGCTCTTCCTAGCCTAAGAGCCAAGTATCATAAGCAAATACAACCTTTATCATCACGATAGCCTTCTGAGTTGAGGAACTCTACTTAATTTCGGGCAACGTAACATTGGACTATTATAGAATCAGTTTTTGTGATCCGCTCTCCTCAGTGTTTTGTGGGTTATTCTGTCTGTCATTATCCACAAACCTCCTGTTATAAATATGTTACATAAAAATATTTGAGAAATTGTAAAGGGAGAGGTATTTAATTAATGGGTATGTCATTAAAATCGTCTAAGGATGACGTTGTAACTGGGGAATCACCACCACCGTTATCACCGCCATCACCATCACCACCATCCTTCTCCTCCCACAGAGGGCTCTGGCTGATGTTCCACAGTGATGTAGAAACCTCAGACAAGCGGAACTAGCCTGCCCTAAATTGATGGCCTCACCATTGTGCTTTCTGGCAAGGAGTCCAGACTTACCATTGATTTTTTTTCCTACAATTGATTGTTCTTTTTTAACATTGGGCTTTTCTTTTTCCTTCCCCGTGGCTTGTCAACTGGCTTCTTGGTTGCATTGGTGGCATTACAGAGGCCACACTGGGTCAGGCTGGCCAGAGTATCTGCTGGTACAATCACCCAGGGTGATAACATTAGACCTGGCTAGACCTGGAAGAAAAGGCCAGTGGACTGCCTTTGTGTTACATTTTTAAGTTTATTCTTTTATTTTCTGTATGTCTGTGTGTGTGTGCACGTTGCTATGTGTGCGAGTTTATGTGCATGTGTGTGAGTGTGTACATGTATGAGTGTGTGTACAAGAGTATATGAGTGTGAGTGTGTGTGCAGGGGTGTATGTTGGAGTGTGTGAGTGTGTATGAGTGAGCGTGAGTATGTGTATGAGTGTGAGTATGTGTGTATATGAGTATGTATGTGTGTGAATATGTATGAGTGTGTGAGTGTGTGACTGTGTGTATACATGTGTGTGAGTGTGTATGAGTGTGTGAGTTTGTGTGTGTGTGTGAGTGTGTATGAGTGTGTGTGTGTGAGTATGTGTGTGTGTGTGAGTGAATGTGGAGTTTAGAGAATAACCTTGGATGTTTCTCTGGATCCTGTCACCGTATTTTTGCAACAAGGTCTGCCACAGCCTGTAACTTGCCACTCTGGCTACTCAGCCCAGGGAGCTACCTGGCTCCACTTGCCAGCACTAGGGTCACACACACACACATGCTGCCATGCTTTTTAAAACATGGGTTCTGGGAGATCAATCCTGGGTCCTCGTGCTTCTAAGCACTTTACCCTCTGTGCAGTCTTCCCAGCCCTGTGTCATCCTGCCCGAGTCCCTTGGTCAGGCCCAGTGAGCTTAGGGCAGGAAAGTTCTAGCTAAGAGAAAACCTAGCACTAGGTGTGGTTGCTGGCTCAGTAATAAATTGCAGGTGGGTGGGAGAGGGACGGCCCCGAGCTCTGCTCTTTTTTTTTGTTTTTGTTTTTGTTTTTGTTTTTGTTTTTGTTTTTGTTTTTGTTTTTTGTTTTTTCGAGACAGGGTTTCTCTGTATAGCCCTGGCTGTCCTGGAACTCACTTTGTAGACCAGGCTGGTCTCAAACTCAGAAATCCACCTACCTCTGCCTCCCGAGTGCTGGGATTAAAGGCATGTGCCACCACGCCCAGCTCTGAGGTCCGCTCTTGATTTACCACCTCAGTGGTCATTTTTGACCTCAACTCCTCATCCAAGAGCCAACCTTCACTGTTTGTCAAGTGGAAATGGTCTTAAGCTTTCAGATTGTCTTAAGGTCTGAAAAGAAACCACGGGAGACATCTATTGCAATAATCTGTGGACCAGTGAGCTGGCTCAGCAGGTAAAGTATGCACTGCCAAGCCTGGTGCCCTGAGTTTGATTCTCAGGATGAAGAGAACTAATAAGTTCTCCTTGGACTTCCACACATGAGCCATGATGTAGCACACCCATATGCTCAACATAAAGAAATAGATGTAAAACATGGCAGCTAGCAGTGACCAAGTGCATGACAGGGATGAGGAGAGGAGATTATGTAGAACCTCATGGTTGCTCTTTATGTAGATGAAGTGGTTAGTGTGTACCAGGTCCCATCATAAAGGCTTGTGTGATCCTGTGGGGATAAAAAGCTATGTATGGTAAAGCTAAGGAGTGAGATGTGCCCAGACACCAACGTGTGAGAGCGGAGACAGATTAACATCGGCTTGTTTGGTGTTAAAGTCTTCCCAGGGGAAGAACGAATTCACAGCAGGAAGAAGACATTCTGCAAGGACGCTAGCTGCAAACCCACTTCCTGGCGAGTCTGGCGTGCTTGGCGTATGCCACGGCCCACTGTCAAAGTGTCATCGTGACATTTTGTTTCAGGCAAGGCAGGCTACATTTGCCATGGTAACAAACAACCAGGATCTCAGTGGCTCTGCTCAACAGAATGCCATTGCTCAGCTGTGCTTCATGTCCTCGGTGGCTTGGCAAGGGGTCTGTTACACGGGGCCAGTCAAGGATTCAGACTGGCAGAGGGTTCACAGTGCCACGAGAGCCCAAAGTGGGCAGGACTGTAACACACTGGCTTGTAGGCTTGTCAACAACCGGATGGCCAACACTTCTGCTTCTGTGGATGGGATTACTGATCCCAGTGGCCTTGGTTCAATAGGAACTGGAAGATACAATCCTGGATCCTCTGGCCTGGGATCCACATCCATCTGAGGGATGAACTAAGGACCACCGTACATCTTAAATGATACCTCACAAAAAAAATTCAGCTTTATATACCATTTTCAAAACTCCAAGGAGATTTATGGTGGATTAAATAATTAATCTCAGTTATTTTTTTTTTCCAAATCCCCACGAGAAAATCCTATTGTCTCATTCTGTGGATACCAGGACGTGTCACAAAACTTTTTCTGACTAATAAATTGAGGGCAGCAGTGAGGTGTTTTTTTTTTTTTTTTTTTCATCTCTCTGCCTTCCCATGATGGGAGAATGGCATGTCCTATGTGGGGACCCCTTCTTCACCCCGTATCTTTCAGTGAACAAGGGTGTAGACAGAACAACAGAGAACATGTCTTGTGAATGAGAAACAAGCCTTTGCTGTTTAAAGCCCTTGGGTCTCTTTGTTACTGTAGCATAGCAGAGTCAGAGCAGGCTGATACAGTATCTTTATTGCTCCTTCATAGGAAAAACGTCATATTTGTTGTCTGTATTGTAGAATTAAGTGTATACTTTAGAGTAGAGGTTTATGGAATTCAAAATGATTTGGTTGAGTTAATAGCACAAGGGTGAATCTTCCTAACAGGGATATGGGAGATGTCTCAAAAATTTCATGGAACATTTAGAGGTGGGATGCAGAACAGTGAGCCTCCATTCTCAGAGGTAGTTTGCCCTGTCCTCAGTGGCCTCAGAAGAGCCGGGGGTAATCTATATTCAAGGCCACCATTGGCAGGCATTGTAGTGATGAATGTTGCTATTTATGGGACTGCAGAATCCTTTCTAGCCGGCTCCAGTGTTCCTTATTATTTCAAATATCATCAGTTTATAATTCACGGTAGGTGACCAGGGCAGAGGCCACCTTGGCTTGTGGACAGGCACACAATATTTTTCACATTGACTCTTCAGAGCACCTTCAAAGGGGATCATCTGACATTCTGTCCAAGCTTCAAAGTCCCTGGAAACAATGGAGCCTCTTGTGAGGACTGGTCTTTCCCTCTGCCTCCCTACAACGCTTTGTTTTTTATTACATTTCACCTTGTGGCCTATGAGAAGCAAATAATCTGTCCTGGTTTGAGTCTGTACCTAGGAAGGTCACGGGGAAGGGGGCGGCTTGCAGGGGGAGGGGGAAGCAGTATCACCCTTCCCATTTTAGAGTTGAAGAAACTGAGGCAAGCCAGTGAATGATGTAATTGTGGGTTTAAATTAAAGAGGACACAGATGAGTAGGTCTATGGCTGAGAGAGATTATTTTTGAGAAAGAAGCTAGCTGGGTAATTAACATAACAGACGAGATCATAAATGGATGCCAGGGCAGGGCTAACTGGAGAAGCACTCCTGGCTGTTGAGCTGCTTGGCCAGCGTGTGCACATGTTGACACATAAATAATTCATGCTTTCCCCCAGTGATCCTCTTCTGGGTGGTTAGAATTGTCAGGTTGAATTGCTTCATTGGTAATCCGCTGTCACCACTTGGTGTTCATTGGAAATAATAAAACTCCCCTGACTTAAGGACATGGTGATTAGAGCCACTGTGGTGTCTCTAAGGGGGGATTACTGGTTCTTTATAAGATAAACACACTGTCAGCCTCTGGATCTGAGTTGATGGGGCCTTGGGTTAGAGTCCACATTGTGTAAGTCATGTGACCATCACTAATAATCTCTGGGCATCTCTTTGTGGATCTGTGCGTGGTCCAGTTGCAGAAAGAAGAGCAATAATGCTTTTCAGGTAAGGTGTTTTAGTAACGAAACATTCTATCCAGTGGTTTAGTCTTTTTAACCCAAGTCGTTAATGGTCAATCTTGGCTCCTAACTTTTTGAGTTTATGGGATTCTCTCAGTGCCTTCTAAAGTGTGAGAATTTGCCTTGTTTGCAATTGCAAGTGTGTGTCCCAATGCCCAGGTGCTTACAGGTGTGTACAGGGGCCAGAGGTCAAGCGTGGGTGTTGCTTCTCAGGAGCCACCTCCCGTTCTTTTGTAGACAGGGCCTCTCACTGGGACCTGGCTGTTAGGCTGAGCTGGTGAGCCCCAGGAACCTGCCTACCTCATTCCGAGCTCTGGGATGAGAAGTGTGGGTGACCATGCCCGCCTTCTTCCATGGATGCTAGGGATCCAGATCAAGACCTCAAGCTCTTTGTGGACCAAGTCTTCTCCCCAGCCTGAGAAATGCTGGCACAGGTCATGTTAGGTTTCTTACAGTGTTTTGCTTTTCGAAGAGGAGGTGAGCAGGCATGAGTCTCCACAGCCTTAACCTCACACAGGGAGCTAGGCCACAGGCTCCCCAGCTGTTGAAGACCATAGATTTTACTCTATGGGGTTTTATGGGGGCAGTGCCATTGGTTTATATACTGCTAAAGTCACTGCTGGGATAGCTGATACCAGTGTCTTGGAAAGAAGTCTTTGGCAGAGGAGTTGGAACCGGCACTGAAGGGACAGGCGGATTTCTCCAGGTATGGAAGTAACACTCTGACCTTTGCGACTCCCCTACTCTTTCTCTGTAGAGACTTCCCAGAGACGCTGTCTCTGCAGAGGTTTTCTACCCCAGAGTTTAGCGTTTCAGGTCTTATTGCTTAACTTTCCTCCCAGATGAGGTCACTGGGCTTACAGCTCGGAAAGAAACAAAACCAAACTGCGAATCTGGGTATACTAGCTTGCCCAGGCTGGAGGAAGTATAGATTGTTAAAACAAAGGGAGAAACTAAGATCTGGACGCTGTGGGGGCTGGGATGATCCAGCCGGGGAAGAGTGTATGAAATCAGCCCTCAGCGGTGTCATCCTTCAGGTTCTGAGTCTCCTTTCCTCTCCTATCAGGTCAGACTAGCATTTTTGATTGCAGCAAATAAAAGCAGTTCATGGACCCAAGACCCAGCAGCATGGGGGTCTCCCAGGGTGTTCTTATAGACCTTTGCTTGATTTCGATTTCAGAACTGCCCTGCAACAACATATCTTGCTTTAATATATGGTTGTTACAAACCTAGTCGGGGATTTTAAAGTGAATTGATTAAGTTGGGAAAGCAACAAAGGAAGCTTAAAGAGAAACAGAGGGAGAAAGGACACAAGTGTATCAATTGATCAATGCCTGAGGTTTCCACAATTAAATGTAGTTTTCTCTTCTGGTCTCTTTCTATGTAGATTTCTCATAAGCCACAGCACTGATGATACCCAGAAAGGACCTCAGAGGGCTCCCCATCAACATAAGCCCCGTGAGCCCCAGAAATCTGCTGTGGCCACTTCACCTCAGCCACATTATAGTCTGGCGCTTGGACCACCCCCCTTTCCTCACCCTTAAATCAAGGGCCGGGTGAAGATTTTGTCTCAGAAGCCCTGTGCTCCGTGGTGAGATTTGTGCCTACAGTCTGTCTACATGAGCACGTCATGAGGGGGTGGTGCAGCTTGTCCTCCCTCATCCCCGGAACTTCCTGGCCTCCTTGGTAACACAAACAGTGATTTCTGCTGCCTGGTCTGCGCGCTGCTCTTTGGTACCCATGAGGAATTGCTTCTGGAGGTCTTGGAGCTACCCATATCCACAGGTGCTTAAGTCCTCATAAATACATTAACATATAAACATATCTTGGTATAGAATTTGCATAGAATCTATACATATCTTCCCATATGTTAAATATTCTCTAGACTGCTTATAATACCTCCTGTAATGTCAATGGCACAGAAATAGCATCTATACTGTATAGTGCGTTATGACGTCAAGAAGTTGCCTCTGCCTGTTTAGAACAGATGTGTTTTTTTTTTTCTCAAATATTTTTAGTCACTATGTATTGACTCTTTAAATGCAGGATCTGCAGACACAGAAGGACTGACATGGGATGGTATATAGTCAGCACCTCCCTGGGCTCCATTTTCTCTGGTTTTCTATGCAGTGTTTGAATCTTTCGTGAGTTCTCTTTGCTGGGGAAAACTTCTAGGGAAGAAACAAAAATCACAGATGGAAAAAAAAGATAAAAGCCTGAAGAGCTGAGAAAAGAGCTTCCCTAACTGTACTGAGTTAACCTGTGTGTGTGTGTGTTTGTGTGTGTTTGCATGTGTATGCACACATACATGTGTATGTACGTATGTCTGTGTATGCGCACATACATGCGTGTGTGCATCTATATGTGTATGTCTCTGTATGTCTGTGACTATATGCACGAGTGTGCGTGCGCCTGTGTGTATATCTGTATGTTTGTATGTGTGCTCACATGTGTGAGAGTGTGTGTGCACACGTGTGCAAGAGTGTCGCATCTGGATTCATGGCACAGGGTAGGATAACTTGTCCTCATCTCCTGTCTCATCTCTGTTGTTTCTCGGCATATACGTTAGGCTAGCTGGTCCCTGAGATCTCTGGGGTGCTCTTCTCCTCTCCCAGGTGGCTTTAGGAGCCCTGGGAGTAATGATGCAATACTATTACACTCAGCTTTATGTGTGTTCCAAAGCTGCGAACTCAGGTCTACACACCCGTGTGAAAGCGCTCTCCCCTGAGCCACGACCCCAGTGCTCTTGGTTCTATTTAAAGGGACCTGTACCAGCGAGATTGCTTAGTGGGAAAGGTGTCTGCTACCAAGCTTGATGACCTGAGTCCTATCCTCTGGAACCCACGTGGTGGAAGGAGAAAACTAACTCACAAGAGTGCTCTTTGATCTCTACACCTATGCTTTGTCATGTACACTGCCCCTCCTAATTGATCAACCAATCAACCATCAATCAATCAATCAACCAACCAACCAACCAACCAAGCAAAACACACTACGTTTGTTTTTTGAAAGATAAAGAGTCCTTATCTTCTGTAGGAAAGGACTAAGACATTTATAGCTAAAAATCCTGTAACGCTGGAGAATATTAGAATGTAACACGTTTGGCCCTGAACTGACAGTTATCAGAAACAGATGGCAGGTACCCATGGATTTATGATACCAGTCGGCTCATTTTTCTGTCAGTCGTACAGTTTTCAAGATAAAAAGAGTGTAAAGCCCAAACCCAACAAGGCTCAGAGCAGGATTGTGCCGCCGAGGCATGCACTCAGGGTGTTGGGCCAGGCTGCCTGCCATAGCTGCATAATCACTGAGGGTAAATATGGAAGTTCAATCAGAAAGGCTACAGAGAGGCATTGGTTGGCCCTGAGCCCAGCACTGCGTGGCTGTCATCTCGCTGTGAGGCCCATTTGCCCTCTATAAATAACAGTCTGTATGAATGCCCCACTATTTTAACGCACATTTGCCACAGCTGCTGAGCGTGTTTGTTTACGTAGCTAAGAAACCTTCTGTAAACATCACTACCTCAAAATTGCCCATGCGTCGGGGACATAAAGGGCCCTTCAAAAATATATTTGCAGATGACACACAGCCAGCTCTGGGGTGTCTGGGTGGCTGGTGCCAGAATTTTCCAGGGTTTGATTTATGTTCAAAAATAGACTCACATGACTAGAAGGCTCTTGGGAGGTTACTTCTAACTCCGCCCCCTGGACTGCAGGCAGGACCAGGGTATAACGGTCCTTGGAGAATGTGTGCCTGTCCTTTACTTGTATTGGTCAGACTATGATGGGATCCCGTCATAGCATTAAGGACAGACAAGGCTTGCTTCCTGCCTTCAAGGGTCTCTCTCTCTCTCTCTCTCTCTCTCTCTCTCTCTCTCTCTCTATCTCTCTCTCTCTCTCAACAGGGTCTCCTGTATGCTCTTCTGTCCTGGGACTCACCACGTAGCTTTGGATGACCTTGAACTTCTAATCTTTCTGCGTCTGCTGCAGGAGTGTTGGGATTACAGGCATGTATCACCACACCCAGTTTTATATGGCGCTGGGGATCTAGTCCAGAGTCTCTAGTGTGATAGGCAAACAGGCTGCAACCCATGCTCATTTTCTACAATGGAACTGGAGTCTGTAGTGCAACTGGTATTGGGACATAGGGTTCCCACAGAGTAATCGCTGCCTGTCCGGCTAGCTGAGTTCCCAGCAGACCCCAGGCCTTGGTGCTCGGATCGCTGCAAGACAACTCAGGTCTCTAGAATATTCTGTTGTCAAGGTCTCCAGGAGCGCAGCGTGTGCATAATAGAAAGGGCCTGCTGATGTCCAAGTGCAGAGAATAAAAGACTGAAGTGCTCTGCCACAAACAGGATACCCCCTGCCCTATGCCGCTCCCACAGGTTCAGAATATTCTGGAAGAGGGAGTGGAAAGTTTGTGGGAGCCAGCGGTCAGGGAGGAGAGCCATGAAACAATGTCTCCTGGTCGTGACAGCACTCAGGAAATCACAGAGGCTGTGGCACAAAAGCGGCACAGAATCTAGCCAGTCAATAGTCCAGCACAGAGGGGCGGGCCCAGTGCGGAGAGGGCGGGTCCAGCGTGGAGGGGGCGGGGCTCACAGGCCCTTCTCCACTTAGAGGGAGGTTGTGGTGGAGAGTGATCGGGACTTGGTGGGTGGAGAATAGGTATTGGCTACGATCGAGATGTATTGTATACACGTGTGAAATCCCAACGTGAAATTCCAAGGGAAATTAATATAGACCCTGGACACAGTTGTTCATGGTCAGTGGAAACAGGCTTTTTATAACTTTTTCAAAATTATTCTTTTATGTGCATGGGTCTATAGACCACACACATGCAGTGTACTTGGAGGCCATAAGAAGGCGTTGGATCCCCTGCAACCGCAGTTACAGGTGGTTATGAGCCACTATCTCAGTGGGTGCTGAGAACTGAACTTGGGTCCTCTAGGAAGAGCATCCGGTTCTCTTAACCACTGAGCCATCTCTCTGGCCCAGTGCGGATAGTTTTGAGAAGTCTTGAGCTCTTGGGAAGCTGTTCTGGGCCAGTACACCTTGGCTCCTGACTTCCAGCCCTGCACTCCAGTGAATAATCGGAACCCCCTTAATCCCTTTTCCCAAGGTTCACACAATTTTCTTTTTCTGTGGCTTTGAGACATTGAGGTATTTTTTTTCTTCCTTTAATTTTTTCCCTTCCTTTTATTGCCTGTAATCCCAACTGTGGTTTTCATTTTCAAAGAACGTGTCCCGCAGAAGTTATGTGTATGTGGGGAGGGGAACTGGACTGTATGAGACCCCTGTGGAGAGGTCCAAAACATGTGCAGCTCCCAAATGTCCCTAGAATATTCTAGAAGATCTTTTCTCTACTAACCATATGAGGAAAAGATATGTATATGCATATATACTATACACATATATAAGTATGTGTGCATACATATATATTTAAAATATATTGAAATACATACTTAAAAAAATCAATACCTGTTGCCTTTTCTCATGAGCAGGAGAGGTCTGATTTTCTTTGCTGGCAACTTTCCAGGTGTGGGTAAGAACCCTCAGAAAGACGAGCGTGCTCTTAGGCAAGTATCACTGTTAATTATCATAAAGAGGATGTTTCTCACTGCGGATAGTCTTGTTCCGCACAAGCTGTCATCAGAAAGACAAGGCCTACCCCAGGGACAGTGCACACATGATTTCCTTGCTCAGATTCATTTATATTTGGAGGCTGGACTTTGGCTGGAGGGAGGGCAGAGTGTGGCTGCTGCTGTTGGGGTTGCACTGGGAGCCAGAGGCATGGATACCTGTGTGCACAGGCCAGAAACGGGAAGATTCACCTAACCGACCATCCTCAAGTCCTGTCCAGTGGGAAGGAACCTCGGTGAGGGCCAGCACGTGCTGTGGGGGGCTGTGTCCGCACAGACACCACTAGGAGGATGGATTCCAAGTCCCTGTGCTCTCCCAGGGTGCAAACCAGGTTGCTACTCTGCTGGACAATGACAGGGTTCGCTATCTCAAGGGGACGCCTTCCCCTTCCTTTCCTAACTGTCCTCTTTCTCATCCTTCCTCTCCTACTTCATTCTCTTCCTCTTCTCTCATCTCCTCCTCTCCTCTCCTCTTTCCCCTGCTCTCCTCTCCTTCCTCTTCTATCTTCTCCCTCCCCTTCCCTTCTCCCCTCCTCCCCCTCCTCTCTCATCTGTTCCTTCCCCCTCCCTATCCCTCCCCTTCTTTCCCCTTCCTTTCCTTCTCCTCCTCTTCCCCTTCTGTCTTCTCCCTCCCTCCCCTCCCCCTCCTCTCTCATCTGTTCCTTCCCCTTCCCCTCCCCCTTCTTTCTCCTTCCTCTCCCTCTCCTCTTCTTCCTTCTTTCCCTCTTCTCTCTCTCCCCTCCCCTTTCTCCATCCCCCACTTTCCCTCTACTTTGGCCAATTATTACCTCAGGAGAACATAAAAAATTCAAGCCAATGTTCCTATGCAAAATCCAGACTGAAGCCCTTTAGGAACCCAGAGCTTGTGACTCAGAAGTAAGCAATAGGCTTTCCTTTCCTAGCATAGCTGGAGCTGCTCCCCCAGGGAGAGTTCCCTTCTCTTTTCATGATCAACATCCAGGCCTGTGCCTAGCTCCAGACCAGGTGTGGGATAAATGTATATCTGTCTCTCATATCCAGAGGGCATCGATGCCAGGGCTCCCCAGAGACTCCCAGATCCTCAAATTCATAAGTCCCTCTTATAAAACGGTTGTGTTTGCATAGACACTCCACTCATCCACACACTTCAGATCATCTTTAGGTTACTTATAATACAAAGTTACATAAATATTTATACTGTGTTATTTAGGAAATGATGGCAGTAAACAGGAAAGCATTCGATACCAGATGTTTCTTGTTTTTATTTTTTCGAGACAGGGTTTCTCTGTGTAGCCCTGGCTGTCCTGAAACTTTCTCTGTAGACCAGGCTGGCTCTTCAAACTCACAGAGATCTGCCTGCCTCTGCTCCCTGAGTGCTGAGATTAAGTGTGCACCACTACTGCCTGGCATCAATACCACATTTGTTAAAAATGTGCTGAACCCATGGTTGGTAGAATCCATGAAATTTGGGCTTTTTAGATTTAGAGGTCCAACTGCCCATTGTTACTCTTTAAAATTCTGTTTCTTGTGTGGAAAAGGATGTACTGGACCACTGAGACTCACATTTTCAGTTTGCTGAACTTTAAAAATTTATTGGAGAAGTTGTTTCTTCCCCATAAGAACTACTTGGTAGGAGTTGTGACTTTGCCTCCTGTTGGTGTAGAATACATGGAGGCAGAAGCACAGGACCAGGGACTTCCCTTTGGAAGAATTGGGCCAACCCAGGACACAGACCAACCTAGAGCTTTAGGCTGGAGGCTTCTGACTATTTTGAAGTATACTACCAATAAATGTGGGCAGGATGTACTTTGTTCTCAGAATGTGGAGCACACATGTAGTTTACATGTGACAAAGACAAGGAAAACCATTTCCCAAACCCTGAGAACGTGTTACGTGTTACATGTCTTTTGACATGCTCATGACTAGTGTTGCCACCAGAAGGGTCCAAAGGACTCTGAGGGACAAACCTTTAGCCTCTTTCCCTTTCTACTGCAAAGGAAATGTCTACTAAGGGCTGGGAGGTTCAGGTGTAGAGAGACACTTAACACAGGAAAAAAGAACAATTCTACAGGTCTTAATGAAAGATAGCCAAAGAAGGGGCAGAAATAGCAGTCTTATTAAGGCTTTTTTTTTCCTCACTTTTTTTTTGGGGGGGGGGTTAACTCCCCTTTGGCTTGAAAACAAATAGCTACAAATATTTAAATGAGAAACGGTCTAGAATCATTCAAAATAAGCCTCAGATACAGATCAAAATCTAATTTCATTAAGTACATGGAACTTTAACATACATTAAAAATCATTAATTTGCCTTCTAAACAGCTTTAAAGAAGGTGAATAGGGAACTGTAGAGATGGCCCAGCAGTTTAGAGCATGGGCTGCTCTTGCAGAGGACCCTGGTTCAGTTTCCCAGAGCCTACTGTACCTTAACTATTTTGTTACTCCAGTTCTAGGGATTTTGGAGCCCTCTTCTGACCCCCACAGGCACCAGGCATGAACATGGTGCACATACATACACACATGCAAAAACTCTTCTACACAGAAAAACAACAACCACACCACCAACCAAATCTTAAATTTAGGAAAATTGAAAAGCAAGATAGCTAGACATGCCAGAGCACGTTTAAGGTAGGAAGACAGGCAGACACAGTATTTCACACCTGAGGGTCTGAATGCATTTCTCACAGAAAACCCAGGGCAAAACCCATCTTACCTGTGGCTTCCACCATTCCCTCCAGGATGACCACAATCTCCAGTTCCTCTTTAGGCAGCTGGGCTTTGGAGATCTCCCAGAAGGGACTCTGTTGGTTAATTTCATGGCTGATAATCAATGGCGACACCAGAAAGAGCCGGTCATCGCCCGTGTAGTACCCCACGTTGATATCCGTCTGGTTGAGGGGAATGAACTCCCCCTCTGAAGTCTGTTTGGACTTGATCAACTTGGCTCTGATGGACGCCTCCACAATGTGAGAATTCCTCAAGTCCCCCACCCGGAACATCAAGCACAGTTTCCCATCGCGCATGGAGATCACCGCGTGGGTGGAAAAGACTAGGGTCTCTGCCCTCTTCTTGGGTTGGGATATTTTCACAAACATACAACCTACCATGAAGGCGTTGACAATGGACCCCAACACGGACTGGATTAAGAGGAGAATAATCCCCTCGGGGCACTTGTCCGTGATGACCCGGTAGCCATAACCGATGGTGGTTTCTGTCTCTATGGAGAATAAAAAAGCAGAGACAAACCCATTGAGGTTGGTGACACAGGGAGTCCACGAGGGGTCCTCTATGTGGTCCATATCTCCCCGGATGTACGCGATCAGCCACCAGATCATCCCAAAGAAAAGCCACGTCACTGTGTAGACCATGACAAAGATCAACAGGTTGAATCTCCACTTTAGGTCCACCAGGGTGGTGAAGATGTCCGTCAGGTATCGGTACGTCTCCCGCACGTTGCCGTGGTGAACGTTGCACTTCCCATCCTTCCTCACGTACCTCTGGATTTTCCTTTTGGTCCTGTCTCGGCTGATGTGTCTCGGCAGGTCGTCCCTGGCCTGCTTAGGCAACTTTGGCTGGTGAATGGCCACTGGGCTTTCCACATCCTGGTCCATGGAATCGCCTTCCAGGACGTTAGCTGTCAGTTTGAAGGGGGGAAAAAAGAGTCCAAATGAGATGTTGGTTTTTTGTTTGTTTGTTTGTTTGTTTTTGTTTTTGTTTTTTTTCAGGCAATGGAATCAAACGCTTAGTCTATGATAGCAGGAAACCCAATATCATTTTTGTACCGATGAACTAGGTGAAGAGAGCCAATCTCACTTGGCACCATCTGGACAGGTCCTCAGTTGACTTCTGGGCGCTGAGGTCTAGCATGCGCAAGTCTTTTGTCATCCAGTTCACCAGGATGAAGCTCAGATCTGTGGCATTAATCCCCTGTCACTCTGTACCTGCTCTTGCAGAGGAACACCTCTGTTTCCTGACTGTATCTGAGGGGCTAAAGCATGGGAGAGGCTGCAGGCTCTTAACAGAGGCACTTTGGGATTCAAGCAGTTTTGCTTGTACCACCCATGCATGTATGAATGTCCACCCTCTGTTATGAACTGAACAGTGGTGTCCCCAAACATACAGGTGAAGCCTGAATGTTCAGTATAAATGTCTTCAGGGACTGAACCTTTTGGTGATAGTTTATCTTGTCAACTTGGTTAGATTTAGAATTACCATGTAAACACATCTCTGGGTATATCTCTAAGAATGTTTCCAGAAAGATTCAACTGAGGAGCAGAGGTCTGCTGTGAAGGTGGGACTGACTGGGACACATTGTATAAACAGAAGGAAGGAACAAGCAAGCAAAGTGTGGACATTCATCTCCCTCTGCTGAGTGGGATACAATGTCACTGACCACCTCACATTCCTGTGGCCAGGCTTAAAACTCTGAGCCGAAAGAAACTGCATTCTTTAAGTTGCTTTCCCTAAGTGTTCTGTCATAGCAAGGAGAGAAGTCATGAACACAAGCTTCAAGGAGATAATTACAGGCTGAGCTGGGCCTAAGCTAATACAACCCATGCCCTTAGGAGAAGAGACACCAGGATACACATGAACAAGAAGAGGTCACACAGAGTGAAAGACACTGTCTCTAAGACAGGCAGACAGACAGACAGACAGACAGGTGTGTACATTCTCTCTCTCTCTCTCTCTCTCTCACACACACACACACACACACACACACAGAGAGAGAGAGAGAGAGAGAGAGAGAGAGAGATCAGTCTTGCAGAGAGCTTGACCTTGGGCTTCCAATCTCCAAGACAGAATGGTAAGACAATGAATATCTGTTACAGCAGGCTTGATCTGGCAAATCCATTGCTCAAACGCACAGCTTCCATTTCTCATGAGGTCATCACAAGGGGAAATGAAACCTCACGGGTGACAGAGGCCTACATGGTCTATCCTTAAACATACTTTTTGCAGTAAATTGCTTTATTAATCTTTATGTCCAGGGCAAGCACCCTGAGTAAGTTCTTTATGTACTGTTCAAACTTCAGGGCTTAAACATTTTCCTGGATTTTGTGGGTAAGGATGCATGTCTCATGCTTCAACGGTTGATCCAATGCCAAGGTTAAAAAAGAAGCGTGGAGAAACGTTCTCTCTCTGTGTATTCACACGTTTGGTTCGCTCTTTGCCTCAGCTCCGAGCATCTGTACTTTGGCATGTGGAGTTATTTCTTTCTGATGGCCTTCTTGAAGAATGTACCAGTTAGCAATGCATTAGGAGAGCTCTCTCCGTGGCAGAGTGCAGAGGGAATTTTAGAACGGACTCTGCTATTAAATGCATAGAAGCCTTTAATGTCTGCAGTGACTTGTTTAGCCAGTGATTTTGGAGCTGCTGAAAGTTTTATGAGCAGCCTCTCTCCCCCCAGGTTTTCACTATGGCCCTTCAGTTGAGCTAGGTATTTGCTAGTTGTGGCTGAGTTTTCCTCTTGGGTCAGGAGGAGGAAGTGAGATCTGGTGAGAAACCGCCACCCATCTGAGTAAGAAAACAGGCAGAGAGGGCTGGGACTTACTTGAGTGGTATCCACTTTATGGATCAACCTTGCTTGTGGTTGGTTGGTTAGCCCCCTTTAAAATCAATCGCATGGATCAGTTTTTCAATTTTTATCCAAGGGAGCACTGGATCTATAGAGCTGACTGGGTGATTTGATAGCTTTGTCCTTTAGATCATTGGCTTCAACCGCCTTTCAGTTTTAAACAGGAAAATTTGCCCCACCCCAACTGGTACAGGGGCTGGAGTGGAGGAGCAGGGAGCCCCACAGCTGGTTAAGGGATATGGGTAGAGGGTCTCATCCAGCCCCCTGCCAAGAGGGATGCTTTGGGTCCTGGAGGATTTCCTTTGAGCTTTTACTCTTCATCCTTCCTCAGTGGCCTCTAAATAGGACTCTACGTGGTTGACCACTGAGATCAAACTGCGGCAGTCTGGGTAGGCTTTGTCTGCAAGCTCGCAGAGACCTCAGGAGGCCTGAAGCACACTGAGATCTGGACTAATGGCAGGCATAATACATGGCTGCTCTGAACCTTCACCTGTGTGAGTCCTGAGGCAGAGAGAGAGGGTTTGTATATTAGCTACTGCTTTCTGGGCATTTTCTATGCTGACACACTGGAGGGGATCGGTGTCCAACTGGAAGCTCCTTCCCCCCCCTCCCCCCATTTTTTGACTCAGCGGCTTTGCTCCATTGTGAAGGGAGGACCCTCTCTGAAAGGGTAAGGATCTGATAGAGCTCTGGTAGCCTGCTGACTCCTCAGGGTGGGGAGCACATTTCCATCCTCTTTGAATTCAAGGCTCAGGAAGGGAGAGATCACAGCAGCAAGGCAACCAAAGGCAGACAGCTCTGGGCCTTCAATTGTCACCTTCTGATTTCAAAGACTTTTTCCTATCACTGTGACAAGACACCCGACAAAAGTGCTCCAGGGAGGAAGGGGTTAACCTTGGCTCACAGTTTGAGCTTGAGCCTGTCACAGTCACAATGCAGGAAGGCATGGCAGCAGAAGCTGGTGACAGTGACACTGGTTACACCTTCTGTCTTAGGAAGCTGATGAGGACTTGTGTTAGCGTCTTTCTCCCTGTATGGAGTCTCATGATGGTGGCTTTCTTGCTTTTATGACTCCCAACCCATGAGATGGGTTTGTCCAGAGGTAGGGTGGGTATCTGCCTCAATTACCCAAGTCTAGAAATTCCAGAGGCCTGCCTTCTGGGTGGTTCTAGACCCTGTCAGGTTGGTAATCATCACCCTCATTGAAAGGTCACTATGCATTTTCCTCTGATCCCTCCCCACGTCCTCCACCCTTAGGTCATAAACACAGACCAGATGACTATAGAGTAGGAAGCCCTCATGACTGGATCAAGCTCAAACAGGCAGGATTTGAGAGAGTTAAAATCTCGGCCAATGAAGACGAGGGGCAACGGCTGCTGAATGAAATCAGTGGATTCACTTGCTCAGTTAACTCAAAACCTGCTAACCTGGATGCCACACTTGATCTCCCCGCCCCCCCTAGACAGGGTTTCTCTGTGTAGCCCTGGATGCTGTCCTGGAACTCACTCTGTAGACTAGGCTGGTCTTGAACTCAGAAATCTGCCTTTCTCTGTCTCCCATGTGCTGGGATTAAAGGCATGCACCACCACTGCCTGGAAATCCCACTCATGTTGATAACACTTGAATGCATGGATTATGGTGTTGGTGTCTTCTCAGGGACTGTCAAGGCCCCATTAGATGCTACAGACACCAGATGGACAGCTAAGGTAGGACCAAAGTCTGACTTGTCCGACGTTATAGCACACTGCCTAGGCTTGATCCTGTTCTACACTGTCCTGTGCACAGATCTGAGTATCATTCGAGAAAGGCTTTGACTGAGGCTAGAACTCAGAGCTCACCAAAGCTGAGATGTTAGCACATCAGAGGAAAACATCTATTAAAAAATTACATCCATCATTCATTGACGAGGACCGAGCATTAGGCGCCTCACCCCTATGTTGATGAAGACTTGCAGTGTCACCTGTGTCACAGCCTGGTCACCTCTGTTCTGCACTGCCTCCTTCTGACCTGAGTCAGGCAGCTCCAGCTGAGATCTTAACAAAGACTTTGCCTAGTTGATAATATGTGACTTGGCTTCATTTCTACTGGTTCTGTGCCACAGTCCTGCCACCTGGTGTCTAGGTGGTCTTGGTGGCAGTCATACTTTATCTAGAGTAGGGCATTACTTTCAGGATCAAGGTTCTAAACAGTAAACAATGTCCCTCCCCCTTATATTTTTGCCTTTTCTATGGTATGTGGGTCACAGAAGTCCAGAGGTGAAAGAACCCCAGTCCTGAATAGTACGGGGAGCTGTCGTCTGTCTAGGAGCAAGAAAAGCCAGGGTTGTGGTTGGCCATTATACATTTAGCCTCTGTTATCAAGTCTGTCTCTATGTTTACAGCAGAGAACATACACTGCCTTTAAGAAGAGAGAAGAGTTACCAGGAGGGAGTAGTTAAGAGAAAGACTGAAGAAAGGCAAGGATAGAATGCCTGTGTTTGTGTTTGTGAGAGTTAGCATGTGGTTAATTGAAAGTTCTGCCTAATGGAGCAGAAAGCGTGGATGCTCCACTCCAGTGACTTCAAAAACAAGCAAAGGGAGCCAGGATTCCTCAGGCCTGTGGGGAGAATGTTGTCTTGTTGGGCGCTCCTTCCTGTGAGGCAAGAAGTGCTGGCCACACACATTATGGAATACAGGGGAGTGGGCAGAAACCTCACAGAGTTGAAAGAAGAACCGAAGAGGACAATGTTGGCAGAGGAGAAGAGGCTGATGTTGGAGTCTGGGCGCCCAGAGGAAGGGCAAAGGCCAGGAGAGTACAGTATACGGTGGGCTAGGTAATGGGACCAGGGGCAGTGACATGACTGTGTCTGTGACATCCCAGGAGCCATGCCCAGGGAGAAGGGACCGCTGCAGCTGTGAGCTGTGAGCAGTGCCCACGTGATTGACCATGTGCAGCAGATGTGTTCAGAGGAATTACAGAAGGAGGCGCCATTGGCGGCCTTTAACAGTTCCTTCTCTTACAATGCGTGTGTGTATTTGAGGGATGATCTGAGTGACATTTCCAGAGCATTCCAAGCTGTGTGCCAGTGTAAGCTGCAGCTGGGTCGGGGAACATTTCTTCTGCGTCTTTGCACAGTCCAGGACACAAACAGTATCTTTTGAGCTGTGTGAAGGAGAAATGTCCCCACAGACTCAAGTGTCTGAACACTTGGTTCCTAGGTAATGACAATGTTTGGGAAGGTGATATGGGACATTTAGGAGTTGTGCTAAAGGAGAAAGTATGAAACTGGGGATAGGGTGGAGTGTGAGGTTGTATAGTCTGTCCCTCTCCTCCAGATAAAAGATGATCTCTCTGTCTCCTGACTGCCAGCCTCAGGTTCTTGCTGCTGAGGGGTGGGGCCTGTAGGAAATTGCAGTGCCAGTGATTGGCTGATGGGGCTTGCAGGAGGAGGACACCTGGGGCTGATAGTCTGCGGGGGGCTCTCACAGTGTTGTCAGGAAGAGAATAAACAACAGGCACATTGTTCCCACCAGGTTGGCCCAGGTGCAGTACTTCAGGCAGTGGCCTCTCTACTTGGAGATGTGGCTCCTTTCTTGTTGAACATGCCGTGCTTGATAAAAAGGTAGACACCCCACAGAATGGGAGTGGGTATATAATTTCCAACCATGCATTCTACAGGGCATTCTACAAGACGTGAGGGATCTCCTAGAGCTGAAACCAAACCAAACCAAAACAACAACAACCCCCTCCCCCCAAGAACCAACACATTCAGAAATGGACAGAGAACTGGAGACATTTCTGTAAAGGAGCTACGCAAATGGCCACTAACCCATGAGCGACATTCAGCTGTTAGGCATTAGGAAAATGCAAATTCATTCACATTGCTAATTCATTCACCTTACAAAGGCTACTATAAAAGAATAATTACAAGTGTTTGTGAGAAGCCCACGTGCATTGCTGATAGGAATGGAAGACCCTGTAGCCACCATGGAAGACACTGTGTGTGTTGCTCAAAAAGTATGTATAATGGAGCTGGAGAGATGGCTCAGCAGAGGACCTGGGCTCAATTCCCAGCACCTTCATGGCAGCTCACGTCCATCTGTAACTCTAGTTCCAGATGCCCTCTCCTGGCCTCATCCAGGGCCAGGCACATCCACGGTCTACAGTCAGGCAGGCAGCCCCCCAAAACAGTTAAATCAAAAAGACCTGGACCTGGTCCAGCAGCACTGATTTGAGATATGAACCCAATAGAACAGAAAGCAAGGGCTCAGGTGGTTGCTTGTGTGTTGACCTTCTCAAAAGCCTCATTCACAAAAGCAGAGAGAACCATTTCCCGGCAATTCAGAATGGATAAACAGAAAGAGAAGCAGACCCAGGAGGCAATTCACTCTCGGAAAGGAAGGCAAGTCTGACAGAGCTGCTCTGTGAGTGACCTTGAAGACATCATGCTAATTGATGGAAGACAGATGCCAAATGGCAAACAACGTGACCCCACTTCTAGGAGGAAATATGGGGAGCCAGAGGCTAGGCAAGCACACAGGCAGGAGCTGGAGTTGTTTGTTCAGGATGTTACAAAGTTGCAGGAAAGACCAGCAAGGACAATTTCAGAGCCGCATGTTGTACTCGTTTCTGAATTGTGTGTCTAAAATGGCTTGAGTGTTAAATGGAACGTTGTGTATTCTTTATCACAGTAGGACTTCCTTAAATAGTCCCTGAGCTACTGAGAACAGCTAGAGGTTTCAGATACTGGTCACCACAGCCATTCCTCTGCTGCAGCCCCAACCCCCAAATAAAGCAGCGCTGTCCTTTAGTTTCAGGACTCATCAGTAGTGAAAAGTTGGGCATCTTGCCACATGAGACCTGCTGCTGAGCTCCAAAGGGAGCCAAGAAATGTCAGGAACTTCAGAAGAAACATCCTCTGGTCAGAAGGAACGTGTTTGTCCTTCCTCCCTCCCTCCCTTTCTTCCCCCTCTTTCTTTACTCCCCCCTTTCTCCTCTGTTCCCTCCCTCTTTTTCATCCCTTTCTGTAAACCTTACAAAATGTAAAACTATGGGGGTTGCCAAACCCAGGATTAGATGTTCTAGAAGAAATGATTGAGTTAAGGAAGAAGCCACCAGTGAGTGGAGGCGGCCATGTGAGCATGTGTGTATATGTGGGCAGTGAGTGACTCTGTGTGTGTGTGTGTGTGTGTGTAGTGAATGTATGTGTGGGGCAGCGAGTATGAGCATGTGTCTGGGTGTGTGTGTGTGTGTGTGTGAATGTGTGTGCAGTGAGCATGTGTATGTATGTGGGCAGAGAGTGACTGTGTATGTATGTGGGGGCAGTGAGTGTGTATGCAGTGAGCATGTATGTATGTGTGCAGTGAGTGTGTGTGTGAAGTATGTGTGTTTGTGGGGTACTGAGTGTGGGGGCAGTGAGTGTGTCTGTGTATATTTGTGTTTGCAGTGAGTGAGCATGTACATGAGTGTGGGGGCAGTAGCAGAAACAGCAGGTGAGGAGAGGTTGGGGCTGGTTCAGTTTGAAGCATTTGAAGATAACCAGGTGATCTGTCTGGAAAGAGCATGGGGCAGGCAGGCTCTAGGCCTGGGAGTTTTCCATATGTGTGAGTGGAGAGTTGTAATTCCAGGTGTGGATGTTAAGCTGTAGGGAAGGCACCGTGCCAAGTGAGCAGGGAATGAATTAGAGATCAGAGAGTGAGAACAGGTAGGACACTGAACCTGGAAAGCAGTTGCATTAAGAACTGGGAGGAAGGGCTGGTGCGTGCCAAGGCAGAAGGGTCTTGGCAGGAAGCTGGATGGCTACCACAGGATGCAGGGCAGCAAACAGTATTCAGGGGTCCCATCTAGCACATGCTGGGGACAGTGGTGGCCCACTTGTACTGCAGAGAGACTCTTCTCTATTTATATATCACTGTGAATTCTAGACAGATCAGGGATTTGAATGCAAAACATGAAGTTACAGCCGTAAGTATGGAAGATGTTATTTTTACAAGTAACACCAAGAGTTGAGAAGGCCCCCTTTAAAGACACATTAGGAATCCAGGAGCTCCACTAAAAGTTGATATTTTTGGCAACATAAAAATTTAAATGTCTATTAAAAATATAAGAGGACAAATCAGGAAAAATATTTGCAAAACGCAGCGTGCACGAGCCCTACTTATGAAAGTGCAGCTGCCCAGAAAATTGGCGACAGAGAGTGGATAAGGCGTTTGTGAGAGAAGAAGTACACAGAGGCAGAAAGGCCCAGGGTGTGCTGGTCGACCACAGCAAAGCAAAAACAGAGCGAATGAAAGGACAATAAAAAACAAAGCAAACCGAGATCAACAGTAACTAGTGTATGTTTACCCCATTGTCTTCCAACAGTCCTCATGAAACACAGTTGCAGATAACAGCAATGGACTGTTACGTGGTTGTAACTGAAGAGTTTACCCATTTGTTACAGTCTTCTAGGGTCTGTAACTGACCACCTTTCCAAGGGGGCTGACACTTAAAGTCCTGACTACTGCCTCCCAGAATTCTGTCACTCTATCTTGGTCTTGCTTTTCCATGGGAGTTCTTTCCACGGGAGACATGTCCCTCTGGCCCTGGCAAGAGAGTCTCTCGTCCATGCAGCAGGCCCCCAAAACTATTCCTGAGGGAGTGAGGGAGTAGTGTGTTCGGTGACCTGGCGAATGGTCTACACACGGTGTTAAGGGCAGATGCAGCTCAGAAACCCACACCCACTCTGCGTATGCTGCTTTCTCACAATAGCATTTGTGTGCTTGTGGAATGTGTGTTGTATGCATATAGAAGAACATCCAAAATATGGATTTTGATCCACTTCTGAGCTGTAAGTTTGTGTGGGTGTTTACTTTCTCTTTCAACTTTTCTATATTTGAATATTCCCCTTAATATTTTTCTTTCACTTAAAAATATCAGTGTTTTTTTTTAAAGTTCTGATTTTATTATTCCAAGCATGTTTTGTATAAGATACCAAGACAGCCCGTTGTTGCCCTTGGTGATCAGGATTCACTGGTATGAGTTGAAGAGTGTCCTCCCAAATTCATGCCCACCCCAAGTCTGGAACTGTGATCTTACTCAGGAAAGGGTTTTTGGGGAATTAAGTAGCTTAAGGGACAACATGAAGTTGTACTGAGCTAGGTCAAAATCTACATCCAATTAGATGTCTCATAAGGGGCAGGGTGCAGGAGAGATATAGATCTGGCCACTTGGTGGTGGAGGTAGAGAGTCGACAGAATGGTGTGGCCATAAGGCACATGAGAGCATCTTTCAGCTTGCAGAGGGTGTACCACCCTGCTTATGCCTTGACTTGGAGCTCAGAGAAACCAGGTTTTTGTGACCTTAGAGCTCTCAGCTCACAACACTATGTTGTGGTTTCTCCAGAAATTGAACTCTAGGGAGGTATGAATGAGGTAGCAGGTCTGAGGTGAGTTTAGTGTACAGACTGAGAAGGCTGAGGCCAGGAGGGGTGGTGGAGATGGAGCGATGAGAGGCAGAGAAAGCTGGAGGGGCATATGTGTGTGTGTGTGTGTGTGTGTGTGTGTGTGAGTGTGTGCACTGTCTTGGGCCATGCATGCATGTCTGTGAACAGGACAGGCCTGGGAACGTTTACCAGCTAAGGCAGAGCCTAGTGTGTGGGACAATGGAACACTGGGGACATTTCTCTCAGGCTTTGCATCCTGCAGGAACCTCATGTTGGCTCCATTTAAAGAGTGCATTTCATAGGCTACCCAGTCATACACAGACAGGGTCACAGAAGCACCATGACATTCATAGTACCCCAAGGTGGAGCTTATGCACAGACCAAGTGAGTGTGGCTTAGCACACAGTGAAATGCCATTCCATTTAAGGAGAAGGAAAATTTTGACACATGAATGAGCCCTGAGGACATGATGCAAGCAGAAGTTAGTCACAAGAGAATAAATACGGATGAGTCCCAAGTCCATCACGGCAGATGCAGTCCCTCACAGCATTCACCTCAGAGACAGAGAGAGAGCAACATGGTGGATGCTGGGTTGGGGCTGGTGAGCTGCTGTCTCAGTGACTACCGAGGTTCTGTGTGGGAGAATGGAAAAGTTCTAGAGATGGAGGGTGGTGGTGGAAGCATAGAGTGATGCCCTTAGACATGGTGGAAGTGCAGAGGAGGCTCAGCCACTGGAGAACTTGCCACAGACATTCAAGGACCCAAGGTCCCCAACATTCCTTTGAACAAACAAAACCAAACCCGCAATGGTGGTGCCTGCCTGAAAGCCCACTCCCAGGCTGGGGTGGGGGTGGGGCAGAGAGACAGGAGGATATCTTTGACCAGGAAGTTTGACTGAATTAATGATCCCCAATCAAGTCTTAAGCTGTAGGGTGGAGAGCCATCCAGAGGATACTTGGCAGTGCCCTTTGGTTTCTGTGTGGCACATGGACACACCTCGTGCACACCTGCACACGTGAGTACACATAGGAATGTACAGTTGTAAGTTCTATATTACAAAACGGAAGCTGTGTTTAAAAAAAACAAAAACCAAATAGACATTGGAAACAAGCCTTCCTTATGAGGTAGGTCTCACCCCGGGGAAGGTTTGTAAAGAACTGTGGCACGGCCGAGGGTACAGAGCTGCTTGTTCCCTTTCATTCTTCATGGAACTCTCCTAATTCTAACCAGGCCCTGATGCCCCTAGGCATATAGCAAATGTTTGTAGTACAAAGGAGATAGATACAGAGAGGGTCACGTGGGGAGAGGGAGAGCAGATGCCCTCCTTGCCCTAGATGCACAGGGAGAAGTGACTTCTCTGAGTTGTTTACAGATGTGTCTGAGCTTAAGGCCAGCTCCTTCTCTGATGCTGATTTCCAGCTTGGCGTCCTTATCTGAGGATCTCACCCTGCAGGGTTGGTGACAGTACTTGTCGCTTGCTTATCCATTCTGTCCGATGTACCGTGTAAAGGTGAAATGGCTTTCAAGAGTGTTCTGCACCCTGAGCTTGGGTGACCTCTGCAGACGATGATAAACAGAAGTCTAGACAGGTACTTAGGTTTAAAGTCACAGGTGTGTGTGATGAAGTGGGTCTTATCTCGCAGTGGGGACTTGTGACAGCTATCAAAGGGCAAAGGGGCCTGTTGGAAACTTAGCTTGGGGGTGGGGATCCCAGGACGCGGATGTAAATTTAGAATGTCTAGTACCTGAGCTGTAAGGTCAGAACACGGATGCTGACGTTGTGTGATGTGTAGTTATCGCCTGAAGGGGCTAAATGACAGCTCACCTTGGGCTGGATGGAGGAGATGGACACATAGTGAGTTTTCTTTGAAAGTCATCTCAGGGTTCAGACTGGAGTAGGAGTCTATGGGAGCCTTTCGGGATCACCAGCCCACTGTGCAAGTTGTCATTGTCTGGCTGAGAAGCCAGAGGACCCAAACTAGGTGTCTATCAGCTAAGGGTCCCAGCCCTGCACAGCCCCAGATCTGCTCACAGGAAGGACACCCTTGATAATTTCATCATGGCTCAGTGAGGGCTAGCATCTGAGCTGTGGGCCTCAGTAGATTTTCCCCTTCTTTGTGATTCAGCATAACAGAGAGTGAGGCCCTAGGCAACAAAGAGAGGGGGTTTCCTGGGATCCAGTCTGCAGTCGCCACATTCTTGTGCTTTTAGAAGTGACTGCTGCAGGCTTGTTTTCTCCCTGGGGACCCTGGCGTTGGTGGCTTCCTTCCTAGAGCAAGAAGGCCAGCCTAGCTAAATCAGTGTGTGCGTGCATGTGTGTATGTAGGAGTGCATGTGTGTGTGTGTGCATACGTGTGTGTGTGTGTGTGTGCATGTGTGTATAGGAGTGCATGCATGTGTGTGTTGGCATGCATACATGCGTGCGTGCGTGCGTGCGTGCGTGTGTGTGTGTGTGAGAGAGAGAGAGAGAGTGAGCGTGCATGGATCTGGGGAATCTCAGGTGCTCCCTGACACTGGGACCTACAGCCTTCAAGAAGAGGTAGGGTGCCCCCCTGCTGGGCTTCTGGAAGAATCAATGGATACAATGCATGTGTGGGGGAAGACTCGTGAGCCAGCTGGCCTGATGATGAGACTCCTGTTCTGGAGCAGTGTGTATCTGCTCAGGCCACTTCTACCTCTGAGGCTTGGAAATTGGACTAGGGAGACTGTCCCGGTCACTCCTGTATGCCAGCACTTGGGAGGCTGTGGAAGCAAGACTTCTGTGGGGGCATCTGGGTGCTCAGCAAGTTGCAGCCCAGCTAGGGCTGTATATAAGAAGACCCTCTCTAGAACTAAACCTAACCTAACTGAACCATCTGAACCCACTCCAACCCAACATCTTCATTGAGGTATGACCATGAGAAACAAATGGGTTGTCAAATACAGACATGAACACGCAATGGCAGTTGCTCCTGAGTCTGTCCTAGGAGGGCACCATTTCTAAGTAGAATAGTCACTATTTTTATAAATTTAAGATTGCCCTGGAAATAGTGTGAAAACCCAGAAACAGTCTAAGACACAGATGGGAAGACCCATCTGGAGGCTCAGAGTGGAGCCTGGTGACACAGAACTTGTCCAAAGTCCTGTGTGGTTGTGTTCTACACTGCAGATGAGAGCCCACGGATGTTCTAGCACATAAGAAACCTAAGTCAGCAGTGACTGAAACCACTGGTGAAGGCTTCACAAAGGAAGTGGAAATGCTGGCTTGTCAACCTTGAGCAAACATCTATTCCACACCGAGCACTGGACAGGCCCAGCTGTGCTGATCACAGGAAGTGACAAGCACAGGAAGTTCCGGCCACAGGAAGTGATGACCAACCTTACACCTGAGGAGGGAGGCTTACAGAGTTCAGGTGCTTCCTAGAGCTGACACAGTTTGTGACTGGTGGGGATGAGAGGCAGAGCTGAGAGGTCTGCAGTGCAAATTCTTCCACTTCTAGCACTGAAGATAGGTGAGAGAAGGTACGTTGGTACATGTGTGCATATATGCATGTATACGCATGTATATGCACATGTGAGTTTATGTGTGTATATGTATGAGAATGTCCACATATCTGAGTGTTTGCATGTGTGAGAATGTATACACGTGAGTATATGTATGTTTGAGAATGTGAGGGTATATGTGTAAGAATATTAGTATATGTGATTGTATGTATGTACATGTATGTGTATATGTCCATATGTATGAGAATGTTCAAATTGTGTGTATGCATGTATATGTATATGTGCATGGATATATATATATACATATATATATATATATATATATATGTGTGTGTGTGTGTGTGTGTATGTGTGTGTGCGTGCGAATGTTATCATATGTGAGTATATGTATGTGAGGAGGAGGAGGAAGGAGGAAGGAGAGGAGGGAGGAGGGAGAGGAGGAGGAGAGATCCTGAAAAGGAGGAGGTTCTGCTGGCTGCTAGGCCTCAGGATAGAAGGCTGGGATGTGCATCTGACAGAGAAGAGGCCCCAGCGATTTGTACCCAGGTAAACACTGAAGGCCTGCATAGGATGGCCAGGGAAAGATGATGTCTCCTGTGATACATCAGGAGATGTTTTGTCTGTAAGTAGAAGTTGTAAGAATGACGGCTGGGGACAGTCAACACAGACCTGGTTTTCCAAATGATGGAGAGAGACTGATAGTGGCCATGGTACAGTCCTGTCTAGGGAGCAGAAGGTCTCAGAGAGAAGAGCCACCCTTCTCTATCTGCAGAAGGTACCCCAGTCCCTCAGATGGAGACAGCCATTCCACCCTCCATGTTTCTGTTGGTGGGCTGAGACCATCTACTCTGACAGACACAGGGGTGATGGGATGCCCTAGACTGAATGTAGCCCTCTTTCACCATGGGCTCACATGATTGAACACTTGGATCCCTGCTGATAGTGCCATCCTGGATGGTCGTGGACCCTTTAGGAGGTAGAGTCTCACAGGAGAAAGCGACTCACTGGAAACAGGCCTTGGGGTTAGAGTTTGGCCTTCCTCCCTGTCCACTCTGCTTCCTGACTATTTATGAGATGCAAGCAGCTCTCTCACCCTCTGCTGTTCTACCTTCCTTCCGTGATGGACTGTATCCCCTCTGACTGTGAGCCACAGTAATTCTTCCTCCTTTAAGGCATTATGTCTCAGCACTTTGGTCATGGCCATAAGAAAAGCAGGCTGTGCCCAGCTTTAAGAGGATGACGAAAGTAGAGATGTCTTTCCTGCAGGCCACTACTCCCTGACCCAGGTTCTAAAATCAGGGGAACACCTACCGTTTAAGTAGGGACAGGGGCTGGGGAACAGAGGGATTTCAGAGCACCTTGTATCTGCATGGCTGAGGGAGGTATATGGTTCTTCCTTGACAGACTGCTTTAGGCTTGTTCCAGTTCTACCACACCATGGGCTCTCCTGAGAGACTAACAGCGGTTAGCCAGAGTTCCATTTCAGAGAAAGGCCTCACATCCCACAGACCCCTGTCAGTCACTGAGCCGAACAAGTGGAAAATTGGATTTCATCTCCTCTGCTGGATTTCATTTCCTCCTGCTAATGACAGGAACCGGGTTTCAGAGAGGGAAGAAAAGGCCCCTGGTCAGTTCCTCCGAGCAGTTGCTCTGTAATTGATTATTCTAGAAAATGGTGCCTAGGACTGAGCACCTTCCGTGGCTCTGCCTGTGACACTCCCAGACAAGGGAGCCTGGCACAGAGGAAGTTTGGCGGTATCTTCTCTGCATGAGTGAATTGTGCTTTGTTTTACAAGAGGCCGTCATGTCCCAGCCAGGCCCTCTAACCACCCTCTAACCTCCTCCTGCTGCCATCGTCCTGTGCCCTGGTCAGGTGTCCATGGCTTGAACATATTAACGTCACTTCCTCCTCTGTGATGGGGGGAATCCATGAATGTATCTCCAGGATCATGTGAATTCCTACATCAGTAAAGCAGAATTACTGTACTTCCACTGTGGTTTGAATTCCTGGGATGCAAAAGGCACCTTAGACTCATTACATCCTGTTGTTCTAGAAGACTTTGCTGTGGGTGTTCCCAGGTGGCACCAAGTGAAAGATATTCACAGCAGCCTGTGCACGTTTGCTTTAATGCTCAGGAACGCTTACATCCTCTGCCTGGGGTCAGTGAAGATGAAATGTGTGGATGGGACAGTTTGGGGCTGAGGACTCAACCTTTCCATTGCCACTGGGCGCTGGTCATTGGCCACTGGCCTGACTTCTCTGCATCACAGTGTCCCTCCTCTAGGAACTGCTAATGGATGGCCTACCCAAGCGCCTTCTACTTTGAATAAGAGTCACAGCAGTAGATACCTGATGTATTTCTGGAGGGTCTGAGTTACGTTTTCTTGTTTCAGTGCTAGGAATGGAAGTTGGGCCTTCACATAGGCTACCCAAGCTCTCTCTACCTAGCCACAGCTCTCCTTCTTTTCTTTTTGCTTTGAGACACAGGTGTTACCAAGTTGTTCTGTTGTTCTTGAACTCATTCTGTAGCCCCAGGCTGACCTCCCAGTCTGGTCCTCTTGCTTTAAGTCTTGTTGAGAAGCTGGGGTTATAGGCTGGGTTATTAGGCATGACCTGTCTTCTATTTTCTCTATAAAGGAAATGAAATGTCTTGAGTAGCAAGTCTTCACGAGGCTTCAGCTGTGCTGGGAACCAGCCAGTGGTGTCTTGTGGGGCCTGTGCTTCACAGAGGAGAGAGTCTTGCTCTCCCTCAGGGCCCTCATTCACCTTCTCCCCTAGGTAATGCTGTAAATCCTACCAGGAAGGTCTCTGTTCTCTTTATTGGCCTGGAGCCACTCTCCCTCCCCCAAGCCTACAGTGGAGTCAGCAGTGTCAGAGGATATTTAATCCCCAGCTTTGTCTCCTACAGCCTCTTGCATGAATTTCTTCATTCACTGAGTTACTGAGCTGTGCACCTGAGGGTCTCTGGATAGACAGGCAGGGTCTTTACACTGGACATGGTTCTTGGTTTCCCTTTCTCTAAGTTCCTAGACACTATTGATTTCATGAAGCTTTTGCCAGGTGAGGATACTTATTAAAACAAGTAGTGGTCACTGGGGGCATGGGGCATGGTGATGACTTAGCACACACAGAGCTGCTGAGCAAGCTCAAAGGCCTGAGTTCCCGCTTCAGCCACATATACACTGAAATTGCAATAATGTAGGGGCAGTCAGCCTGGCCCCTGCACAAGGGTGACATGCAAACCTGCAAAGCATCCCATGGTTTACACATAAAGTAATTTACAATCTTTAAAACAAACCACCACTACCAAAGAACAAAAGTCAAATATGGCTGTGGGTCTTGTAGCCAGGTGCTGGTAGGACAGGCAGCAGAAAGCCTGGGGCTCTCTGACCACCAGTCTGGCCAAACCCAAAAGTTCCATGTTCATGAGACCCAATCTCAGAACTAAGATAGAGAGTGATTTGTGAGAACACCTTGGAGGCACATGGGCATCCAGGAACACACACCCAGAACACATATGCACACAGACATACAAAATAATCAGTGTTGAGACCCGTCTTTGGGATGGTTTGAGAGGTTCCCCACTGCAGGGGTGGGGTGAACCGAGGCCTCTGTGGGTCTGTGCGAGTGGGAAGTTGCTATGGCCTCAGGGCTGCAGAGTGGAACCCGGCTCAACAGTTCCGTAGAGGAGCAAGTGAGATGTGAGACGTCCTTAGACACTCAGGAAGATTCCAGAAAGTGAACTAAACAGAGGGCCATGCTAGTGAGCGGGTGGGGGAAGGTCCCACTGGGGATTGCTGGGCTCTCCAAATTCCCTGTTTAACAATTCGCCGTCACAGGCCTGTGCACACTCATTTCTACACCATGCTAGATCAAATCCTAGGAGTGGGGGGGTGCACAGAGCCTGTTTATCTGGGAGCTCCCGGGGAAAGGTGAGGCAGGGATACGGAATCAGGAAATGTGGCTTGCTCTGTCTCTGTATTTCAGAGCTCAAAAACATGTCGGTGTAAGAAGTGTGCCGAGACCATTGAACATGCAAACTTTATATGCCCCAGTACAGGGGAACGCCAGGGCCAAAAAGTGGGAGTGGGTGGGTAGGGGAGTGATGGGGAGGATATGGGGGACTTTTGGGATAGCATTGGAAATGTAAATGAGGAAAATACCTAATAAAAATATTAAAAAATAAACATAATGCACACAGTAGGTGAAAAAGAAGAAGAAGAAGAAGAAGAAGAAGAAGAAGAAGAAGAAGAAGAAGAAGAAGAAGAAGAAGTGTGCCGAGAAACCCAGTGCTTATGCATAATGCTTAACTTGTTTCCCCAGCATCCTCCAAGCTCTGCTGAGCAGAGCTTAGGGAAACCCCGTGCAAGTCCTAGTTATGGGGAGATATATTCAGCGTCTTTGGATTTGATGGAGCTCAGAGTGAGTGATGGGATGAGCAGTGGTCAGCCCAGCCTCACTCTTCTCCCTCTGACACAGCCTGAGGCTGCCAGCCTGGGCATCACTGTCAGCTCTCCACACTTTTCCTCAGCACACACTGACTCCCCCTCTTCCTTCCCCCTGCCTCATCGCAGCAGAGGAGACGTGACTCAGTCAGCCGAGAGCGAACAAAAGGAAGAGTGGCATATTATCCAAACAGAGGAGGCTTCTCTGACACACACGGGAGGTTGGCTCAGACTGTTGTTAGACGTGGAGCGGAGGATAAAGGAGACCCCAAAATAGACTCACAGAAGGAGAATCAAGGCCACCCAAGGCTGGGATCTCCCACAGACTCCTGATAACTTCTGTTTCTGCCTCCTCTTGATGATTCCTCCCCAGAGTGGAAATGGCACAGCTCTGTGTGTGAACTGGGGCTTGCCTCTGGGGTAGCAGGGGACCCCAAGTAAGCATTCCTGACCTTGAGCCTTTGGACCTTTGACCCTTAGCCCACCCTTCTCCCTGAGTATCTTGGTTCGAGTGACCTATGAGTCTTTGATGAGGAATTATATGGTTCCAGAGCCAGCCTGGCCCCTGTTCAAGGTGTATGCAGACCTCCTCTCTCTAGAAAGCAGCATGGATGGGCTGTGTGTGTGGGGTGGGGTGTGGGTGCTCAGAACCTGCGATTTTGGAGAACATCAGAGCTGAAGGGGGACAGGGGACACCTGTTGTGAGTGAGGTCCTTATGAGCCCACTATGGGCGAAGTCAACTCCTAAAGCAGTGTGTGTGTGTGTGTCTAGATATTGGAGCTGGGTGCAGTCAGAAAGGACCTTGATCCAGTTGTGGAGATCCCAGTCTATTGTAGCCTGACTGTGTCTTGAGGAAGCTAACCAACCAATGCCATGCTGTGGGGAGGTGTCTAGGCGCGAGAGCGTCACCTCACGACTGGATTAGCTCCAACACTTCTGGATTTAGTGGAGGATGTCACTTCCCTCCCTCTTCCTCCCTTTATCCCATCTGACCCATGCAAACACTGCCATCCCCCTGCAGGAGGTAGCCCAAGGAGCCATCTTGGAAGTGGAGACTGGGTCTTCACCAGATACTGAATGTGGCCCACTGGTCTGGGGTGCTCAGCTCTCACCACCAGTGTGGCAATGGCACAGACGTGCTACTTACCTATTTTACTATGTTTTTAAATTGTATCTCACAGGGCTCCCATGCTTAGGTTTTCTAAGGGAGGAGGAGAGGTTGATGGAGTTACCTCTGTGGGGCGAACCCTCTGGGAAGCGCTCTGGGGCAGGAGGAAGACCTTATGGCTGCCTCTGGATTTCCTGATAGCTTAGATCATGGGAGAACAACACACAGGACCTGTGGCAAAGTTAACGTAAAGGGTTGTCTCTAACAGAAGAGCTGGCGTGGAACTCTGCCTCTGCCTTTTGACTCCATAACTTTGACAGGTAAGTACGAGCCCCGTGACTGGCCTTGAGCACACAGACACTAAGGGAACACAAGTGGATCTATGTCAGAGAAATTAAATGTGTTTTTATGGTTAGAGCCTGACCTGAGATAGAGGTGGGGTTGGAAGGCTAGTTAAGGCACTGTTTTAAAAGTTGATTTAGGAAGTGGCTGTTGTGCATGCGTGTGTGTACACACACACACACACACACACACACACACACGATTTCCTTTTGGGGTGGTTGGAACGCTTCAGAACCTGAAACAGTGATTGTCACAGGGTCCTGTCAGTGTATCTAATGGCATCAAACTGTGTGCACTGCAGAACAGCTTATTTTGTGGTGTGCAGATTTCCCTTGAGATATAACCCCGGGGGTTGAAGAGCTGGCTCCACAGTTAATAGAACTTGCTGCTCTCACAGAGGACCGTGATTTGGTTTCTAGCACCCATGCCGGGAAGCTCACAAACACTTTCCAGTTCCAGGAAATCTAACACCCTTTTTCGGTACGGCTAATGCACCTGCACTCACGTGGCATGCATAAACTCATGCCGAAACACGCACACACATGTAAAAATATTGCACTGGTTGGTGCATATCTAGAAATCCAGGATTTCTAGAATGTCAAGCTTTCCCACCTGCCTACGCCCAAGGATCCAAACTGTAGGCTCAGGCATCTGGGAGACAAAGCACGTTGGTTGCTTGCCCAGTGCCACTCCTGTACGTGGAGGCAGGAGGATGGCCTTCCAGCTCAGCCCGGATGGCATCCCATACACCTCCATGGCCCATGCTTGAAGCTAGGGTAGTGTGCATCTAGCATGACATTAGCAGCAACATGAGACTTTGATAAACTCCTCTGAGTTCCAAAGGCCCCTGGCACTCCGTGGTCACCCAGCTGGAGGCAGGGCTACATTGCCACACTGGGCTGCTGCAGTTGGCGGGGTAACAAGGTTCTTTGATTGATCTCCATACAAATGACTTTGCTGGGAAGTTGGACTTTGCTGTCATTGCTCAGTGTTCCTTCCTGTGCTGGACTGCCTGTCCCGGGGAGCTGCAGTTTCCTTAGACAGCATAGTTTTTTCCCTCTCTGCGGGCCTCACTATGCGTCAGCACTGGGTCTAACCAGAGGCCCCTGTCATTCCATTCCTCCCTGTGCTAAAGGAGGAAGTCTCACTTGCACTCTGGAACTTAGGAGTCCTGCGTGAACCGGATCACATCTATCATCTGCTTGCTCCTGGAGGCGGTTCCTACGCCAAGATTTGCATCTTTCTTCTTCTCCTGCCTCACAAGGTTTCCCTCTTGTAAAATTTAGAGCGAAGTAAAGTGAAGTCTAGCGAAGGCAAGAGGGGCTTTCTCTGCAACTCTGTTAGAGTAGCGTCTTTCTTTCCTATCATCTGTTAAAGGGAAGATTCGATTGTCCCATTGTCCTTGTCCCTTCCTCATCCTGAGGCATCTTTGACTGCAGTTCATCTAAAGTGGAGTCTTTGGCTCTGAAAGAGAAGGATCTGGGCATAGCAGTCTCAATCACCTCGTGTCTGCTGGCAGTCTACTGAGGGGAGACCTGGATGGTTTCCTGGACATGGGCTCCTGGACATGGGGCTGACCTGCCACAAAAGCTACCATCTGGTTCTCTAGCCACTGTGCCTTTCCAAAGCTTCTCCCCAGGAAAGGAGAGAAAGCTTGGCTGGAAGGCTGCAGTGGCCCTGCCTGGGCACCCGATCACTGCCTGGCCACTCTGATCCTCTGTTTTCAAAATCAACAGTTCAAGCCAACAGGAAGTGTGTGTGTGTGTGTGTGTGTGTGTGTGTGTGTGTGTGTGTATGTGTGTGTGTGTGTGTGACCTGGCTTCTCACAGCGGCCACTGTAGGGAGAGGCAGGACTGGGTTTTCAGAGTAATTGAGGAACTTCCCTCATGAGGATATGCTGTCTCTCAAGTCAGCCCTCTTTGAGGCTTGGGAAGAGAAATCATTTCTGGTTTGTAGCTTCAGGTACTTGCAAAGGCTGTACCCATTCAGTATTCTTATCTTGTCCCCTTTAAGCAGGGAGGCTGTGGGTCTTTCCGAGTCTCTGCTCATGCAGGTAACCGGCCCCTGCCATGCAGAAGCCCTGGTGTAACTTTGATGCCCACTTGACATTCGGTCTCCTGAGGCTGACTTACGACTAATCTGTGAGTAGCTTGCTGCAGTCTGGCCTTCGTGTGCTTAGGAAGTGGTCCCTTTGAGAACCACATCTCTCCCGATTCTGCCCTCCTCCCCAGGGACCCTGGTACTTCTTGCTGCTCTTAGCTTTTCACTCAGTCACATCTGCCATGTGGGTCTCCAGAAAAGGCTTGTTTGATTTCCTTACAGTTTCTTGATAGAGCTCCCAACACAAGCACAGGCACCGTGGCCATGACACACGTGCTTCTGGAAGGAAGGCAGGCTACAGATCTATGTTCCTGTCTGTACTCTGCCTGGGCCGTGGAATCAACACCTGTCACAGACATGCCCTTGAAACATCACTCAGCCTGCTGAACCTCTGATCTGGAACATAAATTTAGAAGTGTGGGTGCTTCCAACCTGAATTCTGACATTCTTATTTCCACACCGCTCAAATACATTTCCAAGAAATGTTCCTCAGATAGGTTCTCTGCTGGATCAGGGAGGTGTGTGTGTGTGTGTGTGTGTGGGCGTGCACAAGTGTTCCACGGACTCAGTTCTGACTCGGTGCCATTGAGGGTGAGCACAGGGAAGGCCTGGTAGAGTGTGAGCTGGCTTCCTCTCCTTATAGCTCTGAATCTTTAATAAGCTCTTGATACACCCAAAACACAAGCTTCTATTTATCTGCAAGTTCTTCCATGGAGGGGCTTAAGGGTAAAGGTTATCTGGGAGGGAAAAGGTCAACTGTGGAGGAGAGAACTCTCTGGAGATGACCAGAGGGCATGGCAAGTGTGTAGTGATGTCATGCAGACTTGTGCTGAAATGGGTCTGGTCTTAATTGAGACATGCTGTCAGCTCAGCCATGCATGCATCTTAGACATGGGATGTGGGAGTGATACATGGTTGATTACACGTTTGAAGGGTGATGCTCTGGTTACACAGTGCATCGTGTGTTAATTTCACGTTTAATACTTCTTAGAGGCTTTAAAAGGTTTTAAATTGTGTGTGTGTGTGTGTGTGTGTGTGTGTGTCTGTGCATTGTTGTGGATAGCCCTGGGGCTAATTATATTTGATGTTAATTCTGTTCTTCTTCGGTAAGGTAAGTGACTGCAAACAAGGAATGAGTCAGCACTCAGGTGATTTCCTCTGTAAACCTGCTTCCCACTTTAATTTGTAAAATAAAGGAGAGCTGATGATTGGGCAGATAAAAGGGAAGGTGGAGCAGAAGGTAGAGAGAGGGAGGAGAAAATGGAAGAGGGAGAGGATGCAGAGGAGGAAGACTGAAGAAAAGTGGAGCAGAAGCACATGGCCTGGAGAAACTGCAAGTTCTAAGGGTCTCATAGATGGGGAAGATGGTAGTGTAGCTGTAGATCTGTCCAATCTAGGTGCACAGCATGTATTCATATTAACTGAGTTGTGTTTTCATTGCCGGGGCATTTTTGGGATGGAGATTTACTACAACAGTGTGTCTGTATGTTGTGTGTGTATCTGAGAGTGGGTTTGTGCACATGAGTGCCGGTGTCCTTGGAGGAAGCAGAGATGTTGGATATCCTAGATCAGGGATGCTAGGAGGGCGTGAGCTACTGGGAACGGAACTCAGGTCCTCTGCAAGAATAGTATGTGGTCTTAGTCACCAAGCCACCTCTCTAGCCCACGTTTAACATTTTTAGGTATGTGTAGTAGAGAACTTAGTACATGAGAGGCTCACCTCATGCCTGCAGCATTGGAGCTCTGACAAGCCACCAGGACTCAGTCAGGCCCAGTGCCCTGTTTGGAGACAGACTGGATGCAATGGGGGATCAAGCTTCTGGCCTATGTTGGAAGGAGAAAGATGCAAATGTGATTGTCACATTTCAAAGGACAATGATGACAACTACCTCCTCTCAGTCTCTGGCCCTTGAACCTATCTATGGGCCAAGGATTTGATTTAAGTACATTCTTTTTGGTTTCAATCTTATTCTAATTTAAAAGGTCAGACCTCACACAATGTCTGTAGTTCTGTCTGTCTGTCTGTCTGTCTGTCTGTCTGTCTTCCCTTTTTAATCTGGAAGAAGTGAACTGAAGGACTGGCAAGCCAGCTGAGCAGGTAAACGCCCTTGCTATGCAAATCTGGTGACCTGAGTTCAACTCCTAGAACCCCTACAAAAGGCCAGATGTGGTTGGGCCATTATAACCCCAGTACTTCTACAGCAGAGAGAGGAGGTGGAGACAGGAGAATGTGCTGGAAGCTCATTGGCTAGCTAGCCTGGAGAGTGCAGTACCCAAGGCAGAAGGTGGAGGGAGGGAACTGAAACAGCTCCTGAAAGCTCTACATGTGTGTTGTTGCACTTACATGCACACACATGTTAATAATAATAATAATTAATACTAATAATACAAAAACAACAAAACCAACGTATGAAGGGGAACAGATCACGTCCACTCACAGCTGTAGTTTTTAGCCTGTCACTGGGTAGCCTAGTTGCTTGGAGTCTGAATCCACACAGACTGTAGAGGTGAGCACACGTGGTACAAGAAGCCGGTTACCTCGTGGCCAAGTAGAAGAGGAAGAACCCAGATGCTCATAGTCCTCTTCAAGGACATGCTTCCAGTGATGTAAGATCAGCCTCTAGACCTCACGTTTTAGTAGCCACCATCTTGGAGGCCGAGCCTAGAACACAAGAGTGCTGGGGGGAACATTCCAGAACCCAAGGCCTTTTGCCGGGGGTGGGGTGGGGGTGGGGGGGAGGGGCGGTGGGCATTCCAGGCCCAGATTATAGCAGATACAACCCTGATAACCACTCTGGGTGCTGCTCTCAGGATTTGTGGGGATTCTCAGTGACTCTGCCCGGCCTCCTCACTGCCCCGCCTCCTCACTGCCCCGCCTCCTCACTGCCCCGCCTCCTCACTGCCCCGCCTCCTCACTGCCCCGCCTCCTCACTGCCCCGCCTCCTCACTGCCCCGCCTCCTCACTGCCCCGCCTCCTCACAGCCGCCAGGGATTCTGTCTCCTCCCAGGGATTGCCCTAAGCCTGCTCCTCCTACCTCATCTTTCATGAGGATGGCTCCCCAATCAGCCCTGCCCCTTGGCTATTCTCTTCCTGTTTCTTTACTGCCTAACTGACTTATACGACCCCACACGTGGCCCTCACCATCAGTGCCTCTCAGACCCTCTCCATACTCCCCACACCTTGTGAGAATGACCTTAATGAATACATTCGTCCCTTGTCTTCTCTCCCTGTTGGGTTCGCTCTTGGGAGGCACAGGTAGGGCACCCTGGAGCAGCAGGAGAATGGGACACTCCTCTTAGGAATGGGCTTAGTTCTTCTCTCCATAACCAGGTCCCATCTGGAGACTCGTCTCATACAGATGTGTTTCTTCCTCTTCTCCCTTTCATGTCCGGGAGGAGATGGGTCCAGCTTTGTCATCCACTGGGTACCTCTCCATCTGTCCCAGTTTTCTTTCTGTTGCTGTGATAAATCCTACAGCCAAGCGTCTTGGGGAGGAAAGGGTTTACCTCACCTTTCAGCTTACATTCCATCACCAAGAGAAGCCAGGTCAGGAACCATGGGGTGATGCTGTGTACTGGTGTGTTCTTTCTAGCTGGCTCAGTTTGCCTTCTTATATAGTCAAGGCCACCTGCCTATGGTTGTCACTGCCCACAGTGGCCAAGGTCTCCTTACAACGATCAGGTCTATGTCCCATAGACTTGCCTACAGGCTACTCCGATGGCTATGGTTCCTTAGTTGAGGTTTTGTCTTCTCAGATGATTCTAGCTTGTGTCACGTTGACGACAATGAAGGCACACACCCTCCCTGGCTGCTCTTCCCTAGCCTTGCCCACATCGCCATAGACTATGTTCTAGTTGCCTTCTATCTCCATCTCTGTCCGCAAAGCTCTGGGTCCAAGCTCTCATGCTTTGCACGTCCCTCTGCATACGTGTGGCTGGTAGCTGCTCAGAAGCCAGTGGCATCTTTGCTCCCTTGGCTTTCACTCCGCTGTGAATAGACACCGACTCTCATGACTCCCTTCTCCTAAAGGTTTTTCCCTGTGGCCTCTTTAACTGGACTGTTTGGGCTCAGAGATAAATGAAAAAAAAAAAAAAACCACAACAACAACAACAACAACAAAACAAACAACTGTCATTGTAATGAAATACCTAAAGCTGAGTGTATTTTATAAAAAGGCTTCTTCATCCCACAGTTATGGAGACCCAAGGGCATGGTGCCAACATCACCTTGCCTCTGGTGAGGACTTAATACCAGGTAACAACATGGTGGGAGTATATGGCAAGACAGGAAGCCACAGCAGGAAGAGGGGCGGGCTTCTTTGTTTATTCTGATCTTAGGAGAGCTAACCAGATTCCTTTCGTAACGACATCAATTAGTTTTGGACATATGTCTCTGACTTACAAAGGGCAGGGCTGGAGAAGTGCTGAGAGCACAAAGAGGCTGTGCTCCAGAGATAGCCAAGGTTGTACCTCGTGCTGCAGCGGGACTTGGTAATGTGTAAGAGTCACCCAGGTGGTACTGGTTTTGAAGGCATGAAGGGGTCATGCAGAGCAGCTGAGGCTCGGCACTGTGAGAGGCCATGGAAGGCCATTGGTGAAGGTGCAGCCTCAGTTGCAATTGACAGCCCAGGACTGAAGGGGTCATGCAGTGTTTTGGAGATGCTAGTACCATGATATGACCACCAAGAACAGCAAGCAGCAGTGGAATACAGGCAGTTGGAGCCTAGAAGACAACGTGTGTGCTACCAGTTGCTAGCTCCCCATCTTTTAGAGGCCCCATATTACCTACAATAGTTTTGCACTGAGGAGTGAGCTCCTGAAACTTGGTGTCCCAGGGACAGCTCAAATCACATACAAACCACAACACCATCTGAATGGGGGGGGGCGGGGGGGAAGCTAAGGCTGTCTGTCCATCTAGACCTGGCTACCACAGGGAGGCCAGCATCATCACTGAGCTTATCAAGACTGAAGGATGGCGGGTGGGGGCAGTGGGAGAGCTGCAGAGAGGGCGAAGGCTTCAGAGCTGCCACAACTGCTGTGGAGTAACTGAAGCCAGCAGTTATGTGATTGGATGGGATACATTTGGTTTCTCTGACTGGTTGTCTATTAGGGAAGCAGCAGTCAATCAGGCCGGTCGTTACTGCTGAGCTTCCTGGGTTAGCACTGGGCTAGTAGATGACTGACTGCTTGGGTATCTGCTGTGATGAAGGGTTGGTTTCCTAGGCAAGTAGCCATGTGGGTACCGTTTCGTATATGGACTGTTTGCTTGCCTACTCATTCTCTCAGATTGCCCTGAATCTCAAAAGAGACTCTGGGCTTTTCGCAGTATCGAGACTGAAAGATGACAGAACTTCTGAGGTTCGACTGAATGCATTTGCATTATGATATGGCCATGGACTGTGGGGTCAGTGCCTGGAGTGTGGGCTGAAGTGTACCCCAGAGGTTTGAATATTTGAACACTTGGTGCACAGTTGATGGTGCTACTTGTGGAGGTTTACGATGTCTGGCCTCGATAAAAGAGATATGTCACTGGGGGCAGGCTTCGAGAGTATATAGCCTCACCCCACTTGGTTTGCTTCTTTTGCTTTCTGCTTGCCCTTGAGGGTGTGAGCTTTCATCTTCCTGCTACACCTTCTATACCTGCCTGATGTGATGGCCACCTGACACGGTGGACTCTCCTCCCTTCGGAACCATAAGCCTGAAGAAACTTTTATTAGTTGCCTTGATCATGGTGTACAGAAAAGTAATTAAGACATCCTTCTCTGTTAAGTGGTAGGGTAGAAGAGATTACAGAAAGTGCCTTAATTTGCCCCGGATCTCCGACCTTCAAAACTTGGATCTTTTAGAATTTTTCCTTCACTTATCAAGCAATTTCCCTCTGAATAAATGAGGGAGAAGCAAGAGCACACAGTTTCTGAAGATCATGAACCTAGTGCTGTGCACAGTGCCTGAGACCACAAGAGCCCAGGGAATAGTTTCTGAATGAATGAATGAAGTCACTTCCTTTCTTCAAGATTCACCATTTGGAATGGCAGATTACAGGGAGGAAAGGACTGGAGTTTACAGTATGGTAGGCAGGATGGTCCTGAAAACACTGTCATGGTTTCAATATGAGGTATACTCTGAAGGGCTCCTATGCTGCGGGCTTGAATCCCAGGGGAGCACTATTCGGAGTCGGGGCTATGGGCAAAGAGATTGGATCACTAGGATTCTGGCTTCATCGGTATCTCCTGAGGGGCTCAAACTTGATGGCACTGTTGGACAGTAGTCAAAGGAATCGAGTTTACTAGGGGTATTCCCTGGAAGAATGAGCCTCTTCCTCCTCCTCCCCCCTCATCTTCTTCCTCCTTTTTCTCTTCCTCTTTCTGATCCTCCCCCTCCTTCTCTTTCCTCTTCCTCCTTTTCTTCCTCCTAGTCCTACTTCTTCCCCTTTCTCCTCTTCCTTGTTCTTCCTCCTTCCTTCCCCCTCATCCCCATTTTCCTCCTCCCCCCTCTTCTTCCTCCCTCCTTTTCTTCCCCCTCTTCCCCCTCCTCTTCTTCCTGCCCATCCCTCTTTCTCTCCCTGCCCCCTTCATGGGATATTTTTCCAGAATAAATCAACTGATTCACCATAGGCCGAGACCTCTAAGACTAAGCAGAAATGACTACTTCTTCCCCTCAGCTGTTCTATTGGATTGTTTGTCACAGTAACAAAAATATTACTCATACTGGTGCTCATACCCTTACCCCTGGAATCTATGGATATGTGTGTGATACTGTGAAAGGGGGAATTGAGGTTGAAGATGTCACCAAGGCTGCCAATCAGGAAGATTCTGGGCCACTGGGTCAGTGTCGTCACAAGGGTACTGATAAGTGGAGGATGGAGACAGATGAGGGAGCAAGGGAGTGAGGGAAAGTGAGAGAAAGGGAATAGAGAGAGGGAATTGACCTACATTACAGGCTTTGGAGCCACGAGACAAGGATGTGGGTGCTCTCCGGGAGATGTACCACCACGCTAGTGCCTTAGTTCCATTACTACTGTGGTGATAAAACACCATGACCCAGGCAACTCAGAGAAAGGAGAGAGAGAGAGAGAGAGAGAGAGAGAGAGAGAGAGCCTGCAGATACAGGATGCTGAGGGCTTATACCTGCAAGCACAAAGCAGAGAGAGTAAACTTGGCATGGTATGAACTCTCAAATGCCAGCTCTCAACCACACACTTCCTCCCACAAGGGCATACAACATGCCATCAGTTGGGAACCAAGTTTTCAAATGCCCGAGACTATGAGGCAAGTGGGGTGGAAGCCCCACGGCTTGGAAGTCAGTTATGTCCTGGAACCCGGCAGAGGTAGCACAGCCCTGATGAAATTTCATACTCAGTCTGGTAAGACCCGTGCTAGAGTTTCACCTGCAGGCTTGCTAGATGATGTATTGTGTTGTCTTTATGAAGCTTATCCTGCCAACATTAGGGCACTAGCACAAGGTGTTATGAGGATTTCTTGAGAAAAGGTCATAGGGTGAGACCTTGGGAGGCATGGTAAAAGTCGCAGAGGGTTTAGTGGGTGCAGAGGAGCAACCACCCAAGTAGATCGTGTAGACTTAGGAGGGAAGACCTATTCCTACAATTTACAGAGTGATGGAAACCACTTGGGCCGTTTGAACAACCCAAGGGTGTCTCTCAGTAGTGGCTGATGCAAACCAGAGCCCCAAACCTGGACAGCAGGTGCTCAGAGCCAGTTAATTGGATCTGGAAAAATTATGGGTTATGCTGGATTTTACACCTGTGGATGGTGAGTGGGTTTCCAGCTGCTGTGCTTATTGAAGTTTTCCTAAAAGAAACGCTAATTGCTGCAAAATTGCACTTGTCAGAGTGAGCGCACAGAGAGCCACGTTTCCAGTTCTGTTTTTCACAGGGAGGGAGTGGATGGGCAAGAAGGAGAGACTGGGTTCAAGGGTTTTGAGGGTGTTGGGAGAGGAGACTGAGAACGAGATATGTGAGAATCCGTTGCTGGATCTCAGCAGTGCTTTCATTCAGTCCAGCTCAGAGGGAACACAACAGAGCTAAGTATATTGGTAATCCAGGTAACAGGGTTAGCTGTCGCATGATTTGAAGGTCCGTGTTCTTCCAGTGTGAGCTGGAGCCTGCCTTCTTTACTCATGAACTCTTAACCCCCTGCATGCTTCCTGGATCTTGGACAGTTGTTCCAGAAACTAGAAGTTTATTTCTTTATTTAGGACATAGATTCACACTTGCTTTGTAATACCCAAGGCAGACTGGTACTCTGCACTCTCCCACTGAGGCCCCCGCCAAAGACTCCAGAGTCTCCAAGCTGCAGCCACAGGGGAAGGACGTAAAGACAAAGCTGCAGGACAAACCTGAGGTAGTCTACAGTCTTCTCTGCATTCTCTGGCTTACTCTGCGGAGGCCAAGAGTCTTGAGCAGCCAAGTGGTATTTCACCCCCATATATATGCATACATATATTAACACACATATGTGTGTGTATGAATGTATTAACACACACAAATATGTATGTGTGTGTATTTACATGCACATATGTATGCATGAGTATTTACATGCACATATGTATGCATGTGTATTTACATGCATATATGTATGTATATTTACACACATATATGCATGCACATGCATTTATTATACACATGCATGTACACATGTATTTATACACACATATGTATAAAAATGTGCATAAACGTACACAATACATGTATGTGTGTATGAACACACATGTATTTGCATGTATTTACACATATATTTATTTACACACATATTTTATGTCAGTTTTCTTTAGCTATAGGCTCTATACCTGAAGATTCAATTAGCCGAAACTTACAAATATTCGAAAGGTTTATGACTGACCATGAACAGAATATTTCCCTTTAACTAATAGGTAATAACACCTATTAGTGCTTATCATGCATGCACATCATCAGCAGACAATTAATGCATAGAAGAAGACGAAGGTCTCAGTGACTTTTGTGGGTAAGAGGAATGAACTCTATGTCCTCATACTCTGTTCCTTCAAATGGCTTTTTACCTCCACAGGTAATATGCAACCATCATGCTATGTATCCATCTCTATATCATAGAGCTATGTCACCTGCAATTGGTCCTTGGACATCTAGACTTTAGCATTTCCCATGGATTCTGAAACCAATCTCCTATTGGTTCTGAGGGACAGTATGCGTGTGTGTATGTGTGCATACCTTATGTAGCTGATGTTTGATCAGGGAACACTAATTTTAGATACATTTAGAATAATTTATGCAACTCCTCAGTTTTGCACTGGACATGAGGTTATTCATGAGATGTAAGAGGAAGGGATGAGTAATGGCAGCCATTATGTCACTTCCTCTTAGCTGGCTGTGGGTGTGTCTTTTTCCAGGGAGTTTGCAGTAGCATGACATTGCCCTGGCTGGCTTTGTGCATGGGGAAGAGCCAGGACCAGACTTGCTGGGGGAGTGGTTGAGTAGAGAACAATATTCCCTGGGGAACATAGGGCAAGTGCCTACATAGCCTGAAGAGGTACAGTGTGTGGTTCCTTGCTCAGGATTTCAAAGGGGTCCTCATTAGCCTGTGGGAGAAGAAGCTATTGCACCAGCCAGGACCTCAGCCATTATCTGTGCTGTAGAGACAAGGATAGATTAAACCACTGTGGCCATTTTCCAACAGGGTGTAGACCACACTGTAAAAAGGCTTCATGCGTAATCACCATGTTATTTTATGGTTTAGAACTTCAATGAATACCAAGGACATTTGAATTTAGAGGGGTCATGATCCCATGTAATTTCTAGGCTATTAGCTCAAGGGATTGAATTATAAAGATGTTGAAATTTGAAAATCAGTCTCAAGTGGGGAAGCCATATGAATCAAATAGATTTACCTGGGTCAAACCCAGTCCAGGCTCCTTTTCCTGTTGCTGTGTTACAACACTCTGGCAAAAGCAACTTAAAGAAGAAAGAATTTATTCTGGCTCAGGGTTCAAGACTACAGTCTATCATCATGGGGAAGTCAAGACAGTGACAGCCTGAAGGATATGGTCACATCACATCCATAATCCAGAAGCAGAGAATAGTGAATGCTCTTGCTTAGCTAGCTTCTTCCCTTTCATGAAGTTAAGGATACAAGCCTAGGGAATAGTGCCTCCCACCGTAGACAGGTTTTTCTTCCAGCATTAATCTAAGATAATCCCCCACAGAGGGTCTCCAAGGTCATTCTGGATATCATCAATTTGACAATTGAGATTATTCATTACAAACTCAACATAAAAAGGAGAGGCAATCGTATGTTATAATGGAAACCCTAACAGTAGGACATCGGTCACAGAAAGTCTGTCACCAACTTTGCTACTGATCCCAGCTGAGGAGATTGCTTCAGATTGTCTTTGTGATCCTCTTCACTTTGCCTTTAGGACACTGCCTCACTGAACTGTGGGGCAGTGGACTCTGCCACCAGATAGAACTGGTAAGGTTGTAGCAAGTTCAAGAACCCTGACAAATCTCAGAGTTAAAAATGGCAAGAGTTTGAACTAGCTCCCAACTAGGTTCCTGTCCTGTGACCATGACACTCTTCTAGAAAGACCACGACAACCAGTCATATAGGGACAACACCTGAAGTCCTTCCCCATGCAAACAGAGCATCCCTAACATCTCAGACTGAGCCAATGGGAGGCATCTACCCATATCCCATCCCACCTCAAAAATCTTTATAAGGTCCCTGTCCACAGTGCACGAGTTATTTCACCAAAGGTCATTTGAGGTTGCCTGTCATCTTACTCCAGGGATGAGGTTTCTTTCCTGAAGCTTTTGTTACTGGATCTCAACCCTACCCAACAAGCTGGGTGCGCTTGATCGAAGCTACTACTTACTACCAGCTGACTCCAGCTCTACTAGCTGCCTGCTGCATCTCACTGCTTCCCACCAACTCCGAGGCAGCGATAGACAGAGGTCTGGAAGAGGAAGAGGTCGGGCAGCCTGCCCTGTTCTGGCTTCACCACAGAGAGCTGTAATTCAACTTTGGTCATTCTAGCCGTGCCAGAGCCCTATGAGATCTCTCCTTCCAGCCTCCAGCTGGCTGGGCTAAGGATCCCCTGTGGGCTGTGCCTTGGTAGGCAGACTAGCACTGAATCTCTTTAAAAGCACACATGATTCACTGTGGCTCATATGTCACCTTGCAGTTTGAGTCTTTGGAGAAGATCTGTCTGTTATTTTAATTTGATGGGGGATCTCCACCAGCATTTTTCAGGGGGATAATCTACTGAGACAGAATGGAATGAAAGATGACTTTGGAGAAACAGTGATGAGATTTGTCAAAGGTGGTTAATTGTGCTTGCCCCAGTGCCTGGCGCCATTGCTGAGAGGGCTCCTAACTCATGTAAGTTTGGTTAGTTAGAGTTAGTTAGTTACTTAGTCCATGAAATGGTCCATAATTGTTTAACCCAATCACCAGTCTAAACCTTTAACTATGGGAGAATGCATTTTTATTTGCATATTTGTATCTTTTGTATAAAGCCACATAAATTCAATGCTCTTATCAGAAACTAAAACTTGGAAAGAACAGAAAACTGGGGTATGGGGCAATGGCTCAGCAGTTAAGATCACTTGCTGTTCTTGCAGAGGACTCAGGTTTGTCTCTGAGCACCCTCATGGTGGCTCATAACTTTAGTTGCATGAATTCTGATGCCCTCTTCTGGCCTCCACAGGTACTACATACCTATGGTACATGCACATACAAGCAAACAAAACCACTCCTACACACAAAATAAAAATAATCCTTAAAAAGACTAAAGAATGGAAACTTGCCTGCTATTGTTCTTTGAATTTACACATTCACAAAAAACCCTTGTTAAGTGTTTAGAGTTAAGAGAATTTAAAAACGAAACCTTGAAGTTCTGATGTGAGAGAATTCTGTTTGCTTTTCATGAAGACTCTATTGAAACCAGTGCGAGAGGTGGAGGAGTAGTTTTTTTTTTTTTTTCTGGAGCATACTGCCTAAAGCAAGTTCAAGCAGCAGCCAGAAACAGCAGCTCTCACACACAGAAGGGTACAACCTCTGCCTTCTTTCTCACTAGAGGTTGCTAATTGTCTGACTTCTCCCTGGAATTCTTTAAGCCTGAAGTAATTCACCGTGGGGCTGCAGTATGGTTTGTCCTGCGCTGCTGGACATTTTATTAGCAATCCATGCAAGGTGCTCCCTGCAGAATGGCTAAGAGCTCAGACTTGTTCTCTCTTGTGGTCCTGTTGCGCCCTGGGAGATCTGGATGGAAGCTGGAAGCTTCCTGGTATAATTATGTGCCTGTTTTCACACTAACAGTTAAGCGTGCCCTGGGATCGTCGTGCAAAGGTGGGACATTGCTGTGTCCGGATCCTGTTTGCACTTGCTGAGTGAGGTGAGAAGCGAGAGAGGTGTCCTGCTGGACAGCTCTAGTGGGCGGGGCTGGACAGTTCTGGTGGGCGGGGCTAGAAGCTCTAGCAGGCGGGGCTGGCAGGCATCCAGCTGTGCGGGAGCTCCAGCTCTGCAGTGTGCTCTTTCCAAATGTACTGGGTTTAGGGGGAGGCTCAGGAGGCTGCTGACTAAAGGGCAGTTCTAGAGCAGAGCCCTTGAATTGGCTGTGGGCTGTAACGTCTTCCTTCCAAATCTTCACCAGAAGGGGTACTGCTGCAGAACATTGATGAATGGGTCCTGTGTTCTAAAGTGTTCTGAAGTCTTCCACCTCAGAGAGAGAGAGAGAGAGAGAGAGAGAGAGAGAGAGAGAGAGAGAGAGAGAGAGAGAGAGAGGAGGGAAGAGTGGGAAGAGAGAGGGAAGAGAGGGAAGTGGAGGGGGACAGGGAGGGAAGAGGAGGGGACAGGGAGAAAGAGAGAGAGGGAGAGAGAGAGAAAAGGGACAGGTGAACCTCTGACCCCTGGTATGATTACGTGTCTGTTCTCACACTAACAGTTAAGAGTGCCCTGGGATGATTGTGCAAAGAGGGACATCCCTGTGTTTGGATCCTGTTCTCAATGGACTTTCAAAGAAGGCTGGCATCAGATGGGCCAGCCAGATGTGGATGTGTCTAATAAAGATTCCTCTGTAAACAGTGGCTGCGTCACACAGTCAAACCCATCTGCCGAAGTCCAAATGGGAGCTAAAGGGAGGACCATAGAAGCCACAGAAGCTGAGGGAATAGCGAGGTATTTCCCTCTTCAGTATCTGCAACAGGCAGGCACTTGGAGGGAGGAGGAAGAGGAGGCAAAAGGCAAAGAGTAGTGTGGGCTGGCAGGGTGCAGAGGCTGGGCCCACCATGGTGGACAGTGCTAGCAGGCTTATAGAGGCCCCACCACTGGTTACAGTAAGGCTTATTGATAAATGAGGCTCCAGTTCCCAACACATCTGCCTAGATGGCCATGGATACTCTTAAACAGACCCCACAGGCCCGAGGCAGCCCACAGGAAAGCTACAAAGAACTTTACTGCCTAGCTTCTTCTCTCTGGGACCTCGACTCAGGCTGGTCCTGATGACACAGCATCAAGATCTACAACTGAAGGATGATTCTGGGTGTTACAGGGAGCTGATGGGATGTGGTAACATGGAAGGCCTCTGTCCCCAGAAGGATGGAAAAGTAGGGAGGCTCTGATCCTGCCCCTGGAGGGATCTACACCCAGATTGGCATGCAAGAAAAATCCATATACAGGCATTTAAGATAGCAGATACATTAAACTGTCAAGACGAGGGGAGACTATGCGATGTCAGGGTTGAACAGTGAAGAGGGTGGTGTGACTGGGCAGGGAGCACAGGCGAGGGCTGAGGGAGAGAGCCTGACCTGGAGGCCCAGTGCTGAGCAGCATAAGAGTCCTTTCAAACATGAGCATCAAATGCTGCATTGTGTAGCCAGGGGAGGAAGGGAAGCTTGCACGCATTCCTGAACACCTATGGATTGCCTTAGGGTCCCAGATGGCACTTCCTGTCTTGCAGGCTGCTGTGACTGTAGAACCTCCCTAGTTCCCTGTGATTGAGACATTTGAGATCACATCTGCTGCCCTTCCTGGGGACCGCGGTGATGAGGATCAACCGTGGTGGGAGAAAACATCTTCCAGGTGTGGCCTGTAAATGTGCCTGAGTGTTCTGTGCACACGGTGAGGATGTCTCAGCCAAACCCATATGAAATAGCTCCATGTAGGAACTCAGGTTTCTAATACCAGTTCTAGGGAGATAGAGACATGTGGGCCTCTGAGGTTAGCCTGCCAGCCGGCCTGCCTCACTGAACTCGAGAATTAAAAGTAAAAGTGCCTCTGTGTGAAGAAATGGGTATTGTGAGCAACTAAGGAAGGTGCTGGACGTTTATCTCTGGCCTCCAAATGTAAGCATACACATATATGTATACACTTGCATGTACACAATGCATGTATACACGTGTATGCACACACATATATGTACACACATTATGCACACACATGTGAAGTGCCTGTGCATGTATACACACACTGCTGTGATACACTCAATGATAAAATATGCATGCCAGGAAGAGAGCTTAAGGAAAAGTTTTTTTTTTTTTTTTCTCACGGACCTCAGTGAAACCTACTCTGAAATCTAAGGAAGGAAACTCAAACTGTCTTAGAGGATTAAGTATGTGATATCTCTGAAGGCAGAGAATTCACTTGTGGGAAGAAGCTGAATTAAAAGAACATGGCTGACTGTCTAGTCTCTCATTCTCCATTTCTGGAATATCTGTGTCATAACAGAGGCACAGGGACACGGGCAGCCATTCTCAAAGACAGTGAAGAAGAGAGGTGCCTGGGGTAGAAGGTCTCCTTCTGAGGACTTTCTTTGTTGTCTTGCCTCCCACAGAAATCTTCAAATGCTACCAGAGAGCTTTATATCTGGAGTTCAAAGTCTAAAAACGAAACCTGAAGAAGACTGAAAAAAAGCAAGCAAGCAAGCAAACAAGGAGATGCAGGCTGTCTCACAGGTGGACAGGCTAAGGGCGGTAAGTGTTTCTTCTGTGTTTCCCTATAGGAGTGGCTGGAGGAAGAAGGGCTCCAAGCTATTCATAGATTAGGTATCCTTTGCTGAGAGACTTGCACAGGCACCTCTCTGCCTTAACACAGCTGAGCTGAGCTGACCTGGGGGTTCTCTGCCTCCTTATGAGAGGTAATGAATGCCAAGTGAGGTAGATGGTCCTGGGAGGGGTGGGTTCAGGCTGAGGGGCTGGAGATGGGGTGTGATGGAGGCATGGAGTGTAAGTGGGGATGGATGGATGCTCAGCTCCTCACAGGCATAGCTCAGACTGAGCTTTCAGCCCTCAGGGAGACCCCTGAGGCGAGCGTTTCACGTTGCAGCAGTGCAGTGCACTGCATGCAGCCGGCATTTAGCAGCTCTGCGGGTCACTCAGCAGAGGCAGAGAAGGAAAACAAATGCCCAAGGGGTCAGCTTCATCGAGATGCAATCACGCCGGACTCTTGGGTTCCGTGGGTTGGTGGACATCACTGCAACCCGCACTTGTGAATGGGGAGGTGGTGCCAATCTGTGGGTGTCCCAGGGCTGATAGAATAAAGGGCTCATGTGCTGTCAGATCGCAGTTTCCTGGCCTGAAAAGATGGCTCAGGTAGTGAAGTACTCACTTCCCAGAAGCTACATAAAGAAGGCCAGGCATGGTGGTGTGTGCTCATAATCTGGTTCTGGGAAGGTAGAGATGGGCAGGTCCCTGGGGTTCAATGGCCAACCTGCCTAAATTATTTGATGAGTTTCAGGCCAATGAGAGGTGTATGTGTGTGTGTGAGAGAGAGAGAGAGAGAGAGAGAGAGAGAGGAAGAAGAAGAAGAAGAAGAAGAAGAAGAAGAAGAAGAAGAAGAAGAAGAAGAAGAGGAGGAGGAGGAGGAGGAGGAGGAGGAGGAGGAGGAAGAGGAGGAGGAAGAAGAAGAGGAAGGAGAAGAAGAAGAAGAAGAGAAGGAGGAGAGGAGGAGGAGGAAGAAGAAGAGGAAGAGGAAGAAGAGGAGGATAAGATAAGATATGATACCTGAGGTTATCCTCTGGCCTCTACATGCATGTACACACAGGTGCTTGTGTACACACCCCTCCCCCACACCTAATCCTTATTAGAGAAGGAGATGGAAGTTGGGATTTCAGAGATCACACATTTATGAAGAGGCTGGCTTGAGCCCAGGCTGTAGGACTGATTCTCACAAAATACTTTCTTAGCAAATAATTCTTAATTACAACAACAACAACAACAACAACAACAACAACAAAGTGGCCAGTGCCTGAGACTCTCTGACGTTAGCGTGAGACCTGGGTTTTGCCCAGCAGTCTCTGCATTCACCCAGCTCCGTGAACCATTCCCCACCTTTGGATTCTGGCCCAAGGCTTAGTGGGTGAGTGGGAGGTTTGCTGGTTAGGGTGGAGGCCTTGGATTGTTTTCTCTGCATGTGTTGCTTGTCACAGCTGATGGAGGAATGGGCAGTGAGCTCAGTGTCACTGTTCATAGGAAGAGTCTACCTCTGTGTCTAAATCCAGAGGCCCCAAGGTAAGAGTAAAGTATTCCACAAAGACTAAGTGAGAAGACCAGCCCCATGGCCACTCCCAAAGCCACACATGAAGGAACGTCTCCCTGGCCTAGGGAGAGCAATCATAAACTGAGTCTGTAACAGGCCTCCAGACCTTAGCACAACTGACTCCATGATGAAAGCACCATTTAGACCACAGAACTGAGCCAGAGTAGACAGCACCACCTGCCGAAATGAAAACAAAGGCCTAATCCATCAAAGTCCACGGTTCTGGGAATGACTAATGTACTAACCTGACTGCTTTGGTTTCTGCAGTTCTGTTCTAGCTAACTGTTCTTGTTAACTGAAGTATGTCACCTCAGACTTGTGTGTGTGTGTGTGTGCGCGCGCGCGGGCGCACGCGCGCACGCTCTTAAAGCTTGCCCTAACAAAGGCTTGGTGCTACACTAGGATCCTAGCCACCATCTGGCTAATCAAAACTTTCTATTGACTGAAACCTATGTCTGAGCAGTCTTCTCACAGCTCCTGAAGACAAGACTCCTGTGTGGCAGGCGGAGAGGCTTCCTGCCCAAATTGCTAGAAATTAAAAACCTACAAGGCACATTGGCTCCAGAGGAGCCAGCCTTCGTCGGTTGATGAGTGGCTGGGTGGGACACAGGGAGGACACTGGGCTTACCCTCCATGCTCTGGCTGTATGGGGACAGCCTGTAGCTTGGGAAGAAGCCAAACGTCCGGCATGACAGGTTCCAATTCCCTTGAGACCCATTCTGCACAGCTATGTGCTGACCTATGACACCTGAGAGTCTGTGCGGATGCGTGAGCTGGGTCCCAGGAAAGGCCAGACCATGCAGTGACATGCTCTGCTGTGTTTTATGACCAACGGCTGTGGCCTCCAGCTCTGCTACCCGAGTGAATATCCCCTGGGGAGGTTTGAAAAATGTCAGAATTAAGGGCTGGGGAGACCGGGAGTTAAAACGCTTACCGTGAAAGTGTGAGAGCCTGAGTTTGATCCCTAAAATACAGGTAGATGACTACCCTGGGATTCCAGCTAAGGAGTCAGAGATGGGCAGATTCTGGGGCTTGCTAGCCAGCCAGCCCAGCTTAATCAGCAAGGCCTGGATTAAAAAACTGAGGTGTGGACAGGAACTCCATAGAAAGACAGAGTCAACTAACCTGGACCCTTGGGGGCTCCCAGAGACTGAACCACCAACCAAAGAGTGAGCGTGGGCTGGACCTAGGCCTCTCCATATATATGTAGCAGATGTGCAGCTTGGTCTTCATGAGGATCCTCTAACAACTGGAGTGGGGGATGTCCCTATATCTGTAGCCTACCTGGGGATCCCATTCCCCTAGCTGGGTCACCTTGTCTGATCTCAGTGGGAGAGGATGAGCCTAATGCTGACTTGATGTGCTGGAGCAGGAGGTGGACCCAGGGGGCCTCTGTTCTCAGAGAAGGGGAGGAGGTGTGGGGAGGATCTGTGTGAAGAGGCACTGGGAATAGGTGGCTGATATTGGTCTGTAAAGTGAATAGATACATTATTAGAAGATGAGGTGGATGTCCTCTAACAATGATACCTGAGACTGTCTTCAGGCCTCTATATGCACATATATGCACATATATGCACATATACCAGCACACATATACTTACATAGATACATGCACACACAGACACATATAGACACACATACACAGACACACATAGACACACATGCATGTGCACATATACAGACACACACACAGACACACATAGACGCACAGACACATAGAGATACATACATGTGCACACACATAGACACAGGCATACAGAGACAAACACACACACACACACACACACACACACACACACACACCCTTGTGCCTATGCTTCATCTAAGTCACTGAAAGCCAGCCCCTGGGGTGTGCTGTGTGGACCTGCCAGCTTGCAGCTAGTTCCAGCGCTGAGAATAATGACATGCTGAGCTCCTTCCACAAGGGACTCTCTTCAAACAGAGTCTACCAGAGAATAAGCACAGGCAGGGAGCAGGGTTGCTCTCAGAGCTGTGTGGCCTCCGTGACCACTGGCTTCCCAGATTCATCGAAAACCACTCATTTGCAGCAGCTTTGAATCACGACAAGAGGAAATTTCCAGAGTTTCTGGAACAGCAAGTTTCAGATCGTCACCCAGCTTCAGCTGTGTGCTGTTCCCCAGGGTTGGATCCTGTTGGTGTTTCCTCCCCACCCTGTCTCCTGTGGGAGGGCTGCAGAACCCAGCTGAGGTTTCCTGAGGGCTTGGAGGGTGGCAGAGAAGGTTGCAACCGAGCTGTCCTCACATGACAAGAAAGGGGCTCCCTAAAAAGCAGGGACAATGGTTGCCTTTCATATGACAAGGAAGGGACTCCCTAAAACGTAGGGACCATAGTTGCCCCAATTGTGCCTTTCCACTCCACTCGTAATTAAAAAGGCAACCGAGCCTAATCTTCCCTGAATGCACAGCTGGGCGTGAACCATGGCAACGTGGCTTTGTGGATCAATGAGTTTCCTTCAGGGATCACGCCCAGAATTTCTCTTCCCGTTGACCAAAAGGAGGTCTGTGCCTCCCCCAACTCCCTTGTCCTGGTGATGACAGATTCTGAGGGCCTGAACAGAGACACCGGTCAAGCCTAGACAATAGAGGATACTCCATCTCCCTGACCCAGGCTCCCTAGCAGGATTTTGCTGGTACGCATTGCAGATAGCATGGCCTAAGGAGTGGGTACCAAGAGTTGTCTCTGTTCCTCAATCATGGGAGTTTCCAGACTTGGGACCTTCCACTCCTGGTTTCAAGACATGATGGGAACTGCTTCTAATGTTTTGAATTAATCTGCCCCTCCCAACCAGGAATCTGTGTGTCCAAACCTGAAGGTCCTTGTCCCCAGTTGGTTTTTGATCAGTCAATAAAGAGCCAATGGCCAATGGCTGGGCAAGTAGCTGAGGTGGGACCTTTAGATTTGCATGGGCTAGGAACTGGGAGAAGGAAGGAGGGAGAGATCACTATGTCTCATAGAGGGATGGATCAGATTTAGGGCCACAGAGGAAATCCATCCAAAATCTAGGTGGAAAGGGAAAGCAGCCCTATGGGAGGGGCTGCCCAGAAGGTAACAAGGCAGCAAGGATAAAACATAGATTCAGAAGGTGTTGAGAGCCAGGGCTACTGGAGGGAAATGTAGGCTAGCTGGAAGGAGGATTAGAACTGCCCAGCCTTTGAGCTAGTCAAGGCATATTAAAATTAACTGGTGCGTGTGTGTGTGTGCGTGTGCTGTGTGTGTGTGTCTTTCATTCATTGGAAGCCAAAGCTTTTTATCCAACTACTGCCTCAAGGATATTTGTCCCCTTTCTCAGAGTTCAGCCATGAACCCAGACAGAACATATCTTTCTTTCTTAGAGTCCAGATTTCTCAGGTAGGACCATGGTCTCCCTTGCAGCAGGACCAGTCTTGTGGAGCTCCCAGGACTGACATGGAGTTGGGGGCATGAAAGGCAGCAGCTAGGTGAGTTTGTGAGCTTTTAGCAGACGGGGCATCATAGTAGTGAGTGTAGGAGTCAAAGCCTGGTGGACGTGTCTGCTTGGGGAACACTCCTGACTATTTCTATCCAACCCTTCAAAGACTCCAGGCAGATTCTCAGGGATCCCTGAAGAACCCATGCCCCATCTAGTCCTCCAGGATGCCCTTCCCTGGAATCTCCGAGCTCAAGTGAAGAGATGTCACGTGGGTCATGGACTTGCTGCTCTTCTCTACATTCAACTATCCTGGGATGCTGTATTAGCCTGTTTTTTTTTTTTTTTTTTTTTTGGTATCACTGTAACAAAACACATGAGACTGGCAAGTTTATAAATAATGAAGGGCTGCTTGGTGCCCCGTTTGGGAGGTTTGAATACATAGTACCAGCAGTGGTGAGAGCCCAAGGCATTAAGTACAGAAGAGATCGAATGGCAAATTCGGAAGCCAGAGGCCAGGGAGGAGTCATGGCTACTCTTTTTATGAGGGCCTGGTTCAACTCACAATGACACCTGTATTAATCCCTCTGAGGCTGTTACAGCTATGATTTAGTTTCCTTCCACTAAGCCCCACTTCATAAAGACTCTGCTATCTTAATACCATCATACTGAGGGACCAAGCTTCCTGTACATCATACTGAGGGACCAAGCTTCCTGTACATCATACTGAGGGACCAAGCTTCCTGTACATCATACCGAGGGACCAAGCTTCCTGTACATCATACCGAGGGACCAAGCTACCTGTACATCATACTGAGGGACCAAGCTTCCTGTACATGATACTCTGGGGGCACACACTCAAAGGACATCCCAAATACAGCAGGCACCTTCAGTTTAGCCCAATCATTTTGACTCATCCCTTTGAGGGAAGAGGGCAAACAGTCATTTCCAGGAAAGACTTTAAGCAAACAAGCCTAACTTTCATGTATGCCATTTCTCGGGACCAATACTCAAGTCACCCAAAGATCTTGACAACCTGAGCAGATATCGGCTTTTGTCCAGGGGGCACTTGACTACCCTGGACCTCTGGCCTGGTGGTCATGGATTCATTTGCTACCATGGCTATAGGTCCTAGAGAAAGGTATTCATAATCAAAGGCAGCAAGCTTGATTCTCAAGCCTCATTCTTCTTTGTTTATCTAAGCTGTCTGCACACTGTATATGGTGCTTCTCCCAAATAGACAGGGGACCCACCTTTGCTACCTTAAAGAGGATGCTGTGCCTGTTCCTAGGGAAGCCATCAACAGTGGCCGACTAGACTTGGCCTCCTGAAGAGCCAGGATCCCGCCCAAGGGAGAGCCGACTTTACTCACTAACCTGGGGAACAGAGTACACAACACCTCCTCAGACCTAAGAGGAGCAGCTCTTTGTCCAGAGTCTGTTTAACCATTGATTTTGTGGAACATGTTCCCATAGCCATTCAGACCATTTAAACGGCAGTCATCCATTGGATGCAAAGTATCTCTCATTCCCACATGGGTGTTTTATAGCTCAAGGCACACACAACCTGATCCAGGCTTCTGAAACTTCCCCCAGCTTCCCCAAGACAGCAAGGAGAAAGGTCAAATTTTACCTCAGAACTTTCCAGTAGAAATCGCTAATTCTATTCTGGGAGTTGCTGTCTTAACGTTTCCTTAGAGGATATCGTGTTTTCCTAGTCTTCTGAAATGTCTCTTTTCATAATCCTTGGGGGTGGGTTGGATGAGACTGGCTCCCGTAGGCTCATGTATGTGAATGCTTTATCCCCAGTTAGCAGAACATTTTGGGAAGGATTAGGAGGTGTGGCCTTGTTGAGGGAGCTTTGTCACTGGAGGTGGGCTTTGACGTTTAAAAGTCCATGCTTGGCCCAGTCCCTGCCCTCTTTCTGTCTGCAACTTGCAGATCAGATGTGAGCTCCCAGCTACTGCTCCAGCACCATGACTGCCAACATGCTTCTCACCACGATGATCATGGATTAACACACTCTGAAACTGTAAGCAAGCCCCCAATTAAAAACCTTTGATAAGCTGCCTCAGTCAACAGAACACTAACTAAGACAATCTCTTTGGGCCATTTGGGGGTAATCTGAGTTGACAATGACACAGGGGTTCTCAGTGGAGGAGGAGGGGGCCATGACAGTGTGGCTTATACTCTGTACCTCTGGTATCTAGACATCATGCTTAATTGATGTCTTTAAAAAAATCATTCATTTAGGTTTCTTAAGTCTTTATGGGCTAGAAATGTATCTTAGAGTTTTACCATGGTGAACAGACACCATGACCAAGTCAACTCACTCTCTCTCTCTCTCTCTCTCTCTCTCTCTCTCTCTCTCTCTCTCTCTCTTTTTCTGAGAAGGGTTTCTCTGTATAGCCCTGGCTGTCCTGGAACTCACTCTGTAGACCAGGCTGGCCTCGAACTCAGAAATCCTCCTGCCTCTGCCCCCCAAGTGCTGGGATTAAAGGCGTGCGCCACCACTGCCCGGCCCAAGTCAACTCTTATAAGGACATTTAATTGAGGCTGGCTTACAGATTTAGAGGTTCAGTCTATTATCAAGGTGGGAGCATGGCATCATCCAGGCAGGTGTGGTACAGGAGGAGCTGAGAGTTCTATGTCTTGATCTGAAGGCCACTAGGAGAAGACTGACTACCAGGCTGCTAGGATGAGGGTCTTAAAGCCCATACTCACAGTGACACACCTACTCCAACACCTTCTAACAGTGCCACTCCCTGGGCCGAGCATATGTAAACCATCACAGGATGCAACTCTACTGGTAAAGTCTTTGCTTAGCATGTACAGAGCCTGGGTTATATTCCTAGGATGCCATGGTAGTACTACTCTATAATCCCAGTCCTTGGGAAGTGAAGGTAGGGAAATCAGATGTTCAAGGTCACATTGGCTACATAAGGAATTGAGACTCCACCTTCTGTTATGCGACACACAGCCATTCCTCTGCATCCATGGGGCTTGGTTCCAGGATGTGAAGCTGGTACCAAGCTCAGTGCATGTGTTCTACATCTTTCTATAAAGTGGCACAGTGTTTGCACCTCCTCCTGTTTATCTAAATCACTTCTAGGTTACTATTAACACCCACTCTAATGTAAATGCTATGTAAATTGATGTCACACTGCATTATTTAGGAAATGGCGGCAAGGAGAAACATCTGTACATGTTCAGCACCCGCACTTCCCCTCCAAGTCTTTTCCATTCATGCTGTGGCTGACTCCGAGGTTATAGAATCCACAGCCCAAAATTGACAACTGAAGATGCACACTCAGAGGTCACATTCGTCTGGAAGGAGAACCAAGCCTCCCTTTGATAGTCAAGGTGGTCGCTGTAACACAATTGCCTTTGAAATAAAGCTGAATTGGATGCTTGCAGCCAAGTATTGGACTGAACACTGGGTCCCCAATGGAGGAATTAGAGAAAGGACTGAAGGAGCTGAAGGGGTTTGCAACCCCATAGGGAGAACAGCAATATCAACCAACCAGACACACCCCAGAGCTCCCAGGGACCAAACCACCAACCAAAGAGTACACATGGAGTGACCCATGGCTCCAGATACGTATGTAGCAGAGAATAGCTTTGTCAGACATCAGTGGGAAGAGAGGCCCTCGGTCCTGTGAAGGCTTGATGCCCTAGTGTAGGAGAATGCCAGGGCGGGGAGGCAGGAGTGGGTGGGTGGGTGAGGGAGCACCTTCATAGAAGCAGGGCGAGGGGAGTGGGTTAGGGAGTTTCTGGAGGGGAAACCAGGAAAGGGGATAACATTTGAAATATAAATAAATAAAATATCCAATTAAAAAAAAAGAATCTGAGTGGTAGGTCTTGCTGGGAAGAGACACCAAGACCATGACAACGCTTATAAAAGAAAGACCTAATTGGGGTCTTCTGTCATTTTCAGAGGGTTAGTATATGTCCTCATGGAGGCGAGTAAGGCAGCATGCATGCACGCAGACACCAGAGAAGTCTTGATCCATAGGCAGAGACTCTGGACTTGGTATGGGCTTTTGAAACCTCCAAGCCCAACCCCAGTGACACAATTCCTCCAATTCTTTCAAGCAGTGCTACTCCCTGGTGACCAAGCGTTCACATCTAAGAGCCTCTGTGGGCCACTCTCATTCAAACCACCACAGCCCTCTTTGAAACCAAGAGTCAACACCGAGGAGCTAAGTAGAAATATAGCCCGAAGCATGGTCTTAGGAAATAAGTAGAGAGGATGTTGGATTAAAAAGACCTTCTCCTTCCAGAGTGGCAGGCTGAGAAGAAGGGAGCCAGAGGCATCAGCCCAGTATTTGAGAAGCAGAGCAGACAGGGGAGTGGACAGGCCAGAAAGGAGGCACTGGCCTGGGACTCAGAAGACATGTTTGCAGGGATGTGCTGCTCTGTAAGGACATTCTCCAGAATCAGATTTGAGTCAGACAGTACTGGTACTTAGTACCTCTTAGGTAGGAGAATGTGTGCTTGGTTGTCCCAGAATCCTTCAATGCCTGGCAAGTGCTTTCTCTAGACTGCTGTCTCTTTCTATTTAATCCCAGCCAGGGGATGGTGCCATCCACATTTAGGTCAGTCTTCTCTGCTCAGTTAAACTTTCTGCAAACACCCCTCCCAGTCATGCCCCGAGGCGTATTTCCATGGCGATCCCGAATCGGGTCAAGTTGACAAGATGGACCAGCATCACCCCACCCTTTCTCAGCTTCGTGTTCAACCACATCATTTCAAATTAAAATATTCCACACTTGCTGCAAAATATCTTAAGTTACGAAGGAGAGAAATGTGGATAGAGCATATGAAGAAAAGATCTGACCAAATCAAACTGAAGCCCAGCAGGGCAAGCATCGACTCCTGCAGCACCGTGTCAGGCATCTGGGGCACACAATGGAATCATCTGGGCTCCTAAGAGCTGTGGACCCAGCTGCTACCTGTAGCAAGCAGCTTCTCTCTTTGTCAGGCTCCACTCAGTGCCTACAGCTTTCCTGGTGTCCCAGCATCTCTAACGTCCTGTGGTCTCTCCATTGTAACTTGGGCTTCACTTTCACAGCCTCTCACAGCGGCTTCCTAGGGGCTCCTTGGAGGGATTACTGCCTGCTGTGCATTGCTGGCTTCAGTAGCCTATTGGCAGGCTGACTCATAACCGTGTGTGTGTGTGTGTGTGTGTGTGTGTGTGTGTGTGTGTGTGTGATATGAAAATTATGCTTTAACTGAAGGGAGAGTTGGGATCGGTGGAAAAGGGGAAGCAACACACACAGACACACAGACACCATACATACACACCTCCCACATGCACACACATACACACCACTCCTAAACACATCACACATATACACCACTCCTAAACACATCACACACACACACACACACTACACCTCTCTCTCTCTCTCTCTCTCTCTCTCACACACCACACTATACACACATCACACACACATACAGCCCCATACATCACATATAAACACACCACAGACACACTACACATACAACTCTCTCTCACACACACCACACACTAATACACACACACCACACATACTACAGTCTAACACACCACAAACACTCATATGCACAGACTATATATATACTTACCACACACACATATACTCTACACACATCTCTCTCTCTCTCTCTCTCTCTCTCTCTCTCTCTCTCTCTCTCTCTCTCTCACACACACACACACACACACACACACACACACACACACACCTCCTGCTTGGCGTGTGCTGACTAAGGCACACAGTGACCATTTTTTTCCAATTCCGAGGCTCCTGGCTGCAGAGAAGCAGAGAGAGATGGGGTCATCCATGCTGACTTTCCAAAGCCAACCTTAAAGTTTGGGCAATTTTAGGAGGCACGTGTTAAATGCATCCATTTTATAATTAAGTTCTGTGAACTCCTACATTAAAAATATAAAAAAGCTAGGGCATAATATTCAAAATACCACTTTCTTCTTGTTTAATGTGCCAATGTTTCCGTTTTTAAAAACTTGAGACAGGGTTTTAAGCATCCCAAGCTGGCCTCACATTTACTTTGTGGCTGAGCATGACCTTGAACTTCCTTCTGCCTCTGCCTTCTGAGTGCTGGCACCACAGGCCTGACTTATGCAGTGCTGGTGATAGAATCCGTGACCTTGTCAATGCTAGGCAAGCACCTTACCAGCTGTCCACAGCCCAGCTCTGTACCAGAGCCTCAGGGTCATTTCCATCAGCTGTGTCTGTGTGGTGTAAACATATATCTCATGTCTGTGCGGTGTGAACACACCATCTCATGCCTGTGCAGTGTGAACATACCATCTAATGACTGTGCGATGTGAATACACCATCTCATGTCTGTGTTGTGTGAACACACCATCTCTGTGCAGTGTGAACACACCATCTCATGCCTGTGTGATGTAAACACAGTGTCTCATGCCTGTGTGGTGTGAACACACCATCTCATGCCTGTGTGGTGTGAACACACCATCTCATGTCTGTGCGGTGTGAACACACCATCTCATGACTGTCTGATGTGAACACACCATCTCATGCCTGTGTGATGTGACCATACCATTTTATGTCTGTGTGGTGTGAACACACCATCTCATCTCTGTGCAGTGTGAACACACCATCTCATCTCTGTGCAGTGTGAACACAGCATCTCATGTCTGTGTGATGTGAACACACCATCTCATGCCTGTGTGATGTGAACATACCATCTCATGCCTGTGTGGTGTGAACACACCATCTCACTCTGTGCAGTGTGAACACACCATCTCATGCCGGTGTGATGTGAACACACCATCTCATGTCTGTGCAGTATAAACATACCATCTTATGTCTGTGGTGTGAACACATGTCCTCTCTCTCTCTCTCTCTCTCTCTCTCTCTCTCTCTCTCAGTTTGTGTTTGTGATACTACTTTGATAGTTGGAAACTGGCTGTGGTGGGAGTGTATAAATCAGGAAGAGTAGCGAACAGCTAGCCCAGGTTTGATTTGTTACTCTGTTCTTTCTAGATGTTCTGAGCTGGGCAGATTTTGCCTCCAGGAGATACTTGACAATATCTGGAGACACTTCTGAGGGTCATAAACACCGGGCTCAGGTGTTGGCATCTAAGGAATAATAGCCAGGGGTAAAGGTAACCAGCCCACAATATGGAGGGCAGCGTGTATCTCCCCAGCACACAGGGCAACCTGTATCCTCCCCAGCTCCCAGGAAAAGACACATCCATGTTTGTCATCTAATTGTTACACTAGAATTCCAATAATGCTAAAGTAGAGAAACCTTGGTCTAGATTTTAAAAGTGATAGAAAAGTTCAATAATGGCACCAAGAAAATGACTCAGGAGGCAAAGGTGCTTACGCCAGGCTGAGTTTGTTTTTAGAGACCCAGGTAGGAAGGAAAGCATCAATTCTGAAAGTTGTCTTCTGACCTCTGTGTATGCCATGGCCTGAGTCCTGTGTTGCTGTTTTCTCCAAATAAATGTAATAAACATAAGAAATTGGTTAAAAATGTAAAATAAAAGTGGGTGTCATTTATATGCTTTTTACACTGTGTGAATTACACACACACACACACACACACACACACACACACACACACACACACCAAGGGCCAATTCATTGGTGTTTGAAAACTGTTATGTACGTCATTATAGATACTGTACAAATGTTTGCAAATGAGGAAAGTTCTACTGTTCATCTTGTGTTTGCCCGCATGCATGTGTATGTATGTGTGTGGTGTGGCATGTGTGTGATGTGTATGTGTAGTATGTGTTGAGTGTGTGTGAATATGTGTGAGTTATATATGTATGTGTTGTATGTGTGGTATATGTTTGTGTGTAGTGTGTGTGTATGTGGTATGTGCATATGTGTGTGTAGTGTATGTGTGTGTTGTGTCTGGGTGTGTGTATGTATGTGTGTGTGTTGTATGTGTGTGTGTGTAAAATATGTGCACATGCATGTGTGTGATCATGTGTGTGAATGCACACACTCATTCATCCCAGCATCCGTGTGGATGTGAGAGGGTGCTGGTCCTCACCTTCCTTCTACCTTGTTTGAGGCTGAGCCTCTTTTTTTACCAATGTGTACCCGAGGCTAGCTGATCCTGAGCTTCTGAGGATTCTCCTGCCTCCACCTCCCATATCACAGGGTAAGCACTAGGGTTATATATGTGCCACAGCGTATGCCGTAAGAACCATGTAGAATTTATCACATGGTTACTATGCAGAGGATCTCTTGGCTTTGACTCAGGAATGCTCACGTGTTAGTTTTTCTGAAGCCTGCTGATACACACCTACCAGCACAACATTATGTAGAGGCTGCTGAGAAATCTGATTTTCAAAGCTGTAGCCTCATCTGTGTCCCACACAATATGGCTGCGGACTTCATGGCTAGTTCTGGGTGACTCTGTTCTCCAGGACTGGGACGGAGAGCGAGCTGAGCACAGAGGCTGCGCGGATCAGTTTCCCGCTGGTGGGTGTAATAGACTGCTTCCCCCACAATATCACAATCTGACCAGGACACAGGGGAAGGCTTCAACCACCCCCACAGATCCACTCCTGGGGCCTGTCTCCAGTGTTTGATGTGGGCCATTTTGGAGGCATGTGGGCTGTCACCAGGGTAGAAAGGAACGCGTTCAGGCACAGAAGGGAAGGGGGTGGGTACCAGTCCCTGAAGTTTGGCAGGAATTTATTCATGCATTACATTTACGAGATCTCTCTGTAGCCCATCCCAAGCTGGAGTCAGAAACAGCCACTCAGGCTGGGTGGGCTTTGAGGCCAGGGACAAGGGGAGCAACCTGGGCTTTATAGACTGATGAGACACTAGGTGGAAGACATTATCAAGAACACACAGCACTGAAGGGCTTCTAAACTGAGACCAAGTCGGGACAAATGATTCACAAGTCTTACAAAGCTGGCTCTGTTAATCTGGTCCAATCAGACAGGCCATGTCTTAGTGCTGGGCACTGTGGATAAGGTCATTTTCGGATCGGGAGACCAGATATCCTTGTTCTAGTGAGAGAGATGGGAATTGAGGGGTCATCACTGCAGAAGAACCTTTGATTTGTAGACACCTGCCTTTAAGGATTATCTTTGGCATGGGACAAAGGCACATTGAGGTCACAGCACAACTGTGGTACCTCAGGTCTCAGAGGCCTGATTTCTGACTCCACCCTTCCCAGAGAAGCAGGTAGTGGGATTGGCCCATTCCTGGGAGGATGGTGGGTTACATGAAGATGTCCTGGCTGACAGTCCTGACCTCTTCCCACTTGCCAGCCACCCTGGGAACAATAAGACCGGAGCGTGAGGAAGTCAGAGAACTGAGCCTGTGGCCAGAGCTTCGTTTCTCTTCTGTCTCTCAGAATAAAAAAAAAAAAAAATGCTGCAGTTGCTTTGGGAAAAAAAAACCTTCTGAGATGAGAATTTGATTTTTGTGTTTCGACTAAGAGGAGATCGATTAGATTTCAGCTTAAAGCAGTGTTTGTATTTTATACACCAAAGCTTGGAAAATGCTCTTCACTGGGAGGGAGGCACAGAAGCTCGAAGGTCTGGGGAATCAGATGAGGGAACCGAAAATCTTTTTAGACATGTGGGATTTCATGAAAATTCTATTTCCAAAGGACTTGGGTAAAAAATTTTAAATTAAAATAGCGTAGGTGGCTGTGTGTGGATTTAAAAAAAAAAAAAAACCCGAGCGTCTGTATGAGTCAGCTTGAGTTGTCTGGCTTCTTCTCAGCCACATGTCAGCCTGTTGGTCCTTCCTAGGCTGTGTGGTTTGCAGAGTTGGTCCTCGGAGAGCATCCTATGTAGATCACCGAGATGTGGGTTATATGGTACAATCACCAGGCACATCGTGGTCCATTGACCCTTCCTAGGAAGCACTTGCTTTTATTTTGTTTTCTGAATTCTATTACTTAAAATCATTTATTTGAGAGGGAGGGAGCAAGAGCGAGAGGGAGAGCGAGAGGGAGAGTGAGAGGAGAGAGAGAGAAAGAGAGAGAGAGAGTGAGAGAGAGAGGAGAGAGAGAGAGAGAGAGAGTACTCAGAGCCATGGTGTGTATGTGAAAGTCAAAGAATGACTATTGGAAGTCAGTTCTCTCCTGCTGCCTTGTGAGATACAGTGCTCTTTGCTTATGGAGGATCCACCTTGGAGCTGAGGGCAGTTCTCTCAGCAGGCAACTGGTTCAGTTGGTCTGACCTTATACTTCCCATTGTCTGGGGGCAGTAAGAAAAGAGCTGCTTCCTATGCAGAAACTGCCTGGTGCTATGTGTTCTCTTGTTAAAGTACAACCTGACCACAGTAAGGACATTGGAGCAGGTACTTAAGAAGCCTGCCAACCTCCTGCTGTCTTTGCGAGTAGAAGCAGCCTTCTGCTCCATCCGAGGCTTCTCCAGCCTCGCCAGAGAGGCTGCACTGGTCCCCAGCATGCACTGCTGCTGCTGCTTCTTAGGATTTTCTTCCTCTGCCTCCTGACCCCCTGCTAAAGCCATGGCAAGAGTCAGGTGCCAAGTGTGCCCTGTGAGGGAGTAGCCTATATCTCAAAAGATGTGCATCCGTCACATCACAAGATAGCAGTCTGGGCAGTATGTGTTGGGATAGGTTTGGAGGTCTAGCTTTGTTGCTGGTAAAATCTGTGGCTGTCGCAAGCTAGGCTCGTTGCATTGGCCGGTTATGCAGAAGCTCTATGCCAGGTGCCCAACCCACAGAGGAAGGGCTATTATGGTCAGTAAGGCTAAGTGGGAGCTGCTGGAACTGTCACCTATATACATGTCACATTCCTGGAGAGACTGCAGGGTTTGCTCCACCTGCAGGACTCAAAAGAGGCAGGAGTGGGCCTCCCCGACACATGCACCCTTCCGATGCACATGTCTGGCTTGTCCTGTTGCAGCTGCTGTTCCAGATGTGACTTCAGCTTGTGCTCAGGAGCAGATTATTACCCATCCTGGTGGGCGGTCGATCTGGAATTGCTCTTCTCCAGCAGGCTGGGGCTCAGCCTGCTTCCTGCTAGCAAGGTCAGCAATTCACCCTCACTAGCTGATCTCAGGATCACACCTGCTCCAGTGTTGCACACCGGCCTGCAGGACGGATGGGCAGACATCACCCTGCATGTCCGCAGGACGTCCTGGTTGGATGAGTTGAGCAAGAAGTAGCAGCTATTTTAGGCCTTGCATGACAGAGCATGGAAGAGAAGCCCCAACAGGCTCAAGGAAATACCTAGGGTTCTGGTGGTCAGTACAGGGCAGGCACCAAGCCATCCTTCCTGAGGTAAAGGACGAGTTGCTGTATAGGCTCCTCCTCCAACCTCCTGAGACCAGCGCTCAGAGAGTCCTTGCAGACTTTAAAAGCAGTGCATTCCCATTTGGCTGGGCCACTCTGGGCCACCCAGCTATAAAGCTGGGAGCTCCAAGTGGGGACTAGAACAAGAAGAGGCTCTGCAACAGGTCCAGGCTGTCACACAAGCTGCGCTGCCACTTGGGCATGTGAGCCAGCAGATCTAACCGTGTTGGCAGAGGCAGTGGCTCAGACTATCTGACGCTATTGGCAGCGTATGGAGCTGAGCAGAGCGGACCCTTACCATCTTCCTGCCATCTTTGGAGACCTCCACTTTAGGAGGAGAGGGTTTGGTATATATACCCAGTAGGGGGATTTCTGAATCATATGGTCGCCTGTTCTTAATTTTAAAGGAGCCTCCATACTGTGTCCTATAATAGCTGTGCTAATTTACATTCCTGCGGAATGAGGCTTTCCGAGGCTGCTTAGCTGCCTCACGTCCTCTTCAGCACCATTCTTCTGTCTTTTTCTATAGCCACCATTGTAACAGGAGCGAGATGGTTTCTCCTTCTGTTTCTGATTTGCATTTGTGTTGCTTGAGAGCGACCAGGGAGGCTTAGAATTTCATCAGCTTCTCCACCGCTTTGGTCTTTTTTCTTCTTTTAAATAACCAGTTTAGGTTTTTGCTGTTTTAAAAAATAGTGTGTGTGTGTGTGTGTTCATGTATCTGTGTATGTATGTTCATATACCTGTGTGTGTGTATGTGTATGTGTGTTCGTGTGTGTGTGTGTGTGTGTGCTCATGTACTTGAGGCTAGAGGTTGGATGTCTATCCCCCATCCCTGTCCTTGTTGCTGTTTTTGAGACAAGTTCTCTTACTGAACCCAGAGATGTTTGTGTCATGACGACTGGCCAGTGAGCTCCAGAAATCTGCCAGTCCTCATTGCCCAGAGCTGGAATTGTAGCATGAATCACCATGCCAGGATTCGATGTGGGCGCTGGGATCTGAACTCAGGTCCTTACATTTGTGTCGCAGGCACTTTAATAACTGGGCCATATCTCAAGGTTTAATCATCCCTTTTGCCCTCTTAGATACTTCAGATGTCAACCTCTTAGCAGATATATAACGCACACACACACACACATACATACACACACACACATGCACACACGCACACACACAGTGTTCTTCACTGTATTGGTAGTTTCTCTGCCTTTTAATTTACTGTAACCCTGTTTGTCTGTCGTAGGCTTTTTTGCCATACTTGGGGGTCTTTCCTCGCTGTCTGAGATAACTTGGATGACCTGAATTCCTAAAAGCTGAAACTTCCCTGGGAGAGGCATCTCTGCCGCCAAGTAGAAGTCCCACCATGTGCTACAGTTCAGGCTGCTATGATGTGGGCGTCACTTGCCTGGCCAGACTCACAGCCTCCCTCACAGAGCCATGCCTGTAACATGCCTCTCACTGTTGTCTCCATGAGCTCTGATCCTATCCTCTGACAGCTCTTGGCTAATACGCTCGATCTAACCTTCTCCTCGGAGGTGGGTGGAGTGTCTGCTCATTACTATTTGGCTCAAAGAGGCTTTCCCACAGGGAGGCTGCAGTGTCTGTAGCTTCCGGCGGTGATCTCACGGTAGCTTATGCCCATGCATAGATGTCAATGGTGCCATGGCCTTGAATCTCTAGCGTTTTGGGCTGATGTCAATCAGTTTTATATGCATCACTTTGAACGTCTTACTCCTCTCTTTTACCCGCCCTCTGTTCCTCCACAAGGCAAATCTGGTTTGGATGATGCTAAGGAGAACATTGTGTCTCAGGGCTTCCATGGTCTTCATGGTGCTCTGGGCACAGGAGGTCCACAGGAGCAGAACAGCTCTCCCCGTGCGCTGGGTACCATCTTACCTGAACATGGAGTTCTTCTCAGAAGAGCTGTGTTAGGAAGCACTCCCCACCTGCCCGTGGCCGTGGAGGAAGTGATCCTGTTGAAATCTTGTCTCATTAGCTAGCCTTTTACTTTACCCATGGTAAACTGTAATTATACCCCAGTTCTGCTTTTTGAGATGTTTTATGACAAAAGCAAATAACTAAACATTAACGTGTGCTCCAAAATGATATTTGAAAGAAGAGTCTTCAAATCCAAATCTCAAAAACGTTGCCTAGTGGAAGCAGAGTGTGCGTGGAGAATTTACTACTGGTGTAACTTCTTATTGTGTCTCTGTCTAGTTGGTGAAGTGGAAATCTAGTGTGCAGCCTTGGAGTTTCTTTGTAGAGACACGCATATGCGTAAACACACATAAATGTATGGACACAAGCACACATGCATGTGTACAGTCATATGCACACACATATATAAATTACACATATATGTCAGCATACATGTTCACACACACATAAATGTATGTACACACATGGACACAAGCACACATGCATGTGTACAGTCATATGCACACACATATATAAATTACACATATATGTCAGCATACATGTTCACATAAACACAAGTAGGCACACGCACATGTATGGATATGTTCATACCCATTCACATATCCATATGATACACACATATGCATGTATGCTTGTTTACATACATATATACGTGCATACACACAAGCATACAACTTGTATTAGAAATCCAACACATTTACTGGTTACTACACATGTAAATCACCTGTTTTTATTCAAGCATCGGGTGTTTGTTTTAGAATGATTTCACTAACTGACTCTTCTGGGTTTTTTTTTTTTTGTCCCCAGAGGTGACAAAAGGAAGCAACATGGCAGCATGCGATGTGCAGAGTGGGCTTAGCTTAGAGTCGGAGTGATGTCATTAGGACAGGGAGCAACGACTTCTGCTTACCCCCTTCCCTCTGAACCCCAGGTTCTCACCTACACGGCATGTTCCTTTGACCTTTAACCTCCTTCAGTCAGAGGGGAGGGGCTTATGACTGACTTCATCTTTAATTTAAGATTCCTTCTAGAAACCTTTATCCCTCATTAATTAAAGGTGAGAACATACCTTTAGTAGGATGTATCATTCCTACATTTCAGTAGCATCAAGCCACTGTCCTGTACTGTGTCATGTAGATATGAAGTATGTAGATACAAGTCATACAATAACATACTGTGTCAAGTAGACATGCAGCCATACAATAACACACTGTGTCATGTAGATATGAAGTATGTAGATATACAGCAGTACAATAACATGCTACACTGTAGTATAAAGTCCACATAGTGCCATAGAATATCTGCGCTCTCTCAGGAAACATGATGAATCTATCTATTTGATAAGTTTAAAATCTACAATACACCAGGGAATTACAGTGAGTCTATTTTTTTTTTATCATGCCAAGGTGATGGATGGTCTGGGGTGGTCTGAGGACCATGTGGGCTGCACAGTGGACAGAGTACACAGGCACTGGGTGACTGCGGATGACACTCGCCGCTTGATGTTTTCTCTAGCCCCGTTGCCTTGATTTTCTGGCATGGGCTGCTAGAGTTAGGTGTGGCAGACCCAGAGGCTCCCTGGTGTGACATTTCTGTGGCATGTTGGGCTCCTGTCTCAGTAGTGTCAACTGGATGCCTGAAAGGGGAAGACAACTCCACCCTCTTGTCTTCAGTTCCAAGGGCAAGAGTCACGTCCTATTTATCTTTATCTTCCCAGGACTAAGATAGCTCCTGGCGAGGAGCTTGTAGCTACTGTTTTCTCCTTCCTAGGAACAGGGACTGGTGGGAGGTAGGAGGGTGCTAACCAGGGATCCTTCTCTCATCACGCCTGCCTTTCACCTCTCCCCTCCCTCCCGCACCTTGTTACTGTGTATCCATGTGGAACAGGACGCTGGTAGGCGGAGGAGGACGGAATTAATGACCTTTCTAGCAATTGCTTTCTCAGCACAGTCTTAGTTCTTTCCCTTTGTTGGGAGTAGAATGACCGACAGTGGAGAGTTACCTCCTGTGTGCACTCCTGAGGTCACTGTCATATGGAGAGTTAGCTGCTCTGCGCTCCCAAGGTCACTGTCTACATGGTCCCTCTTAGAGTTCTCCAAGCCGATTGATTATCTGAATCTCCGGAGATTCTCAAGAGCTACTTTATAAAATGGGCATCTTTTATTTATCCTTTGACAATTTCATTCTTGCACACCATGTATCTCGCTCATACCCACCCCCTCGCTCTTCCTCAAACCACCCTCTCCCACCTTCCTGGCCTCCCCTTTGTATTGCTACCTGACAGAACATTCATGATCTTGTTGGCTCCATCTCCTGCAGGTGGCCATAGCTGCAGCAAGTCCGAGAGCCCACTGGGCACGTCACGTCTAGAAGACAGTGTCACCATGTTCCTCCCCATCCTCTGACTCTTCCACAGTGTTCCCTGAGTTTTCCGGGTAGGATCTTGTCATTCACAGTTTGAAGTATCTTCTCTAGGTCCGCGTCCTTTGTTCCCAATGCCACATCTTCTCCGTGTCACCCTGACTCCTCCCCTTGCTCTCTCTCGTCATCCTGGCATGGTCATTCTCCTAAGCTTTGCTTTTAAAAGGAGATTTCCAATATTATTCTTATTTCGTGTATCTGTCTGTGTGTGGGGTATGCACGGAATACTGTGGCTGACAGAGGACAAGGTCAGGTCCCTCAGAACTTGAATTGCAGGTGCATGTGAGCCTGCTGCCTATGTAACGCTTGAGGCTAAACTTGGTTTGTCAGTTGCAAGATCAGTGCACACTCCTACCCACAGAGTCATCTCTCCAGCCCCTGCTCCTGTCCCACAGCCATTTCTCCAGTAACGCCCCCACCCCCAGCTTAAGATGGCTATCTGCCTCTGATCACTAGATCTTAACTCCTTGGAATTCTGCGTTACTATTCATTGGTTTTGACTTATAATTTATATAATAATTTGTTACTTAGGTAGGCTGTTTGAAACAAAGGTCATTCACTGCTAGCTGCCTCCATGCCATCTACTGGGGCCACCTCTCTTACCCCAGCTTCTCTGTCCCTAACCTATTCAGCAATGATCTGGCTGTTGCCTCTTGATCCCAGGGCCTTGTGCCTGTTCTTAACCTAGAGCTGTTACATCTGCAACACTGCCCACATGCTGGACCATCCAGCATTTGGATAGATCGGGACTTTTTACGAAGAATTAAGAATCAAGTGCTACTCTCAGCTGACTAACTACTGTTAGTAGTGGTGGATGTCTTATTTTGATAACTGGCATTGCCTCCTTAAAGTTTTGCATAAAGGAGAGCTAATGGCCATTTTATCAGTGAGTGCTCTGGGGAATTGCATAACACAATCTTGCCTATTCGCTTGAAGGAACTAAGTGTCGGCTGCAGCCTTGTCAGCCTGGCTCTGTTCCAGTGCTCCTGCCATCTGAGAATGTGGAGAGATGCTACATGGGTGCCTGGAGAAAGATTTGCAGCTCTCCAGAAGGAAGCAAGCCACTGAAGCAGGAACTCCATCCTCCCCTGCAGCTTAGCACACCTGGACTGTAGGGCTGAGCCTTGTCCCTTCTGCAGGTCAAAGGCCCAAGGACAGCATCTGCCTCAAACCAGAAATGATGTTCCCATATTCTTAGCACATCAAGCTGCTAGCTGATGTTTGAAAAGAAGGGAAACGGTGTCCCAAAGCATGAAGGCCATGTGGTTCTTCACGCTAGGATAAGGACTATGTTTGGTTTATATCGGGGCAGAAATCTGTGGGGCTTGTCTAAGGACACATAAATTAATCAGGTGTGACTTTGACCCCAGCAAGCACTTGGCACGCACTGGAGTTCCTGAAGAAAAGACATCTTTCGTGCAACCTAACTCTGTTCCCTAAAGTCATTGTTTTCATGAGACTGACTTACAAGTCCTCCTATTTTTAGATTGTTGCGTCAGCTGTCCAAATACTGTCTCTTCCTGGAGAACACAGGAAGGACGTATATTACATTCTGGGGATGCCTCACCCAGACTTGTATTATTCTGATTTTATAGAGTAAGCTTATATTATTTTCGTAATGACAAGTAAGATAAATATTTACTTTCTAAAAATAACATATTTAACTTAGCCTTTGAGAGTTTTACATATAGGTACAATATGTTTAGATCATATTCACTCTCCTCCCATATGCCCCACAATTCCCCCCGAAATTCATGTGGAAGTATTTAAGAAGCAACAGTAGCTGTCCACTAGTTCTTGCTTTTGACTTGATGAGAGATTATATTTGTGCATAGAAATTACCCTTCCTACAGTACCATCTAAAGGTTTGATTTGATTTTCAGGATTAGCTCTTCCCACTCTACTTCCATTGATGTTTCTGGATCAAGATGGCATCTTTCAACTCACATCCTCCTGCCCCACCCTGTGCTCCCCCGTTGGTGTGAGTGCTCTTTGTTGTGCCTTCATCTATCTGTGACTTCCTCTGGTGCATGCTCCAGCCCCTGCCTCTGTCAATCAGACCTGCCTGTTGAGGGTCAGCTGCTTTGCAAATACTGGGGACTCGCTGAGTACAACATTCTCTTTGAGTTGTCATTGCTCTCACTGTGTGTATGGAGAAGCCTCAGAAAGCATTTGAACTTCTCTTTGATGTTATGTAGACATGTTCATATGTATTACATCATCTTTGTGCCAAAGAGAGCGACACATTCAAGCTTAGAATTCTGCCAGTATCATCAGGGGTGTCTTGTAAACATGTAGATATTTTTACATTTTTTTGAATTAAAATAATATTTTTCTTGGTCACTTTCACTTGAATCCCCACCTAAGGTATCCACTGGAAGGTTCCTTTGCAGCAATAGAGATTCTGTCTCCCATTCCCAGGAGGCTCTGAGCTCACATCCTCCTTGTCTTCTCAGAGCTCACACCCTCCTTGTCTTCTCAGAGCTCACACCCTCCTTGTCTTCTCAGAGCTCACACCCTCCTTGTCTTCTCAGAGCTCACACCCTCCTTGTCTTCTCAGAGCTCACACCCTCCTTGTCTTCTCAGGTTAATACTTGTCCCCTGATGATCCCTTTAGGTCATATGTATAAATATGTGACAGGGAGAAGATGTTAGTCATCAAGAATGGAGACTCTGAACTTGTAGGAAGTCCAAGCACTATCTGACCTGTTTGTGACATATGTTTTCTGACCCATCAACCCTTAGGCCAATGAGTCTCTCTTGTTTTAGAAATTCTATGCTCACTGATTGGGGAGTACCTATCAGGCTAAAAAGGTTGTGAAGTCAAAGCATGGGGAGCTGTGGGATGTCAAAGGCCATGCGAGCAAGCGTCTGTTTCTGACAGGACAGGTTCCTTGAGACGAGGCTTGAGCCCTTCCGATAGAAGGTATACTAGCAGTTTGGCAGTGACCATGACCCTGAGAGGTTTGCCTACACAGTCCAGTGTCATATAGATAAAGCTGTTTGTACTCCAAAGGGCACTGTGTATGCTTGAGCCTTCTGCTGTTGGAACCAGGATGCAGTGTGTGCCTTCAAAGGTGCTGCCATGTGGTGGAGGGCCGTTCGGGCCTTTCTGTGACTGGATTTTATACCAGTTCTGGAACATTCTGCTTCTCATCATAAGGAAGGGGAGGGAGTAAGGCAGTGTATGTGTGGGGGGGGCTCTTATGGCTACTCTCTCTGAGTTTATATGCGGATTATTCTGACACTGGCACATAGGGGTAGAGCACTGGTTGATTAGCAAGATTAGCTGGAAAGGATAAGTCAAGGAAAGAATGGGAGTATTAGTAATTAAAAAGAAGCTGGTGTCCACAGGTGGTGTGGTATGGTGTGATGTGGGTTGGGATGGCTCAGCAGGCAAAGGCAGGCCAGGAGAGTGCTTATCTGGCAAAGGTGCTTGCTGTTCACTTTTGCCATGGACTAGTGACCTGAGTGTGAACCCTAGAATGGATAATAATAATAATAATAATAATAATAACAATAAGAAGAAGAAGAAGAAGAAGGGGAGGAGGAGGAGGAAGAGGAGGAAAAGAGGAAGAAGAAGAAGTAAGAAGGAAGAAGAGGAGGAGGAAAAGAGGAAGAAGAAGAAGAAGAAGAAGAAGAAGAAGAAGAAGAAGAAGAAGAAGAAGAAGAAGAAAGAGGAGGAAGAAGAGGAGGAGGAGGAGGAGGAAAAGAGGAAGAAGAAGAAGGAAGAAGGAAGAAGAAGAGGAGGAGGAAAAGAGGAAGAAGAAGAAAGAGGAGGAAGAAGAGGAGGAGGAGGAGGAGGAAGGAAGAAGAAAGAAGAGGAAGAAAGAAGAAAAAAAGAAGACCCCCCCAAACCTCCCCCAAACCAAAACCAAAACCAAACAAAAACCCAAGAAACCAAAACTGACAACAAAGACAAGCCAAATGCAGAGGTACCCATCTGTAATCACAGCTTATCGGTGACAAGAAGGGAAGCAGATCTGGGAAAATCAGCCAGAAATTCTGGGTAGGCCAGAGGATGCAGCATGACTGAACAAGAGAGACCCTGCCTCAAAACAAATGGAGGATAGAACTGAGTCAGGAAAGTTGTCCTCTGACCTACACATGTGTACTGTGACACATGCACACACTCACATACATACACACATACAAACCACACACATATATACATACATATAGACATACACAGACACACATCCATCACACACAGACACATACAGACATACACAAAGATGCACAGACACACACACAGACACATACCTCACACACATACCACACACTCACATACACACATTAACACCACCCATATACCACACACACTTATACATACATAAACACTGATACACATACATACATATATACAGACACACAAAGACACACTTATGCATACATACACACACTATACACACATCATACATATACATACATGCACATACATATACACACATACATATATACACAGACACAGACACACATATGCATATATGCACATACCACAGACACACATACATACATATATACACCACATATACACACACATGTACACATATACATACATACATATATACACATACATACCACACACACACAACACGCATACATACATATACCCACAGATATACAGAGATGCACATCTGCATACATACACACACACTATACACACATACATACACAGACACACACAGACACATACATACATACACACACACAGACACACTTATGCACACACACATACACACATACATAAACAGACACACACAGACACATACATACATACACACACAGACACACTTCTGCACACACACATACACACACACTGTACACACACTACACACATACACATATATACACACATGGTATGGGGTGGAGATTGAGATTGTTAATTTCCACAGGCGTAGTAGAATTGGAGCAAAGTTAGTCAGTCTGTAGAGGCTGCCCACTGTGTGACCCTCCCTAGAGGATACTTTGAAAAGACAGTAGCATCACCAGTGGTTATCCAGGTTTGGGGGCGTGGCCATAGAGATGAGCAGGTGAAGCCTGGGGCAGTGTTAGGACATTGAGGTACTCTGTCTGTAATGGGAGATGCAGGATGCTGTGTATCTGTCAAAACCTACAGGATGGACGGTGCAGACTTCAGCTTCAGCTAAGAGTTACGTCCCCAATCCAGAGGTTTTGGAACGTGCTTTACTTTCTCAATTTCTCATAAAAATTATTGTAAAACTGAAGTTTATTAATGGGATAAATAAACTTCATTATTTTGGGGGGGGGCTTGGTGATGTAGGATGTTTGCCTATCACGCACAAAACCTTGGATTTGATCCCTAATATCACACAAAACCAGGGTTAGTGGCACCTGCCGGTAATCCTTGCGCTTAGGTAGGAGAGAGGGTGGATGCAGAAGTATTGGAAGATTTAGGTTGTCCTTAGCTTTAAAAGCCATGGTAGGCAACCGGCAGCAAGCTGGGAGAGGCAAGGCCTGGCTCTTGCCCTACACGGAGTCTGATAATACTCAGTGTGTCATCTGCCCTTCCAACCAGACTTGGAACTGCAGCCTCTTCTCTGAGTACTGCTCATCCCACACGGAGTCACGTGACATTTTAGTAATGTGGCCGTGACAGCAGCCTCTGGACAGGGCGACAGTCCCCTCAGGGCTGTTGCGTCTGAGCACACTCTCCTGAGGAACACATGCACTGCTTGGACAATGTGACACACATTTCTTTGCACGTGCATAATTCAAATCTTGGCAGGGGTTGGGTGAGGATGCCACTTCAGGGAGTCCCTGTCGAGGTTGGCTTCAGAAAATGGGAAGCATTTTGTATCCTCCCTTCAGGAGCCCTGAGAGGGCTTAGTCAGAGAAGGATTTATCACTAACGGCAGAAAGATAACAGACTTACAGATGGCCTTACGGTGTGGTGTCCAAGCAGGGATAACAACGGATGATGATCATGACGGTGGTAAGGGATGTGATGGCAGCCACGTCTTGCTGATGCCTATCATGAGCCAGACAGATGTAGGGGCTGCCATTCTCACTGTGAGAAGACGCAGCCAGGGACTCGGATAAGCCTGTGTTGTCAGTGGGAGTCAAAACAAAGCTGGAACCTTTCCAGCTTTCCAAACTCCCGGTCCCGTGGCCTTGGCTCCTCTCCTGGGAACAGGGATGGTTGCAAGCTCATGGTCTGCCACCCCTGTGCTGCCTTTACCTATGACTAGAGACTGAAGAAGGTGAGGAGAAGCACCCTCAGGAGCCTGCAGAAGGGGTACAGGCCTGATGACCCCCTGAATTCAGGGCTTCTAATCCTAGACAGATTAGTTACTCAACCGTGGCTCCAATGTGTTGGAAATTTAATTCCCCAAACTCAGAAGCTGATGGAGTTTGAGAAATGATTAGAATTTGACAAAGACATATGATGTGGCCCCGTGACAATAGTAGCGGCCAGGAGAGACAGAGAGGCTCTGCTGTTATCACACGGCTAGAAGTCCCCATGTGATGCCAGCATCAGGTTCTTGGGCTTTTCATCCTCCAGAACCTTTAGCTAAGTAAGCTTTTATTCTTCAGAAATTACCCAGTTTTCAGGTTTTGTTTTTGTTTTTGAGTTTGTTTTTGACAGCAGAACAAATAGAGAGGTTTTAAGCCACCAAGCTTGTGATGTTATAGCAGCAACAGGAAACGAATACACCTGTAATCTAGGTTCACAAAGACTCAGAGAGTACAGTCCATGTTTAGGTTCATCTTTGTCCCTTTAGGGCTGTGCTTGCTGATCTGACCTCTTGTTATGAATTTGATATTTGTCTTCATTAGGGATTGCCCAGGCCAACCTAGATTATTCTGGTGTCCCAGGGACAGAGATGGCAAGGTTCTTTCCAAGGACCTGGTTTCGATGACAAAATCTATGGTTGTTCCATATGTACCTGCATGTAACGTAGACCCTGAATGTTTTAATTCTGGGTTGGTTTTCTCTGTCACCTGACAGTTGCTAATAACATCTCCCCCAGTCACTCTAAAGACCACCCAAACCCCTTAGTTCTCTAGAGAAGGTCATCAAAGCACAGACCCCAGCACCATGGCCAGGCCCGACTCGAAGAATCTCAGCTTAACCCACGGAGTCTTCCTCAGGAAGCACCTGCCTGTTGGTACACACAGCTTCATTCATGAGGATAGAAAGGTCAGCTCAGCAGAGCTCAACCAAGGAGTCTCTGTATTGGCACACTACCATGGACCCACCAGCCCTGATACCCAAACAAACACCCATAATTCTGAAGTTTCTCCTCTGCGGGTGTTCATTGCACAACAATGCTCGCGATTGTCATGGGCCAAATGCTTCTTTCCTCTGAAAGTTGCACAGTGGGGGCGTTACTGGCTCCAGTACAGTTGTGTTCTAATTCGAATTCTTAGAGTTTAAGTAAGGTTAAATGATCAGGTCATATGGAAGGGGTCCTGGCCCAGTGGAATTAAGGTTCCAAAAAAAGAGACAAGGGAAGTCTGCTTGCTTTGTCTCTTTCTGAACATGTGCATAGCAGGGCCATGTGGACAAAGAGTTGAAAGGTGGCCATATACCTTTGTGAGGGAGTTCCCTTCAGTACATGGCTGGCATCTTGGTCTCCCAAATTGTCAGAGAGAAAATTTCTGTTGCTTCAGCCACCAGCCCTATGATGTTCTGTCACCTTGATGTGAACTTGCTGATGTCACCAGAATCCTCAATGTGTGTTTCTGTGTTGGCTACTCTTCCCTTTGTGGGGATAACATGCCCAACAAAAACAGGTTAAGGAAAGAAGAGTTCATTTGACCACAGTTTACGAAAGGTCATGGCCAAGGATGGAGGTGGAGGAATGATGGCAGGAGCCCAAGGTGGCTGACCACACTGTGTCTGCAGTCAGGAAGCAGAGGGCTGCAGGATGTAGGGTCTGCCTCCTGGGACTCTCCTATTCCAGCAAATTCCACCTCCGGAATATTCTATCACCTTCCAAAATGGCATCACTGCTGGGACAAAGTATTCAATGGACCACTCTTCACATTCAAATCACAGAACCCCTCACTCTTTCTCTCTCTCTTTTTTCTTTCAGGGACCACCATTTCTCAACACAAACTGCTAATAGATCACTTAAAAAAAACACTGATTTTTCTAAACCGTGTGTTTGGTCTTCACTGTATTTGCTGACTTCCTGTGGCCTTGAACTTTCTGGCTGCCCAGACAGAGACCCAGCTTGAAAGCTTTGTCCCTGGACCTTTCCCAAGTCTGAGATGGCTGGCCTAGATGTCAGAACCTGTGGGGACTTCATAGCAGTCATGTGTGGCAAGGCGTACAGCGTCCAACTACTCAGTCAGAGCCTCGGGATAGAGAAGGGGGCTTTGGGAAACAGATTGTCTTTGTTTGTGTCTCTTGTTTTTTGGTAGGTGTGATTAAGGATCTTGAGTTGAAAGAGAATTATGATAGTTAACCTTCATTGTCAACCTGACTGAAGTTTGAGTTGCCTCTCCTCTGTGAGGATGTTTCCACACAGATTTAGCTGCGGATGGAAGAGCCACTGTAACTTGGGGCAGCATCACTTGTAGGGCTGGGATCTCAGAATGAATGGAAATGAGGAAAGCTGGCCGAGCAGGAGTGTTCATTCATCCCCTGCTTCTGCCACATGACTCCCCCTGCCATGACTCCCCTACCAGACCGAATTCCCCTAGACTCTAAGCCTGAACAAACCTCTCCCTGCTGAGGTTGCTTTTGTCAGGAGTTTGATGGAGCAGTGATAAGGATCTCTAATATAGAGACCGCGTTACATTCAGGGTAGATCTTAAACCCAATGACTAGAGACCTCGGATGCAGAGATGAGGACCCAGAGACAGAAGGAAGGAAGCCACGAGAAAGATGAACAGAGAATGTCATGGTTCAGACACAGACCAAGGGGTCCTGGGAGCCACAAGAGCCTGGAAGAGGTGGGGAGCAGCTCCTTGGGGGACATCGGAGGACAGGCAGCCATGACTTCACCAGGTTTGTAGTTTGGCATCTAGATGGTGACAGAATAGATTCCTGTTGTTTTAAGCTGTAGCATTCATAGCATATTATTATAGAGGCCCTAGGAAGCTAACATCTATCCTCCTAGGTGTTTAGGTTCATCTTTGTCTTTCAGGATGAGAACTTTACCTTGGCCACTACACGACCTTGCCTAGCTCCCGACACACAGGAAGCTTCCAAACTGTGAGACCTCACTGAGTCAAAGTGCGAGTTCCCAGACCAGTGTACCTCCTATGTGCTACTGCTTGGGGGACCCACCACTTGGATTTTGGTTCCACAGTGTGGCAGCATGAGCCCACCTGGCTCCCGGGAAGTGTGAATTACTGGCAGATCTGGGTGCTGAAGTTCCCAGCCAGCACCCTCGTGTGTCTCCATCTGCTTGCTGTGAATTGTGTCTTGGAAATGCTGCTGGGGTTCTCAGAAAAATGTTTCTTCTAAGAGACAGGGCTATGGTTCCCCCCAAGCTCTCTGCGTGCTCCTTAACGCACTGAAACCTTGGTGTCTGGGCAGTGGCTGACACTGAGCACGCTGGAGACTCATGCAGATGTGAATCTGAAGAGGCCCAGGGTCACCTTTGCCTTATTCCAAGAGCATTGTTTCAAGTAGACCTGGGCAGGGGACAAAAGGAAGCACCATAGGTGGAGACCCTGGCTGCACAGCACTAGGTAAGGGCAGATTTATTTATGAGCAATGCCTCTGGACCCTTGGTTGTCTCCTGAGACTTTAAGGGACTGTAGAGGAGACTGGGAGCTGGCATGCAAACATATGCACAGGGTGTGGGGATCACGCCATCACTGTTCATGTGAGGGTATGTGTACCCAACAGTGAGGATGATCAAGATCCTCTGCTACAGCTGAGTCTGGGTCTTACATAAAATGCTCACAACTCATTCAAAGACTTTAGATGAGCCCTTGTTTGCCAGTGGGAAACTAGGCTGCTTATAAGTCAGTCATCAAAGGCCCAGCCTCTTACGCTCCCTGCAATAACAGCACCCACAGCTTAAGGCTGAGGAAGGTGGTGACATGGACCCTGAATGACCTCGCTGCATGGGGTTGCTGTCAATATCACATGGTGTTTGTATGTTGCCAACTCGAGACAACAAATGAACAGGTCGAAATGGCATTGCGAGCAAATGAAACCAATGCCCCGTCTTCTGCTGAGTGTTGGATGTCACGGGATTAGTGCACGGAGACCCTTGTAAATATTCTCCCCTAGATTCTCCAAAGCCAACCACTGGGTAAAGGCCATCCTGCTTTACAAGGGGAGACGGCGCTGCTCGCTAAGGCCATGCTGTGCTCTGAGCATCTGAGTTCCTACCACCAACTCCATGGGTTGAAATCCTCACCCTCAAGGGGACAGTTAAGCCCAAGGGGATTGGGCTCTTGGGGAGGGAGGTACCCTCACACGTGGAGCTCTACAGCCTGCAGACGATTCTCACACGGCATCTGTTGGGTCGTCAGGCCAGGGCCGTACCTACCTTCCTCTGTCAGAAGTTGTTAAAGATGGCTGACTGGCCACAGGATACCAAACAATGTCACTGAATGGAGATGGCCTCTGACAGCCTGCCCAGCGTGAGCCACTTTCTGAGAATCATGATATTATTATTATTGTTAGTTTGATTAGTTATTTTTAAAAATAGAACTTGGAGAATTTTGTACAGTGTTTGGACTATTGGTCTCCTCCCCCAACTCCTTTCAGATCAACCACCCCCCTTCCCTATCCACCAGAATTTGTATCTTTTTTTTTTCCTTTCTTACTTATCAAGTCCAGTTTGCAATGCTCATATCTTCATGGATGTGTGGCCTTCCACCAGAGTATCATTATACCTAGCAGCAACATTCTTAAAGAAGACGACTATGCCTCTACTACCATTATCGGTTGCCAGTAACTCCCTGGGTAGGGTTAGCTTTTTGTCCTTATGCCCTCTGTGCTGGGTTGATTGGGTTTGAGCTTGCATGGGGCTTGGGCATGCTGGCACAACCGTGAATTCATATGTGTAGCTGCCCCGGCGTGTGTAGAGTTTTTAGATGGCATGTCCAGGAGGACATGTCTATAGGTCAGTCCTGGACGGTTCAAATGCAGTAGCCTATTGGGGACCACACAGTGAATTATAATGGACACAGTTATGCTGGGAGAAACTCAGAAGAGTGATGGCCCACAGGAATCTTACACTGATCATTTTTTAAAAGTATAAGAGAATTGGCCTGAAAAAAAAAAAAACCCAAAAAACCCCTCCTGAATGTGGGATGGAATTAGGACCATTAATTAAAGTTACAATTCGAGCCTCGTCATGGGAAGGCCAGAAATGTTTTCCTTAAGGTCTCAGCTCCATCAGCGGTTTCTTTAATTAAGAACAATGGGGTTGGAGAACCTCTGCCCTCCTCGTTGCACAGCTGCCACCCCAGGCAGGGAGCTGTCTTCTTGAAGGTCATGGTTGGAAAGCTAAAGGGATTATGGTCTAGCACTCCTGTTTCTTAAGTATTATTCCTGTGTCCACCCCCACCCTCACCCCCACAAGCTGAGGGGGAAGCCGGCGAGGCTGGTGGCATTTTCTTGTGTGATTTTAATACTGTTCTGTGACTACCGATCGCATAATGTGTGTGATTTTCCAGCCTCCCTCTACGGTTGAACCAAATAATTTAAACCAAATAATATTCATCCATGTGCTTGATGAAAATGAAGTATATGAAGATTTAATAGTTTGGGACGTAATTCCAGTCTCTAGTCATGGATGTGGGTCTTCTTTTTGCCTTTTAAAAAATTAAAAAAAAAATTTCACATGTTCAGCAGGTCTAACCAGGGCCAATCTGCCCATGATAGTGTAGAAATGGCCAGCCTCTCTGTCTCTGTCTCTGTCTCTCTGTCTCCTCTTCTCTACCTACTCCATATTCTGAAGAAAGAGATATAAGAAGATGGTCCACTGCAAGCCTGCGGGGAGCCCCCACATTAGTCTGACTATAAAAACACCACGTTCAGGGAATCGTAACCTCTAGAGCCATGAAGACCCAGTTCTGTGGTTTCATCCCCATGGTCATTGTGAGGGATGCCTGAGAGGACTCAGATAATGATGGCAAGCTGGGGGGATAGAAGTGAACTTATTTAGGTTGGCGGGCAGGAATGAGCTGAGGATTTTGGATGGTCTCTCTGGTCGCTGAATCGATACCAATGACTACACCCACGTTTCTCTGTAGTCTAGCCTGTCTTAAGCGAGCCAAGAGCCTTCCTTCCAAAGCGATGTTTTGGATGATAGCTTTAGTGTCTCAGGCTCCTTGGGCCGTATGCATTTATCTATTAGACCAATGAGTCAAAACACTCAATAATTCAGAAGACGTCATATGTCTAGGGCATGTGGGTGGTGTTAGGGCAGGGCCAGAGGCTGGGGGAGGGGCATGCCGAGTGCAGGCTCGGGGAGGGGCATCCCGAGTGTAGAAGTGGATGGAAGTCTAGTTTCAACAGTAACTTTACATCTCTGATGGGGCAGACTTTTCGTATTGAGCATACAAAAGTTGCAGAATTTAAAAATGCCATGCATTTTTGCAGAGTGCCTTGGGAATCTGGACACTAGTGAGACTAGCAGCTTCCGTCTCTTCAAAAAGCAAAAAAAAAAAAACAACAAAAAAAAAACCGGTCTGCATTTGAGGATAACTTTTTGCTCCTCCTACTTCTTTCACATGCTTTGAAGAGATCTGTAAACAGGACTGAACCAGTAACGCTCCCGCCTCTTCCCTCCCCTCCAGAGGCTCACCCTCGTGCTTGCTAATGTGATTCCTTCCTGTTCAAAGTTTAATACCTCATCCAAGGGCTCAACAATTACATTTCCATTACTTCCCACTGTTTATCACAGTTGGATCGCAAAAGCCAATTTACGTCGTGGTTTCTTCTCTGCTAGGTCTTTACTGTCTATTTTTAAACTTGTCTCACAATCCAATCCGGTTGGGTGCTCCAGCACCAAGTGTTGGCTCAATGATGCTGTTGGAACTTCAGCTGTAAAAGGGACCTTGTCCTCTAGCTACACAGCATCCTCTGGACCCAGAGTGAGGTCATGAGGGGACTTCTGTCCTCCAATAGCCTTCAGCTTTGCCTCTCGTCTCGGGAGGGTTCTCATTAACCCCCATTCAGGGGCGTTTAAAAGCTCATTCCCTTCAAGTTCTAAGATGAAGAAAAACTGGTAGTGCCCTGCCTTGACTCTCTGATCCCAGATTCCATCCCTATGATGATGGGACTTCAGGGCCCTGCTTGTCTTCTGCTACAGTTTCTGTGTCCACTGAGGGGTCACCCCACACGGAGCTGGAGGCCAGGCTTAAAGGTTCCAAGGAGTGTGACAAGAAAGGATACTTTTGGAGCTAGGTTGGCAGTCTGGGATGACTGTTGTTACCAGCACCATCTTCTCATGAAAGAAGATGCCAAGATACACAGAAGAAAATGAAATTCTAGAATAGTCTTGATCATGGCTGTCTAACATTGAAGAGGGGTTTCTTGATGGTAAATATTCATTGCTTATCTGGCTTCCTTACCATCCCCTAAGGTGGCAGATAAATAAAATATGCCTGGCAGCATCTCTTCTCCAGTCTGCTGGGAAAGAGCAAAAACATTTTTTTTTAAATCTTTATTTCTTGTGAGGTTTGTATGCTTGCTTGTTTATTTTTCTCATCCTGCTTTAAAAATATTCTTTCTTTTTTTTTAAACCATATTTTCTCTAATCCACCTGGACACAGGTGCTTTCCTGCTGTGGTGCAGAGGTGACTTGGCCTAGCCATTGGCTGGATTGTCATGGGGTCTGTGTATAGGTCTTTTTCCACAGGTTGATTTTATTTTTTGTTTCATGTGTGTGGGTTTCTTTGTCTTTTTGTATGTATATGGACAACATTTACATACAGAGGCCCGATGTCCTTTGGAAGTTAAAGGGGGCATAGGATCCCTTGGAACTGGGATTATGCTCGGGTTCTGAAAACTGAACTCAGGTCCTCTGCAATGGCAGCAGGTGTTAATAAGTCCCAAGCCATCTCTACAGTTCCAAAATTGACATTTGATTTTACGTTTTAATTGTATGTTCATGGTTGTTTATCCTGCATTGATGTCTGTGCAACATGTGTATTCCTGCTACCCAGGGAGGTCAGAAGAGGGCATGGGATCTAAACTGTAGTCCTGATGTCTGCGAGCCACCATATGGGTACTTGGAACAGAATCTAAATCCTCTATAAGAGCGGCAAGTGCTCTTACCTCCAGAGCTGCCTCTGTGGAGCCTGTATAATTGCCAAGGAGTTCAGAGAAGTAGGAACACATTCCTATAGATCAGTAAATTTGTAAGAGAACAATTAAAGAAACACTCAGTCCATGGGCCATGATGCATGCCCATGACTAGCCAGGATAGAGCTATCATACTCTGGTGTGGTCTTCATGCCTCAAGGGCTTATGTGGTCACTATCACCTATCATATCTTCTTAACCAGAAGAAGTTTGGCTATGCCCACTTTAATCAAGAGTTGCTTCTCAGGAAAGGGCATGAGAGAGGGCGTAGATAACCACATTTTGTAAAGACTGAGCATTCTGGCAAGCTACTTACTGTATATCTACTACTAATATTATTTTTAAAGCAATGCTATTTAACAAGTAAATTCTTTTGGTTGCTAGAGGCTCAGGCATTCCTGGCAACCCAGCTTGCTCACTCATGAAGCTGTGAGGCCACCAAGAAATTTATATATACATGTGTATGTGTGAGTGTGCGCGCGCGCGCATGTGTGTGTGTGTGTGTGTATAATGTCACCATTTATTAAAGATAAGAGCAAATTTGCATATCCAAAGTGAGTATGTTTGTTTGTCTGATATGAGATAATCCAAAAATAGATTAATCTGATATTCATGTGCTGAGAAATTATGGTTATATATATATATATATATATATATATTATACACATATATAATATATATAACCATATATAATATATATAATATATTATATTATATATTATATATAATATTTATAATATATAACCATATATAATATATATAATATATATATAACCATATATAATATATATGTTATATATATATTAAGTTATATATATATATATATATACATATATATATATATATATATATATATAACCTAATTAAGTCTTATATTTAAGTCTTATATTTAAGAGCAGTTTAGGGAGAATGCTTCCTAGTCAGTTGAGGAGTTATGAGCTGCACCCCCATATGGGACTGTGTATTTGAAAATGGGAGTCATGTTTGTGGGAGCATAGTTCTAGAAGTTGCTATGCAGGCTGCTGGGGAGAAAAGACACCAGTGGCCTTACTCAGTGTTGACCCTTGCATGCTACAATACTGATCTATTTGGCAAGATGTATGAAACAGTAAGACTCAGGAAACAGTAGCATAATAACTATGGGATTAACCAACGACTTTATGACTGTGTATGAGACCTGTTCCTCATGAGGGATTTCATGTCTGGCACTGTAAGCCTCATGGCTGGGGAGACCGAGGCTCCACAAGCTTTGTTGCCATGTGAAGTACTCATGCCATTAAAGTGACTTCTAAATATGTGTGTTTATGCCCAGAGATTTGTGTAGGCATGAATGTGAGATTCATGACTTTGGGCAGAGGAACCTATTCTCACAGTGGATAACAGTTAATCAGAGGTTTATAGTTGATTCAAGTGTCAAATAAAGCAAATGCGAGTGCTTAGCCATGGATGAACCATCTGTGTAAACCAACCCCTCTGCAAGGTTCTCTGAATAGGGCAGAAGAGTGGGCAGAAAGAACTGTCAACAGGAGCTGACGGATGAGGAGGGCAGCTGTGGAGTACTGCGTCCTGGACAAGGCATGGCTGTTCCACTGACTCACACAGCTGCTTACAGCATCACAGATGTAATGGGGCTCAGGGTTCTTAATCAAAACATTTCTTAGAGGATGGGAAGCTGGGAGCATGATGGGAAGGGGCCACACATAGATTAAGAGGATGGGAAGCTGGGAACATGATGGGAAGGGGCCACATGTAGATTAAGAGGATGGGAAGCTGGGAGCATGATGGGAAGGGGCCACATGTAGATTTGGAGGGATGTAGTGCATGGAGAGATGTATACAAATACATGGTATAAAACACATGAAAATTCAAAGGATAAATTACAAGTATTACCACAGCAGAACTTTGCACAAGGAACTCAAACATTTCCATCTTGTGGTGAAGAATATATACTCAAGAAATATCTGCTCAAATTTTTTGTCCCACGTCTGAAAATAGCTCATTTGGTTTTCTTTTATGGAACATCTAAGTTTCTCAGAAGCTGCTTAGCTGAGCCACTGGTTGTCCTGACGTCTGCTCTCGTAGCTTTGCTTTGGGCATCTTCTCTGGAGTGCTCATTGCAAAGGACTTCTGGGATCACAGATTGGTCTTCTTTGTTATTTTTCTAAATCATTTTATTAGGTTTTATTTTTCTTCACGAACTCCTGTGGAAATGTGGATTTGGGTAAGAGAGGAACCCAATGGTTTTGCCTACTAAGTCCTGCATGGTCATCTCTCAGACGGTTAAAGGTGTAGGCACATTGATCATAGGCTTTTGTGAGAGTCAGCTTAGATGGGATCATGACTCTGAGCCGAAGCCCTAGATGCTGGCAACGGAGCATTTACCAAGAGCTGGAACAAACTGTGCTCCGTTTCCCTGGAGTGGAGACTTCTGCAGAAGTAGCTGGCTGAGATGCGCTGGCAATGCACCAAGGCACCCACTTATTCCTCCAGGATGGCACAGAGAAGATGGGGTGTGGAGGCCCTCGCAAGCTGGAGGAAGGACATGGGGGGGCAATCCACTTACATAAACTGGGGGTCAAAACTCTGTGCTGAACAGTAGAAAAATAAACAAGTAAATAAACCGAAAACAGAAAACACAAATTGTGAGCATGGCTTGTACTGCCTCAGAGGGATCAGAAAGTTGGTTTTAGTTACAGCAAACTCAAGTTCTCAGAAAAAATCAAGACGTAGTTGTGGACTGTCTTTCACCTTTCACTCGGGGGGCCATTTCTCTGGCAGGGATCCCTGGTGGTCCTTTCACACATTCAGCTCATCCATAGGGTTATAGACAGGTTCCTTATGAAAGTCGAGCAGGGTCTGACCTCTAAATATCCCTGCCTCTCCTGATACTCATCCAGAGAGTACACCTAGCTTGACATCAGTAGATTATTTCCTCCTCTTTGGTTGTCAGTGGCTCATCTCTGTTAGATCACCATTTATCAGTAGGATATCTGTGTTTACTAGCCTGAGCTAGAGTTCCTGTCTCAAGTAAATATGTAAGTAAATAAACAACTCACTATATGAATGTTTATAGCACTATTATTCACAGAGGCTAGTCAGTGGAGACAGTTGAATGCCTATCCATCGACAAGTCGACAGACACAATAATGCGGTTGTCTAGGAGGCTCAAGTAAACATAAGACTGTGTAAACACACATAAACTTTGAAAACATTATGCTAAGTTAAAAAAAAAACATTCACAGAGACCACATGTGTGCTTCTGTTCACGGAAACTTCTGGAATGTGAAATCCATGAAGACTGCAGAGAGGAGATCATAGCCACTGTTAGAAGGGAGGGTGCAACCTGACTGTTAATGGACACACGTTTCTCTTGGGGGCGAGTGGGATGTTCTAGAATAGAAAAAGTCAATGACAGTTGTACGAAGATGCTGGAAGCTGCTGAAATCTACACATCAAAGGTGCGGATTTGATGGTATGTCAATATCTGTCCCTTTTATTATTTATGTGTGTGAGTGCACACACAGACATGTGGGTGAAACACAGAGCAGGGTATTGGGTGTCCTGTACCATGGGTCAGAGTCTCTCACAGAACTTGGTGCTCATCATTATTTGGCTAGGCTGGCTGGCGAGGGAGCCCCAGGGACCCTCCTGTCTCAGCCTCTCTGACACTGTCTCCCGACTCTACCCCAAGTGCTGGGGACATGAACACACACCACATTCTAGGCTTCTGTATGGGTGTTTGAAATTTGAGATTGGGCCCTTATGTTTGTTAAGGAAGTGCTCCACCAAACTATGTGCCCAGCTCCAGAAAACATATATATGGGAGAAAAAAAATCATGTCTAAGAAATGGCACTAGAGCAAGATGGCAGAAAAGATGATGGAATACAGGTGTCTTGGGACTGTCACCTTCCCCTCTTGATGTCTGGTGACAAGCTCTTACTTCCTGAGCACCTGGGCAAACATGCCTTGCCACCACCCACACCCTAGATTTGATCTCACTGCTCTCTGAGCCAACTTCTAGGATCATTGGCTCCCCAAGGTTCATCATCAATGCTGTACCTCCACTGCTAGTTGGATTGTGTCTCCTAAAAAAAGTTAGGCTTAAATCCTTTACGCCCAGGATCTGTAAATATGATTTTGTTTGGAAATCACATCTTCACAGGAGTGATCAGGCTTAAATAAGCCTGCCATGGTCGATTATGGATGTTCACTTGACAACACACGGGAAGAAGGAGTTTCAGTCAAGGATTTGTCTCCATCAGATTGGTCTGTGGGGCATTTTCCTGATTGCTAATTGATGGAGGAGGGCTCAGCCCACTGTGGGTGGTACTATTCCTAGGCAGATGGGCCTGGGTTGGAAAGGAGGGCACCTGAACATATGCTGGGAAGCAAGCCAGTAATTAATACTTCTTCACGTTTCTGCTTCAAGCTCCTGCCTCGAGTCCCTGCCTTACCTGTTCTCAGAGATGGACTGTGACCTGGAAGCATAAATCAAATTCATCCTTTCCTCCATAGACTGCTTTTGGCCAGAGTGTTTTATCACAGCCATGGGAAGTAAACTACAACAGACTGTGCTGTGCTGGACTGAACTGGGCTCCAGCACTGAAGCAACTGTGGACCCAGAGGCACAGGCAAAGGCAAGAGGCTGTGGAGACACACAGTAGGAAGGTGTGCAGTGACAGAGGCCAGCCAGAGGCCTACTGGTCATACCATGCCACAGGCCACTTGATTCTACAATCTGGAAGAGTCCAGGCAGGATGCTATCCTGTTCTGGAGCCTTTGGGGAACGCGCACCTACTGATCCCTTGCTGATGAAATTTCGGCCTCAAGAATGGTGAGTAATGGATTTCTGCAGTGCTGAGTTGCCCATGTGGTGGTGTTTTCTCACGCAGGAAATACATTTAGTTCTTGGCCTGACTTTCAGCACACAGAGGTCCAGGCATGCTTGCTGAGCAAATAGCTCATAGGCTTTGATGTGACCTGTGGTGTGTTCCTGATGGAAGGAACTGCAGGAATAGTGTGGTAACAATAGAAATGTCGAGCGAGGGAGGTAGCTTAGTGGTAAAAGGTGCATGCTTAATGTTCATACAGCTTTCAGTCCCTAGCGCCAACAAAACAAAACCCCAGAAATCTTACTCTGTCTGTACAAGGTGCAATCCAGAGGGGGGGGGAATGGGGGGTGTCTGGAGAAGGGGCAGAGTAGGAAACCTGAGTTGAGTGTTGTGTTTCAGCTCTGAGTCAGTGAAGCCAACAGATAAAGGAAGGTCCTTGTCAGAAGCCCATGGTGACATGTGATAATTATGTCAACAGCCCTGTGTGACATGTCACCTTTTCAACCATGTTCCTGAGAAATGGGTGGCTGGCAGGGAAGCAAGGTTTAGTTATTCCTATGTCCAGTGTCACTTAGTAAATGGTCACACCAGAGCTCTGCCTCAGGTCCTTAGGGTTTCCAGACACTGTTCTATGGCTGTCTGTCTATGAGACCCGTTATTTAGGCGGCTCTCAAACATCTCAAACCTGTAGCTTTGTTTGACAATTACCAGATCCACTCATCCTGCACACTCAGACGGGAAATGAAGTTACCCACCCCTCACTGACCTATAATGGACCACCAGCTTGGTGTAAAGTCACAAACAGAAACATTCTATCACTGGCTTGATCTGTAGTTACAAACAGAAACATTTCTTATATACCATGGAACAAGGATAACATTGTGGATATGTGATGTTTAACTTTTCCCCTTGAGGGTCATGGAGAAGATACATAATATCTTTTCTGCTTTGTTTTAAAATTACCATTGAGAGCTTGCACTTACACGTGCGGCCATTAGAGAACAACTTCATGGAGTCAGTTCTCTTCTTTCATTTTTCGTGGGTTCCAGGGTTTGCAAAAGGTGTTCAGGATTGTGTGGCAAGTGCCTCTACCCACCAATCCACCTCAATGACCCCCACAGTATCTGTTGTCAATGAAACAGGACTTGCTAAAGCTTTAGCCCAAGTGCCATGACTCCAGTTTTCTTAGCAGGGGTGACTGACAGATGTTTGCATCCCTATAAAATTCTAATGGATCATGTTGTTTCATTATCTTGGCAGTGGTAAACAGAAATAACTTTTATCAGGATATGAAAATACTTTATTTCTCTGAATAAGTTTTAAAATAAAACAAGGATCTCATTTTAAACTATGTGCATGAAGGTGTATCTATGTATGGGTATGTGCTTTGAGGTGCAATGCTAGGGGAGTTGGCGTGCACCGGGACTGGACTTAGAGGTGCTTCTGAGCCTCCTGATATGAACGCTGGGAACTGAACTTGAGTTCTCTGCAAGAGCAACTGTGCTCTTAACCACAGGACTATCTGTTCAGTTCCCCCGTGTGAGTTAAAAGAAATATTTTTATAGTAGTTTGGGAAGGTGGTTATTGGTCTATTTCTCCATTTTCTCAGGAATTCCTGTGAAGACTGGCTTATTTTGAAATTGCTGACCTGTCTGCACATTCGGGGACAGCTTTTAATACCACATGACCTACCCTCACCCTCCATGCTGAGGACACCGTGTGTGGTTAAATGACGGTGTTATATAATCTTAGGGAATTATTTTCATTAGAGCAATTGTGGATGTGATTGAGGACAATTTATTCCTTTCTGTAATGGTCTTGAGAAACACGAACAGAAAACAATACATGATAATTGAGTCAAACCATTAAAAAGAAGCGTAAGGTTCAGCACCAGGATAAGCTATCCAAACCTGTCATACATTCATTTCTCCAAGGTCATCATGTGTAAGCCCATTTGCACTTGAACCAGAGACTTTCTTCTATGGACCCAGAGTCAGATGGTGAACTATTTGTGTCTTAATGCCTTCTCTCTCACTAATAAACAATATGGCAGCTTTGGTTATCCCAGAGCTTGCAGGACCTTGAGACACTGGGCTAACGGAGAACCATGCTTGCCTCTGAGCACCCAGCACTTCCCAGCTAGCAGCAGAGTCAGGGAACCACTTGGGTGGGATGTGGGATGACAATGAGAACATTCCGTGGAGACATGGGGGAAGTTGATAAAGCCTTGTCACAGGATGCTGCCAGGGGCATGTGGTGTCACTTTCTCCCTGAGACAGATTTTCTCAGCAGAACAAGGCAGCCACTCACTTCCAGTGGGATAAGACAAGCACAGATTGCATGCTCTCTTTCATGCAGTGAACAGTAACATGAACTGAAAACACATACTTGACCCTGTCCACTGAAATCTTATTCTATTCTATGGTAGGTTATGCAGCAATATGTTAAGAGTGCTCACTAGGCACAGCCTCAGATGTGTTCATGAGTTTGGCTGTAGACCCTTGAGTTGTGGATTGTCCTGGGGCTAATTATATTTTTTTGATGTTAATTCTGTTCTCCTGTGAGTGTCTGCGCACAAGGAATGAGTCAGCACTCAGGTGATTGCTTCCCACCTTAATTTGTAAAATAAAAGAGAGATGATGATTGGGCAGATAAAAGGGAAGGTGGAGTGGAAGGTGGGGAGAGGGAGAGGACTCAGAGGAGGAGGAAGAAGAAGAAAAGCTGAGCAGAAGCACATGACTTGAAGAAACCACAAGTTCTAAGGGGGTCTCATAAAATGTGGAAGATGGTGGTGTAGTGGTAGATCTGCCTAATCTAGGCGCACAGCATGTACTCATATTAATTGAGTTGTGTTTTCATTGCTGGGAGCATATTTGGGATGGAGAGATTTACTGCAACAAAAAGATTTCCACTGAAATCTCATTCTATTCTATGGTAGGTTATGGAGCAATATGTTAAAAGTGTTCATTATGCACAGCCACAGATGTGTTCATGGGTTTGGCTGTAGGCCATTGAGTTAGCTTTGCTCTGTTATTGGGCAGATGGAGCTAAAAGACAGCTAAAGTCAGAAGCAGATGTAGTGATGGACTGTGGAAAAGCTGGTTGGAAACTTAACAAGATCCCAGCCCCTCATCTGAGAAGTCTATAACACAGGATCCTTCACTTAGATTACTCTACTCATGACCTGGCAAGCACATCACAAAGATACCAGGTATCTGCTGACGAAGAAACCCCCTTCTTTTTGCATTTAAAATAAAACCATTTTATTCTGTACCCCCAAAGATCTGAGATGTTAGAAAAGAAAGGCTAATTTTCCAATGCCAAGACCACCTCATTCTCCAGCATCTTGTTGAATGTTACACATGGGAGAACCAAGCAAGAGGCATTGCCTCTTCTCGTGGGTGAAAGAGCCAGGCCTCCAGTTGGGTGAAAGAGCCAGGCCTCCAGTTTCATTGGCCTTGCAAGGCTAGGGTCAACTCTTCCAGACAGTCTGGGTTCCCTGTGTCTCCCTCACCCCCTCCTATTTACTGCAATGAATATTTGATTATAAAAGATAATGCAGTAGGCACTCACACATAGGTGTGTACACACATGTGCACAGATGTGCGCGTGCATGTGCATGCATACACATACATACACACACACACACACAGAGAAAGAGAGAGAGAGACACAGAGAGAGAGAGAGAGAGAGAGAGAGAGAGAGAGAGAGAGAGAGAGAGAGAGAGAGAAAGCTGGGAGTGCTAGGGAGGTAGAGACAGGAAGATTCTTGGAGGCTTATAACCATCTAGTCTAGCCAAATCGTGAACTCCAGTTTCAGTGAGAGATTATCTCAAAATACATGGTTAGAGGGGTAGAGAAAGAGATTCCATGTGGAGCGTTGGCATCCACAAACATAAATAGATAGGTGGGTAGGTAGGTAGGCAGGTAGGCAGGCAGGCAGGCAGGCAAGCAGGCAGGCAGACAGACAGATGAATAAATAATTGAGTAAGTAAAACTGAAAACAAACAAACAAACAAACAAACAAACAAACAAACAAACATGCTTCGGGGGAAACTCAAACAATCCAGAAAAGCACCAGACATGAATTTTCTTACACCTCCGATTAGGAGCAGCTAATCGGCACAGGTTCCCTTCCTTTTGCTGGTGATTCTGACTACTCAGCCTCCCTCATAGTTAGATGGGTCTTGAGGATAGGACTATACAGCATTTGGGCTAGCTCATTCAAACTCTTCCTCATGATGGTTAGAATGCTTCTCTCTGCCGCTGCCAGGCTGGAGTGGAGGACCCGTCAGAGTGACCCATGTAGTGAGAATTTTGTTTTGTTTTGTTTTGTTTTGTTTTTAAAAGCCAGCGCCATTATGTGAATATGTTTTCATTTTAATCCTGTTGTGGAATATGGGGCTGCTTCAGGTTGTCCACAGCCGCTGATTACGATGTGTCTTATGCTCTGGCAGGGACACGATTCTGCCAACTGCAGATAGCTTATGGTTTGAATTCTTGGGGCTCTTGAGAGGGTATAAAAGTGCCAGAGCCCTGAGAGGATGCAGAGGCTGCTGCTTCCCCTGTACTGAGGCATATAAAGTTTGCAAGACCAATGGGCCTCTCTTTCCACTGATGGCTGACTAGGCCATCTTCTGATACACATGCAGCTAGAGTCAAGAGCTCCAGGGGGGTACTGGTTAGTTCATATTGTTGTTCCACCTATAGAGTTGCAGATCCCTTTAGCTCCTTGGGTACTTTCTCTAGCTCCTCCATTGGGGGCCCTGTGGTCCATCCAATAGCTGACTATGAGCATCCACTTCTGTGTTTGCTAAGCCCTGGCATAGTCTCACAAGAGACAGCTATATCAGGGTCCTTTCAGCAAAATCTTGCTAGTATATGCAATGGTGTCAGCATTTGGAGGCTGATTATGGGATGGATCCCCTGATATGGCTGTGCCTAGATGGTCCATCCTTTTGTCTCAGCTCCAAACTTTGTCTCTGTAACTCCTTCCATGGATGTTTTGTTCCCAATTCTAAGAAGGGGCAAAGTGTCCGCACTTCGGTCTTCGTACTTCTTGAGTTTCATGTGTTTCACAAATTGTATCTTATATCTTGGGTATTCTAAGTTTCTGGGTTAATATCCACTTATCAGTAAGTACATATCATATTAGTTCTTTTGTGATTGGGTTACCTCACTCAGGATGATGCCCTCCAGGTCCACCCATTTGCCTAGAAATTTCATAAATTCATTCTTTTTAATAGCTGAGTAGTATTCTATTGTATAAATGTACCACATTTTCTGTATCCATTCCTCTGTTGAGGGACATCTGGGTTCTTTCCAGATTCTGGCTATTATAAATAAGGCTGCTATGAACATAGTGGAGCATGTGTCCTTCTTACCGGTTGGAACATCTTCTAGATATATGCCCAGGAGAGGTATTGCTGGATCCTCCAGTAGTACTATGTCCAATTTTCTGAGGAACCGCCAGACTGATTTCCAGAGTGGTTGTACAAGCTTGCAATCCCACCAACAATGGAGGAGTGTTCCTCTTTCTCCACATCCTCGCCAGCATCTACTGTCACCTGAATTTTTGATCTTAGCCATTCTGACTGGTGTGAGATGGAATCTCAGGGTTGTTTTGATTTGCATTTTCCTGATGATTAAGGATGCTGAACATTTTTTCAGGTACTTCTCAGCCATTCGGTATTCCTCAGGTGAGAATTCTTTGTTTAGCTCTGAGCCCCATTTTTTAATGGGGTTATTTGATTTTCTGGAGTCTACCTTCTTGAGTTCTTTATATATATTGGATATTAGTCCCCTATATGATTTAGGATAGGTAAAGATCCTTTCCCAATCTGTTGGTGGTCTTTTTGTCTTATTGATGGTGTCTTTTGCCTTATAGAAGCTTTGCAATTTTATGAGGTCCCATTTGTCAATTCTCGATCTTACAGCACAAGCCATTGCTGTTCTATTCAGGAATTTTTCCCCTGTGCCCATATCTTCGAGGCTTTTCCCCACTTTCTCCTCTATAAGTTTCACTGTCTCTGGTTTTATGTGGAGTTCCTTGATCCACTTAGATTTGACCTTAGTATAAGGAGATAGGAATGGATCAATTTGCATTCTTCTACATGATAACCACCAGTTGTGCCAGCACCATTTGTTGAAAAATGCTGTCTTTTTTCCCACTGGATCATTTTAGCTCCCTTGTCAAAGATCAAGTGACCATAGGTGTGTGGGTTCATTTCTGGATCTTCAGTTGTATTCCATTGGTCTACTTGTCTGTCGCTATACCAGTACCATGCAGTTTTTATCACACTTGCTCTGTACAGCTTTAGGTCAGGCATGGTGATTCCACCAGAGGTTCTTTTATCCTTGAGAAGAGTTTTTGCTATCCTAGTTTTTTTGTTATTCCAGATGAATTTGCAGATTGCTCTTTCTACTTTGTTGAAGAATTGAGTTGGAATTTTGATGGGGATTGCATTGAATCTGTAGATTGCTTTTGGCAAAATAGCCATTTTTACTATATTGATCCTGCCAATCCATGAGCATGGGAGATCTTTCCATCTTCTAAGATCTTCTTTAATTTCTTTCTTCAGAGACTTGAAGTTCTTATCATACAGATCTTTCACTTCCTTAGTTAGAGTCATGCCAAGGTATTTTATATTATTTGTGACTATTGAGAAGGGTGTTGTTTTCCTAATTTCTTTCTCAGCCTGTTTATTCTCTGTGTAGAGAAAGGCCATTGACTTGTTTGAGTTAATTTTATATCCAGCTACTTCACTGAAGCTGTTTATCAGGTTTAGGAGTTCTCTGGTGAAATTTTTAGGGTCACTTATATATACTATCATATCATCTGCAAAAAGTGATATTTTGACTTCTTCTTTTCCAATTTGTATCCCCTTGATCTCCTTTTGTTGTCGAATTGCTCTGGCTAGGACTTCAAGTACAGTGTTGAATAGGTAGGGAGAAAGTGGGCAGCCTTGTCTAGTCCCTGATTTTAGTGGGATTGCTTCCATTTTCTCACCATTTACTTTGATATTGGCTACTGGTTTGCTGTAGATTGCTTTTATCATGTTTAGGTATGGGCCTTGAATTCCTGATCTTTCCAAGATTTTTATCATGAATGGGTGTTGGATTTTGTCAAATGCTTTCTCTGCGTCTAACGAAATAATCATGTGGTTTTTGTCTTTGAGTTTGTTTATATAATGGATTACGTTGATGGATTTCCGTATATTAAACCATCCCGGCATCCCTGGAATAAAACCTACTTGGTCAGGATGGATGATTGCTTTAAAGTGTTCTTGGATTCAGTTAGCAAGAATTTTATTGAATATTTTTGCATCGATATTCATAAGGGAAATTGGTCTGAAGTTCTCTATCTTTGTTGGATCTTTCTGTGGTTTAGGTATCAGAGTAATTGTGGCTTCATAGAATGAATTGGGTAGAGTACCTTCTGCTTCTATTTTGTGGAATAGTTTGTGCAGAACTGGAATTAGATCTTCTTTGAAGGTCTGATAGAACTCTGCACTAAACCCATCTGGTCCTGAACTTTTTTTGGTTGGGAGACTATTAATGACTGCTTCTATGTCTTTAGGGGATATAGGACTGTTTAGACCATTAGCCTGATCCTGATCTAACTTTGGTACCTGGTATCTGTCTAGAAATTTGTCCATTTCATCCAAGTTTTCCAGTTTTGTTGAGTATAGCCTTTTGTAGAAGGATCTGATGGTGTTTTGGATTTCTTCAGGATCTGTTGTTATGTCTCTCTTTTCAAGCTCTATTCTTTATAGGGAGTTTATCTGAGCTCACTGGCATGAACTGGCCCTGTATGCAACATGTTTGTGCTTCTGGATGGTGGAACGTGCTAGAATAGAGGCTGCCATGACTATCAAGTACTAGAGGTTATACGACACACACTGCATGTTCCCACACAAAAAATAGAAGAGGTTGGTTGTGCACAAAACATTCAACTGAGGTTTGTAAGCTCTAGCCTTCTGTAGCACTGTGGGGGTGACCATGTAATATGGCATACTTCAAAAGAGCCAGGGGAAAGATCTTGAATATTCCTAGCATCAGACAACATCTACTTCTGAGGTGACCAACACGCAATGTAGCCATGATGTCATAGGAATAGGAATGCATGGCAAATGTCTTCCTGCTCATGTATGAGGTATGGAAACAAACAGTAACGGGGAGGGGACAGTCACAGATGTTGACTCTGCAGTGTGGCCACCTGACCTGCTGTTGTTACTGGTCTTGCATGTGCCTTGGGGCAAAGTTGAGATTTCAGGATGATATGGGAAGAGCTGGTCCTACATGGAAAGCTACTAGAAGCTGGAGTTTCCGGACTATCATCCTGTCCAAGCTGCTCTGTCCAGACATCGTAGTCTGTGGATAGCTCTGGTGAGCAGAGCGAAGCCCTCGACGACTCTCATGAGTTGGGTGAGGTCCAGACTGGAAAGCAGTGTTCATAGAGTGTCTCTGGGCTGCCCCCATGCACAGGTTAACAGAAGCATTGTGTCCTTGACTTTGGTGTATAAGCCTGAATGTGGAGTCACAGAAGTGGGCAGTGGGCAGTGTTTACATGTGTCTCACAGAGGTGAGTGTCCTATGACTTGGGAACAGAAATGAAGCCCCAGCAAGAGTGAGACTGGCCCTCAGATGCAGAGAACAAGCAAAATCTTGGCTGGTTACACATGGGCTCTGCCCCTGAGCCCACCTAGCCCCATGTGTAGTATATCCTCATTGGTGCTGGCCAGGGAAGTGTGTGTGTGTTGATAAATATGTATGTGTGTTTATATGTGTGTATGTGTGGTATGTGTGACATGTGTGTGTATGTTAGATGTGTTTGTATGTGTGTATATGTGTGTGGTATGTGTGTGTTTATGGTGTGTGTGTATGAGTGGTGTGTAGCATGTGTGTGTATATTTGTGGTATATGTGGCATGTGTGTATATGTATGATTTGTGTTTGTGTGTGTATATGTGTGTGTTTATGGTGTGTGTATATGTGTGGTGTATGTGGCATGTGTGTGTATAGCATGTGTGTGTATGTATGATGTCTGTATGTGGGTATATGGTATATGTGTATGTGTTTGTAAGTATATGTTTTGTGTGTGTGTAGTATATGTGTTTATGTGTGTGTATTTATGGTGCATGGCATGAATGTGTATGGTGTGTATGTATGTGTGTGTATGGTGTGTGTATATGTACAGTGTGTGTATGTATATGTGTATATGTTATGTATGTATGGTGTGTGTGGATATACTTTCCATCTCATGTGGGTGGAGGTCAAGGACATCTCCTCAGCTGCTACCTAGTTGAGGGAAGACCTCTCTGGTTTGTTTGCACTGCACTGTGCACTCCAGGCTCAGCCAGCTTCCTGGGGATTTTCCTTCTCCACCTCCCACCTTTCCATTGAAGGGCTGGGTGCAGACATGCACCACTGTGTCCAGCTTTCAGATGGGCTTTCAGGATCAGAACAGTGGTGCTGAGACCATAGGAGACCATGCCCCGGTAGGCTGTGCACAGCCTTCTGGAGACCCCTACAGTAGAAGCCTCACCTCGTTTCTGAAATCCCTGGTTAGGAAACGTGCTTTCCTATGTGTTGTTGCTCACCCATCTGTAGCTTTGCTGACAGGTGCTCTGGGAAGCAACGGAGCAGGGTTGGTTCCTGGCTCACCTTGGTCTAGGTCTTCATCAGGGAAGGCCTGACCACTCCCCACAGCCCTTATGGAAGCCCATCTACCTTGTAGCACAAATGTTCATGAAAATGTCACTCCCCCTCTTTTCTCAGCTCACTATCTCACTCTAAGGTCTTAGAGGTAAAAAGAGCCTGCCTCTGCCACAGGTTTCCCCTGCCAGGGCCTGAGCCTTTCTCTTTTCATCTCACAGCTCTGCTTGGCTAGAGCCAACTGGTTTACCTGATGGTGGTATTGGAGGGGTTGGTGTTGGTGGTGTGTGTCTCCATGTGATGTGTCTGTGTGTATGTTCATGTTGTATCTGTGTGGTGAGTGTATACCTGTGATGTGTGTTTTTGCATTTCAGTATGTATTTTGTTTGTGTGTTTGTATGTGTGTGCTATGTCTCTGTGTGCTGAGGGTATGTGTGTATGTTTGTGTGTGTGTATCTATGTGGTGAGTGTATACATGCGGTGTGTTTTTGTGATTTGGTATGTGTTTTGCTTGTGTGTTTGCATGTGTGTGCTATATCATCTCTGTGTGGTAAGGGTGTGTATGTGTGATGTATCTGTGTATGTGTGTATGTGTGTGTGGTGAGGTATGTGTGTGCACGTGCACACTGGATGCTGAATGGCTTCTTTCCTTTCTGTGGGGAGAACCAGCAAGGCTATGAAGCGTCTCCATGGAAACTGGCTCTCCATCCATCAGGCCGCTGCAGTGTGAATACATAATCCTCAAGGCGGGCTAGGACTAATGAGGCAACTTAATGGACCGCACACCAGGACCTTCTAGAACACAGCTCCATTGCTCCAGTCTCTAATTAGCTACGAGCATCTGAATGGTTCAGGGTGTTGTGTTCCATAAAGCTTCCAGGGTCCCACTTTTGATGTTTGGACCATTTTGGGGTGTCCCCCCTCACAGAGTCACCAAATAGAGGTCTCGGTAATAACCTGCGATGTAGTCACTTTAAAATGATAATTTCTCCATAAAGACAAGACTCTCCAACAACCATTTAGATTTCTGATGTTGACATAATGTCCCTACCTCTCTGTTCCCTCCATGAGTATTTGTCAGTTCACAGAGAAGAATGGAATTGTTTCAAGAGAATAATACCTGGTGGTCTGGGGCTTTATATTTCTGTCTTTCTCCTTCCTCTCCCATCTCTACATCAGAAAGTGGATATTTAGATTCCAGTCAATGCATAGTAACTTTTAAAATTTTTCTGACCGGGCTCAAAGTATATATGGCTCTCGTTGGCGAGGGAAGCGATCCCATGGACATTGGACTTCAAGGGTTAGTTAGGAGGTTATGAATATTAGCAGATGTGATAAAAAGTCAGCATCTGGTGGGCTAACAATTGTCTCCTGCCCTCCACTGATCAAGGCTTCTCTGGTGATATTGATACTGTTTGGATATGTTAGCAGCTTTCTGTAACACCCCCCACAGCGGACAAACTGGAGATTTGCCCCAGTTTGTTATTGCTTTCATTTGTTTATAGTTCCTTTTGTGGATCTTTTTGGATCTCCCTGGCAGGAAATGGCGAATGCCTCTAGATTTCAGTTACTGAGCCGTTTTTGCCTGCAGGAAGGGAAGAGGAAACCCACAGGATCCGCTCATTTGAGGAACAAACTGTGCTAAGGTGTCTGTCCTTGCAGAAGCAGGACCAGGGTGTGTCTGTCTCACAGCCCAGCGGTGTTCTCCAGTCTCCGGTTTGTTAGTGGATGACATTTAAAACACACATCAGTGTGACTTTGAGAATGCTCAGGGATGGAAAGTCCAACCGACAAATCTGACGAAGTAACTTCCCAGAGCCGTTGATCCTCTCAATAACGAGCTGCTGGTAGACATACGTGGTTGCATACGTTAGGGACTCTGCCTTCTTGTCTCCGGTTTCAGATTATTGGTTCTTAAGACTCCCACCAGAGTGAGGTAAATGCTTAAGATGGCGAAGAGTTGGTTTAGTCACTTAAAGCAAAACCATTTTTTTGTGTTAAGAAAGTTAGGCCATCTAGAAGATCTTAATTAGATTGCTTTCAACTTCAGCTCTGACTCCAGAGGTCCTGAGTTCAATTCCCAGCCATTCCATGGTGGCTCACAACCATCTGTAATGGAATCTGATGCCCTCTTCTGGTGTGTCTGAAGACAGCTACAGTGTACTCATATACATAAAATAAATCTTTTTTTTTAAAAAAAGTGTTAAAAATTAAATTCTCAGTAATATTTTTCCAGATAACTCTAAGCAAATGCAGAGAACGTGGATCAACAAGGCTACACAAATTGACAGCTTCACAGAACTCAATCTAACATGGCCCCTGCTGGAGGCACAGGACCAAGACAGAATCTGAATTAGACATGCATGGTAGTGAATGGGGAGGAACCTGTTAGGCACAGCCTGGCCCTTAAACACAGTGGCCCTCCGGAGTCCTGATTTCTCAGTCTGAATCAGGCCCACTTCCCTACAGCGCCCTCTGGGAAAGCAAGCGAGCGAAGAAACCATCTGTGCTGTGACAGGGCAGCTCCCAGCCTGTGACAACTGCCTCTTTCATGGGTTTGTCATGTATGCAGAACTAAATCACATGATGGATTCCCACCAATCCCCATACTTATACAAATCCTGGCATTTCCTTAGTTCTTTGGATTGCTGGGGGAGTTTGCATTGAAGGTTTTCTCTGAGGAGGTCCCTCTAGATTCCTATGCTTTCCTCCCCTCCCCCACCTACCTCATGGTGACTGCCTCAATCTTCCTTTTCCTACTGTCCGTCCTAATGGATCTCTAGATTTTAATCCTAATGGATCTCTAGATTTTAAAGGGAAGTCTCTCCTTCCCTCTACACGCCCCCTCTATCTCCCTCTCCCTTCCTCTTTCTCCCTCTCCCTCTACCCCTCCTCTCTCTCTCTCTCTCTCTCTCTCTCTCACACACACACACAATTTTCTCTCTAATGCTCTCCCTCCTACCTTGTGCCCCAAGGCCCTTTCTCCCAATAAACCTCATTCCTGAATAGAACTATGTCAGCCTTCTTTTCTTGGACTAACTGCTATGGCTTTATCATCTTCTATTATTGTTAATACTGCTTACCAGAATTTATCTGTATAAAGGCCAAGGTCTTAAAATGTCCTCCCAAGGCCCATATGTAGAAGGCTTGGGAGGTAGTAGACCCTCCTATGAAGAAAGGTGGAGCTGGGAGGAGGTTCTGCATCACCAGGCTGTACAGGACTATAGGACCCTGGTCTCTTCTTTTTGTGGCCAGGAGGTGAGTGGCTTTACTGTACCATCTGTCTCCTGCTAGGACCTATTACTCTGTTGCAGGCCCCTAAACTATGGGTCTGTCAGGGAAGACTGAAATCTTTAAAACTGTGAGCCAAAGTAAGCCTCTGATCTTCATAAGTTGGTTATCTCAGGTACTTTGTTATAGTAGCAGAAAGGGTGAAGAAGAAGAAGAAACAGAAGTATATGAATATGTTCCTGGGAGGTAGCTAATTAGATAATTAGATGCTTGCAGGCTTGAAGGTCATTGAAGATGGAGCCTCCTACATAATCACAGCTTGTAAAGCCAGGATCTAAAACTGTAGGACACTGATTCCTGCTTAACCAACTAACCAACCAACCGACCAACTAACCAAGCAACCAACCAATTAACTAACCAAGCAACCAACCAACTAACCAAGCAAGCAACCAACTAACCAAGCAACCAACCAATTAACCAAGCAACAAACCAACTAACCAAACAAACAAACAACCACAAAACACCTGAGACTTGTCTCTGGCCTGAGTGGCTATGACATTCTGAACTGCCTGGAAGATGTAAGGTGGTGTCTGGCTGAAGATTTCTGGTAAACAAGGAAGCCATAGTCTGGTCCTCTCTCTTGCTGCTCTGAAAGGATCTGGCAAGCACTGAAGCAGGGAGCAGCAGCCCAGGAAGCCTAAGAAGGGAGATTGGCGAGTCATCTCTCTGGCCACTCTCCACTCTCACTCCTTGAGAGCACACCCACTTCAACCTATCTTCTGTACGGCATGCTGTGTCCCATCCGAATTCTTTTTGACGGTGGTCGGAAGGACCAGGAAGCTGAGTGAAGGCCACAGCCAGGTCCCAAGGCATCCCCTTCCTATTGGGTGTACAACACCTCCATTGTAGAGTCACCTTGGATTCTGCAAGATGGGGCTGTTCTCTGCAGCTCTGCCCTGCTGCCTTCAGGTGGCCGTGACACACCAGGGCTCCCAAATCATTCACACATCCAACATTCATTTTTACCATTCAGACCTCATTCTTTCCACTACCCTTGATAAAATTCTAATGTTCTCATTGACACCCCTCCCCCCAACCTGTAACACGATAATTGATCTCTCCTGGATCTGGGGTCAAGTGAGGGATATGCTTCTGGGTAGGTATGTGATGATAAAGTTCCTGGGTAGAGTAGTTCATCTCATCCAGAGTGGGTAGCATCTTCTGGAGGTGGCTGGGATACATGGAGGTTTATGGAGAAAGCTTGTTACTGGAGCCTGCTTGCCAGCAGGCACTTGGTGAGTGCCTCTACTCTGCCATGGCTGCCACTCTCTGTTGCTGCCGTTAGAACCTAGCTTCTTCAGCCTCCGTTGTGGCCAGTGTTTCCACTGAACTTCCCAGCACCTGACTGGGACTCCAGAGTCATCCAGACCCATGGACCCAGGTCTCAGCTTCCCCACTGTGAAGACAGCCATTGCAGGGTCACCCACATTGTGTCTTGTGAGCCAATCTGGTAAGGCTCCTTTTATTATCTATTCATTGTGTGGTTCAGTTCTTCCAGAGAAACTTACAGAAGTGCACAGGGGTCCCCACGGCCATGAGTTCCATCAAGTGAGGATTAGCAAAACAAAACAAAACAAAATCTCTTTTTTCTAAACAGGTACAGACTTTCTCCCTTGTCATTACTCTCCAAATGACAACCTGTCACAACCCGTTTCATGGCACTTACTCTAGGTTAGGCAGGACAAGGTATCCAGAGGCGACTCAAAGCACCCATGAGGAGGTTTTCAGGCTCTGTGCATACACCACACCACTTGCTAGGAGGGACTTGAATATCTGATTTGGATCTTGGAACTGATCCTCCACCTATGCAGGGGATGGCTTTTACTATATTTCTGTATGTTCAATGATTGTTGAGGATTCTCGTAAGTGAGCCCTGACCGGCAGCCTGGGGCTTTCATGCCCCACTCCATGGACTCAGTTGTGTATAGGTGCTCCACTGAACGCTGTTGTGTGTAGGTGCTCCACTGAACGCTGTTGTGTGTAGGTGCTCCACTGAACTCTGTTGTGTGTAGGTGCTCCACTGAACTCTGTTGTGTGTAGGTGCTCCACTGAACTCTGTTGTGTGTAGGTGCTCCACTGAACTCTGTTGTGTGTAGGTGCTCCACTGAGCTCTGTTGTGTGTAGGTGCTCCACTGAACTCTGTTGTGTGTAGGTGCTCCACTGAGCTCTGTTGTGTGTAGGTGCTCCACTGAACTCTGTTGTGTGTAGGTGCTCCACTGAGCTCTGTTGTGTGTAGGTGCTCCACTGAACTTTCTGCCTAGAGTGCTTACTGGGGTTCTATGACCAGACATGAGAAAATGAAGCAGAAATCAAAGCATGGGTCCTACAGTCAGACTCAAACCTTCTGTTTCCTCCTTAGAGGTTCTGTTTGGTCAGTACATCCTGAAGCTACTCAGGGCCCATCATGATTCACGTCATTAGCATAAGGAAGACTCTTCGTTACTAAGGAAACTCTATCACTGAGCATCCTTGTTTATCAATGGCAGAACCCAGAGAACCACACCAGATATGGCTGTTTGTCTGATGTCACAGCTCAGGAATGATTGACGAGTCTCTGACAGTCCTCAGCTCTCCTACAGAATTAGGTACCCCACGGTCAAATTTTCACCCTTGTTCCTTCTTTTCACGTTTACTGTCAAACGTCGTATCTTTAATCTGGCCATTTGTCTTGGTGTCTGCCAAAGTACATCAAACAGCTGAGTCATGTGGGCTCCCAAAGCTGCAGTTTTAATTATTGTATCCTTGAATCCTACCTCTCTGAGCCCTGGTTTCTCTGTGGGAAATCTTTCCCTTGGCATGGATGTTTGGATGTGTCTACTGCTGACTTGCTTCTGTTTCTTTCCTCTTCTCTGAAACCAGGGGATCTTACCCCAGGATCCTCTTCCCTGATGTGAGCAGAGGTCAAAGACCTCCGAGACTTCAAGTGCAAAGCTCTTTCGTTTTGAAGACTGTATATTTATGGTTAAAGCTCCAAGGCGACCAGACCCCAGATAGACATTCATCTCCAAAAGCCATGCATTAATGGGACAAGTGGAATTTTCTAAAGTACTTTTTGTTTTATCACACAGTCAGAGAGACAGAGAGGCCCTGACAGGGTGATTCACAGCGAGCACTGAGCCGTTCATAAGTTGCCACCTCCTCCTCGGTCCCAAATGCTCTACTCCTGTTCCCCAAAGGAAACTCATTAACCAGTCACCCTGCTTCAGCAGGTGCTTCTTTTTAAATAGACTCTCTAGCAGTCATTTAGTCTCCGAGACTTGCACGCCATTGTTATCTGAGCCCATGTGAGGTTACAGGGGAGAAGCCACACACAGGAAATGTTCTTGAGCTTGCTCCTTAAGATATTATTCACAGTGCTTCCCAGGAAGCAGGTAATACAATGCACCTTTGAACTGTCTGCCCCCAGGTGAACCCATCTGGACATTGCCCATCTGAGTGGCAGTTATAGAACAACCCTGATGGACCAGGGACAGAAGAAGTCTCTCATTATGTGGAGTTTTAGAATGGGAGACTGGTTGTCACAGTATAGAATGTGTGGTAGATAGCCATTCTCCTTGTTAATGGAGAATGTGGAATCAGCTGTGGCTACACTCAGGCAGATGAACTCTTCCCATACTGCAAGAGCAGATACTTGAAGGGAAGCTAAGCCAGCCTCAGAGTCCTTCCACCTGAGCTTCTGGTTTGTGGAAACCCACCTAGCCCTCTCCTCCAGACGTTTCTAAGTGACCACTGGCTATGGAGCTATGTGGCCGGTGACCTGTCTAAGGAAGCTCTGGAATCATGACCTCATGAGCTTGTGGCTTTGCCAGACTTTTCAAAGTGGGGAAGGACTGCTTTATGGCAATTGGGATCAATTCTATTCTCGTTATGAGGTAAAAGGGCTCCATTTTAGTCACTGAAGAGAGGGTGTGCTGTCTAAAGTCAGAGTCACTCACTGTGTGTGAATGTGCGTATGCGTGGTGTGTGCACATGTGTGTGTGTGTGAATGTGTGCAGTATGTGCTATATGTGTGTAGTGTGTGTGTGTGGTATGTGTGGTGTATGTGGTATTTGTTCATGTGTTGTGTATGTGTGTGGTATGTGTTATATGTACATAGTATATGTGTGTGGTTGTATGGCATGTATGCTGTGTATACATGTGTGTGTGTGTGGTAGTAGTAGTGTGTGTATTGTGTATATGTTTAGTGTGTGTTTAGTGTGCAGTGTATGGTGTGTGTGTGGTATGTGTGTAGAGGTGTAGTGTGTGGTATATAGTGTATATGGTGAGTGTGTTGTGTATGTATAGAGTGTGGGATGTAGGGTATATGTGGTGGTTGTGTGTGTGTGTGTGTGTATGTGGTATAGTATATGATGTGTATGTTTACATAAGAAGGTCAGGGTTGGGCTGTCTTCCCATTTCTTTCATTCTTTGAAATATGGTTTCTCTGAACCCAGGACTTGATGGTAGGCTGTCTGTCTGTCTAGGAAGTCTTGGGAATTCCTCTGCCTCCACCCCAGGGGTTATAGGCATGCCATCATGCCTGGCTTTTTTTTTTTTTTTTTTTTTTTTTTTTTTTTTTTTTGTGGCTGCCACGGCTCTGAACCAAGGTCCCCATGCTGTATGGTAGGCAATCTACTGACTGAGACATTTCCTTAGCTCCCAGTCAACCTACTTTTAATGGACTGTGCCTGCAAGAAGCACAAATCATGTTAACAGGATTGCTATCATAGAGGGCCACTGAACATGTAAACATACTGGTGAAATAGGGTTCCTAACACCCTCTGCCCACAGAGCCACACTCAGCATCCCACACACATGAAAAAAACAAACTGTCATAGAAGGAAGACCAGGCCAGATGCAAGGGAGCACATGAATCTAGCACAGAAACCAGATGCTTGCCCAAAGCAGGCAGGAACAACTATTCCAAAAGCAGAAGTCAAGTCTCGAACTGTCACATACGATAAAGGCATTCCTTAATGGTAGAGTTTAGATTATGAACACATAAAATCCATCCAGAATCAGAGAGCCTGAATATGTAAGCAAATATGAACAGAAGAGATACAGCTTTGGTAACAGGAGAGGACTTTATTACTCTGTTATTTTGGCAATGGACTGATCATCTAGGTTGGAAAATCAATAGGAAACTACCAGGAATGAACCACACTCTGTACCTAATGGGCCAAATGGAGAAGCACAGAGCATTCCATCTAAGCAGCAGAGCACTCGTCCTTCTAAGGCATGTGCAAAGCATTCTCCAGACAGACCGAAGGCTGTGCCACACGGCAAATCTTAATAATTTCCAGGCATTGCAACCACATAAGTTTTTATTCCACTCATAGCAGTTGAAAACTGAGAAGGTTTACAATGGGGAAAGGTGGGAAATTTGTGTGGAAGCCAAACATCCTTAAGCAATCAATGCATCGAAGAAGAAACCTAAAGGATATTTAAAAATATCTCCAGACAAGGCATCTTCTATGAAAACAGAAACAAAGCCTATCAAAACTCATGGGAGCAAGCCCAGCGGCTTCTAAGAGGAATGTGTATGGTGATACACATGTTCACTGAGGAAAAAGAAAGGCCTCCTCAACCAGGCTTTGTGTCTCAGGGAGCTAGAAAAAGAGGCAACCTAAGACCAAATAACAGTCAAAACTGGAAAAGACAAAGCAGAAAGTGTAAGACAAAAAAATGGGACCAAGCAGTAGAAAAGATAACTAAAGACGGAATGCACTTTAGTTGCCTTAAGAATAAAAGGAAAGGCTCGGATAAAGCCATAGAGGGCACAAGGCACAGAGTGCACCACCAAGGGACATAGCTCATGAGAGTCACCAGTGACTGACGATATATAAGCACATTGGGGGGACCAGAGGAAACCAGTGGGTTTCTATAAATCTGGAACCTAATGAGACGGACTGTGAGAGGCAGCCATTCTGCGATGACCACTATCATATAAGGACAGAGAATCCATGCTTGAAAGACTCACAGCAGAGAAAAGCTCTGGACTGAGCATGCCTGCTGGTGAGTTTTACCAAACATTTAAGGAAAATGGAAAATAAATGTGCATCCTTCTTAAACTCTTCCAGAAAGTTGAAGAGGAGAAAACACTTTCAAAAGAATTTCTGTATTTTTTTTAAATGTTACTTAAAAAATTTATTTTCCTTGATAGCAACAAATACTCGTTCCTGTTTTATTTTTCTCCTTCTTTAAAAATGCTTTTATTCTTTGAGAACTTCATGCAGTGCATTGGGATCATATTTGCCCCGCTTCCCCTCATTCATCCTCAGATCTGCTCCTCTTTGGGACTGCAGAAGGATGGGAAGAAATGTTGTTAGAGGCACGGGCAGTGGATGGCTACAGTTAGGTACTGTTTTCTGGACACAGCAGGGCAGTTGCTGGGTTAACTGAGCCCAGGATCCCTCCGGTCCCTCCTGTGCTCCAGGGAATGCGTGGCACAGAGCAGGAAGTGATATGCGATGAGTGGAGAGGATTTCTGAAGCGTAGCAACTTAGGTAGAATAGGAGTGCATTCAAGATGGAGCCTCCTACTAGTACCAAACACAGTATATTAAAGTGCCCATTGAAGTGGACACTGGTCAACGTTGAATTTTTTTTTAGCATCTCATATGAACTTCTGAAATTGCAGAACACAATTCTTGGGTCTTTAAGAGAGCCCAACATAATACAAGTTGATGAGACTTGAACTGAATAATCATTCTTTTAAAGAAGCGTGAATTCTTAGGCAAATAGATGTATCTGGAGGATATCATCCTGAGTGAGGTACCCCAATCACAAAAGAACTCACATGATATGCACTTACTGATAAGTGGATATTAGCCCAGAAACTTAGAATACCCAAGATACAATTTGCAAAACACAAGAAAATCAAGAAGAAGGAAGACCAGCGCGTGGATACTTCATTCCTCCTTAGAATAGCGAACAAAATACCCATGGAAGGAGTTACAGTGACAAAGTTTGGAGCTAAGACAAAAGGATGGACCATCCAGAGACAACCATACCCAGGGATCCATCCCATAATCAGCCACTAAATGCAGACACTATTGCATATGCCAGCAAGATTTTGCTGAAAGGACCCTGATATAGCTGTCTCTTGTGAGGCTATGCCAGTGCCTGGCAAACACAGAAGTGGATGCTCACAGTCACCTATTGGACTGAGCACAGGGCCCCCAATAGAGGAGCTAGAGAAAGTACCCAAGGAGCATAAGGGATCTGCAACCCTATAGGTGGAACAACAATATGAACTAACCAGTACCCCAGAGCTCATGTTCTAGTTACATATGTAGCAGAAGATGGCCTAGTCAGCCATCATTGGGAAGAGAGGCCCCTTGGTATTGCAAACTTTATATGCCCCAGTACAGGGGAACGCCAGGGTCAAGAAGTGGGAGTGGGTGGGCAGGGGAGTGGGTGGGCAGGGGGAGGGTATAGGGCACTTTCGGGATAGCGTTTGAAATGTAAATGAAGAACATATCTAATAAAAAATTGAAAAAAAAAAGAAGCATGGGAGTGGGTTTTTGTGGGGGGGTGTGAGGTCAGAGGCCTCTCTCCACCTTTTGGAGGTGGAATCTCTCACTGAACCTGGAGGTGACTGACTGAGCTAGAGCCTCTCTCTCCACTCCTGACCGACCATGCTGGGTGACAGGCATATGCCACTGCATCTGGTTTTCACATGGGTACGGAGGTATTAGTCTCAGGACATCAGGCTTCTGTGGGAAGTGCTCTAGTAACCAAGCCACCTCAGCCTGGTGACACTACGTCTTCTTATAATGCATGGCCTTGATAATGGTAAGCAAAACGTGGTCAAAGAGAAGTAAGCAGGCTCTGTTTGTTATGAATGCTCGCTGTTAATTTTGTATTCTCTAAACATGTATTTAATATATAACATTAGCCTTCAATGTACCGATTAGCTTATACACACACACACACACACACACACACACACACACACACACACACACGTGCACTCAATGTAACTATTACATGTAGTTGTAGATGTGAACACAGGCATTGGTTTGAATGCACATGCTTTTAGCTCTAACCTTGCTGGGCAGTTTTCTGAGATTCACTCGTAGAAACTCAGAAAAGAGGGCCGGAGTGATTTACCTGCAGCCTCAGGGTACCGTAGTCAGACCACCTCCATGCCTTCTACAAGCCTTTTGGCCCTAGGGCATCATGGAAGAACTCGCTATGAGAATTGGTTAATTGCCTAGAAACTCCTATGACTGCAGTTCTGGGCTGCTGAACAGCCCTCAGAGTCAGTGTCTAAGCACCAAGGTCCCACCCCCTGCACACTTGAGCCTGAGATTTAATAACTTCCGAGAAGAACAAAAAGAAGCAGAGCAGAAAGACTGAAAGATGCACCAGAAACACGGAAACCACGGTGCTTCTGAGCACCGCTCTGCACCCAGCCTGCACACTAGGAAGGCTGCATTCACTTGCCAGGTGTCCTTTGTCTTCCCCCCGCCCCCCCCAATCTAATCCTCCTCAGTGTGGGAAGACTGCCTGATTCTCCCCCATCCCCTGGGGTGAACTCAGGAAGCCCATAGGCTGCCTCTGTACAAGCATCTGTCACAAGATGGAAGAGCCAGGTTTGGAAATTGGGGTAAAGTGAGTTGGGGGTGTAAGGTAAGGGTAGTAGATTATTAATAAAAAAAATCCTTGGAGGGACTGGGAGCTACCACAGCGGCCTGAGCTGGATAAAGAGCCAGCTCTGGTTGCCTTTGGTTGCTGTACTCTGAGGTGTTTGAGCCATTAAAATGCAGTGTTCTTTGCTGCTCACCCTGGCCATCTGGTGCTCGCTCCCATCTACAGAGCATCATGGGAGGCTCAGCTCCCTTGAAAATGCCTTGCTTGTGGGTGGACTATTTGTCTGGCTGGCTGCCTAGGTATCCTGTGCCCTGCTCGGGACGGTGACTCTGGGTTTGTTGGTCTTACGGACGCTTGTTCTCAGGTTCCCTTTCCACTGAATGTGCTAAGGAAAGCTTAGTATCTCAGACTCGAGCCGCACAGCCTCAGGGGGATCTGCACCACCTTGGAAAAACTCTCTCTCCCTTCACATAGTTTGAAACCTGTTGTTCTCAGAGGTTGATTCGGAGGGGGATGGAGCTGTGGGAGGGAGGAGGGGAAGGATTCCGAGCTTGGCAGGAGGTGGGAGGGTGGAGCAGGCTGGCAGAGCCAGGTGGCAGCTTGTGGGAGGAGGGAGGGGCTAGACAGAGATAGGGTTGACAAGGGCGGGGCGAGGGGGGAAAGCGAGTGAGTGGAGGAGTAGGGTAAATGTGTTTACTGTCTTCTTTGGGCTGTGGCAGAGGCAAGTAGGGGGTGAGTTTCTGAACCCCCTTGTGAGCAAGGGCTCCACCTTTGGAGAGAGGTGGTTTGGTATTTGGGTCTGGAGTGGGATAAGAACCCTAAGCCATATTAGCTTAGAGAGAAGCCCGCAGAGCTTCAAGGGAGTCTTTGCTGGGGACAGTGGCAAAGTCAGGAAAGGTAGAGATGCTCAGGGCTTGTGGAAGTGGCGGTCCAGAGCATGGTGGTCCAGCAGATGGCTCAAGCCACTGCCTCTTGACTATCAAGCTGGATGTCTGTGACATAGCTGCTTTGTCCGTGGTCACTCACTGTAAAGGATGTGAAAAATGAGCAAGGACCAAGGTTCCTGAGATCCAGAGTGACCAGGTAGATCTGGAGTGAAGTGTGCCCTGTGGAGGCTTTGCCTATGACATTGGTGCCTCTGGAGCAGGGCCTGATGGGAGCAGATGAGGAAGGCAGGAGAAGACATGGTCTCCCCGCGCTGGGTTTGCCTTGAGCAATGGCTTGGAAAAACCACGAGGAGGATTATTCCAAAAGTCAATAGGCAGGCCCTAAAATTGCTGTTTGTGGAAGAATGCCACTCACCCCAGCTTCTGGGACAGAATGAGAACCCAGCTCTGGAGACAGCCTCCTCTGCCACCCCCTTGCCTGCTCTGCGTCTGCCAGGCCCAGAGGCTGTGTGGCTTCTATTTCTCCCGAGTACATTGTCTCTCAGTAGGTTCAAGTTTCAGGTATGTTAGGATAATATAGAAATCCTCATGGCTTAGTCTTCTCCCAGTTAGGTGACTGTGAGACCAGGATTGGGTTGTACTGCCCTCTCTGAAGTAATTATGGAATAAAGAGAGCCTGAGAGAAATGGGTGTGACTACCAATGGAGCTTGTGGGTTTGGGAAGGGCGTGGGAGTCAAGAACAAACTCTGTCTAGTGTGAAAGGAAAAATGGGGCTTCCTGCCCTGCCCCTCCTCTGCCTTACCATGCCCACCCCTGCCTTCTCCTTTCCTCTTGTCCCTCCTCACCCCTGCCCTTCCTGCTTCACTGTAGACCTGACTTTTAACCTTTTAGCCAGGAGTGAATTTGCCCCCTCCCTGCACACCCCTCCCCACCCCTGTGCAAGTATAGTGATATCTGGAGTCGTTTGGCTCTCTATGAGGAGGGTACTACTGGCACCCTCCTTGTGGGTTTAAAGTCGAGGATGCTGCTTAACAGCCTGCCTTGGGCAGGATCACACCAGCCCCAAATGTCAATGGTGCCCAAGTTGAGAAATTCCAAGACTATTTTTATTTTTGTTTATATTTTTAGTATCAGAGAAAGACAATGGGGAGGGGGTCAGAGGGTGATGTTTTCACCTACTGGGATATTTGTTAGAAGACGAGGGTCACCATGATTTCTAAGATCCAAAAGGAAAGGGCATCAACTTGAGAAAACAAGTCTCCCATGACTCCCGTTTGAATGAAGACCAACATGCTTTTCTGCACTGTTAAGAATCTCAGGTATGTGATTGTTGATTTTGTTGTTTTCTACAGCAGTGTAGAAATTATTGTGCATGTGTAGAATGTGAGTAACTGTGTGTGCATGTGTAGAATGTGGGCACTTGTATATGCATGTATGTGCACATGTGTGCATGTGTACATGTGTGTATGCATATGCATGTGTGTGTATGCGTGTACATGTGTGTGTATGTATAGAATGTGGGCACCTGTGTATGCATGTATGTGCATGTATGTGCAAGCGTATTCGTGTGTGCATGTGTTTGCATGTGTGCACGTGTGTGTATGCAAATACATGTGTGTTTATGTGTACATATGTGTGCATGTGTAGAATGTGGGCACCTGTGTGTGCATTTGCGTGCATGTGTAGAATGTGGACACTTGTATATACGTATGTGTACATGTGTAGAATGTGGCCACTGTGTATACATATGTGTGCATGTGTGTGCACACTGGGGCTCACTATTAGGGTGGCTGGCCTAAGAGCTCTGGAGAAGTGGAAATACAACCTCCTATGCTTCCTGCTGTTTAATGTGTTTTATGGTAACCCAGCACAGGTCCTCTTCTTGTGCAGCAAGCACTCTACTGACTGAGCCATTTCTCCAGCCCAGTCAGTCACAGGTCTTACAGGATGAAGATAACAGTTTCTCAGATTGCCAACAGGTAAAGAGCTGCCGTCCCAGCTCTGCTTAAAGGTGAAACTGAAATGATGCTCTCCTGAGATCTCTGAGCACCACAGTATGTCTCTTGTAACTCTATGGTGGCTCCTCATAGCATCTATTTTATAGTCACCATTGCTGGTGAAGATGACAGAAGCCGGGGGTGGGGGTGGGGGACAGGGACGAGAGGAAGCCAACGTGTACAGCAAAGGGATATGGACTAGCTCTCACTCATGGGCAGAATCCACAGTTAAGTGGCACCTCCAGGACTTTGTCTCAGTTTGTGACAAAGCTTCATGGCCACCTCCTCCTCTAGTGAATGTTAGATCCACCCTAGGGTGGCACGCAGTCTCTCAACTTGTCTATTCTCCAGGCTTTGAGCTGCTTTTCTCTACTTTTGTCCAACCTGCTGCAATCTACCCATAATGCCTTTACAGAACCATTCTAAAATGCTAACCCTCTTCAAAACCTTAAGTCCCACCCCTCCCATTACCCACAGGAAGATTCCAAGTCATTCCCAGTTATCTTAGGATCCATCTTACAATCAGACTGTCTGTGGTCAGTGCTTGGCCCTCGTCTGGGCTGCTCTCCTATCTCGGACTTCTTACATGGCACCATTTGTCCTATGCTGGACCCCAAACTGTAACCACCAGCTCGCTGGAAGCCTGTTCACTTTTTAGCTGACCTTTGGATCCAGGAGCATCCTGGGATCCTAGGGAAGAGCCTTGCCGATCTGTGACTGCCACCTGTGTCGACCTGTTGGGTTACATTGTAACACATGTTCCCAGAATTGTAGGTGTTAGCTCCCTAAAGGCTGCACATGGCTCAATGAATTTCTTGCCTTAACACAATGCCAGAGTTCCGCCAGCTGCTCCTTGAAGGATACATGATTAAAAAGCACTTTGCTTTAATAGAGCTAATTTAACGTGTGGTGATTGTAATCGGTTCCATCTCCTTATTTCATTTGACAGGAGGAACGTTCAAATCTGAGCCGCATTTGAGCTGACTCTTTAATCAGGGTAGGAGTTCCCTCTATTTAAGTCTATGGACGAGATCTCCAAGCACCTTCCACGGAGGGTCCTGGGCTCTGGGGATTGCTTCTCTCTCTCTCTCTCTCTCTCTCTCTCTCTCTCTCTCTCTCTCTCTCTCTCTCTGGCTGTATATGGGCAGTTTCTAAAGCCACTGAGAATAAGGCTGCAGCTCCTGCTCTGGGTCTTTTCTTTCTGAAGGGTGCCGAGTTATTTTTCCCTTTCCCAGGGTCTTGGTTATGGTTGTGATGCCCACCGTGATGCACACGCGGGGCAGAATGATCCCTATCGATGACCATGAGGACCACAAGGGGCACAGGCTGGGGAAGGAAAGGCTCGAGGCACGTATGCCTGAGGGAAGTGGGAAAGATGGAGGTCAGAAGGCAGAAGGTTAGCTCCAGGACTCTCAGGGTGGACATTGCAAGAACTCTATCGACTGAAGCAGCGATACCTGTAAACACGTTGCTGTTTCAGGGAAGGAGGCAAATGTATAGTCTTAAGACACTAGGAGGAGCTGCACAGGGACCTCATGTAGCTGGAGTAGGCACCAGTTCAAGCCTCCAACCTGTTTAACCCTTGCAACCCCGTTACAAGGTCAGATCCCGATAGGAATCTGTACCATAGATTGGCCCATGTGTGGGGGCTTCCCGACACGGTCCCATGAGCCCCCAAGTGAGACCCAGGAGAAACATCAGCAGGCAGTGACCATGAAGCCATCTCCTAGGACATTTATGAAAGAGCGGGTACTGATAGCCATTCTAAAGACCCTTGGATGCTTGCATAGCTCCATATCTCCAGCTTGTCATCACAAGCCCTTGATTTGAGAGCTCACGTCAGGACTTGGCCTCTCCAGCATCACCTCTGATGATGGCACAGTTTGAGTGTTTGTGTGTCTATTTATAGACAGCATTTAGCACCACTGGGCTCTGCCTTTCAGGAAAGTTTCACTCAATGGATGGGGAATAAAGTCCTGGGTACCTGAAGGGCAAGCTCAGAGTAACTTCTTCCACTGTGGGATTGCTGCATGCTCTCTCTCTCTCTTTTTTTTTTAAATTTATTATTTTATGTGTATGAGTGTTTTGCCTGCATGTATGTCTGTGCACCACGTGTATGCCTGGTGCCTGTGGAGGCCAGAAGGAGGAACTGGAGTTACTGATGGTTGTGAGTAGCAGTGTGGATGCTGGGAATTGAACTCGGTTCCTCTAGAAGAGCAGTTAGTGATTTTAACCACAGAATCATCTCTCCAGCCTCTCTCGACTCTTTGATTAGGGCTTCTGGTGGAGTAAGTAGGAACATATACATTGCATAGATGCAAACAGAGATTACAGTTTTAGAGGCTGTTTAAAAAGTAGCCTTTGATCATATCCCACATACAGGCAACATGCATTGACTGGCCTCAGTGGGAGAGGAAGCACCTCCTAGCCTTGCAGAGACTTGAAGTGCCAGCGTGGGGTGATACACAGGGGACCTCCCCACCTGCTCAGAGAAGAGGTGGGGAGCGGGGAAGGATTATGGGAGGGGTGAGTGGAAGGGAGCAGTGAGCCGGATTTAAAGTGAACAAGTAAAAAATAAATTAAATTAAAAAAAAGAAAATATATGTACAGAATAAAAAAAAATAGCCTTTGGAAGGTAGGCAGCTAGTTATGCTGTGTGTACTGTGCTGTCTTCTAGACCCTATTGTCCTCTCTGGTTGCTTCCTGCTGTACACATACACACACACCCCTTCCTTGCTGACTTCCTTTTTCTCTCTGTGATTCAGTCTTTCTTCTGAGTTCTATAATGTGAAATCCCTGTGTTTTTGCTTTTTCTATTTCTCCATAACATTTTTTCTTTCATCCCATTTTTATTTTCTCTCTTGAGCCTCCTCACTTCAAAAACAAGACAAAAGTATTTAAATAAATATTCTACTTATGAAACATAGGTGCTTTTTGTTGGACACCCTGGATCCTATGGATAGTTTTACTTCTCAGGCAGGGCTGAGTTTTTTTGAGGTTGTTGGTATGGGATGGGAATGTGGAGGGGAGGCACACGTTGCTGCATCTTCTACTGCACTTAGATATACAGTGATTGGAGAAGCTTTGGTGTTAGTCCAACAGAGACTTCTTAGATGGCTCTGTGGTGCAACGGATAGTGCATAGGACTTCTAGTGATGAAAAAGATACGTCTGGTGAGCAGATGCTTCTGCTTGTCAATTGTCGGATGAAGTGTTCACTGGCTCTGAACCTGTGTCAGAGAGTGGGCATCCATGTTCTGTTCTCATCCCAGGTATCTGAGTTCTTGGAGGCCACGGAGACGATGCTCCTGTTCGTTTTATGGAGGAAACTGGTATTTCTCGCCTCACTTTCCTGATTTGAACCTTGTCTTAGTCAGGGTTTCTATTCCTGCACACACATCATGACCAAGAAGCAAGTTGGGGAGGGAAGGGTTTATTCAGCTTACACTTCCACATTGCTGTTCATCACCAAAGAAAGTCAGAACTGGAACTAAAGCAGGTCAGGAAGCAGGAGCTGATGCAAAGACTATGAAGGGATGTTACTGGCTTGCTTCCCCTGGCTTGCTCAGCCTGCTCTCTTATAGAACCAAGACTACCAGTCCAGGGATGGACCCACAAGGGGCCTTTCCCCCTTGATCACTAATTGAGAAAATGCCTTACAGCTGGATTTCATGGAGGCATTTCCTCAACTGAAGCTCCTTTCTCTGTGATAACTCTAGCTTGTGTCAAGTTGACACACAAAACCAGCCAGTACAAACCTTCTGTCATAATGATCATGCTCATGTCTCCTTATCAGAGTTTTTTGCAGAGTCAATATCCAGTTGTATATCTCATGACTCATGGATTTAATTTTCCTATCATGCTTCTTTGTTATCCTGTGATTCTTTTTCACAGAATCTAAGCGTGTCTGGCTAAAGCTGCACGTGTCTCTGAGGATAAGGGATGGCCGAATCTGGTGGATTATAGACTCTTTCCTTAAACCTTAAATTCCCTCACACATAGGGCATATCTGTGTTTCCCCCAAGGCACAGCAATTTAGAACGGCCATCCCCATTCTCTAGAGAATTCAGAATCTGATGTCTTTCTGAGGCAGGGGATCCATAGTCATTGGAAAAAAAAAATAGGAGGCAAATTGGAAACTTGACTCTGACCCCAGGACAGCCAAGAGAGGATCCTGCTTCTGACACGTAGGAGAATTAAAACACTGTGGTCATAGTGACCCAGACCGTGTGGTCCTTCACATATCACCAGAGGAATTAAAAGAGTATTAATTAAGAGCAAGTTTCTCCCAGTCTCTGTAAGGAAGGTCTAGCCTCACAACCCATGTTACAGACTCTGGTTGAATTCACTCACACATTGGAGACAGAATTTACATTTTCGGGCAGTAGAGCTAAGTTCTAACTCATGACTCGTTTTATCTCAGAGGAACCCTGGAGCAGAACACAGCGGCTCTTGTCTATAATCCAAGCACTCAGGGGCCTGAGGCTGAGGTGGGATGACCTCTGTGAGTTACAGGCCAGCCTGGGCTATAGAATGAGAAGGGATTGAAGAACAAAACACAAAGGAGAAGTGAAAAACAGGAGGGAAGAGGGTAAGGACTTCGAGGACCAGGAGGAAGAAGAGGACAGTGATGACAAAGATGAAGATGATGGTGGTGGTGATGTATGGGTCATTTACATTGGTCTTTAAGATGCAGAGATTAGGACTTAGCTTTTGGGCTGTGGATAGGGAAGGAATGGGCACTGTTCACAGTCCCTCTCTGATTTTGTAGCACATTGTGAAAACTGCGACTTTGTTTCATGATGATCTGACAGAAGCACACACTGCAGGGCTTTGAGAGGCTTTTAATTATAAAAACCCAGCTTGTGGTGCTTGTGATCAAGCGGGGGAAACAGTTTCAGCATGTGTAAGATCATAGGTAGAGCAAGATGAGGTGGGGGTGAGGGTGGGGGTGGGTGGGGCAGGGCAGAGAAGGATACAGAAATGAAGAGGGGAAGAATCCAGGGAGGCTTGTCCCTCTTCTGCTCCCCATCATACAATCCATGGTTATGTGATGACATTAGCCTAAGGTTAGACTTATTTGAACTCATGCAGTACAGTGGTTTGGGGTCATGAGCTAAAAGAATGCAACAGTAAAGACATTTTTTATGGTATCTCATCTAGGAACTGAAGGTGTTGAGTATTAAGGTTTTTGACTATGCTGTAGGGGGCAAGTGGGGTCCTGGATGGTTATGTATTGTTGACCTGAGTACCACTGTGTCAAGGACCAAAGCCTCATCCCCATGGGAAGAGGCACACTTCTCCTACATAAGGCTTGAAAGTCTTATGCAAAGACTTTCAAGGGATGGCAAAGTCCTCCTGTGATCTGAGTGTCAATGTTGACAGTGTGCAGAAAATGTCCGCCACAGTCTCCCCCCCTGCCCCCACAGTGTTTACACTCTAAAGATGGTAGAGAGGAGCTAAATCCTCATCCTCATTCAGCTACATGCAAGAATCTTGCTTTCCTGTTAACCATATAGAGCGAGCATGCAGAGCTTCCAGGTCACGGTGGCTCCTCCATCAGAGTGGGCAGAACCTGCCCGTGCTATGTCCACATGCCTGTCCCCTGAGAGTGTCCCAGGACCCAATCCATGCAAGGATGAGACACTTTGCCATAGAGGAATACTCAACTCAGCAGTCACACCACCAAAGGAATGAAAGCACTGACGGTATGCACAAGTGTTTGCAGTCCTTCTGGAACTGTTCACACGGAAGCTGTTATCAGGAACAATGTACATTTTCAAAAGAGAAGACAGTCAGCTTATCCCCTCTCTCCATGGTCTTTAATATTTAAATGTTAGCAGAGGAAATTACAACTGTCATCTACACAGTGATCTATTGTAATTATTTTTCCTCTCTTCCTAAAGATGCTTTGTGGATTCCATTCATTTAGCTTAAGAGCTTAGGGAATTACAACACAGATCTATACAGAGTGGAAACCATTGCAAGCTACTTACACATCATAGATTCTTCTTTTGTTTGTTGGAAAGCTCTGGATGTTACCAGATTGGTTTATCCCTGACTCAGGGAAAACTCTGAATGATATCTGATTTAACCATGACTCAGGGAAAATGAATGATAACTGATCAGTTTAATCATGACTCAGGGAAACTCTGGATGATACCAGATCTGTCTAACCATGACTCAGAGAAACTGAATGATACCCAATCGCTTTAACCGTGACTCAGCATTCCTTCTTCTTTTTTATACCGTCCAGCCCATGGAACAGGCACACATAAAACTTCATCCAACTTGGGTAAAATCTCTGACAAGTCAGGCTAAAATTATCGTGGATTCCCAACTCCAAAAGCAGTAACACAGAACAAATCCATTTCTATTCTTTAGCTCCATGATTGGGCAACATTTTTAGTCTTGAAGCTTGATCCCAACCAAGTGGAATTTTGAGTTTTGCATAAAGCAACCCTGATAGGATGCAGATAGACCTTTGATTTCCCAGGAATTAAAAATAAGCATGAAGCAGACAGTCATAGCAGGATTTGGTCTTAGCATGATTTTGCATTTCTCCATTCAAAACCGAAAGTAAATAATAAATTTCAAGGTACTCACTCATGGATTCAGTTAACTTGGCCATTGTCATTTCTTCTTTGTGCTTTTCCTGGGAGGCGAGAAGAAAAGACAATTATATACAATGTGTCTTAGACATGACAAGATGCAACAGTCAGTTGCAGCCACCTCTCTTGCTTTCTTTTTCCTAGGTCAGTTATATTGCAGCACTGTTACCAAAGAGTCACTGAAAAGAGGATTTTTAGGGCATTAAAAAACCTCCCCATTGCTCTTGGCAGTGAGCGGCTGTCACACTGATCTTGGATATATATAATTGGTGACGCACGACCAGTTTTCAAAACCTCTTTGACACTGGAGTTTTGACATTCATATGCCAAATTTTTGTTCTTTATTTTCCCTCATAGAATCCTTTTTATTTTTTCTTTTTCGGTATTTTTAGAGCTGATATTTTCGTAGTCATTTAGTTTCCAAAAAACTAGATAGATTTTATGCATCTTCCTTTGTCTTACCTTTTGGATTCCTTTAGAGTTTTCTGAAAGTCATTGTGTTTGTTTGATGGCTCTCTAACCTTATCTATTTTGAGCTGAAAACATTTTGCTTCAACCAGATATAGGTTATAACCCATCAAGTCCTAGAGCCAAGCTGATCCACGAAGAGACCGGCTCTGCCCTAATTAAAAAAAAAGAAGAAGAAGAAGAAGAAGAAGACGACTTTGGGACTGTTGAGAATAGCCCCTTCCCAGAGATGCTCTCTCCTATTTCTTCAAATGACGTTGGTTTCCTTTACTTCTTCAGTTCCTAATATAAGCAGTAAGCAAGCATGGGTGACGTTGATTTCAGTCCTCTGTAGACATGTCTGTCTGGTTCTGAGGCTAGGACACTTACACCATAAAATACAGAAGGCTACTGTAATCCATGCCTGGACATAGTCACAGGGACACAAGTGAGTGTGTTCTAGCTATTATCAACAGGTGTGGAAGGATGGTTATGTATGTGGATTCAAGTGTGTGTGTGGGGAGGCATGTATGTGTGTATGGGCATGTGTGTGTGTGTATGGGCATGTGTTTGTGTTTGAGAATGTGTGTATGTGTATGGGCATGTGTGTGTATATAAGCATGTGTGTGTGTATGTGTGTGTATGTGTGTGTGTGTGTGTGTGTGTGTGTAGGCATGTGTGTGTGGATGGGAAACTATGCACCCTGGTGGGCATGTGAAAGTTGGGGGAGAACCTCAAGTGGATGTCCTTACCTCCTTTGAGACACTGCATCCCCAGGTGAACTGGCTGATGAGCCTCTGGGGATTCTCCTGACTCCACCCCTCCTCTTTCCTTTGGAATGCTAGGATTGTTGTGTTTGACTTTACCCATTGGTCCATTTTCCTGGTCCTCTAGCCCCACTTCTGTATCTATGCTTCTTTACTGACATGGAAAAATGGTGTTGTAAATGTCAGCACAATGTACCTGGTGCTTTTAGCCACCAAGCCTTGAACATCAGGCACACATCTTCCCAAGTCAGTAAAAGACTACATCATTAGTAATGTTGTGGCTTTCATCCTGGGGGCGGGCAGAAAAATGTCCATTTAATTTATTTATATGGATGTATTCCTTCCCCATGTCGTTTATTCACTTCTGTTTTGCTATTTTATAGAGTGTCACAACAAGCATTGCATCTTGCTCCATGAGCCCACGTGAAGCAGTATTTACTAGTGTGCAAGGCTGCCCTTTTCCTCCCATGCCTGCCAGCTCGCCCATGATACACACACTCTACCCTCCAGCTTTGACATTTTTTTCTTGGCTATTTGTTTGCTTATAAACCATGGACTCTTGGCTTATGCTACCACGTCAGCTCCACTGACATCAACATTTGTGTTCTTAGAGACAGGGTGGCATTCTTGTCCCCATGGCCAGCTTCATAGACTGCTGAGCATATGGAAGCTACTTGGCTAAGACCTGAGACACATCCTGCCGGCTCAGGTTTCACAGCACAGTCTGCAAAACCATTATTCACCCTTCCTCAGTGCCATTCCTACTCTGGGAGGTATCTCTGAAAGGTGTGTTTGAGAGACTGAAGGAAAGAAAGGCCATCCAGAGACTGCCCCACCTGGGGATCCATCCCATATACAGTCACCAAACCCAGACACTACTGTGGATGCCAACAAGAGCTTTCTGACAGGAGCCTGATATGGCTGTCTCCTGAGAGGCCCTGCCAGTGCCTGACAAATACAGAGGTGGATGCTCTCAGCCAACCATTGGACTGAGCACAGGGTCCCCAATGGAGGAGCTAGAGAAAGGACCCAAGGAGCTGAAGGGGTTTACAGCCCCATAGGAAGAACAATACTAACTAACCACTATCCCCAGAGTTCCCAGGGTCTAAACCACCAATCAAAGAGTACACATGGTTCTAGCCACATATGCAGCAGAGGACGGCCTTGTCAGTCATCAATGGGAGGAGAGGCCCTTGGTCCTGGGAAGGTTCGATGCCCCGGTTAGCGGAATGCCAGGACCAGGAAGCAGGAATGGGTTGGTTGGTGAGAAGGGCGGGCAGGAGGGGATAGGGGGTTTTCAGAGGGGAAATCAGGAAAGCAGATAACATTTGAAATGTAAATAAAGAAAATATATAATTAAAAAAAGAAAATGGTGGCAAGAGAATTATGAGAATTAGAAAGAAAGAAAGAAAGAAAGAAAGAAAGAAAGAAAGAAAGAAAGAAAGAAAGGAAGGAAGGAAGAAAGGAAGGAAGGAAGGAAGGAAGGAAGGAAGGAAGGAAGGAAGGAAGGAAGGAAGGAAGGAAGGAGTGCTTGATTGAGTGGAAACAGGGTTCTCGGGTCACACAAACTGCATTTGTAAAAATGAAGGCAAACACTGCCTTTTGTTTAAGACACCTAGACCATCCTAGTTTATCTAGTGACACCAATAATTAGCATGTTGAGTGTCCTGCCCCACACACAAGTGCCCTGGATGAGAGGAACCTGTAATGACCACACTGGTTCAGATCACGCATACTCAGTGTGCAACCTGACAGCGTCTGGGATCCGGGGGCCTGAGCAGGCTGTGGCAATGCAGGCACCTCCAGCTACCGAGGTTTGGCTTCACTTCACGGCTTTGGCATCTGACCCCTCCTCACGCCCTGCTTGCTGAGTTGGTTTCCTTGACTTATCTCTTCTTTATGTCCTGGCTCCAATTCCTCAGGCCTCATTTGGATCACTATTTCCTTCTGCCTGACCCAGAGGGGAGACCCCCAGCATAACATAGGATACTGGGTAGTTTTTATGTCAACAAGTTAGAGTCTTTAGGGACAAAGGTAAGTGGAAAGGTCCAGCTCACTGTAGGCAGTGCCAACCCTGAGCTGGTGGCCATGGGTGCAATCAGAGAGCAGGCTGAGCAAGCTGTGAGGAGACATTCAGTGAGCAGTCCTCCTCCATGGCTTCCAACATCAGCTTCTGCCTTGAGTTCCTGCCATTACTTTTCTGGACCATGAACTACAAGCTATAAATGAAATAAACCCTTTCCTCCTCACGTTGCTTTTGATTTCTATTTATTATTATTATTATTATTATTATTATTATTATTAATTTCACAGCAGTAGAAACCCTAACTAAAACCACATAGACACTCAGATTCCCAGATTCTGGGCATTCTGTCCTTAAGCATTCTCTCCAGGTTGATCTGTTTTCTGGTGTGTGACTGCCTCTCTTCTCACTACAAGGCTGCCTGCCATGTTTTGGACTCTTGGTTTTCCTGATGGGAGGTCCTTGGAGCTCATTTTCCCTCTCATCTGTAGTTAAAGGGAAGCTCTGACATCGTGAGAGGAGGGGTCTGTAAAAATCCTAAATTTAGCTATCTCAGACTGACTCATCTATAGCATAACGTACAGTGGAAATCACGACATATGTTTTGGGGTAAGTAGTTTAGTCACTCCGCTGCATGTCTTTAAACTCCTTATGGCCTTCCCTCATTATCAGAAAGTTGATGTTTGCAATTACATGGCATGTGGACCCAATACAGCATGCACACTCCATTCCTGGTCCCAAGTAAGCATTCCACATCCTAAGCCAAGGCTCCCTCCATAGTAAATGGCTTCCTGGTTGTCGGATTTGCATTACTGGGAAGAGATTCTGAAATACAGCCCAGCAAAACTGGGAGATGTTTTGTTAGCAATGATCAAGTCCAGCCCCACAGAGATGGCAGCTGATAAAACTAAACCCAGGAGAGAGTGGGCCTTGCCAGGAGAGGGAGCATTCCACTTCCTCTCTCTTCCCTACCCAGCGAGGGAGGCACTCAGCCTACATCCGACCTTTCCACTTGCAGTCTTCTCAGTGCTGTCTTACCTTCCTCTACCCTCAACACTGAAGGTTGGTTTTAAATCATGTTCCCCTCCTCACAACCCCCACCCCCCACCCCCAAACCAAAAACGTGACTTAGTCACTGTGATGGTTTGTATATGCTCAGCCCAGGGAGTGACACTATTAGAAGGTGTGTCCTTGTTGGAGAAGGTGTGACACTGTGGATGTGGGCTTTAAGACCCCCATCCTAGCTGCCTGGAAGTCAGTCTTCTCCTAGAGGCCTTCAGATCAAGACATAGAACTCTCAGCTCCTCCTGCACCATGCCTTCCAGGATGCAGCCATGCTCCCACCTTGATGATAATGTACTGAACCTCTGAACCTGTAAGCCAGCCCCAATTAAATGTTGTTCTTATAAGAGTTGCCTTGGTCATAGTGTCTGTTCACAGTAGTAAAACCCTGACTGAGACAGATGGGGAGTTCAGGTAAATGTGATCAAAATAAATGATTTGAAATTCTCTTAAGAATTAATAAGAAAATATTTTTAAACATCAAAGATGAGCTAAATAAAAACATGTCCAGAAAAAAAAATGGTGGTTTGCTGAACACAGATCCTGTCCAAGCTCCACTGCAGTCCTGGGAAGGGGATGCCAGACTCAGTGGTGATTTGCTTCTAATTTTGACTACCTTTTAAGGTGAACAGACAAAGCCCTGGTGTGCCAGGGACTTTCCTGTGCAGTGTCTTCCCGTGGGGAGCCAAGGGCTTTGCACTGGAGGTCATCCTCCATCTCAGCGTCTCCTTCCAAATAGAAAGAAAGCCAAGGATGGGGGAACCTTCCTTGTCCAAGAACAGTTTACACTGCGTGCGCAGCAGCATTCCTGTTTACTTGTGTGTCTGGCTGGGGGGGCAGGGAAACAGTGTGAAGAAGCAAATTTGAATGAGGGAGTTTGGAAGCCTGGAGGAAGAGGGGCTTGTGTCTTGGCTTGACTGCTTCTTAGTCATTTACTAAGTTATGGTGGACATTTCAGCATCTTCTGTGTAAGCGGGAACATGTGGCATGTGGATGCCCTCATCTAAAGGCCAGTTATAAAGCACACTGGACTGTGGGCACAAACACCCTGAGGGGTTAGAGTCCCATGTGTCCCCAATCCCAATCCCTCAGATACCGTGTAAAAGCTGGAGTTGTGGCTGCTTTCATATCTGAGAACAAATACTGACTCCGCCATTTGTACAAAGCATCCAGACCTAAGACTGCCAGCCCCACAGGGTAGACTCACCAGGAGAGTGACTCCATAACTCACCCAACCCACCAAAACAAACACCAGGTTCTGGGACGTGGTGTACTGCTCAGGAGGGCTGGGCCTTCCAGCTCTGAAGGCAGCCTCCTGCAGTGGTGTTCTACATTGTGTGGAGCAATACAGATGTTAGAGTTAAGTGGAAACATTATGGCGTGTTTGAACCAAACTCGTCACTGATGCTGAAGGAAATCTCCCCATGTTGATAGAGTTGCATCAGACTCCCTGCTGAAGCTGTGATTCTAAGGGGTAATGAGTATTTAATGCTCTGTCTGATGCCATTCTCTCTGACATGCCCGGAAGTCAACAAAGGCTCAGTGGTTGCTATGTGATTGTGTGTGTGTATGCATGTATGTGAGTATATGTGTGCATGTGTATATGAGTATGTGTGGTATGTGTGAATGTGTGCATGAATGCATGTGTATATGTATCTGTGTGTGCATGTGTATATGTGTATGTATATATGTGTATATATGTGTGTGTCACAAATATGTGTGATATGTATATGCATGTGTGTGGTGTGTGTATACGGATCTATGTGTGATTGTATGTTGTGTGTATATATGTGAATGTGGGATGTGTGTGTACATGTGCACATGTGTGTGATTTGTGTGATTATGTGTGAATGTGTGTATGCATGTGTATGAGTGTGAATGCATGTGTGTATATGCATGTATTTTCATGTGCATGTGTGTGTATGTATGTGTTTGTGTGATGTATGTGAGTGTGATATGTGCATGTATGTGTGTGGTATGTGTGTGTGATGTGATGAGTGTGTTATGTTTGTGCATGCATGTGTGCATGTCTATGAGTGTGTATGTGTATGTAAGATGTGTGTGTGTGGGTTATGTGTGTGTATGGGTGAGTATATATATATATACTCATATATATACATATATATGCATGATTTGTGTGTTTGCATGTGTATGTGAGTGTCGTCTGTGTATGTATGTGTGATGTGTGTATGTGTGATTGGGGGGGTATGATATGTATATGCATGCATATGTGCATATGTGTGAATTTATGTTTGGTGTGTGTGTGTGTGTGTGTAGGGTAGGGGAAGAGAGATGGCACTTATAGAATAGAGCTTTCAGTGGGTGGAGGAGCTGCTTCTGCTGCTTGGGACACTGTCATCCCCAGGGCTGGGGTGGCTGTACCCCGCATATGCCATACCCTCTCCACCTGCCACCACCCTGAAGCAGGCTTTAAAGACTGAAGGAGAGGCTCATTCAGTCTGATATATTTTGAACCAATCACATTTGCATCTCAGATATTTATATCTTTCTAAACTGTGCTCACACTCACCAGAAAACTGTGATCTCCCTTTCAAATTACAAGCCCGCAAAGGAACATTTCTGCAAGGTGGGAGGTGGTAGCGCCATTCTGTAAACTCTTATCTCCAAATAGACCCCATCCCCAGGTTTACACAGGGTCTCAAGCCTCCTGCTATGGACTTGGTGGTGTGTGTGTCTCGGGGGAGGGAGGTGGTTTACAAATGTTCTTGTGATGTCCCCTGGCTCTTCCTCACTTCCTGTTCTGGCCTGAGGCTATGCAAGTCACTAGAACACACGTGGAATGAGGGACATCCTCAGGTAGGCATCCAGTCGAGTGCTCTTTGCTTGTGGCATCATTGACGTGGCTGTGAGTCTGTCCTGAGAGATGCGGGCTCAAGCATCTAAGAACCACTAGCCAACTCTGCCTCATGCAGAACTAATGGCAATGGTTGGCCATCGTGTTATGACCATTTGGGGACAATATGTATTTAGAATCTAACACTATAAACAGAGATTGCCATGCAGTTATTTCCTGAATGCTTTCTGAATTGAATACTCCTTCCTGGAGGGGAGTGGGTAGCTCAGAAGGGGCTAGCTCAGAAAATCTCGACTCAAGTTGAGGTGAGACACTAACACTCTGGTGCTCGGGACTGAGAGAAAGGAGAGAGGTGGCCGACAGCCAAGGCCAGAACCTGGGCAAGCTCCTTGGTGTTCTTCATGAGCCAAGGGAAGTGGCTGGTGACATGGGGTGCAGTGCTTTCCTTGATGCCAAATGATACAGGGGTGTAGAGAATGAAGCATTTACAGGCAGAAAGTTGGCTCACGTTTGCCGTTAGACTCAGTTAAAACCTGCTAACCTGTCGATTGGAGCGAGTTCCGATGTGCTATTGAGCCGCGGGGTGTCGATAATGATAATGTTCTCTGCATTTCAAAAGCCAGAAGGAAGCATTCCAAAAGTTTAATGTAAAGAAATGATCGCTGTTTGGGGAGATAGATGTGTTTTCCCTGATTTAAGCATCACGCAGTGTACACACATATCAAACACCACATGGTACTACATAAATCTATACAGTTTTGTGATTTTATATACCACTTAAAGCAAATTTAACTGTACAAAGACCCCTAAGGCAACCTCAGAATTTCATGATTTGGGGTGAAAATGTGGAGGGGGGGGAAGTTATTTGAAGACAGAGGTAAAGCTTTTACTGGTTAGGACATACAGTGTATATGATGGTTTTGTATATGCTTGGCCCAGGGAGTGGCACTATTAGGAGGTGTGACCCTGTTGGAGTAGGTGTGTCACTGTGGGCAGGGGCTTTAATACCCTAGTCCTAGCTGCCTGGAAGTCAGTATTCTGCTAGCAGCCTTCAGATGAAGATGAAGAACTCTCAGCTCCTTCTGCACCATACTAGACTGGATGCTGCCATGTTCCTGCCGTGATGATAGTGGACTGAACCTCTGAACCTGCAAGCCAGCCCCAATTAAATGTTGTCCTTATAAGAGTTGCCTTGGTCATGGTGTCTGTTCACAGCAGCAAAACCCTAACCAAGACAGGGAACTTTTGGTGACATGACCCTCCTTGCCAAAACAAAACAAAACAAAACAGAAAGAACAACCTCATACCACATCCCTTATTAGGACCGTAACCTATGAATGCCCTGCTTGGTCCCCTCTGGCATCATCACTGTGGCCTGGTTGGTCAGATGGTCCCTGCTACTACTCTGAAGGAACAGGGTGTTTTACCACAGTAAACCCAGCCTGATATTCAGGATGAGGCTGAACTTAGTAAAAGCACAGCTGAGAACCTGACTGGGTTGGCAGTCCTCGCTCCTAGTTTGTGACAGGAAGGGCAGATTTAGAGAACCACTGTAGGAAGTTTATTTGATGCCATGAGATCCCACTAAGAGGAACAGAGACTTTTCGAAACTGCTGGGTGCCTTAACAGCTACCTCCTACTCTAAGTTCTCAAAGTTCTTTTTCTGCAGGCATCCTCCCTGGGGACCAAACTTGAACACCATCCCAGTGTGTTTGGTAAACTTCAGGCGAGTCCCTGGAATCTCCTCAAGGTAGATGGCTTCTTGGCATACTGATGAGTAGCTCATTCTGTCTTCCTAGATTTACCAGGAAGGTAAATCCCCGGGTGAGCATCATTACCCAAGCCCCACCAAGCAGTTTTCTTTACAGCAGGCCCTGAGCCTGACAGAGAGCTGTGAGGATACCTGGAGAGGCAAGTCCCAAAAACCCTGGACACGATCACCACTGTCCTTTTCCCAGACAGGCGCTCCTGGTCCTGAGATGCACATGTCCTAAGGTCTCTCCCCAGAATTCCAGGATTCAAGTGTCAGAGTTGAATCCCAGGAGAAACCTGGTGTATCAACTCAGTCTTTTTCTGCCTGAGACTTTGGGAGGGCAAGCCTTGAGTTCTTTGCTTTTGTTTGTGTGGCGTTACTTTGTTGCAGAGAGATGGTGTGGGTAGTGTTGATGTGGTGAGGGGGGATAGTGAAAGTTAGCACAGTGGCCTCCTTTGGCATAAAAGGGATGTTTAGGGAACAGCCACCTGGCCCACAGCCTGGCCCGGCTTAAGCAGTCACTGTGGTCCCAAGGTGATGCAAATGATGGTCACCAGAATGCTTGGTTTGCCTACAGCTAGTGTTACAGTAGAACGCCTCCTGAAGATACACTGGTACCCTCGGTTCTTAATTAGCTTCATCTTTAAACTTCTACAGTAATCCTCACTGGCAAGAAGGTTTCAGATTTCCCACAAGGCTGTGGTGTGCTGATGAGGGAGAGTTTCCATGTTTCCCTTCAAGAACACGTTGGTTATAGTAGTGAACGAGAGTTTTTCATTCATTAATTAATTCATTCACTCATTCATTCATCTACCCAACCTGCCTAAGTCTGTTAAGGCACAAGTGTTTGGAAGGTTGTGATCAGATTTCTGAGAAGAGATTGAGCTGATGGTGAAATTCAAGTCTATTTAATATTGGGGAACCTTACTGAAGCTGCCCCAATGCTCAGAGGACAGAGAAACCAGTGGAACGTAACAGAGACTCCATCCTAAGCCAGGCCACTCTGGGGCCAGTCACTGCCAGGATATTGGCACAGAAGCCATGATGGACTGCCACGGAAGCCCTGGTGAGTGGAATCATCCAGGGAGCCGGTTCGGAGCAGATGCAGAGAGGTGAAACATGAGAAAGGTCTGATTTTCTCAGCTGTGCTGGTACAGCGGTAGTCATGAAAGACCCACAGTAGGAGGAATGTTTTCAAAATGATACTTTGACAATTTCTCCAGGAGCAAATATAACATTTACTGGAGTTGAAGATTGAGGGAAATTCATGGGTGGAAACTGTATCATTTTCTTGTGCTTCCTTCCATGTGCTTTCAGCCTGAACTTGTGTTAAGGTAGTGGAGGGCAGGGAGGGAAGGTGACCCTATTACTAAGCACCCAGTAATTGGTTCTCAGTAGCAGGGATCCCTAAAAATGGGGGAACAGCACCCCACTCTCTTTTATTACTCTATGGCTTCTTTATTTTTTTCTATTTATGATTAACTTCTTAATTTTAAATTGATTTAAGCATTCGGGAAGACAAGATACTTCTCCCCATCTCTCTCAGCAAGAGGAAGTTAAAAACTCTGGCCGTTATGTCTTTAACTGATTTAGTTTGTGTGTATGTACATATTCATGTAGGTACACATGTGCTCATGCATGTAAAATCCAGGTGGAAAGGTTGGCTGTCTTTCTTCAGGTAAAATCAATCCTGTTTTTGAGACAGAGTCTCTCTAGTATCCTGAACTCACAAAGTAGATTAGGCTGGCTAACAAGCTACAAGGCTTGTCAGTGTCTGCCTCTTCAGAGCTGGGTGTATAAGCCTGCTTCTCCAGGCTTGACTCTTTTTTGTTTTAAAGGAAGCATGGATTAGTGAGGCTTAAACTTATATCCTGATGCTTGCAAGGGAAACACTTTACTGACCAAGGTATATCCCTGACTCTGGACATTATTCTTTAACATAAGATTGCTCTGACAAGTGAGGGGAAGGAAGCAGGCTAGATAGTGACCTAGGACACTGGGCATGGATTCTCTGGGTTTCTTCTTTGCTTTGTTTGCCCAGAACTGGACATTACAGACACCATAATCTCAGATACATCAGGATATAGAAGACCTTGATGTCTCCAGCCAAATGATCAAGAAAGCAGAAATTTAAAACAAAGCATTTTTTCTAATAATTTATCTAACTCTGACTAGGAAAGAAAATAGCAGCATCTGTGTTTAAAGCTAAGGTCAAACAAGAAGGGTAGACTTCTACCCATGCCAGCCTCTGAGGGGCAGACTGTGGAGTCTGGATTTCCATCTTGCAAAGGTTAGAGTGACTCCTTAAGTATTCTGGAGTCTGGACATCTAACTGTATCTGACATGAGGAGTTGGCTTTGTCTGTCCACACTGAGGTGGTGTTAGGATGGAGTAGAGCTGGGACATTTACCACTACTTAACCCTATTCAACCCACAGTTAAGCTATATTCACAGAGGGTCGATGGAGACCAAGTGGAAAGAGACAACGAAGTATCCTTCATGCCTCGGTTCACACAATACCCTGGAGGCCCAGCTATGTGCCTGACCTTGTTCCCATCCAGCCCTGATGAAGGTCTGCCATTAACAGATGTTGTATCTCAGGGACCAGTGAGGTGAGGCCCTCTTAACCCACCAGAGTGGTTTCAAAGTAGACCTATTACAGCAAGGACTTGATACAGGATCTTACAACACTCAAAATGTCTAGGTTTCAATAGAAAAAGGATCACTTCTGACACCAGGAATCAGGAAGCTCAAATTAGATCAGAAAAGACAAGTTCAGACACAGCCATGACATGGCTTTTAGATTCATCTGAGAGAGGGTTTAAGGTATGCCATTTTGAGACAACTATGGACATGATCAAATGATAAAAGAAGTCACAAGGAAGAAATCGTAGGTCTTGGGGTGGCGGCATTAGAGGCTAGGCGAAGAACTGAATAGAAAAATTGGAATTGAAAACTACAGTAAATAAAATAAAATAAAGGACTCAATGGATCTGACAGAACACAGAGGCAGCGAGCTTGATGATAGAAGTTACCAGGTTTGATCAGCAGCAAGAAAGAAAATGAAGAGGATTTATCAACCCATCAGGCTCATATGGGGTTGTTGCAGAAGATCTTCCATTGCTGACACATCATCAGAAAGCAGGAGGGGACATGGGTGGGGCTGAAAGTGTTCAAAGGAATAACATATATAACTTTCTCAAATTTTATACAAAATGTTAATTTGTAGATTTAAGAAGCTAAGTGAATCTCAAACAAGAAAACCCGAAGTGATGGACACAAAGGCATAGCATAAGTGACTGAAAACCAAAATAGGTCTGAAAAGAGCCACAAATGTGAGGGAAAAGTCACTGAAATGAGAGTGGATTTGTAAGAAGCCACAGGGACTGGAAGGAAGTAGGCTAATTTAGATTCTCTATTCTCTTTTAGTATGACTGTTAATCTCAACATGCCTAGGATATTAGCAAACATGAGTCTGGGTGGGGCCATGAATATACTTTTTTGGAGATTAGCTAAGATGTTGAAGATGTATCCTGAATGTAGAAACTTGAAGTCAGAATTGACTAAAAGAGAAAAAGAGAGAAAGCATTTTCTCTCTCCCTGTGCTTCTTGGAGATGGATGGAAACCCTGGATTCCCTGCGCCAAAATAAACACTTCCCCCTTAATACTAGTTCTGCCCAGAATTTTGGCATAGCAATGAGAAAGTCAATTAGTACAACTAGCAAGAATATCCTTCCTAAGTTAAATACAAGCATTCTAAGATGAAGGAAAACAAAGAGAATTCACCACCAGGAGGCTTATCCTCAAAGAAACAGTTGCCTAAATAGAAAGAAAATGATTAAATAAGAATTTCTTGAAACATCCCACAAGTACAGAAGATGTAGATAGAGCTAATACACAGATAAACACAAAGTCCTTTCTGACTTCTTCAGGTTTATATGTTCGATGGTTGACGAACAAGTTAAAGTGTGGTCTGATTTGGTTCTCAGTGCATGTGTTGACACCCAAAATTTGTAGAAGGAAAACAGATGTAAAGGGACCTAAGTTTCCACACTTCCCTTGAGTTGGTAAAAATACCATCAGCAACAGGTAACTTAGTATAGAGAGTGCCATGTTCAGAGAAACCACTAGGAAGCATAAAGACAGCAATACATGCGAAAACACTGAAGAAAAGTCAAAATTAAATTATAAAAAAATGTTGAAGTAGCCCACAAAAATTCAGATGAAGTAGAAATTCAGATTCAGGGGATAACAACAAAAAGCAAGGTAAAAAAAATTACATAGCATAACTAGTTTTTTACATGCGAGTAATTATATTAAGTGTAAATGGTTTAAACATGCCAATTTAAAGACAGAGATTAGGAGAATTTATAAATAAAAAAAATCTATCTCTATGCTGGAAATACAGCTGTTTAAATGAAATCCACTTAAATATTATTATGATGTAGGTTGAAAGTAAAATTATTGAAAATTACATACCATAAGAATATAAACAAACTGGGTGGTGGTGGTGCACGCCTTTAATCCTAGCACTTGGGAGGCAGAGGCAGGTGAATCTAAGTTCGAAGCCAGTCTGGTCTACAGAGCAAGTTTCAGTGCAGCCAGGGCTACACAGAGAAACCCTGACTCTCAAAATGACTGAACCTACAAGCTGCCAAAACAACATTAGCTGTTCTCAGAGAAATAACCATAACAAATTAGCAATTCTCCTGCCCACCCCCCGCCCCACACTGAATTCTGACTAAAAACCACAAACCACCCTGACCCTGTCGCTAGAATTCCCCTGATGTTGATAACTGTGATGTTAATAGCTGATCCATAAGTTAAAAAGGTATTACTTCTTTGCTGACCAAATCATAATAACCCACCATGGGGGCAAGCAAAGTGAGGGACTAGGCCAAAGGGTTACTTAGTCACTATACAAACCAACCAATGCCTGAAAGGGTTACTTGCTACACCAATTAGAACCCTGTTGTCCAAATCTGCCCCTTACAAAGGTATAAAAAGTGTGTTATTTCTCTCTTCTCGGTCTCTCCTCTGGCCTGTGTGATGAGAGGGGAGTCCCCAACATGTTGGAATAATAAAAATCCTCATGCATTTTGCAGCGATGGTGATCTCTGTGGTCTTTGTGAGTCAGGGTCTTTTGACGAACTCCAACAATGCAAAGCAGAGCAGAGCGGACACAACTCGACAAGATGAGTTAGTAAGATCAGAGGCTCTGTCAACCAAGGAAACACAGTCACAAGCGGATGGATACAGTCCAACAACAGCACTTTAAGATAGGTGAACAAAAGCTGATAGTAAGCAGAAGCAGAAAAATTTATAAGTGTAACCGAAAGCATCAACACATTGCTTTTAACCATCGCTGGAACCATTAGAGAGAACATCAACCGTGGTGTCACAGTGACTCAGCAGCTCTCTCAGCTAACAGGATGTCCACAGTGGTGACTCGGTGGCATTCATCCAACAGCGCCAGAACACACCTTCTATTTCAAGTGCTTCTACATGATGGGATATATTACAAATAATAGGCAACCTAAAGGAATTGGATCATATAGAGCGCAGTTTTGGATCATAAACTGAAAATCAAAATGTGTATTTTCCCTCTGCCTTCTACCCCCCTTATCTGTCCCACTTTGCACTCTGTCCCTCTCAATCTCCCTGAGTTTGGACAGCTTCACTTGAAGACTCATACAAAAGACTTTACAGTGGGAAGTATCCTTTCTCACCCAGGGCTGTAAGGGAATGTGAGGACCAGATTTTGCATTTTCTGAAGTTTCCTGCAATATTCTCTCTCCTTGTGGAGAACTTCATGACCCCCACATTGTTTGACTGACTCTGGAACCTTTCTATATAAAATCAGAGGATGGGGAATCAGAGATTGGTCTGATTTTATATTACTAAAGATGGATTTTCATCACGGATGGTATTTAGACAGATCCCCAAACCCAAATAAACACATGATTAAATGGAGCAGAAAAATAGCTTTCCTTATGAGACCTGAAATCCAACAATAAACTTCCAATTCATAAGGCAGAAGTCAGGACGGCTGCATCTGCTGGGCAGCCTCTCTCCCTGTGGACCGGTCATTGCATAAGCCTGCTGTATTCACGAGATTCTCCCTGGTACTGCTGAGCCATGGAACCCTGTTCTGCCAAATGTGGTGCGTCTAATAAAACCACAGATTCCCCGTAATAGCCGTCTTGTGGACAATCCCAGGGCCTCTGATTTTTGGATACATACATAGTGGAAAGGAAAAATGGCTTCCCTCATCATGAGCTGTAAGGTGGGCCATTGACCAAGCACAGCCTGGGGCCTCTCTCTATGTTGGGCAGCAGCTGTTCAACTCCTTTTCCCTAAGGACAGCAGAAGGCAGATGAGAAGGGGGATGGAGCAGAATCCAGGGAGCCCAAGGCAGAGATTCCTTCCTAAGGCTCTGTGCTCTGCAGGACTAGGCACAGAGGCAGATGGCACTTGCTTTACTGTTGGTTATACAGTCATGGACAGAGGAATGGGGGTGGACAGGAGGGGACAGGCCCAGATACTTTCTGGCTATTCTCTGGGATCTCTGAACTTCAACATCACAGAACTTGTCTTAAGAGCATCATCATATGTTATTCTGGGGTTGGTCATGCCAAGGGCTGGGATTGATGTGCCTGAGGAAGCAACCAGTTCAACCCCTTTCATTTCCTTCTGGTAGCAAGCATCCCCATCTTGACTTTCTGCAGTAACCTTTTTTGCCCTCTCCCTATTGGACATTCTTTCATGCAGATCATGTTTACGATTTTATGCTTCTGGCTTTAGGCAAAGCCAGTATCTCTGTTCCTAGTTCTGTCTCTATACAGACAAGCAAGTGAGGGCTGAGGAAAAGGTGCATTTCCAAACCATGTGGAGAAGAGCTATCTCTGTCTTGGGAGATATATACTTAAGCACTTATGGGGAACACACCCTGACATACAGAAATAACTCAAATGCCAGAGGTGGAGAAGGAGGAGGGGGCAAAAGAGCACACAAGGTGGCTTTTGTGAACTACAGGGCATCTTGGTAAAATGTCCATCACCATGTGCACTGTGGCCTTCTTCTGAGTCTACTATAGAGAATTAGAGATTTTGGAGACTGTGAACACCTTCTCTTACCTAGGTAGACTTGTGGTCAAGCTGGGGATTTAGAGGGAACGCTAGTTGATTGGTTTCCTTCCATTATAGGTCCTTCTGGCATGGTGTCATGGTGCTCTATTTAACACTCTGGATAGGTTCAGGGTGGAGTCACATCCCACATTCTGCAAACTCATGGCCTGTGCCTGTGGTAGAGTGCTTAGATGCATTGAAGTGCCATCCAAGAGGCATGCATTACTTCAAACCACTTGCTATGGAGTCATCTTACTGTAGGATTGTGAGGCAAAGAAAGGAAGTGTGTACGTGTGTGTGTGTGTGTGTGTGTGTGTGTGTATGCATATGATGTATGTGCATATGTGAGTGTGCATGTGTGTGCACATGTATATGTGTACATGTGTGTGTGTGTGTGTGTATGCATATGATGTATGTGCATATGTGAGTGTGCATGTGTGTGCACATGTATATGTGTACATGTGTGTGTGTGTGTGTGTTTGCATGTATACATGTGTGTAGGTATACATGTGTATACATGTGTGGTTGTGTATGCATGCATGTGTATATGTGTGTACATGTGTGCATACATGTATGTAAGTGTGCATATGCTTGTGTGTGTGTGTAGGTCAGAGGACAATCTTAGGTATTAGTTTTTAGGCACCTTCTACTTCTCTTTTGAAACAGGGTCTCTCATTTGTCTAGAAGTTTAACACATAGGCCAGGCTAGCCCATGAGTTCTAGGGATCTGTCTTTCTCCATTTTCCTTCTTGCCATTCCTGGGATTACAGGCACACACCATCATGCCCAACTTTTTATATGGTTTCTAGGGTTTGAACTCAGGTCTTCTTTACTGACTGAGCATCTTCCTAGCACAGAACCTTCACTGAGATGGAACTGGGGAAGGCCCACACCTCAGGGAAATGGGAAGGTCTACACATCAGGGTAGTGGAAGTGGGAAGGCCTAGGCTTCAAGTAGCAGACGAGGTCTATGATAAAGGCACTTGGTCACAAAGATGCTCAGGCCCAGAAATCTATGGCAGATTTGGCATACACTCTGGGCATACCCCTGGTATACACATCTGCATACACTAGACACAGGCTAGCTGGCTCATGAATGAAGAGTCTCCTCAGATATATACTTCTGGATCTGGCTTTACATGGGTTCCAGAGATCTGAACTCAGGTCTTCAGGCTTCTGCAGCAAGTGCTTCACTTGCTGAGCTATGTCCTCAACTCTCCCTGGTTAGTCTCAGGTCTTCTCAGCCCTCCCTGGTTAGTCTCAGGTCTCCTCAGCCCTCCCTGGTTAGTGTCAGGTCTCCTCAGCCCTCCCTGGTTAGTCTCAGGTCTCCTCAGCCCTCCCTGGTTAGTCTCAGGTCTCCTCAGCCTTCCCTGGTTAGTCTCAGGTCTCCTCAGCCCTCCCTGGTTAGTCTCAGGTCTCCTCAGCCCTCCCTGGTTAGTGTCAGGTCTCTTCAGTCCTCTCTGGTTAGTCTCAGGTCTCACAGATTGCTGACACAGGAAGAGATGCCTTTATTGATGAGGAACCATCCCTTAACCAATTCAAAATATTGCAAAAACAAAACAAAACAATAAAAAGCTAGATGATGAAACATGACTGGGAAGACAAAATCAAATACCCAAGTGAAATGCTGAAATGAAAACCAATAAAGACCACACTGGGTTTTGTTAAAGAAGAGGAAGACCTGATGAATGTGTGACCGGGAGAATGAAGACAGATAACTGAGCAACAATACAGGAAAGGTATTCACCATCCACAGCATCAGGGGAAGGCAAAGCTACAGGGAGAACTCAGTGGAGAATGCTTGCTTCGTGTGCACATGGCCTCAGTTCAATTCCCAGAGCTATAAAAACAAACAAACAAACAAACAAACAAAACCCAAATAGACCACAATGGGCTTACCCTGAGATTGGTCTCAGCCACATTGGCAAGGTGATCATGAGGAAAGCGAAAATAAGAATGAAACTGCCAATGCTGGTGAGGTTGCAGAGAAGCGACCCCTTTGCTCTGTAGTTGTGACTGGTGCAACCCCAGCCTGTTGGCTTTCCAGCTGTGACAAAAACCCAGAAGAGCGACTACCTAGGGTACCACCACCCACAGGGGCTGTACCCGCCCACATTAGTCCATGACAAAGAAAATGTCCACAGACATGCCTACCTAAGAGCATCCAACCAGTTCTTCCAGAGGATCTGGGCTGGCTTCTCAGCCCCATGCTGTGCCTCACAACCATCTGTAACTCCAGTTCCAGTGGATCTGACACCCTCTCTGGTCTCCATGGGCACCAGGCACACATGTGGTGCACAGACATGCATGAAGGGGAAATGCTCACACACATAATAAAATAAAATAAAATAAAATAAAATAAAATAAAATAAAATAAGAAAGTAAAAGAGAAGTGAAAACGATAACATCGGAACCGTATCTAACAAAGGAGGCAGAGCAAGAGCTAAGTGCTTCTCTCTACAGAAACGGGAGAGGCCAGGCATGTTTAAAACAGACGCCTCAGCTGGGCTGCCTTGTCTGGCCTCAATGGGAGAGGAAGTCCCTGTCCTCCCAGAGACTTGGAGTACCAGCGTGGGGGGGATGCACAGGAGCCCCACCCTCTCAGAGGAGAAGGGGAAGGAGGATGGAGGAAGGATTGTGGGAGGGGGCAGTGAGTGGCATGTAAAGGGAATAAGTAAAAATATAAAATTAAAACAGACAGACAGACAGACAAAAAGTCCCAGAAGCCTCAAGGGAGTGAGTCGTAAGAAAATTATTCAAGGACATGAAGTTCATTCCCCATAAATTAGGAGCAATGGGAGATTTAATCACCACCAGGTGGTGAAGGAGGAAGAAGAAAATAGGTGGAAACAGAAAACTAAAGCCTGCAAATATAAATACTGTGTAGGGCAGAGAGAGCAGGTTCTGTCCGGACAGTGGGGATCAGAGTTCGAGGATACAGGAAGGCCGAAAGAAGAGTGGAGTCAGCCTATCAAATTTGCCAGATTTCAAAGCAAAGAAAGCAAGGCAAAGAAGAAGGAAAATATATCTAAGACTTGGAGGCTTAATGGAAAATATAAAAATAAGGACCAAATATAGTTTTATAAGATTATGATGAAAAGGAAACTTCAAGACACATTCTTAAGCTAAAGCTATTTAAAACAAAACAACACACAACAAAGCAATAACGACAACAACAACAACAAACGAGTCATGTAGGGACTTTTGGGTTGTTTTATCTTTTTACTGTAGTGCTTTCTTCTCGAGACAGGTTTTCATGTAATCCAAGTTGGTATTGAACTTGCCACATCGCTGAGGGGGGGGTCACACATTTGTGGACCTCTTACCTCCATCTCTCAACGTTGGGATTATTGGCATGTGCCACCATGCCTGGTATTTTAGGACGTGTTAGACTTGTTTTTGAGGAATAAAACATGTAGTTTAAATGCTATAGTGTGTACCATTGAGAACACAGAAACACATGTGTGGGCACGTGAATAGAGTTCTCTACAAAGGCACGCAAACACTGCTGAGACTCCTCGTTCTGGGGTAGAAGGATCGGAAGGCTTTCCTCCTGTGTAATCCCTGAGAGGGCAATTTTTGCTTTAACCATATCTTTTTATTACTTTCCCAAAATATAGATAGCACGCCAGAGCTCCACAGGTAAACTGGAGATGCACCAGGCACCGGGAAATATCTGGCCTTTTATTTCAGGGCTTCTGACGGCCTCACGGAGGTGTAATCATATCTCAGTGGTAGGATTAAAGCCTACCGCCACCTCTCCAGTTCACACTGAGTTTGAGCAGACCAGCAAATGGTTTTTATTGATTTACTTGTGTTAGAAATTTTCTGGTTTCAAAAGAAAGTTGAGGTCAACTAAAAGAAAGGTAAGACATGAAATCTCAATTTTAAGATACAATGGACTGGGGCTTTGAGCTTTTCTGGGTGGTAGAGGGTCTCCCTTTTGACCCCCTGAGTTAACAGAACAGCATCTCGGCTCCTCTCTGGACTCTCGTCTCTGCCTCCAGGCTCGCTCTCATCCACATTTACCCCATGGGTCCTGTCCACCACGGCTCCTGTAGGTGCCCCTCACACATATAGAGTTCTCCCCTGCTGACCCCCAGGGGAGCATGGTCCCAGCATGCACAGCTCCAGGTGGGTGGGAATAAAACGTGATGTTTACATCCCAGCATGCACCTCTCTAGGAGGGTGGGACTAACACGTGACATTTACAGCCGCTATGGTGTGTCGCCTTCCCGGACGGGCAGGAATAATCCCAAGCACACTCACAGTTCCGTCCCACACAAATTCTTCTCTCCCCCACTTTGTTAGCTTTTTATTATTTTCCAACCACCCTCAACTGTGACAATATTTCACCAACTCAAGCTCACGCTCCTTAAGGAGGAAGAACACAGTGCTCCACTCTCTGTATATCCCAAGCTTGCTTCAATCCCTCTGCAAGCGGCTGGCATAGTGGTAGCCACCATCCTTTCTCATCCCTTATATTGTAACCGGCCTCCTTGCTTCACTGCTTGGGCCTCTCATGGCCTGTTCACTACGTGGCAGCCTGAGCTATTGTTGGCTTTGAAGTGCAAAAAAAGATCATTTTCTCCTTGTAGCTTAAAGCTAGTGCAGACTTTCCAGCATGCCGGGTGACATAAAGATACCGGTTGGGTACTCAGTTTCTCCCCACCCTCCCTCCCTGCTCCTCCCCATCTTGGGCTCTCACAGACTCTGCATTTTCTACTCAAGCCAAGACCAGGCTGCCTCCGGGGCCCCTTCACTGACCAGGAAAGCTCTTCCATGACCTCCCACAAGGCTCTCTGCAACAGCATCCAGGTGCTGCTCAAAGCACCACCTCTCTGAGGCCTTCCCTGACAAACCACCTGGCTCTTTTGACAACGCCCTGACAGGATTCATCCTTGTCACCTCCTTCCTGAGCAGGAACATGGGTGGAGTGGGTCTTCCCTGGCTTAGATCTGAATCTGTTACTTAAGCTATGAGACATTGGAAAGTTCTCGACTTAGCCCTTTATCTGGAATTCAAATCAATATTTCAAAAAACACCTGTGAAAGGGGCAGGCAAGTGGTGAGGACAACTTAAGTATTTGTCATTGTTACAAGAATTAATTTTGTCATCCTTCCCTTGAGCCCCCATTTTAGGCAACTCTGTTGCATTGGCTTGCCTAAAGAGTATCCCGAGGACATGTAGCTTCTCAAGTCCTGGAAGCCAGGGGTGTGAATTCAAGGCCAGTAGTGTTGGCTTTTCTGGGTCAGCATCCTGTAGACAATATCCTTCCCCTAACGGGTGCATCTTATTTTTACGACACCAGTAGTATTGGGTTGGGGACCACTCAATATGACCTCCTTTAAGCTTAATTATTTTTATAAAGAGAACTTCCTAATACATTCATATTCCAAAGCTAGTTGGGGGTTGTGATTTCAACACATGAATTTGTGGCCCATATTTAAGCCTGTTCCTGTACTTGTTAGACACGTGACCTGGACAGTTCACTCGTTCGGAAGCATGGAATGACCTCTGAGCCATTTGGATCCTTGAAAGACCTTCAGAAGCATCAGCTGAGGGATGCCCAGGCCTCCGACTTTGCCCCCTTACATTTAAATGGCTCTTTTACAGTCTAGGAGTATGTGGGAGTTCATAAGCTGTGATAGTTTGTATATGCTCGGCCCAGGGTATGGCACCATTAGGAGGTATGGCCTTGTTATAGTAGGCGTGGCTTTGTTGGAACACGTGAGTCACTGTGGGGATAGACTCTGAGACTTCCATCCTAGCTGTCTGGAAGCCAGTCTTCTCCTAGATGCCTTCAAAACAAGAGGTGGAACTCTCAGCTCCTCCTGCACCATGTCTGCCTAGATGCTGCCATGTTCTCACCCTAATCGTAATAGACTGAACCTCTGAACCTGTAAGCCAGCCCCAATTAAATGTTATCCTTATAAGGTTTTCCTTGGTCACGGTGTCTGTTCACGGCAGTGAAACCCTAACTATGCAGAAGTCCTGGGAGGTGCTTATGCTGGGCTCCTGGGTGACGTGGTACCTGGACGATGGAGAAGACCATGCAGGGACAGGGCTGCAAGCCACTGTGTATCTCCAGACGTGGGTGAGGTGCCTGCACACCTTCACAATCCCATTCTACCATACACAGGAGCCTGGCCCCTGCCTGGCCTTGCTGCTGGATGCCCTCATGCTAAGTAGATGCAACCTTCTTAGTGAGGCACTGATCTGACATAAGGGGGCAAGTGGCTGACCTCTGGGCTTCCTCCTGGGAGTCTACAGAAAGAGGCTATCTTTCAATTATTATTTTTTTTCCACTAAGCCTCACTCTTTTTCATGCAGGTGGATGACATTCCAAGACCCCCATAGCTGCCTGATAGTTTTCAGTTCTGTGTATATCATGTATTTTTATAACCTATAGAAGGTTTATGAATTAGACATAACAATAACCATAACCAATAATAAAACAGAGCAATTATACTAATATACTGTAATAAAAGTTATTTAAAACGCGGATTATTTCTAGAACTTTCTGTGTGATATTTCCTGGCTTTCATTAAAACTGCAGAAAACAGGATGAAGGGACTGTAGCACAATACTTAGTTCCCCCCCCCCCATGCATGTGACTTTCAAGTTCAAGTTTACCTTAAATATTCAGAATTAGAGGGAGTTACTATTTACACTAAATAGTCTGTGTGTAGCTTTGGTCAGGGAACTCTTCTAATGTACATTTTCTGGTTTCTAACTGTGATCAGTATACAGATACGTACACACACACACACACACACACACACACACACACACACTCTTTCTATTTGTGAATATCAAAACCTCAACTTTAACTGTCTGTGGAAAGCTGTATTAAGAAGCTCAAACCTTGGAAACAATCATGACCCTAATTTCATTTGCAACATTGGGAAAAGCCTGGAAACTGCACCTACAGTGCCTGGCTTGTCCCTGGGTAGCTTCCACATAGATGGTCGGTCGGGGACCAAGAAGCAGCCATGTTCTTTCCTCTGAGCATGCGGCCCCCACCTTCTTGTGGGTTGCACTGGCGGATTGCGCTGCTCAGTGGATTTGAGCAGTCTTGTAAAAACAGAGAATTATTACGCCTTCGGATGTGGAAGCTGCTAAGCTGTTCCTATTGACAATCCCGGGGCCCTCACCGGAAGGCAGCAGTTGACATGCTGACCCACCACACGATTCCTTTGTGGCCCCCTCAGAACTCAGAGTTGGGTTAACGAACAGGGAGCAAGAACTACAAAAAGAGAGCGCAGTCCTGATGCTTTTCCCAGAGGCCGAATGGAAAAGCCGAGAAGATTCTGACCAGAAGATTCTGAATGTGAGAGGATGGATGGAGGAGCATGCTCATAAAAGCTGAGGTCCTTGCGAGAAACCGAGGCTGAGGAGGAGGAGGGGCCGGGCAGAGCACGCTCTGTGCTTTCTTCTGGCTTTAAAAGTTAGGCCTTATTTCAGACATGTTAATAGTTTAGACATGTGACTCCTGACCTGTTAATATGTGTTTCAGAGGCTTATGCCTGAACTAGAACAAATTATTTTGTCTCTGAAGGAGACCAGAGCCTCCCACTGGATGGGAGAGCAATGACTCTTCTGTACCAGGCCTGCCTCCGACCTCCCAACCCTGAAGAGCGCATCACAAATACCAGCTTAGGCACCTTGCAAATATGCTTTTGAGTGGTTGGGGGCAGGGAGGGAGGTGTGAAAAGAGCCCTGTCTATTTTATTATTGGGCCCTCAGGAATTATCCTTCTCGAAGTACATCTGGCAATAGATATTCATGCTTTTGATGTTTCAGACCAAATTTTGCTATGATCTCAGTGTGAGGTTGGCATCTAAAATTGGTTTCCGTGCATAAAGGAAATAATGTTATTAAATATTATTAAAATGGATTCCTACAAGTTCTTTGCGACCCGTGACAAAATGCATAATTAGCTGGAATTAAACACTAATGGGCTTACGACACAAAGGCTCCAGCTCTGAAATAACACTTGGCTGATACTTGCGTGTGCTGCTCAAAATTGTGTATGACACATTGTTTTTCAAAAGTCACACTGCTTCCTGTTATCCGCCGACGGTGGCAGGGCAGAGGTTTGTGTTTTGGGCAGCTTCGGGTGGAATGGTCAGCTTCTGCCATAGTGTCAGGGTCGAGATTGAACTGCCCGGAATGGCAGATCCAGCGGCAGGGTGGGGGGTCCATCAAATAGCAGCGTGCAGAGCTGTAAGGGGGACCGTTCCAAGCCATGTCAGAAGCAACGGCTGGCTTTCATATAAATGTGTTTTAGTTCGTAGCTGAGTTTTGACAGAGACAGAGGAAGAAAACATCCGATTCTTGAATTGTTTGTCTTTCTTCTTTAGAATGGTAGCTGCGTTCATTACTTTTCCCCCCATTGCTGTAACAAAAAGAGCCTTCGAGAGGAAAAAGTTTAGTTTGGCTCACAGTTTGAGGTCCAGTCTATCATGGCAGGGAATCACGGCAGCGGTGGTGGTGGTGGTGGTGGTGGTGGTGGTGGTGGTGGTGATGGTGCATGAGGCAGTTAGCTGAGGGGAATAGAGGAATGCCGGTGTTCACACCTCCTCTCCCTTTCAGTCAGCTCAGGGTCCCAACCCACAGCACTGGGAGTCTGTTCCCATTTAGGATTCGTCTTTACACCTCAGGGAAACCCTTTGGGAAGCACTCTCAAGAGATGTGCCTAGAGACAATTATCTCCATTCTGATCTAGATCCTGTCCTGTTGACAGTCAAGATTAACCCCATGGGTACATCACCCAATCACCTTACTCACAAGCATGAGGGCCTGGATTTGGAATCCCAGAACCTAAATAAAAATCCAGGTGTGATGCCCAGGGACTGTGGGATGGGAGGCAGCTGCGGATGGACCCGGGGACTCTGGATGGCCAGCTAGCTTTGTCTCTCTGACTGAACTCTAATGGCTGTACCTATGGTAAATGTAACAGTAAATTATATTTGACAAACTGAGGACATACAGTCAAGTTTCTACAGATGGACGTAGAGAGGAAAACAGTACCCAAAGCCCTAGCCCCTGTTTCTCTGAACCTGGAAGCTGACTTTCCTGTGTCTTTATGCAGCTTTGGCCCAAGCAGAACTCTTGGCTTTAGCTGGATACCAAGGTCAGATGCAGTAACTGAACATTGAGCCCCATCAGCTGCTTAGTAAGTGGGAAGAAGGGTGAACCAGAGAAGAGGGGACAGGAAACTCAGCGGAGAGGAGTGGAGTGAGTGGGTCCGTTTAATCCTTGGGAAGTGAGAACTTTAGCCCAAGTACTTGATGCTAAGGACTGGACAACACAGAGGGAAGTGGATGGTCAAGGGCTGAGCACAGAAGCAGGATAGAGAATAGGAAGCTACACTTTTTCGTGTGGAGCCAGGACAAATCATGAAGACTGCTGGTGTCTTTAGCTAAAGCGGTGCACTGTTTACAGAGTGACCTTCTAGGTTTCCTGATTCTTGCTATTAACTGTTGTTGAGCTCTTTCTGTAATCTGCGAATTGTAGTGGCCTGGTAGTAGCATGCTTATAATTAGTCTAATTAGCGATGCAAAGCGGTCACAGCGTGGAGACCTGCAAATAAACTCTGCCAGGTCGATCTCCCAACGATCTCCCTCCTCCAGAAATGGCCATTCATCTTTCTCCCAGTCCACACACGCTCATCTGTCTTCAGCTTCTTCCTGAACCTTCTGTGACTTCTGCATGATTTTCTCCGCTACTTCATCAATGAGTCAAATAAAATCTTTGACACATCCATCTTTCATTTGCATGAGAATAGCAATTTTTTTTTTAAGTTTTAGAAAATCATTTTTTTAACAACCCCTAAGGTGTGTTTGATGCATACATATAAGGGGAAAGAGCCCAGGCAATACTGACTTTGGGGGTGAGGTTGGCAAACACACCCAATAAGCCATGCCTAGCATCCTGCCCTCAAGGATGATCCATACAACCTGTTAGCAGGGGATGATCACAATGAGTGTTTATTGTGGGAGGTGAATACATGTGTGCATGCATGTGCCTGTGCCTGTACACTGTCCTCTTTCTCATTGGCGTGGTATTCACAGATGAGGCTAAGCTGGCTGACCAGCAACCCTAGGACCCACCAGTATGCTGACAGCTAACTGCCGTGCCCCACCAACATTTTTACGTGAGTTCTGGGTACCAAACTCAGATTCTCATGCTGATACAGCAAGCACTTATGGCCATCTGCCCAACCTGTTCCTTATTCCTTTTCTCTACGCAGGTTAAATCTACAGATCAGTAATCATATCTCCTCAGATTATGTTAAGAGGTGTTTATAGGGTTTTTTTTTGAGGAATTAACTCTATTTTCTGTCTTACCTTTATATAAACATTTGTTTGCACATTAGTGATGTGTATCCCACCTGCTTCCAGAAACCACACCTGATGTGGACGCCGTATAGTAGGAGAGAATAAAGCTTGGGTGGCAAACAGACCTTACCTTGCAAAGAGCAATGTCATCTGTAGAAGCACAGAGCAGATGGTGGAAAACCATATGATAAAAATAACAGAAGGCGGTGTGGTAAACACGCCACAACAATTAGGCTACCGAGGAGCTGATGAGCAGAAGGGGGAGGCCAGAGCAGCGAGGGGAGGGTCATCCAAGGTCACCGACTCCAAGATATTAACAGTACCTCTTATTTTAGATTTATGTGTCAACTGTTTCCCAAGAGCTGGGTGTGTGCTCACTCCATCGTGACTTAGTCTTCCTACTGGGGATGGCTGAGAAGGAAGTGCCAGCCTGCCGTGGTGGCAGAAATTGCTAGTTCTTTTGTATAAATGCAGACCCTGGGGCAGGAATAGGGACTGCGGAGCCATCAAGAGACTCAGGCCTCAGCCCAGACTTCCTGCTCAATGGTGGTCCCTATCCCCTGTGTCTCTTACCTTCTGCCCCTTGTGAGGTGAGGATGGCTTTGCCAGCTGTCAAGGGCCAAGTTGGGGGTGGGGTGGGGTGGGGTAGGGTGGGGAGGAAGCTATTGTTTCCTTAATGTTTCCACCTGTGAGGAGCGACAGTGACTGCTAACTCCAGGGTGAACTGTAAGAGGTCAGTGACCATAGATATTTACATTACTATCTAAAATACAAATTATTAATTTTACAAAAGGAAAATGGTATAGAATGAAATCCTATGTGTGTCTAGACTGTGAAAAATACTGTGCTTTGTGGGCTGGCTTGGTCAGTAGAGTGATTGTTGCACGGGGCAGGGGTCTTGAGTTAGAATCCCTAGCACACACACAAGCTGTGAGCAGAGGTGTACAGTTGTGGCCTGGTACTTGGAGGATGGAGACAGAGTGTCCTGGAGCTCACTGGCCAGTCAGCCTAGTGGAATCAGTGAGCTCTCCGTTCAGTGAGTGACTCTGTCTCAAACTACAAGGTGGAGAGTGATTGAGAAAGACACCTGATGTAAACCCGTAGTGTCTACTGGCATGCACACACAGGTGTGCACACACACTCATGCACATATGTGCATGCACATGAGTGTACACACACATGCATGCTCCTACGAATGCACGCACACATTTTTTGACAAGTGCACCACATATTTTGTTTATAGCTAAGATTAAAATATCAGTTCCTTTGCTATCTTCAGATTGTTGCTCAGAGATGTTTCCAGACTTAAAGCTGAGCTTAGACAAAGTACAGAAGGAATACTTCTGGGAATGTGGGGAAAGCAGCAAGAGGATTTGAAAGCCCCCCTCCCCAGAGGTCCACATGTCCACAAGGAAAGAGTTGAGCATAAGTTCATTATGTTACAGAGAGATGACTATCTTCAAAGACCTGAAAGCCCAGGACCAGTCACTGTGCAATCTCACAGGGCTCAAATGCAGAGTAATATTCTGGGCTGATTTATGATGGGCTCCCATGCTGGGCAGGGCAGAGACGGGGTGCAGTGGGGCTGGTGGTTATAAAACAAGGCAAATGTGTTCTTTGGAACACAACATTCATGGAAGCTATTTGTGTGGGCGATGGTTTTATAGCACGGGGCTCAAGCTGTTCGTCTAGTGTCTAGCTCATGGATTAGAAGAACAAAATGAAGGCAGAGAATGATGGTGGAGTGTTTGTTGTGCACTGGGTGAGAAACACTCAGTGGCCCTTGGAAGGACAATAAAATTTTGTGAATCTTGAGCCCTGGATCTGGTCAGTGAGCTCTTTCTTGTGACTGTGGCACCTGTCTGTGCCGTAGCCAGGCAGGGGAGTCTGTTATTGGCCTTGGGGGTGTAGAGGAATGGGCATTCCTGCCTGTGAGGAGATGCCATTGGCACTAAGACCATCTTTCTATGGTTATGTGTGTCCAAGACACATTTCACACACAGGCCACTTCATTCCTAAGTTTTATTGCCTTAAAATTTTAATCTAATCAATTAATTATTGTGTGTGCATTTGTGGGTAGATATGTTTATGTGTGTGTACATGTGTGTGTGCATATGTGTGTGCATGAGTATGTGCACATGTATGTATACATGTGCACAAACACACATGTGTGTATATGTGTATGTGCATGTATGGGTATCTATGTGTATGTGTGTGCAAATGTGTGCATGTGTGTGCATATGTGTGCATGTGTGTGCATATGTGTGCATGTGTGTCCACATGTGTATATGTGTATGCACATGTGTACATGTATGTATGCAGATGTATATGCATGTGTGTATGTGTGTGCATGTGTGTATTGTGTGGGTGCATGTGTGTATGTACATGCTGTGGTACATGTATGAAGGTCAGAGGACAACTTTCAGGAGTCTGTTTTCTCTTTCCAGCATGCAGGATCTGGGGACTGAACTCAGGTCATAGGTTCTAGCAGCAAACATTCTTACCCCATGAGCCATCTTACTGGCGTTTCTAAAATTTAATGATGACTGTTTTGAATACTTGCTGTCTGTTAGGCAACACCTCATGTATAAATTTGCAGATCTGATCTGGGAAGCGTCTACATAGCCCAGAAAGAAAACAAAACAAAACAAAACAAAACAAAACAAAACAAAACAAAACAAAACAAAAAAAAAACCCAACAACTCAACTTTTCAGTGTAGAACTATTTCTCAGTTGTCAGCTTCCATAGTTCTCATATCTAGTGGAGCTGGGTTTGGACAGGGAGACTGGCCTCAGGTCCTCACATATGTGCAATGTGGGTTCACTTCATCTGCCCATTTCAAACTCTGACAGAGACTAGATGAATTTCTACACAGGCTACAGGTGGCTGATGGCCTGGAGGGGCGTGAAGGAATGAGACAGGGTCTGACTCTACTCTGGGTCTTCTCCCACTGCGGGGCAACATGGCAACTTTATCCCATCATTTGCTTCAGATCTACGTGTCACTCACACTTCTGAGATAGGTATCAAGGTCTGTCCATTTTAGTTCCCGAAAGGGGTGGACTCTATTAGCCTACTTATCCTTTCCCAGTGGTGTTGTGGCTGACTGGAGGGGCCAAGACCCCTTAGCTTTGGAAGTAGCAGGTTAAGTGAGGGGCTGCCTGGATCCGAGCTGACAAGCAGAGGGTTAGCACCTGTAGATGCAAACTGAAACAATGTTTCCTTCAGATCCTGCAGAGGTCCGATTACAAGGAAGACCTCAGCTCTCCTAGGTGTGGGTCATGGGCAGGAACTTCTTGCTCCTGCAAGTGTGGGTCATTGAGGGTTTCCCTTGGCCTCCTGAGAACAGGTGGGTATGTGGCTTTGCAACACTGACCGGGGATCGTTGTGCAGATGTGACGGCAATAATATAAGCAATAGCTGCCATTGAACAAAGATCTGAGAAGCGGATCAGTCCTGTTAAACGTCTGTTTCACTTAAAGCCCAGTGTTTATCTCTTTGGCTGAGGCCCAGGTACCTTGCTGGCAGAAACCCAAACCAATCCAACCCATCCCTAGGGCTGTCTCTTGGGATCCCCCAAACCCAGACTGTAGGCAGAAAACAGCCCTCTGACTTGCTTTCAGAGCTCTGCTGGAATAATTTGAGGAACTCCAGACAGAACAGTGGAAATGTATTTGAAACAATTCGAGAATTCGTTTTTGTGTGAATAAAAGCAGCTTCCGAGAAGACATTTGAAGTAGTTAAAAAATCATTTGAGAGAATCCAGACACAAGGCAACGTAACAAATCAATTCTTTTTATAATCAGGCATTCCTATTTTTGAAGTGTGCAAAGTCTGCCATGATCCCCCCCCCCCCCCAGTGGTGTCCTCTTACAGCAAAGGCTAATTTGATGGCAACATTGTGTCTCAACCTCTTCCTGCTCTTTCATTGGCCTGGTGGGCGCTGTCTCTGGTCCTGAACTTGGTCTGCCGCTCCCATGAGCCTCACTCAGCGCCTAAGCTGGGGAATTCCTCATCTGCAGCCCTCCATCATGAATTCAAATCTTGAGAGATGCACCATCACTATGACACCCCAGTTGGTTGTTGATTTTTTTTCTTCACTTCTTGTCTCAGTGCTGACCTCACTGACTCTCCCACGCTCTGCATAATGAGAACTTGGTAGGGACAGTCTTGAGTAAACAAGAATGATCACAGCCAAAGACAGTGTGGTGCTGGTTGTGGTGGTAGTGAAGCCTACATCTAATATGGAGACAGGAAGGTAGCAGAGGACACCATGGACCTTGTCACCACAGGGTGTATGTTGTGTTTCTCTCCCTGATTTACAAATGCCCTGCTTTGATGTACCTATAGACTAATGTATAAGTCCATCTTGAGTCTGGACTAGGTGCTCTCTGTGGCTTGCATTCAGGATATGGTGTAAGGGCAGATGTAGACCTTGGACACCTCCTATCTGTCCAGCTGGCAGAATGTCCAGAGGAGGGTAGACAAGGAACAGAGGCCAACTGCACCCTTTGAGGAGGACATGAGTTGGGACATTTTTGCCTGGGCTCTGAGATATCCCCAGAATAACAACTAAACCCATGTTTGTGGGTACCCTTCTTGTGTGACTCATGGCTTCTGTTCATATCTGGAGGAAGATATCCCAGGGCCAGTGTGGCTTTGTAGATGGATAGGTATCCTGCTAGCTGGCTGGTGACAGAGAGGTGGGATTGTATTGTGAAGTGCGCCCAGTGCAACAGAGGCTAGGTGTCTTGCTGTATTTCTCATTCACAAAGCACAGCCACCTGTTTCTCCTCGTGTTTTGTTAATTTTTTTTTTCAGCAAAGCTTTTTGGAAGCCTATTAAGAAACATCAAAATGATTCTTGGGCATTAAGCAGCTGTTAAAATGTTTTGATGGCTTTAAAATAACAAATAAGCTAGAAACATATGGATTTCATTTTTTTCTTAAATTTAGTGCGTAGATGGTTACAAGGGAAGTTAACCACGGAGACACAGTTTAGTTCTCCTCTTACTTCGGGAGGAAGCTAATCACTAAATAAGCAAATGTAGAAACATCGTCAACATTAAGTTGTCTGGGGCACGGATGGTGCTAAGCTCAAGAGATTTGGTTAGTATAGAACAAAGAGTTGTGGAGAGTTCCTTGAGAACTAATTTTGTAAGATCCGTTGACTATGATGATGTGGAATATTATCTGTAAGGATGAGAGAGAGAGAGAGAGAGAGAGAGAGAGAGAGAGAGAGAGAGAGAGAGAGAGAGAGAGAATGAGAGAGAGACTTCCAGGGTGGAGCAGCCCAGCCCACACTAGAAGTCTAACCCTGCATCCATGATGCTGAGGACACCAGACACTACAGGAAACCTGGGACATAGGAGGAAGCCCAGGGAATTGGTCAGCTGAGATCTGGACCTGGGGTGGGGTGCATCCTGCAGCTTTCCTTCATGGTTAAGTGATGGGGTATACTTGGCTACCAGTTAGAAGGTTTCTGCCTCCTCAGGACTCACAGCCTATAGTGTGGATGCCGTACTGATTATAGGGATTGGTAACACTCACGAACTCACCAAGTGGGCTGCCGAACCTTGGTTCCAGGCTCCCAGGTCAGGTTCTGATTAGTTTTATTTCCTCTACTGGTTTCCCCTCCAGGAGATGTTTCCCAGGTTGGCTCTGTACCTTATATGCAGGTACTCAGTGCATTTAGTTTATATGCGGTTGTCTCTTGTAATTTAACCATCTCTATGAGCCCTGGGAAAAGTCTAGTTTCTTCTACCAGGCTCGGGGAGAGTCCTCAGAACACAGGAATGATTCTGGGCACGGCATTCTGAGTTCATTCATTCTGTGCTCATCTCAGGGGCTGGAAACCCTGGCACACAGGAAAGAGATGCCTTGCATCTGCCCACCTGGCAGAGCACCCAGAGGAAGGGAAGATACAACTGTGCACACAGCAGTCAGTCTTTATCACAGAGTAATATTGTATTAGCTAAGGACCGTGATGGCTGTTTACTTATTCCTGTCTCAGCTTGTGGCAAGCCCTTCATGCGAGTCATTCCAGAGAACCATCACGGGGAATCTTAAATATAGGTGGGTAAATCAAGGCCAAATTATGTTAATAAAATTTTCTAAAAGTCTGTCCCTGGGGATGCCTGGATAAAGCCTGGCAGACAGGTGTGGCAACTAGACCACATTCTAACCAGATCTTTTCAACCATCTTGCCCAGTGGATCGACCACCCACAAGAAGTGAGTGTCACAAACAGCACACTTATTAGCCCAGAGCTTGAAGTCAGTCATCTGAGTTACGAATGTCCACATATCCAAACACTTACATTAATAAGTCATGATAGGGACCAGAGAGATGACTTACAGGGTAAAGAATTTGCCTTGCAATCTCAGAGATTCTATAGTGAGATGGGAGACAAAGTCAGGAGAATTCCTGAGGGCCAGTGACCCTTGTGGACATAGTGGAGGGCAGCAAGAGACCATGTCTGAAGTGAAGTGGAAGGGGAGGGCTGATACCTGTGGTTGTCCTCTGATCTCCATAACTGTGCCATGGCATGGTAAAACACACACACACACACACAGAATGATGTTAAAAATAAACAAATAAAAGAAAGAGTTCGCAGGTAGGAGACAGACAAGCCACCAACTCTCCCTTCTCACTGTCTGACCCCTCTCCTCGAACTCCAGCGTCTTTGCCTGTCCTGTCTTTTGGCCAAACATCAGCTTCTTTCTGTGAGAAAGCTGACACATTGGGAGGAGCTCTCCCCTGACATCCACCTTGTACCTCAGACCCCCTTCTGTCTTCCTATGACAGCCATGTTGCTCATTCGTCTGCTTATCCTAAAATAAAATCTTAGTCCCAATGCTCCAGTCAGTATCTCTGCTCCTGTGGACAGCAATCTTCCCAGTAAATGTGCCCATCATTTCTCTCTTCCCTCCCTCCTCCTCCCTCCCACCCCCCTCCCCCTCCCTCCCCCTCCTTCCCCCTCCCTCCTCCCTCCCCCTCCCTCCCTCCTCCCTCCCTCCTCCCTCCCCCGTTTCTTCTGTGTTCAGCTCATCCTAGTCAGGGCTTTGCGACTGGCCTCCCTGCCCAGCTGCCCTTGTCTAATCCAGATCCTGCTGACGCCCTGCTCGGTACAAACCATCACCAGAAAACAGGTCACTTCCTGTTGACCAGCATCAGGCAGGTGCACACTGTCCACGGCTACCTGAACATCTCTCAGCCCCCAACCCTGTAGTGCTTGCAGGGGCCTCTCGGCCTGGAGTTTATTATTATTTTTCGATTGCTTAAATCATCCAGAGTTCCTGTAGTGTTTTTGGCGACTCATCTGTTACAGGGTAATTAGTAAGTTCGACTGTGTATTGAGCTTTGAAATAATGAAGAGTCTATAGGACTCAGCTAACATTTGCCAGGCTCAGATTCGGCTGTGTAATGTCTAGGGCTCAGTGCAAAATAAAAACACAGAGGCAGTTGTTGAAGCATTGCTAAGAACCTCAAGTAGGTGGCAGAACATGAGTCAGGCAAGTCCTGGGCAAGTGTGCTGGCCACATACTGGTACTGACTGGAGCCAGTACATGGGTCACATAAAGGGGCTCAAGACAACCTCACCCAGATGCTTTGAGATATACACCCTATGGATTTTATTTTTATACAGGAGCAAGCCAAGGTTTCAAGATGAAATCCTGTGTCCGAATCCCCTAACACAGCTTAGGCATCACCACCCGAGGAGCCATCCCCAGTGACCTGGATTTTAGTGTTCTTGCCAACTAGTCATTCCTTTTGCAAGTAACATTATCAAACTTACAATCATATGAATTTTTGGATACAGTGTCCCTTTAGGAACTCATTAAATAGCCCATCCTGGCTTCAATCTTGTGATCCTCTTACTCTGGTCTCCTAGTACTGGGATTACAGATATATACCACTGTACCTGTGTTAACTAGTATCCACTTTGGTATTAGAGTATAAGAAACACCATTTGTTCTAGAAGACTGGGAAAATAAAGCACAAAGAGGCACATTATAATAACCCTATGGTATTACTGTGTAGACATCTTGGTTTTACCTAAACATCTATTATAAGCAAAGTATACATTATAGAGAGGTAGACAGTTTTATGCATAGATACAAGGTGTCCATCGATGGATAGGTAAGCTAGTGGATTGATCAGTTGGTGGATAGGGTAGGTTAATAGAAATGAACAAACACATTCACAGTTAAGTATACACAATTAGACACATGCAGTCCCAGATACATAGCACCAAAGCAACTGTCCGCATCCATCCACAGCTCTTCTCATGGCATGACAAAAACATGACAGAGGCAACTGTGGGGAGAGATGTTTATTGGGGCTCATAACCTTGTGCCAAGGGAGACACGTGGCTGGAGTGTCTTGGTCTGCGATGGTGAGCTTGCAGCATGGGCTTGTTCACATCTTGGTATACAAAAGCAGAGAGAATTGGACAGGAAGTAGAGCTGGGCCAAGCATTCAAGGGTTGCTCATGGTGACCTCCTTCTACCAACTAGGACCTCTTTTTAGGGATTGCACAACCTTCCCAAACAGCACTGCCAAGTGTTAAAATGCAGGAGCCCATGGGAGACATTCCACGTTCAAGCCATCACAGCCTGAGGTAACTCCATCCACCAGTTCCCATATATTGGAGCAGAAGCATCAGGGTAAGCTAGGGGCAGCCAACTTAGCTGCCATAGAACACAAGTGCACATGGCTTGTCTTTTCCACACGTGCACACCAGTGAGTGGCTAGCTCACTGTCTATCTCTATGGGTAGACCCGGGTCAGAGAAACCTAACATTTTCACCTTCCTTAGTCCTGTTTCAAAGTGCTTAGCCCTAGCGTTATATGCCACGGCTTCATTACAGCGTTGGCACCTGGCTGGTCCATGGACTATGCTTGCAGGTTTGTTGCTTTGCAAATGAACTGCAGACAAACACCAAATAAAGACACCAAAGCTTGATTTGAGAAATGACTTGGTTATAATAACACAACTCTGAGGCAGGAGACTTCATCCACTGGCCCTTATTTTCTTCAGATATCTCTCCTGATAAGTCTACTCCAAGCCAGAGTGATCTTCCTCCCCCATGGCTGCTCAAATCTACAAAATATGCCCATCAGTGATTCAGGAAGATATACCTGCCTATTACTCTCACCTAACTGTTTGCCATGCTCCCACACAAATACAGAAATACAGCGCTCCATATAAAATCCCAAGGAACAATTTGCTTCCCAAGAACAGGGGAAAGAGCTGAGATAGTTTTTTTTTTCTGCTCACCAACACAGTGTGAATGAATGAGGGGCATTAAATACTGGTCAGGCTGCAGGCCACTAAGATAGAAATGGATAGGCCGAGCTTGCTCTTTCTTTCATAAGACTCCTCGGTGTTTGGCTCACCCCTGGCCTGCTCAGCAGTCAGCATCCCGTGAGACCAGAGTCTCCCTGCTTTGCCTGGGAGCCCCCGCACTTCCTGGGACTGTGAGATTCAGATACTCGCCTCTGTGAATCTGATAGACTGCTAGGGTTCTATTAAAACCAAAGCGGGTATGCCTTGTCTGTTTCTTTCCTGCATGCATGCCAGGAGTTCATACACTTAATTTGCTGGACCTGTTGAAAAGATAAAACATGACCCAGAGAAGTAAACAACAGAAGCAAAGCCACGGACCATGAGTGTCTTCAAGGAAAGCTATAGGGACTGGAGTCTGAAAGTGCACCGCAGAGGAGCCGTGGTTGAAGGGTTTCCTCTGGGGTTGAGGCTGTTTTGTGGAAACCTGTTCAGCATGCTGTCAGCAGGCACTGTAAAAACAGTGTTTGGCATTGAGCACCAGAGGCCCCAGGGAAGATACACACACGTCAAAATGCCACCTTCAGAATAACTAGCCTTTGAGGATAATTGAATTATTCCTGGGTGTGGAGTTATAATGTCACATCCCTGCGTGATTATTGCTTCGTTTATGGCATTTTTTATATATAAAAGAATTACCTTCTCCAGAGAGGAGCTGGGCTAATAAGCATTGCTTATAAATATGCTCATTTTCAACCCCTTTCCCTCAGACTGTGATTTGAAATTCCAAGCAAATCACTGCTAGGGCTTGCAATGATTTATTTAGCAGTGTTTTGAGCCAAGCAAGATGTTAGATGAATTGAAAAGGCAGTGGTGGATGTGTAGATATGGCTATGGCAGGTCACTTGACCGCTGACCCTAAGCCAGTGAAGCGTTGTGGGAAGAAGCCAGGGGAAGACTCAGGTGACAGACAGGTCTGGCAGTAGACACCAGGAAGCCTCGTTGTCTCTCAGGTGGTTGTGTTTGCTTGTCTGAGATTCTGTCACCACACCCAGGGTTCTAATCAACTCTGTCCATCAGTGAATTGCAGAGGGAGGGAAGGGGTGTGCACGTGGTGGAGAGAGAGGAGCAGGATGGGAAAGAAGACAGACATGGCTGCAAGGAGCGTCAGCTCTAAGCTCTGGTGATGAAGAAGCGGTCTTCTGCGATGTTCCCCATGTACACAGTTCTCATTTCACCTGGCAGGGCCACGCACCTCAGCGTTTGTCACTGGACTGTGAGCCTCCTGAAGGCAGGGGCTGTGCACCGATCATTTCTTAGGCCTGCCTGTATCCCTTTATTATGATTTGGAACAACGGAGAAAGACAAAAGTCTGCCATGTAAGTCAATAAAATACCTGACTGGGTTATGTGCAGCCAAGGAAATGAGCCGAGTGAGTACGGAGGGCTGGAAGTATGTAGGAACAAGGTGCTGGCTATGCCCTCAGCTTGCATCCCACCTACTGGGCATGACAGGTTTGAGGCAGCTCTGTGGAGCATCAGTCAGGGTGCCAGCCACCGCTGGACCTTCGGAACTGGAGAGGAAGTGGGATGTCTTCGGAACAGAGTTGTGTTGTGTTGTCAAACCCCAGAAAGCACCAAGCACTCAGTGGCTTCCTGGTAATCATCTGTGTGGCTCCACCCTCTTTCTCATGGCTTCCTGGTACTGGAAGCATTGGCTGAGTTGGCACCTTGCCAACAAGTCAGCTGTGACAAATGTGGGCTGTTGTGGACTCGACCATGTGTGAGCTAAAACCGGGCTATGTCCTGCTTGGGTTCACCTGAGGTCAGTGCCAGATACAAAGGGAGGCCTATTGCCCTACATGACGTTTTCCATCCCCATGAGAAGGCCTGGGGTGGTCTGATGTGTAAGAGTTATAAATAGCCATGGTGGAGCTTGAAGCAGATGTCCAGATATTGGGAAAACCTCAGTGTCTGCCTCACAATGAAGTGTGTATGGTTATGTGAATGTATGTATGCTCGTGTGTGTGTGTGTGTGTGTGTGTGTGTGTGTGTGTGTGTGTGCATGAGTGCATGTCCATGCATGTATGTCTATTTTTCTGTTCCTTTCTCCTCCATGTATGGTGTGTTCATTTTTTGCTTGTGTCTCTTTCTCTTTCTGTATATGTGTGTTGGGGCTTGTGGTTGCGTTAGGAGAGAGCTGGGTTGGGTAAGGGAGTGTTTAAAATCAGCAGAACTATCCTGAGCTCAGAGCTGAAGTGGTCTGGTGTTCTTTGAAAAGCCCATAGTGGGAGCAGAACAACCCTTTGGTTTTCTGGTACCCTACTTCTTATTTCAAAAAAAAATGGCAGCAAACAGGCCTGGGCATGGGGGGATGGAAGTGAGGTGACTATTGCTGGTTTCTTTTTGGGGTTCAGTAGGTGTGTACTGAGCCCCTTCTCTGAGGTGAGAGCTGAAGCTAGCACTATTATCTACTTTTGATGACATGCTGTTTCTGCCCTCAGGAGCTGGGGGGTTGGAGGGAGGGCTGGGTGGGAGATGGAGTCTCTGGAAGAGGTGTAGTTTCTGCATGGAGAATATGAGGGAGATGTGATGATCTGGAGCCAGCCCAGATTTGGACAGCCGGGAGTGGGAAGTGTGTTCCTGATGCAGAAGAAGGCTGTAGAGGATGCATCCTTGGCATGTGACTCTGTGTGTGTGAGCTGCACAAACTGTGGACTCTCCATGAAGACCAAAGAGGAGTCTGTTTTTCATGGTCCCAGAGGCTGGGAAGTCCAAGAAGAAAGAAGCCACCTTCTCCCTGTATCTTCACATGGCCTTGGTGCATGCATAGAAAAACTCATACGGTTATGAATCTCACCATGAGGATCTACTTTTGTGAGTCCATCTGACTCCAGTAACCTCCCACTCACCCATACCCAATATTGGAGGTGAAGGGTTCAGAGTCTGAACTCTGAGAGGAGGGGTGTGCCCAGGCTGTAGGAGTCTGCATGTCATGGGCAGCTGAACCTGACTTGTCCCTGGAGATGAAAGCTATGACAAATGGAGAAGTTTGTACAGATCGCTCCTGGATCTTAGGAATGAATTTCTCACAAAGAGCAAAGCTTCCTTGGGAGGGGGGAGGGGCACCGTGCAACCTAGCACGGTGGCTTGGAAGCATCTGAGAGGGTGGAGAACTTCCTGTCAAGTGCATGCAGGTAAAAGAATTCAGGGAGACATCCCCAGGCTTGCTCCTCTAAGATGCTGTCTGGGTTCACTGTCTGGGGTGGTCTATCTGTGTGCACAGAAAGGCTTCTCTCTCCAGTTTCTAATGGTGTGGTCAGAATGGTGCTTTGGGTGGACAGATGAGCCTCCCAGTGTTCAGGATACACAGCACAGTCTAGTATCAGTCTCTGGGTAATAGAAGTGTCAGGGAAGGGGGCTGCTCTAGAAATGTTGAGTTGTCTGAACCCTGGGCACAGAAGGTGACAGAAGCTGTGTTACACAGATAGTAGAGAGTGGATTTACTGCCCCCCTGGTGACATTAGGTAGATCCAATGTCTCCCTCTGGTTTCTTCCAGGAAGCAGTAGCCTGAGACAAGCCCAGCTCCAAAAGACAAACTCCAGCTTCTTGTAGGTGAGATGCAGGTGGGGAAGGCTCACCTTAGAGACATGCCCAGAAATTCCAAGAAGACATTTCGCTGAAGATCGAAAACAATGCAAACAGCCTAGCTCTCAGAGGGCCTTCAGACTTTGAAAACTGCCATCCTCCACCAAAGAACCTGCGATGACTATTTTATGGTCACAAGGCCCTGGTATGTGCATATATTTAGAGGTCAAGGCACATACAGCAAGGACACAGGCAGCAGGCAGATCAAGGCTGCTTGTGGCCGAGCCCTGACCTCAGTTCCTTACCACCTGCCTCTCAGCTGCTTCTGTCCTTCCTCAGCTCTAGCTCTGCTTTACTGTTGGTCTTTGTTTTCACCTCTAACCTGCGGTGTACCACTGTAGCCCTCTGGAGAGGTTTCATTGCCTATTGCTGCTCCAAGTTGCCCTCCACCCATAGAGCCTCATGACTTTCTACACATCTAAAGTAAACCCCCAGCTCCACCAGAACTCAGACTTCCATGCTGTGGCTGCTCCCTCTCACCCTGTGCTGTCAGGATGTCTTCCTGGTCACACTCTTAGTGGGGCCAGGCACTGGGATGAGCCTGGGAGCCTGAGTCTTCAGGAGCACTGTGCTCAAACTGGGGGGGACACTGTTTTTCGCTTCTGTGACAGAATACCCGACAAAAACACCTTGCAGGAGGCAGGCCATTACTCTGGCTTACAGTTCAGAGAATACAGTCTGTCGTGCCAAGGAACCATGACAGCTGAAGTGACTGGGTCTGTGTGGTGGTTTCCGTTTCAGCGCACCCTGTTGGGACTGATTCAGCTTGTTGTCCTCAAGCCCTGCCTGTGCCTCCTTTATGACCTCCATGTTCTGCTACCACCGGGATCATGAATTGTACCAAGAACTATGCGTTTGGTGGGAAAAGAAGGTCACGCCTATAAAATGATCCAGTTTCAGCTAGAACAACAAAATACTGATACATTGACTGCTTATGCCGTTTCCTCCCCCCACTTCTCTCTCCAGCTTTCATGTCTTCTTCTCTCCCCTTTTCCCTCTGCATCCCTTCCTTAATTCCCTTCCTTCCCACTCCCATCCTCCATACATGCCTTCCCTTTTTAATTTTGTGTTTCTGAATTTCCACATTTCCTCATTGCACATAGCTGGCTTATCCTAGTTAACTTCAGCCATCAATTTTACACAGATTAGAGTCATCTGAGAAGGGATTCTCAACTGAGGCATTGCCTAGATCAGACCCACCTGAGGGCATTGTCTTCGTTATTAACTGATGCAAGATGGTTCAGCCCACAGTGGGTGGCAGCATTCCCTAAGCAAGTAGCCTTGAACTGCCTCAGATAGCTAGCCTAGCTAAGTGTGAGCCTGAGTACCAGCAAGCAGCACCCTCCCGTGGTTGCCACTGCACTTCTTTGGCTGTGAGTGAGTTCCTGGGTCAGAGGTAATGCTGTGTGATATATTTCCCAGGCTTCCCTCTCAGTGCCTGCTTGTGTTCTTGTCCCAAATTCCATCCGGCAGAGTATGAACTGGAAGAGTGAGCCACACACACCTTCCTCTAAGTTGCTTTGGTCATGGTGTTTGTCACAGTGACACAAGGAAGCACAGTGCAAAGATGACAAAAACCTAAAAAAAGAGCAACCGGCAAGAGTGTGCCTTTGCTGACCAAGCTGCATGAGCATAGACACCATAAACCTTGTGGGAAATGTCCTTGTTCTAGAGGGCTGCTCAAACATTGAAAGAGTAAAGACTGAGAGGGAAGCTACTTTCAGTGCAAGCTCAGAGAAAGTGGGTTAGTTTCTAAAAGTGAGGCCTCGCATAAATTCACTCCATCTCCATATCTGTGGGTTAGAAGATTCTAGGGTGGATCTGAAAAGAACCCTTTGGATATAAAGGTGCAAGTGTGAAGTGCTCCTTCCATCTCACACAGAACTCACAATGATTTTGAAAATGCATGTGTCTCCATCTGTCTATATACAGATGCCTGGGCATGCACACACACACACACACACACACACACACACACACACACGATGAGTCTCACTGGAAATCACTACGCTGACCTTAGCATTGCTGCGACCTGGTGGATGGCATTCTCTGACCCATGTAAATTCCTTGGGTTATCTTCCTAGCCTAGGATTAAGCTGAACTCTAACCCAGGATGTCAAATTCAGTCCTTAGGAAAGAAGCTCTCTAGATCCGAGGTCTTTCATGTGTCATGCAAGATGTCTGATGTGTTGCGGCCATACAACTATCCTGAAGCCTCATAGTTTCCTCTCGAAAGTTCTCTCAGTGTCTCTGTAAGTAACATATAGCACCAAAAAATAGTTTATGGTGACAAAATAACTGTAATGTGTAACGTTTCATATCCTCTTAGCAACGGAGGGCATGAAAAAGAACGTGGACTCGAGTTTTCCTATTCTGTCCCTATTTTGTAGCTGGAAAATGTGATACTGAAAGAGATTAGACCACATACCCGGCAGAGCTCTGGATCTGTCAAAGCTCTTCCTATGTGATGCATAACACTGTAGCCTCCAGTTTCTCAGGCCTCTTGAAGGGAGTATGATTATAGCCAACCGCATAGAGTCTTGGATTTTGAAAACTCATGTGTCTCCATCTCTCTATATACAGATGCCTGGGCATGCACACACACACACACACACACACACACTCACACTTACAGATGTTGAGGCCAAAGGTCAACCTCAGATGTCTCTCACTGGCATCTGATATTCATCAATTAGGCTGGCTGGCCAATAAGACCCTGGGATCTGCTCATTTCATCTCCCCAGTGCTGGAAATTCAAGCATTCGTTGTCATAGCTGGTTTTTATGTACATACTGGGATCATTCAGTCTTCAATCTTTCTGTGACAAGCATTTTACCAACTAAGTTAGTAAAGCAACCCCGAAGGACCGTACCAACACAGTACCGCCAGAAACTGACGACCTGGACTTTTCTAGCTTCTGCACACCTCAGAGAAGAAAACATCATCCACTGTTCCACTTGATACACTAGGTTATTCCCATTCCTCTTCGGAACTAGTGTTTACACTGGTGTGAGCTACACCATGTCACAAGACTCACGCTCCATCCCAAACATGCCCCTGCCCCAGACTTCCATCTACAGTACCCAGAAATGTTGACTTCACAGAAGTCTTAGCTGAAGTGTCAACAATTTGCCTACATGGAAATGGAGTCTGTCTTCGTCTTCTAAAGAACACGATGCTGACTACTCTCTAGTAGCTCTGTTAAAGCTCTAACACCTCAGGCAAAAGAGACTTAATAGATACAGCTACATAAACCCCTAATTTATCTAGCTGGTTTCTCTGAGATACCAGTAAATTGGGATACCTTTCCCCCATTTTTACCCTTTGCACGGTGTTGTGACCTCTGAACCCAGCCTCTGTGGGTCATTTAAATGAGATATGTCCACCTTCATCTGTCTCGGGTGCATGAACACTTGGTTCCCAGTTTGGTGCTTTTGGGGAGGTTGTAGAACTCTTGGGAGGCGGAGCCTTGCTGGAGGAAGTGATTTATCGGGGCGTTGATGGTTTATAACCTTTTATTATTTCCAGTTCGCTAAAGATGTGTTCTCTCAGCTTCCTTGTCTGGTCCCCTGCTGCCATGCCTCCCTCACCATTACAGACTCCCCGTGAAACCTGAATGGCAAATGAAATCTTTCTCCCATAAGCTGCTTCTGGTCATGGGGTTTTATCCCAGCAACAAGGAGTAACAAATACACCTGTCCTGCCATTCTATAACCCACTGTCATCAGGATTAACTAATTTCCCTTTGTAACTGGCTATGTATGTTCCCCGCAGTGCACGAGGAAGGACACGTCCCTAAAGACATGCTCGCCAGTGCTGCCAGCCAGTGACTGTGGCTCTGAGACCATGATGCGGCAGCTCTGGAGCCTCCTTCCCAGCAGGGTTGTTTATCCCTGGAACCAGCACTCTGCACCTGGACGCTGGCCATGCGTGGTTCCTCTTGCTCACGGGGCACAGTGCGGGAGCTTTCCTTGGACAGGATCCATCATCCGCTGGCTCCCTGAGCTTATGAGTGATCATCTGCTTTCAGCACTGCTGATGGCATGGAACCTGGACCATTTTTCTGTTGCTAGTTTACTGCTCTGGGCATGCTTAGGTATCTCTCCTTTTTCATCTATCTCTGAGCTGTTTCCTAAACCTAATACCTCTTCTCAAGCCTGCCTCACTCGTGGCTGCCAGATAAAAATCCTCTGTGTATTGCCTGGGTTGCTCCTGACTAAAGAAGTCACTTCTCAAAGGCCTGCACACATGAGTCTGATAGGACTATGTGGCTTTGGCTTCTCCCTGAGTGGTAGACAATGGCCCTGATTGTATATATCATAGCCCCCCTGTCTCTCTCTCTCTCTCTCTCTCTCTCTCTCTCTCTCTCTCTCCACACACACACACACACACACACACACACACATACCCCGCTGAAGATGAAATCAGGCTCTTGTATGTGCTGGGCAAGTGATCTATTACAAGGCCCTGCTTTGACTTATTCATAGTGATTTGATTCACTAATCCCTGAAGCTAAGATGATATATTATGTTGCTATTTGAAAGATGAGTTCTGGAACTATGAAGATGTTAGGAGACGCTGTAAGTTAAAATACATGTTTCGTGATTATAATCTCTCCTTACTTCCCTGTAGGAGTGTCTGTCCTGATAAGGCCCCTATTCATTTTCCTTAATGTGCTACACTCTTCTTACTTGTCGATATTGCCTTTAATTTAAAAAGTAATTTTCCAAGAGTAAAGATAACCTGGGTGGATTAATTCTCGGAGATTCGTGGTTAACATAGCAAAGGCAGAGGAGTCTTGCTTCATCATAATCTGCAGACTGGAAGGATCAGGCAGTTAGATCTACTGGGCTGAAACCTCCCACTCCTCCAGGTAGTGAACTCAGAGGAGCCCCACCCACAGCGGTGGCAGGCAAGTCCCTGTTCCATCCTTAGTGTGTCTTTGCTGGCTCCTCAGTGAGCAACGCTTGGAGTCTTCACTGTGGAACGAGGCTGTGAGGGGCAGCCTGGCTCAGACTCCCTCATTCTGGAAGATTGTAGGAAAGGCTTAGTGAATAGCTCAAACTTCAGTGAGCATCAAGATCCCCAGAGGGGTGTGCAGATGGCTGGCCCCGTACTGGAGCTTCAGATCGCCGTGTTGGGGTTAGCTGGGGACTTTGCATGGGAAGCCAGCTCTCTAGTGACTCTCTGGTGTGTTGGGGCATAATTACTGAAGAGAAGTGACTTCTCTCATGTGGGTACTTCTCTCTGCCCACAGAGACACATCTGTGATGATTCAGGAAAGCCTGAGAAGCATGGGCTCCTGGTCAAACCCACCATGAATGCTGAAAAGAGTAGGGACCTCCCCAAGCACAGACTTCACAGTGAAGGAGTCTTCCTTCCAGTTATGTACAATTCAACAAAAGTTCCTTCTTTATCTCCCTCTTCTGGTCTTCTCTGTCTAGATCCTACACCACTCCAGGCCTGGCCACTCCGGGAGAGATGACAAAAGGTTTAAGACACCAAGTACGTGAGACTTTCTTTGACTCTTTGGTGACTCTTGACTCTTATTCACTCATGAGAACTTCAAGAAAGAGCCACAGGCTGCTGGGGAGATGGTTCAGAGGCTAAGAGCATGCACTGCCTGCCCAGAAGCCCTGGGTTCAGTTTTCAGAAGCTACAATAGGCAGCTCACAACTGCCTGTAACTCAGGCTGCAGGGGATCTGATGCCCTCTTCTGACCTCCATGGGAACCTGCATTCACATGTGCACGCACATAAATTTAAAAATTAAAAACAAAAAGAAAAAGAAAGCAAACTGAAGGGTGTGCCCTTCTTTGCCACCATGGACACTGAATTCTTTGCCTTATTGGAGCAGGTCCTGCAGAGTTCCCCCTACATGGTGGGAAGCCAAGAGGTAGGACCTAAAGGAGAAATTTGCTGAGGAAGCCTTTGTCTTCAGCGACTGATGCCATGATTACTATTCTGTCATTCCCCTCTGTGCTCTTGTCCTTGTGCCTGTCTGTCTCTGCCTTCATGGTGGAGTGAGGCAAGGTGAAGGCCCTCTTAAGTGCTTCTGCTGTGCCTTTGGTTGGTGTTTAACCACCACAACAGAAACCTACAAGGGCTTGCAGTCATCTGAATGCACATCCCACCCTCATACACAACTCCACTGCCACCCAACTCTCTCTCTCTCTCTCTCTCTCACACACACACACTCACATACACACACACATGCAAATAGATAAAACATACATCTACAAGGAGATACTATTTATTTTGGGACAGTAAGATATTTAGAGTGGCCGAGAAGTGATCTTTAACTCAGTTCTTCATGGAAGGCATGTAGCCATGGCATTTACTTTGTCACACTGGATCCTGTATGGATGGACTGTGGCTTTTTACCCTTTCATGTGTAGTATGTGAATATATGGGTATGTATGTGGATGCATATGTATGTGTGTTTGTATGATTGTTCAAGTATGTATGCATGTGCACATGTGTATGTGTGTATGCATGTCCACATGTATGTGTATGTGCATGTCCACATGTATGTGTGCATACGTGTGTATGTGTGCATGTGCACATGTCCAGATATGTGTGTATGAGTCAGAGGTTGAAATCTTGAATCTTTATTGATTGCTGTTTATCTTATTCATTGTACTAGGGTCTCTCAATTGAACCCAGAGCTCAGCAGTATGTCTAGTCTAATTAGCCAGCTAGCTCCAGGGAACTACTCTCTCTGCCTTTGGAGTACGGTAAGTACAGGTAAGCTGTCACACATGCTGGTTCTCACACTGAGCCATCTCCCCATCCCTTGTCTGTCACTCTGACACAAGAGTTTGGGGAGGAGAAACTATGTGAGAGAGATGGAAACATCGCAGTCACCATCTTGATTCTTCCAGCTCTGCCTTTCAGCCTTCTCCATGTGTCCTGGCACTTCTCCCTCCCTTGTTCTCCCTCAGCACTGACTCCACTCCTTGCCTCAGCACTAACCCCACCCTGTGCTTCTATGGGGAAGGTGGAGAACTCAATCCCTAAGGGTACCTGCTCTCCTGGAGGCAGACAGGCAGAGGCTCTGAAATATCCTTTATAAAGTGAATGATTTGTTTCCAGGAGAACATGGACTATTGTTAGGCAGGCTCGACCCAAGCTCACAGCAAGTGTCTAACCTATAGACAGCTATGTGATACCAAACAAGCTCACAGCAAGTGTCTAACCTATAGACAGCTATGTGATACCAAACAAAACGCAAATTGCTAGTCAACAGTGAGCACCCAGTGCGGGGAGACAGCATCTAATTCTCCAGCATGCTCAGACACAGTGTGGGTGTAATTGTCAGGATTAGAAAGCCACTCCTGAGCAAGGGCTGTGAAGTGGGCTCTGCTTTGCCTCTACTCTGGCAATTCAGCAAGCAGAAGTCAAATCATATGAATTTGCACCTCTTTTGTTAAGCATCATCTACACCCACTCTAGAAGTCAAGAGATCCCAACGAGTTTATTTTAAATAATACATTCACCCAAGAATGGCTTAAGGGTGCCACCAACTTCTAACCCACACCCCACACAACTTTTGTATGGTTGGGATATCTCATCTACCCCTCTTTTTTTATTCCTAACTCATATTAGCTATATCATACATCTATAATGGTATATATGCTGAAATCTCCCACGTGCGGTCTGTAGACATTTGTCCTGGGCAGGGTTGAGCTCTGATTGTTAGGTCTCCCTGAAGTTAGGTGTGGCTTTAAAAGACAAGTGGAAACAAGGACCTTTCCTCACTCTTGTTTGCTAGCTGGTATTCACACTTGGGAGGACATGGAACTCGTGCTTTAAAGTAATAGTGTTCATTCGTCTGGGTCTCCAGGTAGCATCAGCAAAGCCCGAGTACAGGAGTGAGAAAAACCTTCTATTTGGTTAAATTGCTTCACTTGGGGATTTTCTGTTGTAGCAGTTATCCAATGATAGTGGTCCCTTTCCTCTATGGGAGGCCTAATACGAGATACCTGGTAAGTACCTCAGATCACAGTATCAAATGTTGTATATGCTTTGTTGTTTACACGCACACGAACAATAACATTTTCTTTATACATTATTGAGAAATTAACAATAATAGCATGATGAATAAAACAGAGCAACACACTCTAGCAGAACTTGTGTGGATGCATGCTGTCCTGAAAGGCCCAAGACAAATGTTAGTATCCAGACCAGAGTAGAAAGCCTTTGGCTAAGGACTGTGGCTGCAACACAACACTCAGCCTCACTGAGGACAAAGACCCAGCAGTGCCTGCAACTTATAATATGCTTCTGGCTTGCTGGGTGTTGCTCAGAGCTATGCACTGTAGGCTGGTCCCTCTGACATCCCTGTGTGTGCACTGTAGGCTGGTCCCACTGACATCCCTGTGTGTGTACTGTAGGCTGGTCCCGCTGATATCCCTGTGTGTGCACTGTAGGCTGGTCCCTCTGACATCCCTGTGTGTGCACTGTAGGCTGGTCCCACTGACATCCCTGTGTGTGTACTGTAGGCTGGTCCCGCTGATATCCCTGTGTGTGCACTGTAGGCTGCTCCTGCTGACATCCCTGTGTGTGCACTGTAGGCTGGTCCCACTGACATCCCTGTGTGTGTACTGTAGGCTGGTCCTCCTGACATCCTGTGGAGCTACTGGTTTCATTATTTTCATTGAATAGATTGGAAAGCTAAGGCACAAAGTTGCTGCAGCTAGTATAACAGATTATTTCATTGTCTCTAGTTATCCACCTGCTATGCTGTTTTCCTCTTTACATCTTATTTTAGACGGGGTCTCATCATGTTCCAGACCAAACTGGTCCTTCAGCTTGGATCTCTGAATGAAGAAGACACAGGGGCAGAGCCTTGCTAGCCAGCAAGGGAGGCTCAAGGGAGTAGTGAGCCTTTGTTTTACAGCTGCTGTGACTCCACTGAACCCAGAGAGAAGAGACTAATACACTTAGACCTCTATCTAAATACGTTTATGAGACTCCAGAGCCAGGGCTCTTAACCAAGGAACAAATCATCTGTCAAGCAAGCTGCAGCACACATACAGGAATTCCTGCTGAATGACACGAAAAAAAATGCAAACAAACAAACAAACAAGCAAACAAACAAACAAGCCAGTTCTCATGTTGCACAGGGAAAAAAATAGATGCCTGTAAGTTTAAAGAGAATAGAACCAAGATTTAACCTAAACCTGTGGATGTGTTTCCTGCATGGTGCCTAACTGCTCTCAGGCTCCACTCAGCAGCCACTGGATGGGGATCTTTTCACTCACATATGCCCCTGCCAGTTCTTTTGTTAAGATCTGACACCAGAAATGATATCTCTGTGGCTAAGGATTGGACCCTGTGGGGGAGGAGACTTAGCTAAAATTTATTCAGTAGACGTATCATCATTTTATAGTTTGTGGTCCCGGATCAAAGCTGAGTAGCAGAGAGAAAAGGGTTAAGGACCTCTGCCCAACCTGGATGCATCTGCATAGAGGTGAATCAAATCAAACCATGTGGATAAAACTCAGCATTCACTTTCCGTACTGCAATTAGTAAAGTTGGTAGGTAGTCTTCCTGAATTTTTAACAGTGTACCAATTCAAATGGCTATTTAAATACTGATCACTGAGTAAAGTAATTCTCTGGAGGTTTAAATAACTATATATTAATAAGCAGATGCATATAATTGGTTTGGGGTGTGACTGGATGGAGACTATAGATTAGGACACATTTAAAGATATGAAAGGCATGTAATGTTGCCATTAATTAATACTGCTGAATGATATCAATCAGGTGCATATTTTAGGCAGTGTAAGGATAAACCTTGAATCCCATTAGCCTATTAAGTGCGATCTCCATGACTCCTTCTGTAATGGATCTTAGTTATTTCTAGAAGCAACTGTTTGCCATTATTCAAAATATATTTTATCCCAAATGGCTGTGTGCTGTTTTGCTAGATTCTCAAATACTTCAAGTGCCTCGAATGGAAATGACAGCTAGCATGGAGCTCCTAAGGCTTTGGAAGCATTCTGATACGTTCTCAGCGTAGCAGCCAATTCCCACTTTCCTGTTAATACAAATTTCATAGTTTGGTAAAACTCTAGGATGAATTAATTCTCTTCTGGCACTTACGTGACAATTATTACAAACCGAGGAGATCACAGGTACCATCTCATTACGTTCTAAATCTGAATTAATTACATTTAAACATCCAGTTCCACCAGGCGTAAAGTTCTCATACAAACTATCACAAATGTGATTTAGAAAGAATGATCCTTCGGAGGAAAACAAAACCTGCCTCTCTCTGCTCTCCTTCCCCTACTCCTCCTCGCCTCTTCCTTGGCCTGCTCTCCTTTCCAGCCCACATGTTACTTCTGTTTTATTTGAGCGAGGGTGAGGTTTTGTTCTGATCTGTCTTAGGCTCTTAGGCCGAGCTTCCCTTTGTGCTGGTTCCCATCAGCACTGAACCCTGGAAGGCAGACTCCTTTTCTATTTGTAAACATCGGGGGATGATGCTAAGGTTCGATTAGGGTTTATTCACATGTTTTAATAGCCAATGGGCCTTCCTCCTGTTTATTCTAAAGCTGCTTTTCCATTTATAAACACTCTGTAAATTAGAAAGAGTTTGTAAGAGGGAGAGAGGGAGAGAGGGAGAGAGGGAAAGGACACCATGTTTGCTTAGCTCAGAGGAAACCATCTATATGAGTCCTACAGACACAGTAAAGACCTGGGCCATAGGCACTGATGTGCTGCTTGCTGATGTCTCGGAGATACGAAACTAAGGCGTCTGTGTAATTTTTGAAAAATGAGAATCAGAACTGCGTACAGGGACAGATCTTACGGAGTTGCTCTCCTTAACTCATCTTAGTGCAATAGGTAAACCGTTGATCTTGAGTGTGCTGTCGACCCCAGAAAGACACAATGGCACTTTACTCAGTGATAAACCACCAGGAAGGAAGCAAGTCGTAGTTTGGAAAATTAGGACCTAATCTATAAGCATGGAATCCGCTGTGACTAAAGGCTATTAGGTGAGAAATCAATTGATTACCACATAGAATCCACTGGAACTAAAGATAGAGCAGTTTCCTATTCTTGCTTCTAGATAGCCTTCTCTTCTAAAGTTTGTGAGAGAATCTGAACTTTAAATCCCACAGACAGGCCACTTTATCCAACAGCCTCTGCTGCTGCATGCCTCTAATCTCCACTTTCCTTCTGTTGGTAACAGCAGATGGATCAAAGCCAGAGTACAGCTTGTTTAAGTCCCAAAATATTCTACACATCACTTCTATTTCAGATAGCAAGCTGTATAAATTAAAACATGGACAAACTTGTCAACAGCCATCAGGATTCGAAATTCAAAAGCCAGTATAATCCCTCACCCCCTTCCCCGTGTTCAGAACACACAGCTCTACCTTCACCAGCTAGAGACGAGTTAAAAATCTAACAGCTATATACATATTGCTTTAACCACATCCCAAACACTCTGCATGCATGCTCTTTAGGAAACATCAACATGGACACTGTGTTGGAAAGCCCAGTTTTATACCACGTTGCAAGTCAGTACCAACTTAAGATCTCACACACAGATGTGTCCTCAGGAGAGGGTGCTGCTGACATTCGACTCCCTAAACCTTGTTGATTCCATACTAATTGAAACCTGCACCCACTGCATCCAGATGCCACCACTCAAGGCTTTTTACTTGACATGCAGTAGCTGGCACTGTGTTTAATCAGCTAAAACTGACGGGAGCCACGGCCTATGAAGGAAAAAAAAGCAAAGCAAACCAATGTCTAGCAAGGTAAGGTGGAGTGGATCCTGGTACTCACCTGAATCAACGTCCAGATGAACTTGAATGCTAAGACTCCCCCAGCATAGGTTCTCCTTTGTTTATATTACTGGGAAAGATTCCTCCCCCCTCACTGTGTCTGCAATTGTGGAAACCAGTTACCTTGCTCATAAGCTGACTAGAGGAGCTCACTGCCGACTTCTGCCTCCCTAACTCTTGCTCCTCATGGTGCTGAGGACCCAGCCAAGTCTGGATGAAAGGCAAACTGTTTCTCTACTCTCTTGGATCTTGGGACCCTAGGCAGGAGTTGGTTGGCTGGTCTCTTACTGGTCAGGATGCTATCATGGCACTTTCCCAAAATCTACGTCCAAAAGAAAGTTACAGAAGGGTGTGAGAGAGGCAGGAGCCTGTGAACGTTTTCTGTGAGTCAGATACTTGGTTCAAATTCAACTGTTTTCCTCGGGATCTGATCTCACTCGAGCACACGTGTGTGTGTGTGTGTGTGTGTGTGTGTGTGTGTGTGTGTGTCACACACGCGCTTGTGCGTGCGTGTTTCCTTTCCCTGAGGAGGGATATTTTCTGTGTTCTCAGGTCAGCTTTGATCTTTTGCAGTTTCAGTGTTTATTTTGAGCAGTTACTCTGATGCACCATCATGCATGAAATGGTTGATTTGCTAACTCCTGTGTGCCACATAATTCCATGGATAATCTGACACCCGAATTCAGCACGAACAGGGAATTTGATAGATAGAGATTGCCTTCCCAAGACCAGGAGATCTAGAGCTTGTTAGGGGCAGCCATCCTACCAGGGACATGAACCCTCTGCACCTTGCTCTGGCCTTGGTGCTGAAACCAGAACCTGATCAGAATGGCATCTACGGAAACTTTGCCATGTTGGAGAGCCTGGCAGGATCTAAGTGCCCTCTCGTGGATCACTCTTGGGGAGCTGGACCCAGCTGAATACCCTAGGATACCCTTAGGGCACACGGTGGGCATATCTTTGCCTGGAGCCAAGAAAGTTTTGTCCAACGGTTTTTCCTGTCGCTGGAGCGACATGTCTCCTCCCACCTGGGTCGCCATGGAGACTCAGCGCCTTCCTTCTCCAGGCAAAATGGGCGAAGCTTAGTTAGCTCAGCCCTGATTGTAGCAAGCCCACTTTCTCGGACATTGTCCTTCTCCATTTTTTTTTTTTTCAGCAAAAGAAAGCTAGCCAGGGCATTAGTGCTTGAACGGAAGTGCATAGCACTCGGTACCTGAGAGCTCTCCAGGACCTGGAGACTTTGGAGAGAGCAGTTGGGAGCACCCTGAAGCTATAATGAATTGCCAACTCCCAGACACTGGAGGGTTCCCTCCTCTCAGTCCTCCCCTTTTGGGGGAAGTAGAGGTGAAGAAGGGGTTGTTTGGAAAATTCTGTTATTCCCTTTTCAATAAGCTCAGATTGTTTCTGTGATATTTTCTATGTAGATCTGTTCCCCCTCTAATATTCTCTCCATATTGAACCCTGTATATATACCTGTGGATCCACCCAGGGCTTATTAGGCGTGGGGAAAAAAATACCATTTCAGTTAAAAACTAACCCAAGCTTAACGTCTTGATACAAATGAACACATATCCAGGAGAGAAGCTAAGTCAGCAGACTCATCTAGCCCCTAAATGCCATAAACACTTTGTGTGACCCTGGTGTTCCCTGCTTTCAGTTAGTTTACTTAGTCCTTGTCTTCCATCAGCACGGCACATCTCGGATTTACTGATGAAGACTATGAGAAGTCCTCCCCTGTCTCAGGTTCATTTCGCCCTTCCGCTCACTTTTCCTCCTTCGCATCCTCTCCTCTTTATGCCCAAACAGAACAAGGCTACCGCTTTCCACCAAGACAATGGGCTTTTCCTAACTCTCCCTGCCTACCCCGCCAGCCGCCCCTGCCTGCGGGATCATCTGTATGTTTGATCTTCACTAGAGGTGCTGGAGCAAGGTCCACAGTAACTGACCCATTCTCTCGCGCCCAGGGCAGGCAGACCCCTCCTCCCGCCACCCACCCAGGCGAGTTTTTAAGCTGCTAATGAAAACCCTATGAGACACATTTCCTTTTGGTTATGTAACCAAAGGCAGCTTTTCCTGCCTCTGGTGGACTTCAGCATCATGTCTCCGCTGAGTAGGGAATGCAAGCAGCCACAGTGGGGCTGGGGACCTGGGAGCCAGGACCCGAAGGCTCGAGGATCCTAGGACACGGAACATCTGTCTGGGATCCATGCCAGCTCCTCGTCTTCAGTAACTCAAACGCACTGCTTACCTTGTAGTGGACAGGGTAGGTTCACTCCATCCTGATCGCCTCTCTCGGAACGGAGCAAGATTCAATAATTCACTCCACGGTGGATGGCGAGGGAAGAAAATACAAGAAGAGGAGGAAACAGACCAACTGGAAGCAGATGGTCCAATTTCACATCAGCCCCGGCAGGCTTTCCGGAGACTCCATTCTGCTGCTAGCGGTTGGGTCCGGCTCCTGCTCCAGCTCCGACTCGCCGGTTCCCGCGGATCCCCACCCTCGGCCCGCCCAACCTCTCCAGCCAGGTGCTGCCGTCTGGTGACTGGCTCCCTCTGGCTGGAGGGCTGGGCGCTGGGGCCACCGCGGGGCAGAGGAGTGCGCGTGTGGGCAGGGACGGAGGAGGAAGCCCGGCTGCGAGGAAACTGGGGGACAGCCTTGAGTGGCAGAGGGAATAAATCCTCGTTTAGGAGCAAAGTGATAGACCTTGCAGGGAGACGTCATGAAAGCCGCAGATTCAACGAATGCTACTCGGTTCCAGCCCCACGGGCTGAGCCGCGCTGTCAGCGCACGAAGCGACGCGTCTCTGGATAAAAGCGGGCGCAGCGCCGCGTGCTGGAGAACCAAGGCGACACAGTGATCAGCTTCGCGGCAAGGCGGAAGAGATGGAGCCGGACCCTAGCTGCCCACCCTTCGCCCAGCCTCTTGTTCATTGTAACCTGCAGTGGACTCGGGCACAGAAACAGGGGAGCGCCACAGAGAAATAGGGGATTCTAGTGCTGGGGCGTGAGAAGTCTTTGGATCTTAGATGCACAGGAACCCTCCATTCCCTCATGTCACTTAAGTCTTAAACTTGAGGATCAGTTTATGCCTACTTGTTATAGCTTCTCTTTTAGCTTTGACAAAAATTGAAGAGTGGGGTTTCTTCACTGCCATCCATTGGGCTGAAATAGATCACACGTGGCCAGCACAGCTGAGAGAGGCCTTTGCCAGCAAGATGGGCCTGAGGGCGGGGGTGAGGGGGGTGGGGGGCTGCAGCCCAAGACTTTGCTCACACAGATCTAAGACCAAGTCTGTGCTGTGCTTTCTCTATGCTATCCACCACTCCAGGGACCGAGTGCCAGGTCCTGCCCCCACCCGTACTTTGGTTAAGCTTTTCTGAGCAGGTGAGCTTTCTGAGTATAATCTCAATTGCCTGTAAACACATACACCCCTCGGACAGCCACCTAGTTTGGATTTAACCTGCTTTTGCATGATTCTTTCAGGGGGCATCCTACAGTAATCCCCATTACAACCTGACTTTCTTTTGTGGTCATTTTGCAAGCAGTAGCTCATTTCCAAAGCCTTCTCGCATCTAGCTTCCACCCAAGTACAGACCTGATTATGCATTTTTAACCCAAGGAGAAATAGTTTCCGCAAGGGTCTGTAAAAGTAATTGACACCATTGGCTGATAATTCTATAATGGCCCTATTAACCACAGGCTATTCTGTTTACTTCACAACTCAAGAAGGTGACCCTTTCTGATGAAGGAATTCATCGAGATTTGCTCTTAGCAGTGAATGATATTTTATTCTAAACTCGTGCTCTAAAAGTAGGTGTGCATGCATGTTCATGCATGTACGTGTGTGTGTGTGTGTGTATACCCACAGAGTATAGAAGAAAGCATCATATTACCCAAAGCATGAGTTACAGGGAATTATAAGCTGGGTAATGTGGGTGCTGGAGTAGAATCTGGGTCCTCTGTAAGAGCAATGCAGGCCCTTAAGCACTAAGTCATCTCTTCAGCCCCTATTTGTATCTTTTAATGTCTCTCAGGAAGACTGTCTGCTTTCTGAGCCAACTTTGCTACAGAAAGGTGTTTACCTCAGTTTGCATCAACAGCTGGGTCCTCCTTACCCACACAGGCTACGAGTTTGTATTTGTTGATGATTTTCCCCGAGGGACTGTGATCTCAGTTGCTTGTGCCTCAGCTTTTGTGTGGCATTCAGAGGCATTACTCTGCACAACATGTGATCTTATGCTACGTAAGGTCTGCTGGGCTTAGCAATTGTGTCAGAAATGAAGACAAAGCAAGGCCCTGGCAGAACAATGCCCTAGGGGCCTAGGGGTGTTAGCCCTGGAACATTAGATCAGTTCTCAGCACTACTGTGTAAAGAGCGCTTTATTTAATCCGCAAAGCTGCCGTGGGCATGGCTAGTATATATTTCCATCAGAATTTCCAAAGTGTCTTTCTCACAGGGCACTTGATGAAATTAGACAGTGGAGATATGTTCTATCTCCATTAACCCCCCAGAACCCCCAGCATGAAACTGCAGCTAGAGTTGTGTATGGTCCTCTGAGCTTCAAGAATAGTACACAACTGTGCTTTGAATGGGGCAGGTCACATTTAATTGGCATGAGGTTCTCTGAGGCCATCTGAATTCATCTATTCCCTGGAGCTTGGATAGTGAGATCTGCCTGAGTGTATCAGCTATGCTCAGGGGCTGCAGGATGCTGCCTCTCAGAGCCCTCAGGGACCCACCTCTTAAACTCCTGAAGCACATTGCACCTGCATGTCTGTAATGTCACATGCCTGTCCCACAGTGTCAAATGCAGGCCAGGCAAGGGGCCAGGAGGATTTCCTCCTAGGGGTAGAGCTGTGCTCCGAAGCTGACATTGGCCCTGGCTTTTAGGATTAATTAATTATACAGGTGAGTCTGATCCCTCAATATATCAATTCTTAATAGAGGCCTATTAGCCAGTAAAATCGACGGAATGAATGATCTCTTCGGGGCACCATTTGTTTTGGCCTATCCTTTTCCTCACCACTGACTGGATCAATTTACAGCTCAGTCTATCTTCCTGGTGCATATGCAGACCAGCCTTGCTCTGAACTGGTGTGCAGGGGTTTTCTGGCTGCTTGGTCAGGGCTTGTTACTGACTTAAAACCTTGGGTTCCCATGGAAACACAGTTCTTCTGCTCCTGACAACTCCCCTACAAGTAAAATCAACGTCCAGACTTAACTCCTAATAGTCAGAGGTGATGGATGAGCTGTAAATTTCGGTTTGTGGTGATTAAAGTGTTTTAATTCATTTATCCTAGGGACTGGAGTTAAGGGCTCAATGGTTAAGGGCATGAATACTCTTCCAGAAGACCCACCCACATGGCAGTGTTGATAACTCTGGCTCCAGGGGACACAATACCCTTTTCTGGCTTTCTCAGGCAACAGGCATGCAAATAGTGTACAGACATATGTGCAAGCACAACACCAAACATGTACAATAAAAAATTTTAAATATATTAGAAAGTTATTCTTTTTTTTTTTTTTTTTTTGAGACAGGGTTTCTCTGTATAGCCCTGGCTGTCCTGGAACTCACTTTGTAGACCAGGCTGGTCTCGAACTCAGAAATCCGTCTGCCTCTGCCTCCCGAGTGCTGGGATTAAAGGTGTGCACCACCACGCCCGGCTAGAAAGTTATTCTTTTCTACAGTTCTGCTTCGAAAAGACTGGATGACTCTGTCGGGTTTGTTAGAGGGAATAGTTGAGCTTCTTTCCCCAAGCCTGTCTGTGCACTGGAAGATGATTCTTTTTTTTTTTTTTAATATTTTTTATTAGGTATTTTCCTCATTTACATTTCCAATGCTATCCCAAAAGTCCCCCATACCCTCCCCCTACTCCCCTACCCACCCACTCCCACTTTTTGGCCCTGGCGTTCCCCTGTACTGGGGCATATAAAGTTTGCAAGTCCAATGGGCCTCTCCTTCCAGTGATGGCCAACTAGGCCATCTTTTGATACATATGCAGCTAGAGTCAAGAGCTCCGGGGTACTGGTTAGTTCATATTGTTGTTCCACCTATAGGGTTACAGATCCCTTTAGCTCCTTGGGTACTTTCTCTAGCTCCTCCATTGGGGGCCGTGTGATCCATCCAATAGCTGACTGTGAGCATCCACTTCTGTGTTTGCTAAGCCCTGGCATAGTCTCACAAGAGACAGCCATATCTGGGTCCTTTCAGCAAAATCTTGCTAGCGTATGCAATGGTGTCAGCGTTTGGAAGCTGATTATGGGATGGATCCCCAAATATGGCAGTCTCTAGATGGTCCATCCTTTCGTCACAGCTCCAAACTTTGTCTCTGTAACTCCTTCCATGGGTGTTTTGTTCCCAATTCTAAGAAGGGGCAAAGTGTCCACACTTTGGTCTGGAAGATGATTCTTAAGACATTTCCAGGTGTAAATCAGGAAAGGTCTTCTGCTAAGTCATGTACATCAGCTGCCTACACTGTTTTAGGGCTCAGCTTTGACACGTTCACCCCCAGTTATTCAGTCATGGCTTCTTATTCCTTCTGGCACACTTTGATTTTCTACACCGCTTCCTCGTGTCGGAACAATACTCAGGGTCTTAGCTGATATTAAATTAGATTCATTTGTAAGTATTTCGACGTCCTTTTTCTTTTCTTTTCTTTTTAGTTTAGGTCCACGACTTTGTAAATGAGTATAATCCAGAGACTCCTTTGATCGTCGCCTCTTTCTTATAATGATGTGTTATTAGCCTCACTCTTCAGCAGGTAGAGATCCTTTTTAATCACGCCGTTCCCCCAAGAATTCATTAAAATACAATTAAAAAGTTATAATAGCTTCAAATACATTTCAAAAAGACCACTGGAGGGTGAGGGTTAGATGAACAGTTGTGTAAAGGAAGCCTATTCGTCTCCCTCACCTCTTTGGAGAAGTCGTTCCAATGAACACGGCATTTTCTCAAGGACGAAAATAAGCAAACTGAATGTGTGAGATGCTCTTTCTTTGGTTGATCATTGATGAGATGATTCAGTTCTTTGTGTATCTTTTTTCCTGACTCCACTAACAGCAAGGCTGAGCTGGAGAGAATGATGTCAAAATTTCCTCTCGGAGTCATCACCACGCAGGAAACAACCATCCACAGAGGACCTTGTTTGCTCTCAGAAGTGGTGTTTGCCTGGGACCCCCAAACTTCTGAGTCTCTTCAGGAGTGTGTTCCCCTGCCTGCTTTGCCTTCTTCCGTAAAGTCAACAAGATTCAGACCCTTTGGCCGACATCCCCAGCTACCCAAAGGCATGCCAAGTGATGGCTCTGGGGAGAAGTTTCCTACATTGTGTATGAGACTCAGACATGAAGCTAGCACATTGAATCTTCATTAGAGATATTCCTAAAGGATCTCTCCCTCTCCCCGTCCCCTCCCCTCCCTCTCCTTCTCCCCCTCCCTCTCCCCCTCCCTCCCTCCCTCTCCCCCTCCCCCTCCCCTTCTCCCTCTCCCTCTCTTCCTCTCTTCCCCCCCCCCCTCTCTCAATCTCCTTCTGCATCTGACAGAATACTGTTTGAAATGGTCTTCTAGGATCTAGGTCAACAAGTCCTGCTTTGGAGGGAGTTCTGGCATGTCATATCTACTGCAAGTGTGTGTGTGTGTGTGTGTGTGTGTGTGTGTGTGAGCATTACCGACTCCCTGTGTTATTGTGACTATTGTGCGTGCTATGCACATCTACATATGTGTGTGCAGGGAACTAAAACAATCCACACACAGTAAGTGATGGAGTGGATATGTAGATGTTTAGAAGGTAGAGTGAGCTGAACATCCAAGGCCAAGAATAGCTGCCCAGAATATTATCTCTAGGTAATTTCATTTCCGTGTGGCTATGTGCACTGGACCTGAGAGACTGAACCTTTTGTCCTAGGTGTGAGACCCCACAAAGACAACTTTCTAGGCTGAAGTAATGAGTGATGCCCTGCTTGCGGCTCTTTCGGCTAGCTCCTTCCTCATTCCAGAGTGGGCTATATTTTAGTTAATTTTAAGTACCACAAGTAAGAATGGAGGGACAGACTGAGCTTGCCCAGGAAGATGTCCTGCAATCAGAGTTTGGTGTACTATATCCCAATAAATGCCATCTGTCCATAACAAGCAAGTCCTGTGAGATTTCAATGTAGTCTCGCCCTTTCCCCCTTAGTAAAATTGGAGGAAACGTCTTGCTAACTCTGATTGGTTAGCAAGCTTGATTTCAGAATCAAATGTCATGGTAGAAGGATGCTGTGCCCACAACAGGCAGCTCACAGCCACCTGGAATTCTAGCTCTGAGAGATCTGATGTATGCACACGTCCAGGACATCTTTTTTTTTTTTTTTTTTTTTTTGTGGTTTTCCCTGAACTTTGGAGGGGGTAATAGAAGTCCCAGTTTGGGTCAAATACTCCATGTCACTTGGGATAATGGTATCTTGTATTAGTACTTATTTATAATGAAATCACAACAAACATAATAGCTTTAAAAAATACCCATTTGTTTAGCACATAGTGGAAGAGTCAGAAGTCTAACAATTCATACCTGAGTTCTCTACTTAGGAGACCCACGCTAAGATCAGCATGACAGACAGTAGGCTCTTGTCCGTGTTTCTGGGGAGGAATCTACCTCTAAGTTTATTTTCATTGTTGCTAGAATTCAAATGCCTGCCTTTGTATAACTGAGGTCCCTTGGTCCTACAATGGAGGGTGTTCGCTGAAGCTCCATCTGCATCCATCGCTGTATGGGCTCCTCATCTGAGAGGCAGGGGTGGTACACGGAACCTTCCCCACAGTTCATTTCTCTAACTTTTCCCTCAGAACCAGCAAGGACTCTCCTTGTGTAGTAGGCTTATGTGGTTAGGCGAGGTCCACCCGGGTCATTTATTTATTTCATGGTCAACCGACTTTGACACCTGAATGATGCCTGAAAACCCCTTCACAGCGGTGCCTGGAGTAATGCTTGGCTTGAGAACAAATAGAAGTGTTATTTGATATTGAACTTAATAACAAATTCGGTGTCATAAATATTGGGGCATCTTACAATTCTGCCTACTACTTTACTATCTAAGGGCATTTCGTTTTTGAGACAGGGTCTCATAAGCTCAGCCCCAACTCCATATGTAGTCAAGGATGACCTTGATGGACCCTCCTGCCTTCTCTCTCTCTCTCTCTCTCTCTCTCTCTCTCTCTTGTCTGTCTCTCTCTCAAAGATTTATTTATTTAATTTATTTTATTATATGAGTACACTGTAGCTCTACTGATGGCTGTGAGCCATCATGTGCTTACTGGGAGTGAAGGTTGCTTGCTCTGGTCAGTCCTGCTTGCTTCAGCCTAAAGATATACTTATTATTATATCTAAGTACACTGTAGCTGCCTCCAGACACCCCAGAAGAGGGCATCAGATCCCATTACAGATGGTTGTGAGCCACCATGTGGTTGCTGGGATTTGAACTCAGTGCCTTTGGAAGAGCAGTCAGTGCTCTTAACCACTGAGCCATCTCTCCAGCCCCTTCCTGCCTTCTCATCCAGAATGTCAGGATTATCAACATGCACTCTGATGTCTATTGAATGATAGCAGAGAGAAGAACAATGTGTCAAAAGTGAGGTTTGGGTGAGAATCTAAGAGACATGTTATTACTGATGGAGCCACAGGCCTGTAATGGCTGCACCTTTCTCCCGACCCTCAGCAAATCTAATTTCACCAAGAGCAGAGGCGATTAGAATTAACACAAGTTATTTCATTTATGTGAAATTTCGGTGTGGACTGTGGTTTCTGGCTGGATTTCATCACATGATTTCACAGCCATATTCTTCACATCTGTAGCTGGTCCTACGGTTTGGAGGGTTTGAAGGGTTTGAAGGGTGTTCTTCACCACACACGCCAATGCATAAATCTGACAGTAGGAGCTGTTGGGTTGCTCAACAAATTGAAAAACTGTCATACATATTAACTTGGTAATCAGAAAACAATGAATTCTAGTAGAACAATGTGGGGGGATTCTGAAGGTTTGGGGGTGTTTTGGGTTCGTGCAATAACAGAAGCAACTAGATCTTTCATTGCTCATGATAGATTAGCTTTTAAACAGGTGCGTTGTTACTCACTAGTACAGCTTTGCTTTGTTAGGCATTATACCAAACAACATGGAGGAGTGTGGTACCCCTGATTTTTTTTTAAAACTTAGCTTAAGACTTTTGTTTTCTGTATATGGGTGTGTTTTGCATGCAGGTATGGGCATGCTGTGCCCAAAAGAGGATGTCAGATCCCTGGAGCTGGAGTTAGAACCAGTTATGAGCTGACATGTAGGCACTGAGGATCAAAGCTGGGTTCTCTGAAAGAACAGCCTGTGCTCTTAACCATTGAGCATCTCTCCAGCCCCAATCTCTGCTTCTTTCTGGGACTGATCTTCCTCAGAGTTAAGAGCCTACGGGCACTTGGGCCATGGGCATTATCTGATACAATAAGGTAAGTAAATTTCTGCAATTGAGATGGTTTTAGAGCCTGTTTACTTGAAGGAAACTGAAGAAGAAAAGAAGCTCCAGGCTCTGGACCTCTGTGTACAAGCCAGAGGAAACGTTATATAAATGGCTGGAGGTGAAGGGCTTTGCAGCCTCAGGCTTACTTACATCATTACTAGGAATTGCGGATCACCAGTCTGCAATGGTTCAGGACCCAGGACAGAGGCAGAGATGCGGTTGCACAGCTTCCCGCAGGACTTCAGATACCAGACTGCCTGTCATTGTTGCGCAGGTGCAGGCTCTCCACCTTGTAGAGGAAGCATAAAATTATCTCTCGGTGTTTTTATTTCTCTTCTGATGTGTGTTTTTGCCTTTAGACACCGACTTCACAGCCAGGGTCATGTAATTGGATTTGAAGGCACGTTTGCCACACATCAGTGAGTTTACAGGAATGGAGAATTCTGCTTGATCTTGCCACTTCCTAGAACCGGAACAAATCATGCGCCTCTTTTACCTTTAATGATACATTCTGAGAACAGCAAAGGCTTAGTGCTATTAATTAGAGCTGCTGAGATATTCCAGAGTGCTTTAGAGGGAAAATATTTTCAGAGATTGTGTTTTCAGGTAGTTCTGTCTTCTAGGGATTTAAAAACAAGCTACAAAACCAAAACAAAACCCTTTACACACTAACATCTAAGAAAACCCTACATCTCCCTCATGCATTTGGTTTCACTCTATGAACAGCTATTGAGGGTGGAGTCTAGATTCCATCATGCTAAGTTGTCAACTGTGTTAGGAAGACAGGCTGTTTCCTTCTCTCAGATTCTGACTACAGAGAACAGAGGCCCTTGGATGAGGATTCAAGTAACAGCAGAATGGTGCCTGTGTCTTGTGTCACGCCTGAAGGGGGTCTCATGCGCAATGGGGCTGAAACCAGCCTTGGTCTGCAAAGCTGCCTTAATGACTTCGACAAGGAATGCTTCCCATTACCCATTTCCTCCCTCACTGTGTAATTTGGTGTGATCCTTGAGAGCTCAGGGAAACGTGTGTGTGGAAGGGTGAGGATCTGCCAATTAGCTAATATCAAAGGCGCAAGCAGGCGTTCCTGTGTCTGAAACAGGAACCACTCAGCCCCACCCGCTGCAAGTTATCCTCTGACTTCAATATGCACCATGGTATGCACACATAGTTGCACATACACACATGCACACACACACATGCACACACATATGCATACACACACATGGCCACGCACACAGGAAACAAATAAAATGTAAAAAATAAACTCAAATATTAGTATTAGTTGCCTACAGTTGTATCACTGTGAACACACCTGATCTCATCAAATCTTAGCATCATTCTGTTGTGGTCTGAATGAAAATGGCACTTATTGGCCCATCGGGAGTGACCCTGCTAGGAGGTGTGGCCTTGTTGGGAGGTGTGGCCTTGTTGGAGGAGGTGTGGCCTTGTATTGGCTCTGTTGTCAGAAGCGTGTCCTGGGACTTGGGCTTTGAGGTTTCAGAAGCTCAAACCAGGCCAGTTTCATCTTCTCTTCCTGCTGCCTGCCAATCCAGATGTAGAACTCTAAGGTCCTTCTCCCATACTATGTCTGCTTGTATGCCACTGTTTCCTACCATGATGTTAATGGAATAAATTACCTCTGAAACTATAAGCTTGCTCCAATTAAGTGTTTTCCTCTATAAGAGTTGCTCTCCACAGCATTAGAAACCCCGACTAAGACACACACTTTGAATGCTGTCAATAGAATTCAGCATAAATTTGCTTTCTCCCTTGTATAAGAATTAATACAATATTTTAGACTTTGCCTATTCACTCAATACTTCATTGTAGTCATTTTCCAAACTAGAAGATAGTCAACTTACCTGGCATAAATATATGTATACACAGTATGCCAATAAAGTAGAATAAATGTTTTAACACATCAGTACTCTCTTTATTAAGCCATAGATTCTATGCAAAGCCTAAGGATAATTTGAGCGGAAACTTTTGTAGCAGGTGACCAGTTGAAAAGTCAAAGGTTAGAGCATCAAAAACATACTAAGAAAGAAACCACAGAGTGCACACACACCGGACTTAAACACTCACTGAAACCACAGAGTGCACACAAGCGGGACTTAATCACTCACCGAAAACCTACAGCAGTGAGCATGATGCACAAAATTGTGTTAAAACAGTGTGTGTATCAAGAAGGAGCAAAACAAAATCCCGAAGTTTGCAACATTGTTCTGGCAATTTAATTTTGACAAATATGCAAAGGCAAATGAATGGAGAAATCAGAGTCCTCCAGATAGTCATGGAGACTGAAGAGCCACCTATAGATGAATGGGCCTAATCTACATCTTCTCCAGCATATACAGTGGGCTCTGAATATATCATAGCCTCTACTATGGCCCATGAAGCCATTAGCTTTCATAGAGACACATCAAGAAAAAACTTCGCGACTTTTGTTAGTTTTTTTTTTTTTTAAAAAAAAACTTTTAAATGTGATATGAAATGTGACTCATAAAATGATTAATTTAATTTAATTAATTAAAATGAAAAGCTTTTGCTCTTAGCAGTACACTTTTAATAAAATAAAGAGACAGTTCATTGGCAGGGAAAAGTCTTGACATATAAACAGAATCTATCAAGAAATGTATATATAATTAATATTGTATAAGTAATATATATATGCACATGCATATACATATATATGTGTGTGTGTACATAGGTGTATATATGTATATATGTATATATACATGTATATACAATACATATACATAATATACACATATAGTATGATATATATGTGCATATATAATAAAATATATATTTATATTTGAATTCATATGTATAACAAACTTTTGACAATGCTTGTAATTTCAATACTGAAGAGGTAGAGATGGTAAACTTGGGCTCACTGGCTACCCAGTCTACCTTATTTGGTAATCCCATTTTAGTTAAAAAACTTGTCTCAGAAAACAAGGTGGACAGCATCCTGGGAAAATGACACCTGATGGTCTCCTTTTTTATATGCACATATACACGCATGCATGCACAGCCCATACATGTTCACACACACATGCTGAGAGAGAGAGGATCTTTAATTTACCCCACTGGATAATTATCGACAAAGCATGAGAGTGCACAAAGTTCTGTGCACTATATGACAACAAGGTCGAGTCTCCAATAGTACATGCCCAGTGAGAGCATCAAGCCTGGAATATCTGCCCATGCTGGCACCCTGGATTCTCACAGGTGTGATGCAGAATGAGGACCAGAGATGTACGTCAATGAAATGCTGGAGAGCTGGGTTTGGACAGGCCTGCACTGCATGTTGATTTTGGCAATGAATCCAGGACTGTTTGCATCTTTCAAACTACACAACAGAAAGGGATAATTTTTAATTTATGTAAATCATACCGTGGAAAATGCGGCTTAAAATAAACTAAGGCAAAATGAAGATGAAGAACACTGGAATAAATCATTGGAGGCACACCTGTGCTACACTGCTGACAGATGACTCCATCCAATGACTCAGGGCTGCAGGAAGGAGTCCTGGGACTGGGGGTCACAAGGATGTCTCTGCCTACTCAGTCTGTTTCTGTAGTTAGTTTGTAAGCTGTGTAACTGTAATATGATGTTAGTACTGTTCACCTGTGATACACATGAGCATACAGTGTGTGCTGGTGACTCCAAGAAGAGCAGTGTTTCCATGTTTCACACCAGGGAACCCATGCTGAAAAATGTGTATTTTGATCAAATAAAATAGAGAAGGCAAAGAACAAAACTGTGATGGTTTGAATATCCTTGGACCAGGGAGTGGCACCATCTGAAGGTGTGGTCTTGTTGGAATAGGTGTGACCTGGTTGGAATGGGTGTGTCACTGTGGGTGTGGGTATAAGATCCTCACCCTAGTTGCCTGGAAGTCAGTCTTCCACTAGCAGCCTTTGGATGAAGACATAGAACTCTCAGCTCTGCCTGTGCCATGCCTGCCTGGATACTGCCATGCTCTCACCTTGATGATAATGGACTGAACCTCTGAACCTGTAAACTAGCCCCAATTAAATGTTGTTTTTTATAAGACTTGCCTTGGTCATGGTGTCTGTTCACAGCAGTAAAACCCTAACTAAGACAAAAACTAAGATGCCAGTTGGAAAAATTAAGCGTATACTAAGAAATACTAAACATAAAAGAGAGTGGTTTAAAAAGAAGGAAGAGGGAAGATCCCAAAAGGAGAATTTCCAGGCCTAGATCCACTCAGCATGAGAAACCATGTTAAATGTGAATCTGCTGAGTACTCTGTTATAAAAACAGTCATTGTCCCAGTGGACGGGACCGCAGGGCCTAAGTCTGTGTCACTTATGAAAGATGTACTTTAAATTCATGTAGTTGGATGTAAAAGAATAGAGAAAAGTATACCACATAAGCAGAAATACCAGAGGCCTGGATGGTTGCACAAGAACCACACAGAATAGACCTGGTTATGAAGGACATCCCTGGAGACAAGCTGGGGTGTTGTGTAGTGGTGCAAGGACAGATATAGGCAGACTGTTTGAGCTGGCCTCAGTCTTTTGTATTTCTAGATAAGATTCTTTTCCCCACCAGAATCGTGCTAGGATTTTGATGGAAATTGTGTTAGATTCATAGACTGCTTTTACAATATTGATCTTGCCACTCCATGGGTGTAGGGGGAGGGGTCTTTCCATCTTCCGGCATCTTCTTTGGTTGCTTTTTTTTTTTTTAAAGCATCTTCAGGTCTTCATTATACAAATCTCTCACTTCCTATCCTTATTCCGAGATATTTTTAGGCTATTGTGAATGATAGTTCCCCCCGATTTCGTTGTCTGTGTTTAAGAAGGCTAACCGTTTTCCCGTGTTAACTTTATCTCCTGCTTCTTTGATGAGTGTGCTTATCATCTATAGGGGCTTTCTAGTCATGTCTTTAGGGTCTTTCAAACGTAAAATCACGTCATCTGAAAATAAAGATGCTTTGACTTCTTAGTCTCCCATTTTAATTCCCTTTGTCCAGTTCAGTTTTGTTGTTGCTTTTGCTAAGGCTTGGCAGTAGTCTATTGAGTAGGTGCATGGAGGGTAGGCATCTATGACTTGTTCTCGGTTTTATTATAAATTCTTTGAGTTGTTTTCCTCTTCAGCAAGACATCAGGTGTAGGCCTGCTGTACAGGGCTTTATCATGTTGAGATTCATCTCTGTTTCCCTTAATTCTCCAGGAGTTGCATCATAACGGGATGTTAGATTTTTTTCAAAGGCCTTTTCTGCATCGAATGAGATGATCATCTGTCATTTTATCCTTGAGATCATTGATGAAGTGGATTACAACTGTTTGTTTTACATATGTTGAACCCCACATGCCCAGACGTGATCATGTTGGATATCCACGTGTAGAAGAATGAAGCTGGAGTCTCATCTCTCAGTTTCCACAAACCTCAACACTAAACGGATCAAAGATTTCACCCTAAGACCTTAGACCCCGGATCTGGCAGAGGAGATCGTGGAGAATTCTGTTGAGCTCATTGTCACAGGAGAGAACTTTTTGAATAGGGATCAGAGCAGCAGCAGCACAGGAATTATGACCAACAATTGACAAACCTGGCTAAAGAGCTTCCATACAACAAAGGGCAGTGCCATCCAAGTAGAGAGGCAGCCTGTGGAATGGGGGAAAGTCCTTACTATGTATACATCGGACAGGGGGTTAGTATCTAAACTATACAGAGAGCTGAAACAGCTAAGCATCAAGAAAACCCAGTTTAAAATGGGTCGTGGAAGTAAAAGAGGAAGTGCAAATGTGGTCAGGGAAATGCAAACTAAAACCAGTTGTGAGATGTTTTTATCTTACCTCCCTCGGAATGGGTAAGATCCAACCAAGCAGGCAACCAACCAACCATGTGAACACACGGAAAACACTTCTGCCACCACCACCCAGACCCAAATGAAGATAATTGCTGGGTGTGGGGGGGAGGGGAAGGGGGAGGGGAACACTTACTCATTCTGGTAGGAATAGAAACTCATGCAACCATGACAGAAATGGGTGTGGCCATGGCTCAAAAAGCTAGAAACAGGTCTACCACACAATCCAACCACATCACTCTTGGACAAGTGTCCGAAGGGCTATATATTCTACCAGCAAGATATCTGTTCATCCATGTTCATTCATACAGCCTTGATGACTTTTAAAGGACAGCATATTGGAGCTGGAGAGATGGCTCAGCAGTTGTGTGCACTTGCGGTTCTTGCAGAGGACCTGAGTTCAGTTCCCAGTTCAGCTGAGCAGCTCACAGCCTCCTGTAATTCCAGCTCCAGAGGATCTGACACCTTTATCTGACCTTGAGTAGGTGTGTATAAATGCACATACACATGTGTGCATAAAAATAAAATAAATCTTAAGCAAACAATAGTCTGCTGCGTGAAAACAATAAGCGAGACATCACATGACCCACAGTTCCATCCTGTGAAACCCAAAAGAGTTGAATGAGAGTGTCGAGCTGTGTGAGGGCTCTACCTGGCTGCAGGAGGACCAGGGGGAACCTTCCTAGGGCAACATGAATACTTCAGGCCTTGATGAGAAAAATTTACACATCTGTATATACTTAGCAAATCCACTTGTCACCTTTCTTATTGCTGTGACCAAATACCTGACGAAAGGTAGCTTGAATCATTTTGCTTTACAGGTTGAGGGAATTGTTCATCACAGCAGGAAAGGCACGTTCTCATGGCTATCAGGATGCTTGCCCACACCTGCTTAAAGTTCTGTTAATCCAAGGGACTTTGTAGGGTGTGAGAGAGGAAGTCACTTAGTAAGGGGGCAAGCTCTCGCCTGTTCTAATCTGTGTCTACAAGATCAACATACTTTATCTGATGGTTTATAAAATTCTCTTGCCTTTAGTTCAGCATCTGGAAAGTCTCACAGAAAAACAAAAGAGTGGAGGTTGAGCAGAGGTGGTGCTAAGTGGCAGTCGGGATTTGTTGTGTTTAACACACACACACACACACACACACACACACACACACACACACACACGGTTGTGTTAGTTATAAGGCTTGGGATTGTTCCCCATAACATGTAGGTGCTGAGGTGGGTTCTGCCACCCACAGAGAAAGGGCAATTCACTCATCTCAGACTCAGCCTTGAAGTAGGAAGAAACCCATGAATGAGTAGTAGGTTCATTATAGAATTCTTTTCTTTCTTTTTTTTTTTAAAGATTTATTTATCTTATGTATGTGAGTACAGTGTCACTGTTCTCAGACACACCAGAAGAGGGCATCAGATCCCATTATAGATGGTTGTGAGCCATCATGTGGTTGCTGGGAATTGAATTCAGGACCTCTGGTCTGGGAGAGCAGACCTTAACCACTGAGCCATCTCTCCAGCCATCATTATAGAATTCTAAGAGACTATGGTTGCACTTTCTAGGGCCCAACCCCCAATGTGAAGACACATAGCCTTTGTACGTCTCTGTACACTCCCCAGGCTCACACTTTGTGTGTTTATTACAGACTCCTTGCTGACTTCTGCCTTACAGAATGCAAACAGACTTGACTAGACTTTGTCTTGCAGCGAATGGAAACTCCAGGGCTTAAGAAAACACCCGCGAATGCTGGGGGAAAAAATGGCTGATTTAGAATACAAATGGCATTTATTTCATGTGCTGTACTATACCACCACGATCCATGAAGAAACCTTTAAATTATGTTTATTGTCTTTTTTTTTTCTTAGAGAGAAACAAACTGCACAGCATATTTGGATAGTTTTTCATTACAATAGTTGGTTGTGCGGATCCATTTTAATACTGAAGAGAAGATCGATTACCAGTAATAACTTGCATGTCTCAAAGTGGCCGATCAAGCTGGGTGGCCATGCTACTTCGGCAGATTCTGCCCCTCCTAATGTGGCCCGTGTTTCCCCTCACATCTGCCAACACTACATCGATTCTGGGGAACTTTTTTTTTGTAAGTAGTGGGTGTTTTAGGGTGTTCTGAGGATCATGTGGGCTTTGACAAGAAAGGGCTCATAGATAGCGATTGCTTCTGCCTATGTGGTTCGTACCAAAGGAAGGCCTTTGCTAGGAAAACAGAAGGGAGTGTGGTGTATTGAACATACCAAACAGGTATGGTACTGAACAGGCCACCAGCATCCTGAGAAACACCCTGTGGTTGATCCCAAGTGTCCCGAGTAACACGATGCAGGCTGAGGAGCCCAGCTTTTTGAGAAAGGCAGAAAACTTTTCTACCTTGCTGCATAACAAGGTTTTCCAGGGAACCCTGGGAGGTTGAGTGCCCTGGAGAAACCAGCCATGCAGGAAGTAGTAGCTTACCCCTCCTGCTTTCTACCCCTACTGTGCACAGTAACTGGCTTCTGGCATTCCTTTTATTTTTATAAAATTCCGTCTATTTGAGAAGAGCCCATAGGTTTTAGTTTGGTATGGTGAGATTATAGAAGAGGTGGGTTCCAATCAGCCAGATATAAACCCGGGTTCCCTATTTGTTCTCAAATGTTGACCACCTATTTCCATGGATAATTTAAGCCATAGATCTTACAAACAGACCCCGATTTTGTTGCCATAGCTCGGTGACTCCAGCGGTTTTATTTGTTTTTGTTTTTGTTTTTTAATTCCAGTTCACCTATTTATAGAGCGAGGTTTGTGACAGTCCTCATAAATAGAGTTGCTATGTGAGATTAGACAAGACAGGTTTTGGTATGTTCAGACACTTGGCCTCATGCATGCCACAGACACACACCCAGTGCATGATGGGAATCAGTTCTACTGTATTCTTCCTTCCCTGGGGCACTGGCAGGGACTATCTGCTGATACAACATCCCCCTACAGTCTCTCAAAGGCTCCCTGCTGTGGGTCACTCTCTCTACTCAGACTCTCTGAGGGGTTCGGAGTGCAAACACCCTAGAAAGATACTTTACAATGTGAGGGTGCAATTGTGTAAAAAACTGACAGATCCATCCATTTGCCTAAGAATTTCATAAATTCATTCTTTTTAATAGCTGAGTAGTACTCCATTGTGTAAATGTACCACGTTTTCTGTATCCATCATCTGTTGAGGGACATCTGGGTTCTTTTCAGCTTCTGGCTATTATAAATAAGACTGCTATGAACATAGTGGATGGAACTTCTTCTGGGTATATGCCCAGGAGAGGTATTGCTGGATCTTCTGGTAGTACTATGTCCAATTTTCTGAGGAACCGAAAAAACTGATTTCCAGAGTGGTTGTACGAGCTTGCAATCCCACCAGCAATGGAGGAGTGTTCCTCTTTCTCCACATCCTCTCTAGCATCTGCTGTCACCTGAATATTTGATCTGAGTGAGGTAACCCAATCACAAAAGAACACACATGATATGCACTCACTGATAAGTGGCTATTAGCCCAGAAACTTAGAATACCCAAGATACAATTTGTGAAACACATGAAACTCAAGAAGAAGGAAGACAAAAGTGTGGATACTTCATTCCTTCTTAGAATGTGGAATAAAATACCCATGGAAGGAGTTACAAAGACAAAGTTTGGAGCTGAGACAGATGGACCATCCAGAGACTGCCCCATCTGGGGATCCATCCCATAAACAACCACCAAACCCAGACACTATTACATATGCCAGAAAGCTTTTGCTGACAGGACCCTAATACAGCTCTCTCTTGTGAGACTATGCCAGTGCCTGGCAAACACAGAAGTGGATGCTCACAGTCAGCTATTGGATGGAACACAGGGCCCCCAGTGAAGGAGCTAGAGAAAGTACTCAAGGAGCTGAAGGGGTCTGCAAACCTATAGGTGGAACAACAATATGAACTAACCAGTACCCCCCAGAGCTCGTGTCTCTAGCTGCATATATAGCAGAGGATGCCCTAATCAGCCATCAATGGGAGGAGAGGCCCTTTGTCTTGCGAAGATTATATGCCCCAGTACAGGGAAATGCCAGGGCCAGGAAGTGTGAGTGGGTGGCTTGGGGAGCAGAGTTGGGGGAGGGTATAGGGGATTTTCAGAGAGGAAACTAGGAAAGGGGATAGCATTTAAAATGTAAATGAAGAAAATATCTAATAAAAAAACCCTGACAGATCTGTCAAACAAATAAAGAACATGTCTGCAGCCCCTTGCCCCTTGCAGACAATGACGACTGTGCCATGTCACCTCAGGCACATTTTCATTTTCCAGAGAATTATATAAACAGAAAATGCATTGCAGTCTCCCCTGCCATCCTGCATCATTAGCATCGAGCTGACAGAAGTTCTGCATATCAGCATCCCTCCCTGTCCCAGTCCTGCTCTGCTCTGAGTCTGTTGTGTACATATGGACATATTAGTTTTCTCCACACCGAGTGATGGGTCTCGGAAGTTCTGGTTTGTTCTCTGTTTGGGGATAATATGGTAAGAACTGTGGCTTCTTTAGAAACCCAGATACAGTGTGTGGATGTTTGTTGTGTTAATCCCACTCTGCTTCCCAGCAGGTGGTTACCTCATGCACTAGCAGGGGCCAGACTTTTGCCAGCTCCAGGTAGTTTAATTCTGGGGACTCTGAAATGGGAGAGCCCAGAGAGGGCTTGTGAGAGAGGGGGAGAGCCCAGCGGCTCGTCCCCCTGTTATTCCTGGTTGCTGTTGAGGTTTGTAAAGAAGAAGTTGGGGAGCTCCTGTCAAGGAAGGTTGGACTTGCCCCAAGGAACTCAAGACACCTCTAATCAGCAGGAAGTAGTCTGTTTTGTTGGCTGAAAGAGGTCCATGTCCCCTTTCCCCTCTAACCTTTCTTTCCTATATAGCTGGGGGGGAGGGGGTTGGAAGGGAGATAGAGATATAAGAACTCAATAAAATATTTGACTTAGTCAGGGTTTCCATTCCTGTACAAATGACCAAGAAGCAAGTTGGGGAGGAAAGGGTTTATTCAGCTCACGCTTCCACACTTCTGTTCATCACCAAAGAAAGTCAGGACAGGAGCTCAAGCAGGTCAGGAACTCGGAGGCAGGAGCTGATGCAGAGGGCGTGGAGGGATGTTGCTTACTGGCTTGCTACACTTGTTCAAAATGCTCTTCATGAGACTTTACCAGAGAACAAAGTCTCTGCTGGGATTCTTTTGAGACTTCCTTAGTCAATGCAATTAATATACATCTCTTTACCTTAGCCTCAGGTAGAGTCTTCAGACAAGGGCAAAAAGCAACCATGTTCTTTACAAAATCAGTTTCTGTGCCACATACTGAAATGGTTCTCCGAAATCTCTTGGGTCAGGTCTGCACTGTTCAAATTACTCTCAGTAACAAAGTCTTCCATATTCCTACTAGGTATGGCCCCCACAGATTCATGTGTTTGAACAAGCCTATGTGGGCCAAAGAGTATAATGGTTTGTACATTCTTGGCCCAGGGAATGGCACTATTAGGAAGTGTGGCTTATTCGAGAAGGTGTGTCACTGTGGGTGTGGGCTACAAGACCCTAGCCCTAGCTGCCTGGAAGTCAGTATTCTTTTAGCAGCCTTCAGATGAAGATGTAGAACTCTCAGCTCCTCCTGTACTATGCCTGCCTGGACTCTGCCATGCTCCCACCCTAATGATACTGGACTGAACCTCTGAACCTGTAAGCCTACTCCAATTAAATGTTGTTCTTATAAGAGTTACATTGGTTATGGTGTCTGTTCACAGCAGTAAAACCTTAGCTAAGACAGTACCATGAAAAATAGCACTAACAGGATAATATAAAACAAACCTCTATGAGCAATTGTGTGTACAAGCATTTTTATGCATAAAGTTTTTTTTTCTTGGTTAAATGCCTAGACATAGGGGGCCCAGATCTTACGGTTGTTACAGATTTAGTGTTTTAGGCAATGACCAAACCGTTCTACAATGTTTACATTTTATGATCTCCCATCCCTGACAGCGGTGAAGAACTCCAGTTGCTGCCTGTCTCTACCAACGCTCTCTCGGTCCTTTTGGTTTTAGTTTCCTCGTAATAAATGCAACAAAGTGTGGTCAGCTGTTTCTCATGTGTTTATTTGCCATCTGGACATTTCTGATAAGGCAACTGAGTAATTCTCCACTTTTAGAAGTGTGCTTTTAAAAACATTTTTGTTTTATGTGCATGTGTGCTTGCCTGCAGAGGTCAGAAGAGGGTATCGTATTCCCTGGGACTGGAGTTAGAGATAGTTGTAAGCTGACATGTGGGTGCTGGGAATCGTACTCAGGTTCTTTTGTAAGAGCAGGCAAGGCTTTTAACTGCCGAGCCATTTCTCCAGCTCCTAGTGGTATGCTTTTAGATCCTATTTGTTTGTTTGTTTATTATTCATTTATCATTTATTTTAACTTGAGCTTTAAGATAATGAGGCTTTTTTTTAAACCCCTCTGCTGATCACCTTTGCTCTTTAAGGATGATTTTACTACAGGTTTAGGTCCACAGACCACTTGACCAGAAAGCACAAGGTTTTTGTAAGCACTCCATCCTGCCTGCTGTCTTCTTTCCTAGGATCTCCTCTCAGTGCGGTGCAGTCTGTCATCCACATTTCAGCTCCAGCTGGTTCATTTCATGGGTTTGGACAAATGTGTGATATTGTCATACTGAATACTTTCATCACCCTAAAAATCTGATGCTCTCCATCCGCCCCTCCCCCAAGCCCCTTTTTATATTTTTATTGTTTTACCAGTTCAAGAATGTTGTGTGGTTGGAATCCTGCAGAGGGAGATTTTTCTGACTGGTTCCCTCCGCTTGGCTATACGCACTCATGGTGGTTCCTGCATGACTTCTAGGGACGGACATGTCATGTCCTTCAGTGAGAAATTTCCCTTGTGAGAAATTTCCCTTGAGCGAATTGTGGAGGCTTGTATGCCTGTCCACCATCTGAAGCATATCTTGGCTCCTTCCAAGTGTTTTGCCAATAACACTGCAGATATCAGCATGTGAACTTTTGTGTGGTCAGAAAATGCCAGCTCCCAGATAAATACGAAGATACTGCTGGGCTCTGTGTGAGTTGTATAAGAACCCATAAATCAAAAAACTAAAAACAAACAAAACAAAAAAAACTGTTTCATGTCGATTCCCATGAAGTCCCATTCCATCCTAACTGCCTCTTCCCAAGCAGATAGCTTTGATCTGGTGACATCTGATGTCAGTCTCTCTCTTTATGATTTAGCTGTCTATATAGGAAGTTTTTCCCATATTTCAAGTCATAGATATTTATTTATTTTTATATTTTCCCTCAGAAGTTTCACGTTACAGGTTTTATAAGCAGGCCTAAGATCCATGTTAGGTTTTTATTGCTGTCGCTGTTGTTTCGTTTGTAGTAAAATGGATGGTTCACAGTCTCTTTATTTTCTATGTGGTCAGGGAACTAATGGTTCAGCACCATTTGTTGAAAAGATTTCCCTTTAATCATTGGAGTGCCTCCAGACCTGTGTAAACACATGAATAATGTACTTAACCTTGTTGTAATTCTGAAGCCACCAGTATAATTCTCTGCATCGTTCATTCTGATACCCTTACCACAGCCCTTCTGCTATGGTAGCCCTATAGTTAACAGGATCGCAGCCCTTATTTTTTAACAATTCTATCCTGAGAACAAGTCACCTTAGCCATACCCTTCAATTGTGAACCAAGTGTTTATAAAACACACAGCCAGCCAAAGAGAAAGACCAAAAATCAGACAGCAGATAGCTAGCAAATCACAGGACTCATTCTTGAAACCTTTACAGCATCTTGCAGGATGACCAGAGCAACCCTGCAGAAACAGCCAGCCAGGACAGGGTCCAGGCAGACCCCGAAAGGATGCTTTCAGCCTCCCATTTTCCTCTCTAATCCAGATGTCTCTAGTTTTCCCCACCTTGTTACACAGACACCCACTTATTCAAGCATAGGGGGTGCTTCCTGTCTTGTGTCTGATCCAAGGCATAAAGCCAGGCTATGGCCATTGAAAAACAAGCCAATGGCGGATTTTTGTAGATTTTTTTTTTATCAAGGTAAGACAATTTTCTTCTGTTCTTTGTTGAAAGTTGTTTTCTGGGGTGGATGTTGGAGTCTGCCAATACATTTGTCTATGGAGATGGTCACCTTTTTTTTTCTTTTTTTAGATTTTTAATAAAATTATATGACCTATTCAACGTTTTTTGATAAATTATATGTGGTCATATTGTATTATGGTTTCCATATAATTTTATTTTTTTATTTTTATTTTTATTTATTTATTTATTTTTTATTTATTTATTTATTTTTTTTTTTGGTTTTTCGAGACAGGGTTTCTCTGTATAGCTCTGGCTGTCCTGGAACTCACTCTGTAGACCAGGCGGGCCTCGAACTCAGAAATCCACCTGCCTCTGCCTCCCGAGTGCTGGGATTAAAGGCGTGCGCCACCACACCCGGCTTCCATATAATTTTAAATTTGAAGTCATATATTAATTTTAAGCTTTACTCTTTTGGGGGGTTGCTTTTTAAGAATTTGTCAATTTGATTTTTTTTAAGACTTATTCATTTTATGTATATGAGTACACTCTATCTGTCTTCAGACACACCAGAAGAGGGCTCCAGACATTACAGATGGTTGTGAGCTACCATGTGGTTGCTGAGAATTGAACTCAGGACTCCTGGAAGAGTAGTTGGTGCTCTTAACCACTGAGCCATCTCCAGCCCCAAGCTTTACTTTTTAAACGTGATGCAGAGAAATTTCAGTGGGCAAAGGTACTTGCTGACAAGGCCAGTGACAGAAGTTTGGTCCCTGGGACCCACATGGTGGGAAAAAAAGAACTGGTTACCACAAGATCTCCTCTGACAGATGTGCAGTGGCATACGTGTAAGTCCCGTGCACACAAATTAAAAAATGGTAAGATTTTAAAAGTGGAAGAAAGCTTCTGCTGTGGTAGACACTGGTTAACAGTTTTACGTGACGTGCTTGTCTGGTTTTAATGTCAGGGTGACATCACCTGGCTTAGGGTCCCCCCTCCCTCCTCTAACTTCCTCGAGGGTCTTGCACAGAACTGGTCTGCATTTCTTACAAGTCTGGCAGCATTCACTGGTGAAGTAGCCTTGGCTTGATGCTCCGTTTGAAGAGAGGCTTAAGCTACAAATTCAATTCCCTTAACCAATACAGGACTAGTCAGGTAGATCCCTACCTGCGAAGCTGTTTTCTGATATTTTCCCCTACTTTTCACCTGAGCCCATGGATCGTACAAGAGGCCGGCTCTCAGAGCAGGAGGTTTGCTCTCTCTCCCTAGAAGGAGCATTTTCACATTTCTTTCTGACCCAAATCCCTAACTCTTTTATTCATAGGACATTTCTAGGATGTTCCAGGGAAAACTTTCATTTGTTTATGTTCTTAATACACATCTTGGCTATTCCTGGTCTTCCTCACCTTCCCTGGGGTCCCCATGGGAGACTTGGAGTTCTCTTAGTTGGGACCAAGGATCGTTATGCACAAAGAAAACAGAAAGGCCAAGCTGGCCAGCATTGTCTGGTCCACCCATCAGGCAGATGTCCTCTGGCCGTGCTCTTTGGGTGTGCGATGCCCTCGCCGTCCTCCCTCACTGTTAGTGCTTTCTTTTCTAGTGCCCCCTCTTTCTAGAATTTCCCCTGTGGATCCACGAAGCAGCCTCAGTCAGTTACCAAGTGACAGGAACAGCCGATCCTCTTATAAGTCAGCATGTCTCACTCCATAACAGCCATTAGAATGGTCTGGAAGGTTGTCATTCCTGGGACTCCGTGTGGAGTTTACTCACGTGTGGTCCAGGATGTGGCCTTGCCTGGGAAGGGGGAAAAGGTGCAGGAATACCACACTGCTGTGATTGCTGACTGCCCTAAGCCAGAGAGCTCTTAGGAGCCTCCTCTCAAGTAGATGAATCTGAGCAGGCTTTGGCCTGGTAACCTTGGTTACCTTGGGTGTCTCTCCCCAACCCCCAATAACACTGCGTAAGAGAATCCTTACCCCATTGAAGAGAGTAGGAAATGCGTGTGTGTGTGTGTGTGTGTGTGTGTGTGTGTGTGTGTGTGAGGGGGGGGGGATTCCTCCCAGCCTTGAGCTGAGGCTGGGCAAAGGGATTGGTCTACAGGCTGAGCTTGTAGAGTTGTGTTCCATGGCTCCCGAAGGTCCCGATACTTCCGTTCCATTAGTAATTGACATAAAGGAAGATGTCTGTCCTCACATTGCTTCCTCTCACCTCCTTGTTTACTGTGCTACAAGGAAGGGGGGAAACCTCTGGGCTGAGAGAACGTTAGAACTCTTTTCCTGTGAGGACCTCTGGGAAGTGGTTTGTTAGCAGCCTACAGCCTCGGTTATTACTTTTGGCTCTTGCTTGCTTGATTTCACCACAGGGATAAGGTGGGCAGATGTGGATACTATGAGACTTGCAGAACATGCAGCCAGTGACTGGCTGTGAGGCACTGAGATTCACTACAACCCTGGACCTCAGTGTACTCACCTATGAAAATGGGCATAAAATTTAGCATCTGCTTTTGTGACCTTTTATGGATAAAGAGTATTTGAGTCTCGATTTTACCCTCTCTTGGGAAATTCATAATAAATGGGTTTTTTGGGGGGGGATTTGTAACAAATTCTCCCCAGTCAGTAAATAAAATGTCTGCTGATTTCTAGGTATGCCACTTACTGTTGAGAGAAAACATTTGTGTGACCAAAATCACACAAGTGTCTTGTCAGGAAAATGAATGAATGGTAGATTAGTCGAGCGCCTCGCCTTCACCTTCCTGACAAGGTCAGATGCACAGACCTGGTGCCTGTTCTGAAAGGAAGTAGGACAGTGAAGGTGTAAATCCAGACTGTCAATCAGCACTTGCTCTAAGTGACAGGCTGCATGCATTGTGACTACAGCCACACCAATTTGTGCCTGTGCACAGGCCAATCAGATTTGGCCACCAGCCTAGGGAGATTCAGAATAGGAATAACAGGATTGCCCCAGCAGGAGTTTCACATGGAACCATGGAAGACCTCTGACAGAAGCATGGTCTACCTTCCTGAGCTCTAGCTGCGGCCAATGGAAGTGGAGTGCCAGTCACTTGGAATGTGGTGAATGATCCTGAATGTTCCATTGACATTCCTTTGAGAAGCATCAGAGAGCATGCCCTTCTGGACTGGAGAGCTTGCTTGCAGAGGCTGCTGGGAAACCTTCTCAGCAGCTAGGGTCCACAGGAAATGTCTCCCTAGGAAGAAAGCTTGGAGGTGGGGGCTGGGCATCTCCACCATTTAAGAGGGAGCTCCTACCTCTGGGCTCCGCTCTTTGTGACCTGACACCTAGTTCTAAGTGAGATTTGAAGGCTGTTAGGATACTTCCAAGGTGATTAATGGATGTTCTCTAAGACTTCAAGTCCTTGGGTCATCTCAGGTAGTAGGAGATAGAGTGAAAGTAGAATGATAAACCTATGCTTTCCAGTTTGATTTTGATGTGCAGGTAAGAATCAATTTCTTTGATGCCATCTTACCTAAGATACTTATGATTCACTGAAAATCCCAACTCGTATGTGTGTGTGTGTGGGGGGGGTTGTTTTGGGGGTATGAGGTAAGGCTGTTGGCTTTCCATGTGCAGTCACTTGTCCCAGCATCATTTGGTGACAGGAATGTCCCTTCAGTTTTTGTCAGAGCACGGTGCTCCCTTCTTGTGGGTCTATCTCTTCTTTTTGGATTCTATACAGAATTCTGTCTGTAGGTCTAACTGCACCCCAACACCATACTGTGTTGGTTACTAAAGTGGAAATTTATGGTTTCGTTGGACACTCAATTTTGTCATATGGTTTTTTCTGGAGACTGTCTTATGAGAGAATGTTTTACTGAGAACAGACACATGGTGTTTTTCTGGCAGCTTCCCAGAGGAAGGGTATGTGATGTTTGGCCAGAATAGAAGCTTGAGAGAACACGTGATGTTTGGAAAGGGTCTAAGTATAACCCAGCAGACAGTAGATGATAATGCTGTGTGGTATTGGTTCGCCTTGCCACTCTTTACTTAATATTTATCATGACTTCCGTCTTAATCAGGGCTTCTATTCCTGCACAAAACATCATGACCAAGAAGCAAGTTGGGGAGGAAAGGGTTTATTCAGCTTACCCTTCCACATTGCTGTTCATCACCAACGGAAGTCAGGACAGAAACTCACATAGGGTAGCAACTTGGAGGCAGGAATGGATGTAGAAGCCATGAAGGGATGCTGCTTACTGGCTTGCTTCCCCTGGCTTGCTCAGCTTGCTTTCTTATAGAACCCAAGACTACCAGCCCAGGGATGGCACCACCCACAATAGGCCCTCCCACCCTTGATCACTAATTGAGAAAATGCCTTACAGCTGGATCTCATGGAGGCATTTCCTCAAGGGAGGCTCCTTTCTCTGTAATAACTCCAGCTTGTGTCAAGTTGACACACAAAACCAGCCAGAACAACTTCATAGAGAGAAATGCACCAAAGAGCGTCTGATGGTGTTCCAGAGGCTTCTTGTCACTTCCACGGACTCGGGCCAGTTGACAGAACCTCAAGGTTTCTACTGGATCAAATTGCTGTTGTTGATTCATAAACGGTGCTTGCTAGGAGATCGAGCTAACACTGCTGATTCATGCGAACTGAACTGCTGATATCCTGACAACCCAGATTGGATTTTCTCCAAAGAACTATTTCTAAACAGGTCCACATCCTCCTTGGCCCTATTAACCTTTCCTTTCCACGACCTCTGGTGGGTGGTGGGCTAGAAGGGAGGTTAAAGCATTTAAGTACACTTATAGTAGATTTTGAAAAATATAATCCTACAGGTGACTGCTATTTAACTATCATTAATGAAGTCAAGGAGTGGCATTCACCAGCTAAAGAAAAGAGTTGAGGGTAAGATGAAGCAGCTTCGGGTCCAGTACCTGGTGGTGCTCAGAATGGGATGATGAGGTCCAGTTTACATTTAATGAAACGAAAGTCCAAAAGACTTGAGGGATTGGCCCACAGATGTAGTGCATAATGGCTAAAGATCTAGAATCCAGCTTCCTTTCCATCGGAACCTTATCAATAGTCAAATAATAATGTTAATATAATAAGTTGACTTTTCCTTTTAGTTCCTGTACCAGCCATGTTCTTTGTGGTATTTCATGTAACCCTATATGTATTTCTTCAATGCAGTATAGTGTATTGTTTATGTTACAAGTGAGGAAACTGAGGCACAGAGAGATTAAATGATTATGCAATGTTGTGTAGTTACTAGGTTGCTGGGATAAAATGTAAACGGAGCTGGGGTTGGGGGTGACCAAGTTATGTGTATTCTAAAGCAACCGTTTTCTGTGTGGTTCTTAGGCTCAATGTGTTGGCAGCATTTGGAACTTGTTGGGAATTCGAAGTTCACACCCAAGGTGATTTCCACAAGATGTAAAGCACCTGAGAACAGTGATGGAAGCCATTCTCCAGCAGTCTCTGCTTGCAGGGACTCTGATGGAGGGGTGTGTGTGTATGTGTGTGTGTGTTTTATTGGTTCTTCTTGTGAACATTCTCAGTCCGCAGAGGAAGGCCCTATGGTGCAGAGGATTGCATCCCACTAAGGTTAAGGGGAAGGGCTTGGATTAGGGACTTGTCAGATGATGGCACAAGGGATCCTATCTGGTATGTCTCTTCTTCCCTCTTTTGTAAAGTCACAATGGCAGGAATGCTTACCTCCTTCTGGGCTGTCAGGACAAAGAAAACAAAAGGGAATGACCTTGGCATGGGGTATGGCCCGTAAAATACAGACATCAAATTATGTATGTGTGTGTGTATATATATATATATATATGCATATATATATATATATATATATATATATATAATATGTAGATATATGTTTATGTGTCTCTGGAGTATCCATGTGAGCATGTGTGTGTATGTGTGTGTATGTGAATGTCTGTTTGTGTGAATCAGGTGTAGTATCCATGTAAGCATGTGTGTATGTGTGTGCGTGTAATATTCATGTGAGCATGAGTGTGTGCAAATGTGTCTGTGGTATCTGGTGTCTGTGTGAGAGTGTGTGTACATGTGTATTTGCATGTGAGTGTGATTGTGTGTAGTATCTATGTGAATGTGTGTGCATGCCCGGGCATGTGGTCTGTATACATGCCATAGATCAACCTCTAGTATCTCCTATTTTGCTTCATATTATGTTTTGAGACAGGGTCTCTCACTGAACCTGGAGCTCACCATTTCAGCCAGCCTGGACAGCTGGCGAACTACAGGGAGTTGCTCTTCTCTGCCTTCCCGGTGCTGTGATTATAAATGTGAGCCCCCATGCCTGGCTTTTATATGTGTGATGGGGGATGTAAACTCAAGTCATTGTGCTTGCCTGGCAAAAGTAACATTGAAACATCTCTCCAGCTTCCAAGTTATATTTTTTATCACTCTGATTTAATTTCACATAGACACTACAAGATCATAGGCCTTCCAAGGAATGCTGGTTTGGATTTCTGCCTGTCAGTTTCCAGATATGATACAGAGATGCCTGGTTACATTTAAATGGCAGATAAATAAGCTTTTTTTTATACTTCTGCAATATTTGGGATATATTTGGGATATTTGTTGCCATTAGTATATGGGATTTAAATCTGAGTTCCCTACAGTTGAATATCTATCATGCTAAGAAACTTTCCAGTAACAGGATCCTGGTAGTGAGTAGGAATTCCTGACTTTTATGTCCTACTAGCTAGACGCTTTGTGTCATTTTGGAAGAGGGAACTTCAACTGAGAATATGCCCCAATGGATTGGCTTGTGGGCAAACCAGTGGGACATTTTCTTGACTGATGATTGATGTGGGAGGGGGCTCACTGTGGCTGGTACCATCCTTGAGCTTCTGGTCCTTAGTGTTGTAAGAAAGCAGACTGAGCAAGCCAGAAGGAGCTGTCCAGTAAGCAGCACCCCTCCATGGCTTCCACATCAGCTCCTGCCTCCGGGTTTATGCCTGGTTTGAGTTTCTGCCCTGATTTCCTTTAATAATAAACAACAGTATGGAAGCATAAGCCAAATCCTTTCCTTCCCAAGTTGCTCTTGGTCATGGTGTTTTATCACAGCAGATGGAAGCTTAACCAAGACAGTGAGGTACACAATATATTTATGCTGCCTATAAAGTCTTGGCATGGCAGACACTCACACCTGCCTCTGTATTCAGTCCCAGATAATGGAAGCACAGAGACAGAGAGGAACAGGGTGATTCAGGGACCTGTAAAAATGTACTCCAGTTTGGCTGACTCTAGCTGGAAAACAAAAGCCCAGAGTCGGGCTGCTTTGTTCTGGGAGGACAGAGGCAAAAGGAAATCAACAAAAACAAGCGTCAGACACATCTGAATGCCTGAGCGCTTATTTAGCCCTCGGAAATGCCTTAATGTGGGGCTAGATGCTCGGCTTTATAAATCTGTAATTACAAGTAGCTTGCATCGCAGTGATTATAAAATTGCTCTCTGTTTATTTAGGAGCTAAATGGTATTAATTGGAGAGTGGAAAAGTGATGTTACTTAATTAACCTGAGATGGTAGCCTCTGTTGAAACCCTACAACTACCAGTGCAGGTGAGTGAGTGACCCTGGGCAGCCATGTTCTGCTACTGAATGGGCTTTTAAAGGCATCAGTGGTTAATGGTTCAGTGGATGCTCCTGGTGAGAAGAAGGCTGGTGACTGACTGGGCTGTGAAGCTGGAAAGAGCTATATTTGCATAGGTGACAATATGGAAAGACATATCCCAGAAAGAAAAGAAAGGCACTCTCTTTCTCTCTCCTGTAAGCTTTTTATTCATTTTATTCGTAAATACTCCAAAATAATGGTACAATATAATATACACAAACCAGTAATATGGTCACACCACCCGCAAATACCACATATTATACATGATTGCATAAACTATATCTTATACTTTTAATTAGTTAGTTGACTGATTACAATAATTTTGTATCTGTATGATGTGCGTGTGTGCTCACACTCACATGTATACAAATGCATACTTTTGTGTGTTACGGTGAAGGTCAGAGGCTGAGTATTCTCCTCAGTCACTCTCCACCGTGTTCATCCTCTGAGTCAGCGTTTCTTATTGACTCTGGGGATCACCAATTCATCTAGACTGGCTGGCCAGAAATCTCTAGAGGTCAGCCTGTGCCTTTCAGCCTGTGTCCCCACGTAGCACTGGGCTTACAGAGAAGAGCTGCCATATCTAGCCTTTCCATAGGTCTTGGGATCCAGACTCAGATCCTCACACCTGCAAAACAAAGTACTTGACCCATTGTGCCACCCCTCTGCCCCAGCTTTTCATACATGAGATGGGCTGCAGAGTAAGTAGGTTTGAGGAAGCAGAATCATCTTAAACCAGTAAGGGACGTGTTGCACTGTGGCATAATCATGGCTGTGATATCATTAAGTGTTCAGAGTTCCTCAGTCTCCCATTGATAGACTTGTATGCAGTCTCCCATTGATAGACTTGTATGCAGTCTCCCATTGATAGACTTGTATGCAGTCTCCCATTGATAGACTTGTATGCAGTCTCCCATTAATAGACTTGTATGCAGTCTCCCATTGATAGACTTGTATGCAGTCTCCCATTGATAGACTTGTATGCAGTCTACCATTGATAGAATTGTATGCAGTCTCCCATTGATAGACTTGTATGCAGTCTCCCATTGATAGATTTGTATGCAGTCTCCCATTGATAGACTTGTATGCAGTCTCCCATTAATAGACTTGTATGCAGTCTCCCATTGATAGACTTGTATGCAGTCTACCATTGATAGAATTGTATGCAGTCTATTATTGATAGACTTGTATGCAGTCTACCATTGATAGAATTGTATGCAGTCTATCATTGATAGACTTGTATGCAGTCTCCCATTAATAGACTTGTATGCAGTCTCCCATTGATAGACTTGTATGCAGTCTACCACTGATAGAATTGTATGCAGTCTATCATTGATAGACTTGTATGCAGTCTACCATTGATAGAATTGTATGCAGTCTCCCATTGATAGACTTGTATGCAGTCTACCATTGACAGACTTGTACATAGTCCACCATTGATAAAATTGAGTTTCTGTGACACATGACTGTGTTGTTGACTTAGCTCTACAACTAACAACTTAAAGAAAATTAAAAATTTCTTATAGGAATGTATTGTATAGTGTACATAATCCCTCTGTCCCATTTCTATGCCTTCACTCCAGAAGGGATTTCTTGCCAGCCTTCCCTTCGCCCCAGGTCCCCGTTCTCTACCAATCCTTCAACTCTCCATCCCACTGTCACAGAGCAGGGAGGACTAGGAAGGAACACCCTAGGCTGCAGCTGCCCAGGGGCCAGAGCAAGAATAGAAGCCAGGAGGAATTCGAAGGAGAGCTCAGTCTTTGTGGCCCCACTGCTCTCTTCCCTCCTATTCAACCAGGGATTTCATTCTTCCTGCTGATTTCTTTCTTCCTCCCTGGAATTGTCTTACATAATTCAGGCCAGTGAAGGAGCCAAGCTTAATTTGATGGCATGAAAAGAAATGCACCTTTGTTTTCTTAAAAAAAAACTAATGTTTGCTTTGTCTCTAATTTATGAACACAATAAACAGAGCTCTACTGGAAGGAGACAGCAAACGCGCCAGGAAAAGGACGACGTATTTATAACACTATGATTGTAACATTAGAAATGGGCAAATTAAAACCATCCCTCAGCACAAGGGATGTGCGCATGTGTGGAGACCCCCATGCATGTGTCTCAGGGTCTTCTATGGGGTTGTTCTCACACTGAGTGTCTCGGTGATGGGGGATTAGATCTGAAGCTGCTGCTGTATTTAAAGAATCATGTGTTCTCATGAATGAGCAAAAGCAAAGCAGAAAGCCTCAAAGCGTCTGGCTTCCGGAAGCTTTGTGATTTGAAAATGTGGTCCTACACCCGCCTCACAGGGCCTCACTATAACCAGAGAAGTTCCAATGACAGACAGCCTTCAAATGTTGAGTGGAACCTCTAGTAGTCCCACTCATAGCTACTGCAATAGAGAGAAAAATGAGCACGTTATTTCAAGAGTCATGAAGCAGGACGTTTTTCATGAAAGAGAGAAAGAGAGAGACAGAGACAGAGACAGAGACAGAGACAGAGACAGAGACAGAGACAGAGACAGAGACAGAAAGGGTCAAGTCTAAGGAGAAAACTGAATTGCCAGTGGCATTCAGAAGGCAACTGGGTGGACTGTATGAATATTTTGCCCTGAAGCTCATTTGCTTTCCTGGAGGGGTTGTGGGTGGATGCAGGCTGAGGGTATTTTAATTTTTGGTTAATAAGATTTTTTTCCACTTGATTAATAGAGGCCTTCAGCTTCTCTGCTAAGTGTGGATGGAGCAGAGAGGAAGGATGGAGGACCTTGACCAAGCCTTGCAAACAGGAGGCATGTCTGAGCAGTGGGGAGTCCTGCAGAGCAGGGCAGGAAGCTGAGCTCCAACAGCACCCAGTCTCATCACACCATATTGCTGCTCTTGCCTGCGTATATAAAAGTCTAACACAGGAGAAAGGCCGTAGTGTGGAAAGCAGAGGCAGAGTGGGGTAGGTCTGTGTGCAAGTGGACCCTTGATTGTGCTGTCTTCCACCAGCCAGGCACAACTTTGGTGGCTTGGAAATAGTAGATACTCATTGCTCATAGTGTTGGAGAATGGAAAGACCAAAGTTGTAGTACTGTCACATTAAGTGTCTGGTAAGGTTTCTCTGTGGTTCACAGAGAACGTCTTCTTGATGAGTTTCCATGTAGCTGACAGGCTGTGGGAGTTCTCTGTGTTCTCTTCTGTAAGCGTACTAATCTCATTCATCAAAGCTCCATCTCTGTGGCCTAGTGACTTCCCAGAGGTCTCACCCCTGACATCACACGTGGGGTCTCAGCATTTGAATCTTGGTTGGCGGGGCGGGGGGGGGGGGGCATGGACAGATACCATGTAAACCAGAGCTCAGTAGAACCAATTTTTGAAAAGAAATGCCAGGAAATGCCAGGTGGTTAGACGATCATAGCCGTGAGCTCAGCACGGGGGCAGACAGATGTGAGCTTTGGTATCACAGATCCATCATGTATGAGCTGAGAGGCAGATGTCGGGCAGCTGCTTATCCTGGCTAAGCGGTGTCTTCCCCATTAGTGCCAACCTCTAAAGATTGCTGAGAGCTTGAACAAGGTGCACCAAGCAAGAACAGAGTAGCGCCAGCCAGTATTGCTTTCAACTGTTTCTACACATTTCCCCTTGCAGGTGTCTCTTGGGTAGTGTAATACAGCGGAGAGAGAATGAGATTTTGAGGTGGGATATTTGGGCCTGAGGTTTCTTAGCTCCCGGTCTGCAGTGAGAGAGCAGAGATTGGGTATTGATGCTCAAGGGTATTGTGTTAACAACTTGGCTGTGAAAATCAAGTGTGACAATGGAGGTGGAAATTTCCACAGTCTCGCCAATAGGAACCAGCTAACTGGATCATGTGTGAGTCTCCCTTTCTTCTTTATGCCCCTGGAATTTCTGGTCACAGAGATGAATCACCCTTATTATAAGGAAAAGAGTAAAAGACGCTGTGGGTCTGGGATAAGTGGCTGGGTATTGTTTTGAATTGTGAGGCCTAGGAATAGGGATGATGGTGCAGTTTGTGTTCTGAGGCAAGTGAGAGACAGAACTAGATCACCAATTACACCATGATAAGTGCTATTAGTGGGGATGATCTGGGCAAATGGAAAACAATTAATTGTTCATCTATACATAAGGGATGTTTAAGTAATGTTCACTGTGTGCCACTGAAAAATAAACGACTCTGCTCTGGGGATTTGGTTCAGTGTGTAAGGTGCTTGCTGGGCAAACAAGAGGACCCAAGTGTGGATGTTTAGAAAAGCTGGTATGGTGACCCCAGCATGGGAGATAAGAGAAGCAGAAGCAGGTCCTGGGACTCACTGGCCAGCCAGTCTAGCTGAAATAAGTGGTCAGCTCCAGGTTCAGTGAGAAATGCTGTCCAATATATATATATATATATATATATATATATATATATATATATATATATATATGTGTGTGTGTGTGTGTGTGTGTGTGTGTGTGTGTGTGTGTGTGTGTAGACACCCAAAGTGCACAGGTTACCCACCTCCAGTATACATGTACATACAAACTACACACACACACACACACACCACATAACCACATATACCACATATGCCACACAATACACATACAGACACCACACATTCACACACACTCACACATGCACTCACACACACACTCACACACACACACACCCCCCACACACACCAACCAACCAGATAATCAATTAGCCACTGATTGAAGGTAGCTTTTAGATATCTAATAATCAGATCTCAGATTTAATAGAATATGGTCACCTCTTGCCCTTGGATCCTGGTATTCAGAGGGTCTCTATTAAGCAAGATCTGCTCAGCTGTGATAAAGGTTTTCCAGTGGCTAGGAATATAAACTCATTCTGGGTTTGGGAAGTCACTGTTTCTTTTCAAAGTTTCTCTACCTGAGAACTAAGCCCTCCAGGAGTCTTTCTCCCCATGACCACATGAGGTCTGGTTTTGATGTTGCAGAAATATTTCTTTAGAAGAAAAGAAGCTCAGAAGAGTTAGTGTCTTCCTTAGGTGTTAAAAATAGCAAGCATTCGACCTTAGGCTGCTGATTAAAGGACGTTATTTAAACACCCTGAAGCTTGTGCCTTTTGATGATCACAATGAAGACTCTTTTGGGCAAATATCATCAATGAGTAATACATTTATGGAAGGCCATGGCTTGAAACATCTCATTTTTGATCATTTGTTAATTGCAACGGGTGAATTATTACTGTATAGAGGAGAGTCCACATAATTCCTTGCCAAAGCGACAAGTGAACACCTTTAAAAGCCAAGAATGGACATAATGTGCTATTGCACATGCCCAAGAAGGAGGAATCAAGCCACGATCTGGCTGCTGACGTATCACAATGGGACACAAAGGAGCCACATTTGAACAATTATCAGAGAACAAATGACCAATATTCTAATGTCACTGTCACAATGATAAAGAAATCCTATAGTCAATAACCCAGGGAAATGATAAATAAAATCTATGTGTGATAGTCAACTGGGCCATGCATCGGAGAGAATATGCTACAGAGGATGCATTTTTGACAAATGATGAATTGGAATACAATCTTTATTTAGAAAGACATGTTTTATCAATGTCAAATTTTCTGAACTGATAGCTTCTTTTAAAAAAATAACATTTTTAGGAAACACATGCTGAAGAAGAAAACGACAAGGCGTGATGTGCACACATCTACTCACAGTTGGTTCAGAAAACTCAGAATTCAAGTGAGCATGAGTACAGAGGCCTTAGACCAAGTGAAGTAAATTTCAAGCCAGCACTGTGGCGTTTAGGAAGCAACATTGTTACTACTTGCTCATTTTGACCAGGTGTATAGTGAGGAGCACTGTAGCATTTAGGAAGCAACATTGTTACTACTTGCTCATTTTGGCCAGGTGTATAGTGAGGAGCACTGAAGCATTTAGGAAGCAACATTGTTACTACTTGCTCATTTTGGCCAGGTTTACAGTGAAGAGCCAGATTAGACAGCGGTGCAGAGTGGACAACACACAGTGTGCAGCTCAATGAAGAGAGGATAGTGAGATCATTCACAGCTGCAGACAAAGTGGATGAGAGCAAGGCTCCAGTGGTTTCTAAAGAGATCAGCACATTAAACAGAAATGTTCTATTTTGTGCTGGGACAATACAAACGGTGACTTGAGGACAAAGCCCTATCTGTGAAACACCCTAGTGGGTGCCAATGTCCATTCACTTAGAGGCTTTCACTCAAAAGTTAAGCTCCGAAATAAAAGACTGTATGAATGGCAAGCAGCATCCAGGTACCTAGCTCAAACAACCCAGGAAAGCATTTTCCTGCTGGTCCGGCCACTTGAGCACCTGAAGACTGTTTTAGGTATGGTCTAAGGGAGGCTGACTATACCTTGAGCTGACAGCAGAACTGTCCATCCAAAGCTGTTTTGCACAAGAGTCCCTACATGGATCTCTAGAGTATGTTGTGTGTTAAGATGTGAGAATAAAGCCCAAGCTGCAATGGAGATCTTAGGATACTAGTGTTGTATAGTAACTTTCTCTAAGATTAAAATCTGTTTTGGAGACAAGCTTGCTAATATACAGGCTGTGATGAGGGAGTTGAAACAACTGAATATTTTAAGATGGGATTCTTATAGGAAGTAAGCCAACTGGCTATTCTAAGCAAAACACTCCAAACTACAGTAACTCAAGTCCAGGAATCAAACACTCAAAATAGCCTCAGGAAGCCCATGAAACAGATCATATTCATTAGGTTCTCTCCCTAAGCATATATAAGCAGTAAGCACCACAGAGAGACACTCTCAGACCACCTGGGATTTCTAGAAGAGGCTCCAAAGGAGCTGAACACTGTGGAATAAACAGCAGCTGATCAGTGTGGTCTGAACAAAGATCAGCCTAGCTGCTTGGTAGTGGCTCAGACCAACTGAGTCACCTGTAATGGACCCACCCACCTTCTGAGCAGCCTGCAGCTTGTGCAGTACAGCCTTGTTTCCGTTTCCATGAGCCATCACCCATGCTGGGCTTTGCTGTTGCTGTCTTTGAGTCATTTCTTCTCCTTTGAGTAACCTCTCTGTCATAGTCCTGTAAGTAATCCAATGAAACTCACTGGTTCACCAAGTTAGACTTTGGTGCTGTAATGGCTGGTTTTGTGTGTCAACTTGACACAAGCTAGAGTTATCACAGAGAAAGGAGTCTCTCCTGAGGAAATGCCTCCATGAGATTCAGCTGTAAGGCATCTTCTCAATTAGTGATGAAGGGTAGGAGGGCCCCTTGTGGGTGGTGCCATTCCTGGGCAGGTAGTCTTGGGTTATATAAGAGAACAAGCTGAGCAAGCCAGGGGAAGCAAACCTGAAAGGAAAATCCCTCCATGGCCTCTGCACCAGCTCCTGCATCTAGACCTGCTTGAGTTCCAGTCCTGACTTCCTTTGGTGATGAACAGCAGTGTGGAAGTGTAAGTTGAATAAACCCTTTCTTTCCCAACTTACTTCTTGATCATGATGTTTACACAGAAATAGAAACTCTGACTAAGACAGGTGGTATCGGTACTTTAGTCTTTCAGTTTCCTATCTAGGGGGAGGAGACATTTGTTCATGTCTCCAGGAACAGTGGAGTTTCACACCACAGCTAGACATGCCAGAAATATGAGAGGTACACTAAGGAATACTGCAGGTTCTGCATGGAGCTAGCCTATGCGAGAAACCACATGTACTGACAATGTCAGGGACAGGGTGGATGGGCTGCTCAAGGCTGTTGGAGCTTAGATAATAACATGTGCCCTGGATGCCAGATATGGATGTAGGCATTTTCACTATGAGAATTTGATCTTGTTTTGATCTAATCTCATGCTAGCCTCTCACCCCTCCTTCTGTAATGGGGATATTGACTCTATGCCACTGTGGAATGGGAGAATGTACCTTGTTTACCTGGTGCTACAAGGAAGTGTGTGTGTGTGTGTGAAGCTTGTAGGCAGATAAGTGCCAAGGAGTCTGACCCTTTGGGGACCCGAGTTCCCCTAGGAGGTTGATACTGCTGAAAATGGAACCTTAGTGTTTCACAAATTACGACTCTAGATGACAATACCAAATGGCTATCACCCAGGAAGGGTCACCCTTACAGCACACCATGCTGAAGCTCCTGTCTCCCCAAAGCCACATGTGAGTTCCATGGTAGACCAAGTGTTGAAATAGGAGAAGGCCTTCTCCTAAAGTACTTGGGCTGACAGGTATCATGGTGGACAGCCAACACAGTAAGCTCAGCTGAAAACAGCAGCCATGCCTTAGTCTTTCCCAGTGATGTACAAATAGGAGACAGAAGAGAAGGTGACACCTCACTAGACTTCCATTTCCCCCAGAACAACACCAGGTGAAGGTCCAGGGCACACTGTGTAGGAGCCAGTGAACTGTGAAGGAGTCTCTGATGAAGACCTCCTCTCCATGGCTATGGGACTAGAGCAGGAGGAGGCCTGAGGACTGGGAGTTGGTACATCACTAGAAGGGAGCAAAGGTCTTCATCTAAGTTGCTAGCAGGAGGTCCTGGTGGAGGTATAGCTGGGTATCTAGGCATGCAGATGTGGGTATGAGGTGGCTGGCCTGGTAGAATCAGAGCCCATGGTTGTAGCTCTCCCCACACTGAGGCAGTTCTCTGAGATACTAAAATGTCAAGAGGGACACGTCCCCCAAGAAACACATCAGGACATGCTCTGTCATTATGTCAAGCATGACCATGCAGGGACTTTTTTCTTTTTTAACTTGGAGATGTCTTAATATAATTTCTGAAGAGAAAATCTGAGCTAAGTCTGAGAGGATGCCCCTAGAGGATTCTCCTAGAGGGCTCTAGGAGAGGTGAGTTGGTCGTTCTGCTCATGGGAGCGAAGCTCTCTTAGGATGCTGGGATTTTGCTCTGAGAATGCACATATTCAAGTTCTTCTCAGACTCTGAGAGCCCTCCCTGCAGGCACAGGGTGGTGGATGAGTTGGGCACTTTGTAGCAGTGCACCCAGCCCCAGTGGTTGTGTGAATGCCTCCTGGCACCATGCTTTGAATCTCCCAACTTCCATGTAGGATCTGAAGTTGGGGAATTGTGTCATGCACAAGGGTTTACCACAGAGCCAGGACCCCCACCTGCCCTTAAGCCTCTCGGTCTGCACGCGTGGTGAGGCAGATCACACTGTGGCGAGCTACAGAAGAATTTCCTGTACTTTCCCAAGATACCATTTAAATTTACTCCATAACAAGTGAGCCAGATGCAAAGGTGGGAATTTGATTATAGAACTCATAAGGTAGTGGGCGACAACCACAGAGATGCCTCATTTTCCAGAGAAGGAGGTGTGTCCTTGGTAACTGTGGAAAGACATTTCAGAACAAAGATATGGGGACACAGAGGGCCAGTGTTAAAATTGGGCTATCAATCTTGTTCAATAGCTTTGCCACCTCAGGCAAAGAACTACAGCAAGGTGAAGGCTTCCTTGCTTGTAATTTTGTGGTTTTAACAGGACTTCCTTGCCAGGACTGTGGAGAGGATTAAGAGAAATGGTGCTTTAAAAATGGGACCGTTTGGATTGCCTTAGAACCTTCAGTGTGCAGCAGTTGTAACTATAAATTCTTGTGTGTTTGCTAATGCGCACACATTATACATTTGTACATATAATTCTTCTATATAAATGTATTTTATAATTTCATTCACGTATGCTGCTTTATACATATATACACATATATTTTATGCATATATATTTTATGCATATATATTTTATATATATAGACATATATGAAGTAGTATACCTATGCATATACTGGAAGGGTGTATAAGTCTTTCTGTAACCAAATTAGAAAGTAGGTTTTGGCAGTTAGGTAGAGGAGAAAACTTGGGCAGAATTTGAAAGATATTATTCATTGAAAATATGGCATAAAGTTAGACAATCAAGAGGATAAAATCGGGCTAATTTTTTCTTAGAAGACACATGTGTCACAGAAATGTATTTGTTAGGTTCACGTGCTGTGGAGTCAAAGTAGGCACTTCTCTAATTTTAACATTTTCAGTGTCTGGAAGTAAGGAATGGAAGATTCTCATGGACTATGTTGCTGGCCTTGTGTGTGTGTGTGTGTATCTCTATGTGTGCATATGTATGTATATGGATATCTGTGTGTGTGTGTTTGTGTCTATGTGTGCAAATGTGTGTGTCTGTGTGTTTGCATATGTGTATGTGTGTACAAATGTGTATGTTGTCTGTGTGTATATGTGTGTGTGCATATATGTGTATGTGTCTGTGTGAGTTGATATGAGTGAATATGTGTGTTTGTCTGTGTCTGTGTGTGCAAATGTGTGTGTCTGTGTGTATATGTGTCTGTGTCTGTGTGTGTATGTGTAAGTGTGTCTGTGTGTGTACAGATGTATATAAGTATCTTTGTGTGGATAAGTGTGTGCATGTATATGTATGTGTGTGTGTCTGTGTGTGTTTGTCTGTCTCTGTATGTATGTGTGGATATGTGTGTGTATGTATATGTGTGTGTATGTATATGTGTGTGCAAGTGTGTGTGTCTATGTGCATTTGTCTGTCTGGGCAAATGTGTGCATGCATGTGAATGTGTGCATGTATGTGCATGTATGTGTGTGTGTATGTGTATGTCTGTGTGCATTTGTCTGTGTGTCTATGTGTGCAAATATGTGTATGCATGTGAACATGTACATGTTTGTGTGCATACACGTGTGTGCATGTGTGTATGTGTGTATACATGTGTGTGCATGTATGTGTGCATACATGTATGTGTGTGTGTGTGTGTGCACATGTTGGGCTGGGACAAAGGCCACTTCCCTCTCAGTTTCCTCTTGTCAGCTCTCCCTTCTCCCTCACTGTCTCTTCTGTGCTGGTCCTAAGCCTCACTGCTCATCACTGTGTTTTCTTGGGTGAGCCTTTTGCCTCCTTGATACTTACCTTTATTCATGAGTTTAAAAGAAAATAAGAAGAAAGGTGCTATGCAGCCTAAAAGTTCTTCCCTGCTGAAAGCATCTGTCTGTGTTCAAAAATGTGGGTCATATGAAGGATGGACATGAAAGGAAAGGGTTCTGACCCACCTCTCACCGGGCTTGAGGCCTCCATCCCCACTACCTACAGGATACAAAGGTCAGCAGCAGTAAACAAAACAAAACAAAAAACAAACAAACAAGAAAACACTCCATCTGACAGGTTTCTGGCATGTTCCACAGCTGGAGTCTCCATCTAATCTCTCAGGCCTGGGTACTACTTCCCCATACCCCTTCCTGGGTAGAAATGTTCTCTTCCCACCCTGATCCAGCGTCTACCTTTTCTGGAACCTGCCCTGGAGTGCATGAGAGTTTCAAGCAGGCAGAAAGACTTCCACATGCAGAACATTTTATAGGAAACTTTCTACACCAATAATATAAAGGGAGACCACCCATGAGCCTACACTTGTAAAGATGGGCCATGTCATTTGGTAGAAAGTATCTGCCTCAGAATGTTTCCCGGGGGCTGTGACCTGTGAATGATGGACACCCTCGTTTTTCTTTGCTCTTCCATATGCTGTGGGCTTATTTGGGGGACAGCATGGCATATGTTAATCTTTAAAACCATCAGTGTGAAGATAGACTCCAGGACGAGAGGAGCTGTGAAGGAGGCAGTGGGGGCTGTGCGATCCCAGACGCTCGGTTCATTCACCAGAGTAAACAGAGCCTTTACTTCCTTGGTCGCTTGCTTTCTTGCCTTTCTGCAGTACTGACAACTGACAGCAGAGAGTGAGTTTGGTGGACTTTGCTACAGTCGAGAAGATGAAAAAGAATCATTTCAACATCGTTTTTTTATGTTTACTCTCTTCCTGTCATGTGTATGCTTGGCTCGAGCACTAACTGTAGAGTTCACGGAGTGTGACATTTAGCTCAAAGGGGGGACTTTGGCACCACAGATCCTGATACAGCCTCCCAAGCCCAGGCCTGGTGCCCCTTACTCATGGCTCTGAGCAAGGAAACCAATTACTCTGTGGAATGTGAGCACTGGCATGTCCACTCTGCTCATGGGGACGTCATTTCACATCTGCTGACATGCTGACCTCAACGCTTATGTTTGGGAATGTATTTAAGAGTCTTGACTCTCTGGTCTTGCCTTTTTCTGCCTTTCTGAAAGTGCTCCTGAGTCCTGTCTAAGATGTTTGTCCAGCTGAGAATCCACCTTGAAACTGGCCTCGGTCTTCTACACAAAGCTACTATGTGCAGAGTGGCCAGTCAGTCATTTGACCTGGAGCTCTGATAATGTGCAAAGTTGCTCATCAGACCTGGGAGGATGCCCTGTATTCACCAGCACTTCACACCAAGCCCCATTGTTTTTCCTGGGACACTGGGATCCCACAACAGGAACATTTTGGACTTAACTTCTGGGTGGCTGGGCTCAAATTAACCATACCTATTCTGTAATGAGCTGTCTGCATTTTAATGTCACTTAATATTCTAACACCACATGGTGTACTTTTTGTTATATTGTAGTGCCAGGGAAAGGTTGAACCCCACAAACAGACAGGAGCCAATCTGATGCAATCACAGTAGGGTCTTTTTATTTGAGCTAGCTTGGGTCTCTCATCGCACTGCCATGCAGGATGGTTTTGCTGATGAGGAGCCCCAAATATCTATGGGGCAAGGCTTTATAGAAGACAGGGGGTAGTGGTATGAATGTACAAGCATCTAATTGGGAAGTTACTGTGGACTTTAACATAACTGGCTGGTGCTGAGAGTCACATCATAAACTTAACTTCTGTTCCCCTCTACTTTGGTGGTCATTAGGCGAGGGGTGACTTATAACCTGTGGGTGCAGGTTTGTTGGGGAATAATCTGGAGATGCCGGTCTTGTTGGGGTGTAACCTGGAGACTGGAGCTAGGCTTGGGTTTTGTTGGGAAGTAACTTGAAAACTAACATTAGGAACTGGCAGTTAGTTCCTCTGAGTTCAAATTTAGGTCACATTCTCTAAAATAGAGTCTGAACTTAAAAGATTTGACCTCTCAACATCAAGGATTTTTATGCAAGATAGAGATTAGAAACAAAAAAATATTGCACAGGACTGGAAAGCTCAGGTGTTTATGATGAGGGCCTTGTGGTAAGCTCTCATTCTAAAGCTGGTTGCCCATTAGGTGTGGGTCCTAAGATAGCTCAGGTACTGTTTCTGATGAGCAGTTATATGGTTTATGTGCAGGAAGGAGCAGTGGTGGCCAGCTTTTTCATGTAGGGGCTAGCAGGACTCCCATGAGATACATGTTTTGGCTAGCAGGGACAGACATCCCTGGTCATCCACAGCTCTGACAATCATACCATCAGTGCTGCCTGATGATGATGATGACCTAAAGCTGGTGATGCTGACCTAAGGCTGTTGATGATGACCTAAGGCTGGTGATGCTAACCTGATGCTGGTGATGCTGACTGAATGCTGTCTGGTCTAAATATTACATTTCCAATCCTCATGTTACTTCTGAATTACCATGACATGTACACCACTTCTGTAGCATGGCAACTTTTATTCTTTGTATATGAAATATATATACATACACATACACATACACATACACATACACATACACATACACATACACATACACATACACATACACATACACATACACATACACATACATATACATATACATATACATATACATATATATATTGTGTGTGTGTGTGTGTGTGTGAGAGAGAGAGAGAGAGAGAGAGAGAGAGAGAGAGAGAGAGAGAGAGAGGAAGTATGGATGCTCAGGTTGAGGTTAGAGGTCTCTTCTGATTCTGCCACTTATCACCAGGAGCCAAACCCAGGTTGTTACAATTGTGTAGCAAGTGCTTGTACCCACTGACCCATCTCCCCAGCCCCCCATTGCTTTCTTACAGTCATCACAAGCTATGACTAGGTAGAGGCAGTTCATCAATCCAAACCCTATGTCCTTCCCAATGCAGCACTCTGCGCAGCTTCTTCCTATCGACTGTAACCATATCCTGGTCTGCACAATGTAAGAATAACAAGACCCGAGCACCCAGACATCAGTTTGTCTAAAATGTCAATTGATAATCGCACTTTGATTTTAGTTTTTGGTGGCACATTTCCTGTAGATGTCATGATGTTATTGAAGTTTATTGTGTATGGCTGACTGCACTTGACTGCTGGGATCATCTTTTATTCCATAGCAGCTCTGACTAGGATTTCTTATGGAGCTGGCTGTGTGAACGGGGAAGGCCAGAGACTGGCTACTTTACCTCTGCTGGTGTAGATGGGAGCGAGGGCTCTTTGCTTTCACAGCATCCTCTCATAACTATGACAGCCATAGGCTCTTGGACCATAAAAAACTTTGCCATTCCTCAAGCAGAGAATATTCAAAATAAAGGCTTATCTTTCATGTTAAATGTTTTATACCTGTTTAATAACGGAAATTGAACTTATCTCATATTGGATCCTCTTTTTAAAATTTAATTTAAAAAATCTTTTTTACGTATTCACTTTAATCCTGCTCACTGCCCTACTCCCAGTCATCCCCTCCCACAATCCCTTCCTCCTCTCCTCTCTGCTTCTCCTCTGAGTGGGTAGGGGACCCTGAGTATCTCCCACCCTGTCACTTCAAGTCTCTCTGAAGCTAGGTGCATCCTCTCCTACTGAGGCCAGACAAGGCAGCTCAGCTAGAAAACATATCCCACATACAGACAGCAGCTTTTGGGATAGCCTCTACTCCAGTTGTACAGGACCCACATGAAGGCCAAGCTGCACATCTACTATACATGTTTGGTTGGCCTAGGTCCAGCCCATGTATGTTCTTTGTTTGGTGGTTCAGACTCTGTGAGCCCCAAGGGTGCAGGTTAGTTGACTCTGTTGGTCTTCCTGTGGAGTTCCAATACCCTTTGGGCCCACAATCCTTCCTCCTAGTCTTCTGTAAGAGTCCCCAAGCTCTATCCACTGTTTGGCTGTGGTGTCTATATCTGCCTGAGTCAGCTGCTGGGTGGAGCTTCTCGGAGGACAACATGCTCCTGACTGTAAGCATGACAGAGTATCATTAATAGTGTCACAGACTGATGCTTTCTCATGGGATGGGTCTCAAGTTGGGCTGTTTGGGGTTGGCCATTCCTTCAGTCTCTGCCCCCTTCCCTGTGCCTGCATTACTTGTAGACAGGATAAATTTCAGGTTGAAAGTTTTGTTGGTGTCTCTGTTGCTCCACTGGGGTTCCTGTCTGGCTATAGGAGGTGGCCTCGTCAGGTTCCATATCCCCAGTGGAGTGAGTCACAGCTCAGGTCATCCCCATTGATTCTTGGGCTCCTCCCTTATCCCAGGTCTCTGTCTTGTCCTGGACATGGATCCACTAGATGATGCTGGGATTCATGTGTTCCTGAAATGACAACTCATTCTGCTTGGTTCTTCCTATGACCCTGAGAAACAATGTGGCCCAGCGATTGTCTTGGGCATTGTTATCTATTGGGTGGATTTGAACCTGTGTGAGTTGTCTCTGCCAGAACAAGAGGGAACCAGCTATGGGGTTCTATAAGGAAGATCTGGGCTACAGCAGATGCTCAGCTTTGGACACAGCTGGCTGCTCTTCTCTGAAAGACACTTTATCATTTTGTGTTGTTGTTGTTGTTTTAATGGCAAAGGAACTTGTCTTTGTTTAAGGAGGAGAGAGCTTGGGGGCATTGAGGATAGCTATAAAGGAAAATGGAGATGCCAAAGGCCATGCAGAGGTTGTGCTTGGCAGTTTGACAGGTCTGTAAGATCTGGATTTAGAAGAAGTGTGGTGGTGGTGGCAGTGGTGGTAGTGGTGTGTGTATATGTGTGTGTATAAATGGGTAGATTTATATATGTGTCTCTCTCTTTCTGTGTATATGTGAGTGTATGTATGGATATATGTGTCTCTGCACATTTGTGTGTGTATATATAAATTTATAGCTATATGTGTCTGTGTATGTATGTATGTATGTATGTATGTGTCTCTGTGTGATTGTGAATATGAATGTTAAAATGCAAGTAGAGTTACCAGTGTTAATATTCATAATAAAAGTTAATGTATACAGGGTGCTAATGGTCCAGGCTCCCATTTTATTATTGACATCAATTTAACACTATTGGGGAACTTATTAAATGTGAAGTTTCTCTGTACTTGCTATGGAAATAAGAGAACCACTTTCCTCTGTTGTTAATTCAGCTTTTAAAACAGAAAGTGTTGGCAAGACCCTGGCAGTAAACAATTCCAAACATTCCCTGATCACTGTGGCAGCCAGGAAAATGAATATTAATGAGACCATGTCCTGCCACTGGTACAAACGCCTGAGGCTTCCTTCCTGACTGAGGAGGGTACGACTCACTCATCAGCTTGCCTTGGACAAGCATAATTCTACTCAGAGGTGTCATCATAGGCATTCTGGGGGACATCTAAAATTCTTCTTTGGATGCCCTGATGAAGAACACTGGACATGTGCCACCAGCCCTATCAGTGACTCCCTCCTTGCTTTTCAGTGTTCGGTGGTAGAGAGACTGACATATCTGTAGGCCAGGCAGAGCTCTCATAGGGAAATGATTTCATTTTTATTGTTTTTATTTTGTTTGTATTGGCACATGTTCACGGTATGCGGCAGTGGGTTTCATAAGGATGTGTTTATACGAGTATATCATACACTTTGCTACCCCAACCCTGCCTTTCTTTCCTGGCTCCTCTAACTCCCATTAGTCCTCTTTGTTTTTCTGGACCCTTTCACATCTACTTCCAGGTCAGGTCTGCATGATGACTTTATGTCTCTGTATAAATAGTAGGATCCACACACAAGAGAGAATGTGATGTTTGTTGAATCTGAGTTCATTTTCTTGATACGATGTTTCTCAGTTGTATCCATTTTCCTGAAAATAACAATAGTTCCATTTGTTTTTATGGATGAAAAAAGTCCTGTACATATATTTATAAATACTGTTTTCTGTATATTTATCTACACTGTTTTCTTTCTCTGTTCTTCTTTTACTAGATAGCAAGTTTGGCTCTGTCCCTTTGCTAATGTTATCAGGGCTACATTACCATTAGTGTAAGCATCTCTGTGATACACTGCTTAGAGTTCTCTGGGTGAACCCCTGGGGTTGTGTTGTATCCTGGACCTGTTTTTACTTTATTAGGGAACTCCAAACCTGTTTCCATAGGGTTGATCTAATTTACGGTATCTCTAGCAGCTAGAAGGGGCTCCTTTCAGGGAGAAAATGAGTTTTAAATGATCTTAATTTGACTCCTGATCCAGAGCTTTGGAAAAACCCTTTGACATAAGCTGGTGACCTGCTCCATCTCCCCTATGCAGCCCACTCCTCCCCAGGGTGTCTGATTGCGAGTGTTGGGGATCCTGGATTGTCATGATGGGCACTACTATGCTTCATTGGGGGTAAGCTTGGTAATTCCAAGCCTGAACATTCAAACCATCACTGTAAACTTTCCAATACATGAAGCGTGTTGTTGATCCCAAGGGTGTTTTAAGGGTGACTGTTGGTCCTTTTACTCTGAACAGGGTCCCTCAGACTGAAGACACAAATTCTCTCTTACCATCTAGTAAGATATTGTGTTTGTGGGTGTGACTGGGTCTGAGGGGTGCTTGCTGAAGTTTTGAGCCAGTGGTTATAGATGGCAGTGCCTCTTGTAGTCATTAGCTTCCATTAGGAAACACCCTTCATGTGTGATTGATGTCCCTGGGGCATAGGTGGTCCCACTACTGAGTTGCTCCCTAGGATTCACGGTGGCATAAAGGAAAATCACTTGAGGATACATGGTGGCATAAAGGAAAATCACTTGGGGCTTTTTTCTAAGTTTCACAGAAGTTCCGTGTTTTCTGTGTAACAGAACATGCAAGCAATCTTCTAGAGAAAGGCTTCACATATCTCAATGTGAATAGTGATAATTTGCTGGTTAGAGAATGTTCCCGGGGAGGGAGGGAGGGAGGGAGGGAGGGAGGGAGGGAGGGAGGGAGGGAGGGAGGGAGGGAGGGAAAGAGAGAGAGAGAGAGAGAGAGATCAATACCTGTATAACACAGATCAGAAAGCGCTTGGGGACCACAGGGAAATCTGACAGAGGGTCTTCTAACACATAGCACCATCATATTCATCAGTCTGGGTCCTTGGCAAGTGTTTGGAACTTGGATTCAACAGAGACGAGTTTGAATGCAGGACTTCTGTGTATCTATCTATTATCTATCTATCTATCTATCTATCTATCTATCTATCTATCTATCATCTATCTATCTATCTATCTATCTATCTATCTATCTATCTATCTATCATCTATCTATCTATCATCTATCTATCTATCTATCTATCATCTATCTATCTATCTATCTATCTATCATCTATCTATCTATCTATCTATCTATCTATCATCTATCTATCTATCTATCTATCTATCATCTATCTATCTATCTATCTATCTATCTATCTATCTATCTATCTATGTATTTATCTATCTATCTAGTCAGAGTCATCTGAGAGGAGAGAGAGAGGAAGGGAAAGAAGGACAGTGCTTGACTACCACACTGAAGCATCTAAAATGCTCTACAGGGCTGGCAAGAATCCCCGTGTCTGCCTTAGTGATATACCACTGCTGAGAGAATCTTAAGGACACAGGGACGATGGGTCAAAGTGTGGTGTGTCAGTTATGCTGGAGTGTGAGGCACATTCTGGTGGATGCTATCATACATTTCTGGAGGTTTCTATTTCTCAACATAAAGCAGAAAATATCCCCTCATTGTCTTGTGCCATGTGCTAGCTGTATCCTTAGCATCAAAGGCTGTGGAAGGGAATGAGGAGAGAAAGTCAGGGTCCCAGCATTGCATGTTCAGCCTGCAGCCTGCTCAGCTACTTGCTCACAATGGCAGAGTGAGCTTTAGAGCTCAGGGCTGTTCCCATCTTGTGTTCCCCTGTGCACTGGTCAAGATCACAGACTGTGGGCAGGTTGAGGCTACAGCTGGCTATTTGAGGGTCTTGTCACTCCAGAATGCTACATATTTACCCCTTCCTCTTCAGGGGGGTCCTCCTTTGACTAGGCACCACACAGGTCTTTCTCTGCTGTGTTTGCCAAGCTGGCAGCAGGCATTGATTTTCATGTTCCTGTTTAGTGAAAATGAAAACTTCCATCTCCTTTTGACTTTATACAGCAGAGTTTTGAGTGCTCTCATCTTTGCTCAGTGAGGGGGTCTACCTGCATCTCAGGAGATAATGCATTGCACATGGGGGCACTTAAGCAAAACTGGTGCCCACTAGCTACACAAGGGTAGGCAAATTCCCCTAGCTTTCTGCAACCTGGTTTCTATTTCACACAAGGGTGATACACCTTCTATTAACCACTGTGATTGGAGAATGTGCTGTGAACAAGGAAGCTCTCAGTATAGAATTTTATATACATCAGCTACATCTACATTCCACCCGCATGAATGGCATTTTTACAAGTTGAAAACCGGTTAGGTTTTGGAAGATTCATGTTATACAACCAAAAATTAAGACATAGGTGAAGGTTTTTGATTGGAAAACTTCCTTATCCTCTGTGGGGTTAGGAAGATGTGAATTAAGTCTTCCCCCAAAGGGTGGAGGGCCACTTGGTCAGGGTACCTGTGAGTGAGGCATATCTAATTTACTAGACATTTGCAATTACTCATAATGAGCACAGACTGTTTAAGCCTGGGGCTTCACTGGCTTTGGCTTTGGTCTCTGGGTTTACTACTTTGTGCCTGTGTTATGCCACAGTCCATAAAGCTGGTGACCAAACTTTTTAAAGTGGACCTTAGAGAGACACCTAGTCTGTAGTTAGTACAGGGCGAGTGCCAGAGCCTAATGAGGTGAGACACAAAGCTGAGTGCTTCTGTGGAAAAGAAGGGCTCAATAACAGAGCGGACAATTCAGTCAAAGGCTGAGTGTATCCAATGCTTGTCTCTGGGGCCCATGCCACACCCAACATGATTCAGAAGAGAAGATCCCAACCCTGAAATGCAAGAACAGAAAAAAAAAAAAAAGGAAAAATGATTCATACATATTGATCTGAAAAATTGTTTGTTTGACTGCTGAGAGGGGGGAAGAGTGAGTCGTGATGCAGTCAGAGCGCTTGCTCACTCTTTCTCCTTTGTCAATAATAAATGTAGAGATTAATGAGGCAGCCTCAGAGCCACAGCTGCACATGTTTCCTAAGGGGGCATCGAGGGGAACCTCGGGCCCATTTTCCTTTTTTACTGCACTGGGCAGGATGAAAGCCATTTTGGGGTATCATGCCCAGATTTCATTTCCATGCCTGCTGACTATGTACCATGACCAATTCTGAAATTTCTAAGCCTCCATTTTTCCTATGCACATAAAAGTAAGTAGTATTTACCTCTGTAAACTGTGAAGGCAGCATAACAAACCACACATGAAATATAACAACAGAGCTGGAGTGAAGGCTCAGTTGTTAAGAGCATTTGCTGTCTTGTAGAAGGCTGGAGTTCAGATCCAGTACCCACATGGGGAGGCTCACAACTGCTGGTAATTCCAGCTCTGGGAGGTCTTACACCATCTTCTGGGCTCAGCTCACTCACTCCACCCCTGTGCCCACGCACATGAGTACACACACAGGTGCATACACATACACATAAATTAAAAAAATAACTTTAAGGAAAAGAAATATTGTAATAAGACACAGATGGTTTTAAAAAAATAATAGTTATAACCATCACAAGTGTGTTGCTGTGTTTTATGTAACAAATTGCTTTATATTCAGGAAAAATATCCACTTAAAGGCACTTGCCTGGAGAGACAGTTACTCGAATTCTACATGAAAACAACTGAACTAATAAAAGACTGCATAGAGTGACCTATGTATGTAGAAGCCAGAAGAGTTCCCATGGATATTAACTGACTCAAACTTAAAATGCACAAAAGAATTCACTTCTCTTTCCAGGGAGTCATAAAGCTGGTTGTGTTCATGTTTTATCCTGCCCTTTGTAAGCTCCTGTTGACTGGTGCAATATAGAAGGCAGGTACCTAGCACATGTCTGCCTGTTATTCTTGACCACGGAACACTGAGGTAAGTGGTAGGCTCTTGGCCTTGGAAGAGGACACAGGTGACTTAGGTGACCGCCAGAACTCTGAAAAGTCTTGTCCTCAGAGATGACCTAGCCTTCAAATGGGCAAGATGATGGCATTTCTGAGGCAAAAATGGAGATCATTTGAGACAGAAAATGGCATTGGCTTGGTATACCAAGTCAATTGTAGAGGAATTTTAATCCCCAATATAGCTGCTCTGACAAGGGATCATATGCAAAGATATGACACTGCAGGAAAGCAGACACACCCTGAATTACAGTATGATCTGGATGGAATACAGACACACCCTAAATACACATCATTAATCCCTAACAATGAAGACAAAGTTAGTTTATAGAAGGAATCAGCCATGTTTGAAAGTAGCATCTAATTGAGGGGCAGACAAAATGATGAATCAGAGAACGATTTGACAGAATGAGTCAGAGATAGGATACTCTCAACTCACATGAGAACAGCAGAGGGAGAGAGACTACATAAATAACAGGGAGAGTGAGAAAAAGGTGTGTGGTGTGGTTTGGTGTGGTGTGTGTGTATGTGTGTGTGGTGTGTGGTGTGGCAGGTGTATGGCAGTTTCACAGAGACAGTTCTACAGAGATAGGTTACAGAGGGAATAATGTAAAAGACAGAATGAGCCAGAAAACAAGAAGGAGCCAGGAGATTAGAACAGATTGTTAAAGTTAGTATGAGGCCAGGCAGAACAATTCAGTCAGAAGCCAAAAGGAGCCAGATTGAAGCAGTCAGCTTGGAAGATTAGATTGTATGGAGGCTAGAAGCTTCTAGGCCTAGGCCTTGGGGTAGTTAGAACAGAGAAGGAAATGCCCAAGCCAACTATTTGCACAGCTTGGGTATGGCTGCCATCTTATCCCATCATCTGAGGAAAAATAAACAACATTTACAGTCAATGTTGGTACACCAACATGTAGACCCAGTTAGCTGACAATACGTTTTCATGTTCAACCTCACCTTCTAAGACTGTATGAATGTGGAACTAGATCCTTACCAAGCCTCCAGATGAGAACACAGCCCAACCACCATCTATCTCTGTGTCATCCCAGAGCAGGGCCTCATGGGAAAGCACAACTCACAGAAACTGAAAGCTAATTATGCATGTTATTGGAGCCATCAATTTGGTGGCAACTTACTAGGCACTAGAAGACAACTAACAGATCTTTATTAAAATAATGGCTTGTGGAGGCTGCTGAGACACTCAGTGGCTAAGGACATTTGCTGCTCTTGCAGAAGATCTGGGTTCTGTTCCCATCTGATTTCACATGGCATTTGATGACTCCCTGTCCCTCCAGGACCAGGGAACCCATCACCCTCTTCCAGTCTTTGCCGGTGGTACATACACATGGTGTAAACACACATGCACAGATACTTGGAGAAATTAATCTTTAAATAGTTTAGTTTATCTTCTCAAGGTTGTCCCCAAAAACATAAGGATAAGGATTGTAGCAGTGTTCAGAACATCTAAGTGTATTTAAAGAGGAGTGTTATTTAAAAAATGAATCTGGCCATTGCCTTGTGCCTGCTGCAGATGGTTTTCTGAAAGATGCTGTCTTCAGGTTTGCCTGAGCTGGCCACATTGTCACCATTGTGTCTCTGAGGGAGGCACTTGGAGAGTCTGACTACTTCCCTGGGCCCACAGATGTCATGAACTTTTTCTCTGCACAATGAGAAGCTCTTCTTGAAGAATCAATGTGCGTTCATTGTGCATGAAACTGGATTTCATGAGGATATTTGGCACGAGTTTATAAGGTACTTTGAGCATATGCCCCACCTATGTTTCCTTTGCTTCTACTCTCTCTCTCTCTCTCTCTCTCTCTCTCTCTCTCTCTCTCTCTCTCTCTCTCTCTGTAATATGTATATATATGATCCTATAAATGATTTTTACATAGCTCTATAAGGTTCAGGAACTAAAAACAAGAGGAATATCCCAATATTTGTCTGAGTCAGGCTTAATTAGTCTGATATGATAATCTCCAGTGTCACGCACTTTCCTGCAGATAATAGTTTTGTTCATCTTTACAACTGGATAACATTCTGAGTGGATAGACACAAGATTTCCTTCATTCTTCAGTCACTGCATCTAGGTTGGTTCTGTAACTGAGCCACTATGAATTAAACTCTTTTAAATCACACAGAGGCTGCTAGATCTGTTGCAGTCGTACAACTTGCAAATTCTTTTGTATCAGAACAGCCTCCAAAATGGATCCAAAGATCCATTTCCAAATATAAGACACACTATAAAATATAAACCAAATTTGCTTAGCTTATGACTACTTCCTGCCCCATAGCAGGATATTTTCTGGATAATATTTCTCTGTCATTGCCCTCCAGTTTGTGTGTATAGATAGCTCATCTCTCCCTGTAATGAGCACTTTGTTTAGAGGCAACATCTTTTCTGCCTCCTGGCAAAGCCCCTGAGGCAAGAACCTGGGCAGTCTCTAGCCTTGTGCTTGTTTATAGGGTGAGTCACTTGCTCCAGGCTGCCTTCCAGGCTGCCTAAGGCAGGAACATGGATTCTGGAAGAAGTCATACAGAATGCTTCTTTGTTGTAAGACTCTTTCTTCCTGGGCAGACTATAAGCCCTTCCTTTCACCACTGATCTCTGGTTTCCAATTTCAGCACCCTTGCCAGTTTCCCATCACTAATCCTAGTGCAAAAATATAATGTAGAGAGTCTTCACTAACAGAATTATACATACGGCATATATGTGTACTTATAGGGTGTGTGCTATTATTCTTGTTCAAAAATCATTTCTAGGAAAATAATTAGGCAGTTAACATGTTTAATAAAGTCATGAATGCACCAAAGTCTATGCTATCCAAAACTCACTTTACTATTTATTGTTCTGGGCATCCATTGGGAAGCCCATTGACATCCATGTTCTAAGCATCTTTTGGGAAACCTGTTGACACACATATTACAAGCTTCTAAAATGAAACTTCACAGACTTGGTAGCTTTTACAGCTAAAATTAATTTTCTTGAGGTTCTGGAGGGTTAAAGTCTGAGACTGGATGCCATTAGAGTTGACTTTCCTAGGCCTTCTTGACTGTGGAGATTGTCACCTTGTTTCTGTGTTTTTACATGGTCTCCTCCTCTTTATGTCTTTGCCCTTCTCTCCTTCTAAAAGGACATAAATTAGAGTAGATGAGGGTCCACACTTACTACATTCTATAAAGACTATCAAGACACACTCAAATTCAGAGGCTCTGGAGGGTTTAACATATATAGACATAAACCAGCTCATAATTATATCCCACTCAGAACCAGTGTAATTGAGATCAACCCAGAGGGCAGAAGAACCCCTGGGAATGTCAGGAAAGATGGGGACACAATTGTTTTTAGAGACTTGGTTGGGTCCCTGGGGGGTGGGCCATGAGTGGTATATGACCATTCCCCAGAGCAGAGGTGAACAGAGAGGGAACCACTTTTCCTGAGTTCCTCAAAGACCCAAGGAGGCAGAGGAAGCATAGAGTTTGCCTTTTCCTTCAGACATTTCTAAGATAGGGTAATGCCCTAGAGGAAGCAAGGAAAAGCCTCATGCCATTGTGATGGATAGACTCTTACATGGGATGGACAACAGAGCCAGAACCCAGACAGGACCGCTACATGCTCTAGCACTTGCACAGCGTTACACAGAGAATTAAATTAAAGGTGCTGTGGAAAATGGCCAGAAACTAAACAGTGAGGAAGGAATACTTTGTAGTGAGACACAATTATTTTTCTCTCCTTCAAAATCTTGTGAGTCCTTACTCACAAGTGTTGCTGCATTCAGAAATGGGATGATATCATTTAATGTTCCTCTCAAAAGTTTGTTTTATACACTTAATCCCTAGATTCATGTGCTGATGGTGTTTGGAGGTGGGGCCTTGGGGAGCTGTGACTAAACTATCATTAGTGTTAGCTGAAGTAATGAGGGAGGCGCTCACAAGCTGGCATTAGTGGCATTATAAGAAAGGGAAGAGAGACTTGAACCTTGAACTACCTTTCTCTCTCTCCCTTAATGGTGTATCCTAGCTTCTCTTACTGTGGCTGTGACTGAAAGCTCTGACAAATCGATTTTGGCTCACCATCCAAGGTTATAGCTGTTACTATGTGTGTGTGTGGAGGGGGGAGGGTCACAGATGTAGGAGCTGGAGACAGCTGGTCACACTCTAAACAGAAAAGAGACAGAGAGAAACAGAGATCCATCTGTGCAGGCACCTCAGCTCAGTTCCCTTTCTTCTCTTATACAGTCCAGGACCCACTGCGTGGGGAATGGTCCACACCTACAACTAAGATGGGTGTTCTCAAATAAAAGAACATCATCAAGACATCACCCCTCCCCCGGACCCCCCCAGACAGACTCTGAGGCCCATCTCCCATGTGAGTCTCGATCCTATCAAACTGGTAATTAACAGTAACAATCACAGCTCCACTCCTTGTCAAGTTGACAACCGAGCACATCACTTTTAATCCATAGTCTTCTCTACCCCCTCTCCCTATAGGCTCATGACCGTGTTATAAGGTAAAATGCATTCAACCCCAACTTTTTTCTTATCTAGGACTTTGTCATAAAGGGACAATAGCTTGGAAACTCTCCCATATTCCAGGAACAAAACAGTTCAAAGACCTATAAACCACATGGTCAGCTTTATCACTACAATGGCCCTACCTCCCAGTACCAATTTCTGTCTTGTTATTTTTTCCTGTTACTGTGATAAAATTTTTCTGAAAAAGCAACTTGAGGCAGAAAAGTCTGATTTTAGCTCACAGTTTAAAGTTACCATCCATCATTGCAAGGGAACCACAGTGGTAGGAGCTTGAGGGAGCTGGCCACATCTCATCTGTAGCAAAGAGGTCAAGATCGACAGGTGAGTGGGTGCATCTCAGCTCCCCTTTCCACTTATGCAATACAGAATACCCTTCCCAGAAAATGGTATCTTCCCACAATTAAGGTGGGTGTTCCATCAATAGACATAACTGAGACAATTCCCCACAAGCATACCCAGTGGCTCACCTCTCAGGTGATTCCACATTCTTTGAAGCTGAAAGTTAACACTGGCTGTTGTACAACACAGACCCTCTTCCATCCTACAATACAGCTCAAAGCCTCTGGATGCTACTTTTTGTGCTCTTGGAGTTGACACCCTTAATAACTGTGGTTTAAACAAGTTTCTAATCTGTAAAGTATCTGGACTGTGGTATTTAGCTATAGTAACAAGAACCACCAACAGACCAAAGCCTGGACATTTTAAAGAAGGAAAGATAAATGAGATCAAATGAAAAGTTACTCTGCTCCTGGATCTCTCAGCATGCAGAACTATGAAAAGATAAATGTCTATTGATCCAGATCCCCAGTCTATGGCATTCTGTAGACATAGAGCAAGAAAGAATTAGACACATGGTACAAGGATCCCTCAGCCGCTGCCTGGTTAGTCCTACCCAAGTGTCCAAGGCAGCAAACTTGGACTGTAGATCCCAACCAAGTGTGCTCCTCTCTGTGTTTGGTAATAGACTTTAGCTTTGCTTGATCAACAGCTGCAATGATTGTTTCTCTGGAGAGTTCACTGCTGCAAGACCTCAGCATCAGCTTCTGATGGAAAGGTCAGGCTTTGGGCAATGACTTAGAGCAGACTTGCAGGAAGTATCATCAATGCTAAGCAACTCATTTGCCTTTCTTGGATTCACCATTACAGGTGGTACCATCTTTTCAGAAAATGAAGGAGATGAATGCTGCATTCATTTTTGTGCTCTGCCACACTGCACTGGAGCAAGGTGTGAATGCCCATTGTGAAACGTGGTACCATGGACAGCGACATAAGGGCAGTCAGAGGGAAACTATCTATCTTAGGGTTTTACTGTTGGGAGCAGACACTATGACTAAGGCAACTCTTATAAGAACAATATTTGATTGGGTTTGGCTTACAGGTTCAGAGGTCCAGTCCATTATCTTTAAGGCAGGAACATGGCAGCATCCAGGCAGGCATGGTCCAGAAGGACCTGAGAGTTCTACATTTTCATCTGAAGGCTGCTAGTAAACTGACTGGCTTCCATGTGGTTAGGAGAAGGGTATTAAAGCCCACTCCCACAGTGACACACCTACTCCAACAAGGCTATACCTCCTCCAACAAGGCCATGCCTTCTAATAGTGCTACTCCGTGGACCAAGGATTTACAAACCATCACAGAACATGAGGGTGGACAGAGGGGATGTGAAGGTGGACAGAGGGGATGTCTGAATGGTGAAATGGTCTGCTGGGATCTGATAGCTGATTTCAAATTTGTTGCTGGCCACATGGGTCCTTTGATTTCCTTCCACTTGTCCTGTGTTATAAAAGGGACATGAATCTTCCAAATATCCAATTATTGACTTCTGAGTTTTGGATGTCAAGACTTGGGGTTCTTTTTAAAAGGAAGTTACTGTCATTCTGGGAGACCCACTTTTAGTGATGAATCTTATGTAAAACAGATGTTTCGTGAACGAGAGAAAGTAAGAGAAAAGAAAGGAAGATGTGAAGGGGGCAGAATGGAGGAAAGAAAGAGGGAAGGAAAGGGAGTAAGAACTATGCAAGACCTTCTTGTGTGATTTTATAGGAACCAGGATACCTTTCACTGTGGCCGGCATACATCTAACCTAATGGGATTTCAATAAGTCAGGGCATTTACTGTCTCTGCAGGGTTTTTAAAAGGCAGTTCAATGGTTCAGTGATGCTCAGGGAACTGGTCTTTCATGTCTTTCTCCCCTGTCATCCTTGGGGTTATAGGAATCTTGCTCCCTATGGGAGCCAAATAATTGCTCCACCACAAACATCATGTCCTAAAAAGACTATGTCTTGTTATCAGAGGGTAAATGTGGACAATGAGGCTCCCTGGGATTTCTCAGTGGTATTAGAAAAACCCTGCTCCTAAGACCCTTCATGAAATCCACACTGTAGCTTTCAGTCTATATAGTTAAAGAGGAAATGAATTTCTCTCATCTCTTCCAAAGGGCTGAACGATTACAGCAGAATGGGATCCCTGGTTCAGCCCCTGAGATGTAGGACGCCTGAGAAAGCTGGCTTAGGTAGAGTATATGTTGCTTAGCAACAGGAATATTCTGTGAAGCCCATCACCAGGCCATTTGTCATGTAAACATCATGAAACATACTTAGACAGATAGTGTTATTAAGTGATATAATTTCGTGGGACTGCTGACCTACACATCATTGTTATGTTCATATGATATATGTATAGCAGAAGTATGTGTCACATGACTATGTTCTACAATGGGAAATGCAGTGAGGAATTTCCTTACCCCCACCCATCCCCAGTTTCATGGAGTTACATGGGTTACCTGGGTTTCCAGGTGTGGAGAGAGAGAGAGAGAGAGAGAGAGAGAGAGAGAGAGAGAGAGAGAGAGAGAGAGAGAGAGAGAGAGAGAGAGAGATTAGAGAGAGATTAGAGAGAGATGATATAGGTATAGATTATATAGATACAAATACAGATAGATATAGAAATATAATTTCAGGAGTAAGGGAGGATGCCTTTAGATAGGTAGATGTCCTACCCCTTTTAGAAACAGTGTAAAATCATTTACTATTTTGTCTCTTGCCTAGGGAGTGTCAGGGCACCTGTGTAGGAGAAGTTCTCATTGGCTACTACTGTGCTGGCAATAGGGAGAGGAGTTAGAGACATGCTTCACCATAAGCCATTATTTAATGGGAAATCAGTCTGACCCACACCCTGGGCCATGGTTTGAGTGTTCTCTTTGAGGTGCACATGAAACTTTATCTACACACCCACATGTTAGTGGATTTTAGAGGAGTGCCTTTGAGAGATAATGAGCAGGATATGAGGTCATAGAGTGGGGCCTCATAATGGAACCAGTGCTGTCTATGAAGAGGAAGAGAGATATGAGCTAGTGCCTTTGTTCTGGCCTCACTGTGTGACACCTTCTGCTGTGATGCAGGAAGATGCTGGGGCTCAGGCCATGGACCTGCAACCTCAAGGACCATGAGCTACATGAACTTCTTGTATTCTTTGTAAGTACAGCTTCAGATAGTTTGATATAGCTACTCTAGATGAATTTAATCACACTGTTTTCACAGTTAGGGTAAAATGCATAAATATGAGTATTAAAAAATCTAACAGTAGGGCAAGGTTTCTCTTCCTCTAGATCTTTGTATTTTCTAGAAATGATGCTTAAATTTTTGTTATAGCTCATTGGCCAGAACTTTTGTGTTATAAACCCACTTCTAACAAAGAAAATGCAGGAATTGTAGTTTTAGCCTCCATATTGGTCCAAGATTGGCCAGAAAAGGACAAGGACTGAAATGAAATGTAGCTATATACAGTGTGATGGTTTGAATATGCTTAGCCCAGGGTGTGGCACTATTAGGTATGGCCTTGTTGAGTAAGTGTGACCTTGATGAATCTGGTGTGACCTTGTTGGAGGAAGGCTTGGAGACTCTCTTCCTAGCTGCCATGCCAGTGTTCTCCTAGCAACCTTTAGATGAAGATGTAGCACTCTCAGGGCCTTCTCTAACACCATGTCTCTGGACACTGTCATGCTTTCTGCCTTGATGATAACGGACCAAACCTCTGAACCTGTAAGCTATCCTCAATTAAATGTTTTCCTTTATAAGAGTTGCCTTGGTCATGGTGTCTGTTCACAGCAATGGAAACCCTGACTAAAACATGCAGGCAGTCAGGATTTGGTTACTGATTATTCCTGTTAATCGCGATAGATGTGGTCTTTCAGTGGAGGCTATAATTTCAGAAAGTTTTATAAATGTATTATGTTTTTCCATAGTAAAATAATGCAAAATTTTACTACCTGTTCCAATTTAATTTTTATTATACTAAAATTATATGAGAAAAAAAATTTGAATATTGATGGTAAGTGTAGCAACTCAGTCTTCTGAAAATATCCAGGCTGGTGAGAGTTCTTCAGGGCACTGGGTTTGCAAGACCAGGCGAACACTACATGTCCTCTCATGACAACTGGGTTCTGCTGTCTCAGTTCACTAACCCAAAATTGAGCAGGCAATTAAAGTGTCATTGCTGTGTCTATGATACATGTCTCTTTGTCAAGCTGAAATAGCTCACCCATTAGAGTGTTTACACCACAGGTGCTGGGAGTCTGGGTTCTCTTGTATGTCAGTGGCCCTCATCCCTCAGTGGCCCTCATCCCTCAGTGGCCCCCATCCCTCAGTGGTACTCATCCCTCAGTGGCCCCCATCCCTCAGTGGCTCCCATCCCTCAGTGGCCCCCAGGCCCTCATCCCTCAGTGGCCCCCATCCCTCAGTGGTACTCATCCCTCAGTGGTACTCATCCCTCAGTGGCCCCCAGGCCCTCATCCCTCAGTGGTCCCCATCCTTCAGTGGTACTCATCCCTCAGTGGCCCCCATCCCTCAGTGGCCCCCAGGCCCTCATCCCTCAGTGGCCCCCATCCCTCAGTGATGATTAGAAGTGTACTCCCACTACCAGGTATCATTTATCCATGGCAAGTCAGGTATTTAAGGTATTTCACGGGAAGGAATAGGAATAGTTTTATACTCTTTTTGAAGCACTACACCATGAGTTATGTATGTATATACATATATGAAAACTCACCAGCTTATTTTTCTGTCATTGTTCAGTTTAAAAACAACATCCCAAACATAACTTGGGTGGCTGAGAAGCAAATGAGCTGCCACTTGCTTTTGCTGAGAGCAGATTTCTCCGTTTAGAAATAACTATGTGGTTTACTCATAGAGCCTTACATTTGTCTGTCTTGTTTCCTGAGTTGTCTCCCTGTAGGTCACTGGGCTTGGGGTCTTCAGTGCAAACTGTCTCTCATCCCCCTCTCTTTCCTTTAAGCTGACCTCTTTTTGACCTCCCCATGTCTAGACACATATTCAGTTGCTATGGCCACAACTGCTTCTCATCTCAAACTGGCACCCACAGTATTACATGGTAGAATATCTGCTCACAGCTGTCCATGGTACATGTATCCAGATGTCCTGAGCTGTGTGCTGATAGAGGAGTCATAGGAGTGAGGGTCAAGCCTAGGCATGTAGGAGCTGAGTGAGGTCTAGTCCCTGGGTCCCCTTATGGTGATGGTGGCTGCATCATCTCCCAGTGGGGCTCTGTATATTTATGCCAGGGCTCCAGGTGTGAGCGGTGACATTGCTTCATCGTTTGAATAATGACTTTTCCTCAGCAAAACACATGGCAATGCTTTCTGTTATGTCTATCTGGTCATTGTCACATAGCTCTGTTTCTAATATTTATAAAGTGTGATTTGGTCTTAGCTGAGCATTTAAAATGTTGATATCTAATTAGTATCGCTGGGTATTATTTGTGCTCCTCAAAACTAAGAGTTGAGTAGAGATGATTTCTTTGATATGTGTTTCAATCCCTTCCATTATTTTCACACTCCACACTTTTGGTTGTCTCTAAGAACTGCGTATTAAAGGAAGTCAACATTTAGCTATTTTGATTCACCCATAAAAATTACTTTGAGCTTCCTGGTTCGGTTGCCACCACACAGACAGCTGTATCATACCGACTTTCCTCCACTCTGGTGTACTTTAGTTTTCCTGCTTGGGTAACAAATGGATGGTTTTAAGTAATTACTTCTGTGTTGTCTGCAGAAAAGTTACAAAGGAGAACATAAATTCTATAGATATTTAAATCCAACATTGTGTAGCTATTTCCTCTAAATTAAACAACTTCTTCCTGGAGGGGATCTCTTAAGACTCAAGGAGTCAACAAAACTTTCAAGGGTCAGGAAGTTCCTGAAATTACAAAGTTAAATACTCCTCCCCAAGGTTATACAAGTAGGAAGTGTTTCAGGAGAACAGACTCTGAAGCACCCATTGTAAGGTAAGGAGGTCCAGATATGTCTTAGTGAATGGTCCCTCACACTGGGGTCATCTTGTGTGTGATGTGGCCATCCATGCTTCTGTAAGACACCTGTCACCCTTGCTCTGTAAGTAAATCCATAAACCCATTGTTTCACCAAGTCCACTGTGGTGGGATTGTTCTTTTGGTCTGTTGTAGGTGCTCTGTCTGGGGTAAGTGGACTCGATCTTGTCTCTCCAGGTAAAGCCATGGCTATCTTCACTATCACCTGATGCTGTTCACATTGTGTGCTCTCGAGAATCCCTCTGGTACTTAGCACGTCTGAAGTTTTTTACTCATTATTAAATATAGGCAATATGTACAAGCTGCATTTCACACAGCCTATCAAGGACAAATTCATTCTTATCCTGTGAAAGTCAATTAATTAAAGTATTCCGCTAAGAAGAGCAGATGTTTCTTGAGTGTTCCCCACTTACTCTCTGGTGGGAACTCTTATTCTCTATTAAGCTATCTGGCTTTGGCTCTAGTTCAGCCCCACATGAGTGTGTCTTGCTCCCCCTGCTCTGGATGCTAAATCTTTGTTTAGTGGGCCTTCTCTGGCTCCCTTCCTGCTGCAGAAAAGAGTTGAGTTACTGTTATAGCAAATGCATGGTCCAAAAGTCCTAAAACAGTTACTGTCTCATCCTTTACATGAAATGCTTGCCAACTCCAGTTTAGATAAAATTCATGATGGAGTCTGGGATGGAAATAGATATTTATTAAACTCATTCTATTCTCTAGTTTTCCTGGGATGAGCAAAGCCCTCCATATGTTCTTTGTCATGACTGTAAGTATCCTTTCCAAACAACTAATGCTTCTTAAAGCAGAGCATAGCGCTTCCTATCCATTCAACATGCTTTCCAATTGAGCAAAGAGAGAAATGTCTAGTAACACCATGGGCATGGTAGAAGCTCTTAAAGAACAATAGAGATGACATCAGATGGCAACAAAGGCTTCAGGTTTAACCCTGCACCCATCAGAAGAGGGACACAGAGGTCTGAGTCCCATGTGTGGAAGAGCAGCATGAACTTCACTGGGTCAGAGTGCTGCCTTCACTGCAGACCAGAGGTGGAGCTGGCCCACAGCACTCTTCTCTCTCCCATGTGCTGGATGGTCTTCCTCTACTTGATTCAAGCTAAAGTCATCTGAGAGGAGGAATCCTCAGTTGAGAAAAGGTCTAGAGTAGATAGGGCTATAGGCAGGCCTATAAGGTATTTTCCTAATTAGTGATCATTGGGGGAGTGCCCACCCACTTGTGGGTGGAGTCATCCCTGGGCTGGTAGTCTTGGAGTCTATAAGAAAGCAGGCTGAGCAAGCCATGGGGAGCAAGCTATGGGGAGCAAGCCAGTAAGCAGCACCCTCCATGGCCTCTGCATCATCACCTGACTCCAGGTTCCTGCCCTGTTTAAGTTCCTGTCCTGACTTCCTTTGATGATCAACAGTGATATTGAAGTGTAAGCCAAATAAACAATTTCCTCGCTAAGTTTTTTCAGTCATGGGGCTTCATCACGGTTACAGAAACCCAGCCCATGCAACCTTGGTCTGGCTCCTGCAGCCTGGCCACACGAGGCTCTCAGTTTTTTTTTCTATCCTGAAAGAAGAGCAGTGATTTCTTTTGCTACTGCTTTTAAGATGGTTCCGATGGCAAGCCCTAAAACCAAAATGAGTTTCCTTTCCTTAAAATCATTTCTAAATTACCCAGCTTGACAATCACACATTATATATTATGTTAGTATAGGCAAAGCATATGCATCTCAAGGGGGGTCTGGCAAGCCAAGACGTCCCGGCGACTTCCACCACCTTGACAGAAGGGACAGATGGTTGGGCCAGGAGGCTGGAACCTGTTCAGGTTGGAGAAGTAACTCCTGCAATCCACTGCCTGCAGAAAGCCTGTGGAGTGGGCATGGAGCCATGGACTTATAGAGGAACTAGCCTGAAGGATGGTGTCTGTCTGGAAAGAACTGGGAAAGATAATCAGGAGGAAGAACGGGAGAGATGGAGAGACAGCTGCAGGGACTATCTTCCAGCCTTTAACCTTGAAAGTTTATCTAAAGCGGATCTCAGCCCTCGGTCATAGAAAGTTCAGGTGTAGGCTTCCGCCCAGTGAGGGTTCTCATTGTAGTGAGTGTGGGTTCATTTGGTGGGTGGGGTGGGGGTGGTCTCACTGTGGTGGATGGAGTAGGGGTGAGCTTAGTGCTGAGTCTTTGATGATTCAGTTACTGAAATAAACTGACCTTTTAATGGGTATACAGATGCTGCTGAAGTCACTACCAGTGGTCCCTGGAATGGAAGGTGATGGGCTGGGGTATCCTGTGTGGCATCTTTTACTTTTATGTGTGCCGTGAGCACATCTAGACCTAGGAGCCAAGTTCATATACAGCTGTGTAGTAAGAGTATAGCTCAGAGGTTGTAGCATATTTACATGTGTACTGGAATCTTCACAAGAGTTGAGGCCTGAAGAAGGGAACATCACAAGTTTCTTACACATTTTTAACAAAATAAATGCAGGAAATCTGTGAATGGCATTCAGAACTCAGACATATTGGGGGCATCATTAAAAGATATTGACTCACTGGGGGCATAACATGCAGTAGATGATAATAGCTACCCAAGTGAATTTCTTTTATACAGGTTACTACAACTCTAGTGATGAGATCTGGTGATAAAAATCTATTTTCCAGCTTGGTAACCAAGGGATGTCCCTTCTAGAAGAATCTTCAGAGTGTATCACATGTAGAAGATGGACCAAATGCCCTTACATCAGTTATACTTCCTCAGGTAGTTTCAGCTTAAATGGTCAACTCAGCAATCAACGATGGGTCACCTTTAACTCCTCTGGAGAACTCGGTGCTTCCTTCCCAAGGATGCTCCTCTATTGCCAAGGAGTCACACTCTCAGCTGCTTGCTTAGAGAACTTGTGTGAGTCCAAAGCTTCTTCATGAAGAAGAATCTCTTCATAGGGCTGAAAGAGTGGAAGTTATCAGTGGAAGAAAATTTAACTTGACAGATACGAGGTAATAACTTGATTTGAGCAAGGCTGACTATTTCAGGCTAATTGGGCATGATTCTTGCCTGTTTTTATTGGATTGTAAATATTTTATATATTCATACTCTGAACATTTTATCTGTGATGTTTCTGATGCATTTTCTATCTCATTTTGTCCTTTAACTTTTTTTCATATTTTTGATGTATGGATGTCTCAATCTTTATGACTTTTTCCTTCATTATGTCTCGGGATCAGAAGTTTGCTTTCTCATCTCTAGATCAAAAAATTTTTATGAAGGTTTTTTCATTATTGACAGTTTTTGGAATCCACTAGGAATTTGCTTTAGAGAGCAGTATGAAGTTGGAGTTTCAATTTTTTTCCTCTCTAAATATTTAACTAGTTATTCTACTCTCCTTCAAAAATTATTATTTTTCTTTTTGTGATGAATTTTTCAGCCTTCTTTTATAATATATGGATTCTCATTCTTATGTTCAGGGCTGCTCTACATGATCTTTTCTGCTCCATTTTTCTCTCTGCTGAGTGCTGAGTTTTCATCCTGAATAATTATTTGCTAAGTTACTATTACTTAACTGATATTCTCAATATCTGATAGACTTTGACACTCATTTTTCAAATCAATTATATTTTCAAGATTTCTTTTATTATTGATCCAGTTCCATTTCAAAAGTGCAAATCACTGTAATTAAACTGCACATAGTTAGCAAATCAGGAGGAGGCTCCTTAGGAAGAGAAGAGGGTAGTGGGCGTGGACATGACAGAATACCTTATAGATGCTTACAGAATTGTTAAAAGAATACATTTCAGAAAAGGTGTCACAGGGCATTTAAAAATCTATAACATAAATATTTTTATCACAAAAAAAGACTTTGTTGGGTTGAACATGTAATTTGGAGAATGGACATCTCTGTTATATTGAGTCTTCTCACCTAAGAATATGAAAGTCCATATCATGGTAGTCCATGAAGTTTAAAGTGTTTCCTCATATGGGCTCTGAACAGTCTTTCTTTATGTTACAATGGTTAGTATTTATCAACTTGCAGGACATAGAATCACCAGGGTGAGAAGCCCCTTGGAAGATCTACCCAATTATGTCAGGACAACTCATGGGCTGGGAGCCCAGGCTGGATAAAGAGTAGGAAGCAGATTGACCGCCAACATTCCTTCTCTGTCTCCTGATTGTGGACTGAATGCTTAGCTGTCTCACAGCCCCACTACCATGCTGTCCTGCTATGGTGGACTGCAGGCCTTCAAACTGTCAATGGAAATAAAGCCCTTTCTCACTAGGGTTTTCTTGCCAAGTGTTTTGTCAAAGCCAACAAGGGAGATTACACATATTTATTTACATATTTCTCATTGATGACTACATTTTATTACTATTGTGATGCAAAAGTCTTCATGATCACATTTTTTTTTTAAATTGGTAGTCAATTATTCAAGGGAAAACAACTGATTCTTTGATATCAGGTATTTATTTCTCATTTAACTAACTCTTCATTGGCAAAAAGGTGAATTCTACTGTTCTTTTAAACACATATGAAGCCAATAACTAATGATTAGCTACCAAACATGTCTTTTGATTAGGGGGCAGAGAGATCCTCATAAATACTTCTGATTCCAAGCCTACTTGAATACAGTTTCATCTTACCACAGCTTGTGAAGTTTGCCTTGTGTACAGTATAGATCCTCAAGTCTGATACAGCAAGGCCATCATCCAGGGACTGAGTGCCCCATTCTCTGATAAGCCAGCACTGAAGGGCAGTGTCTACATGTTCTATTGTCACTTCCTCTCAGGGTTCTCTGGGGAGAATGTTCTAGCATCAGGACAACTTCCTATTAAAGCTGAACATAACATAGGCAATTTCTTAGCAGACTGAGCAATCAACTAAAAGAAAGGAGATTTGCAGTTTGTAGAGTGAAGGAAGCCTCCTTCCCAAGATGCACTGCTTCAGCTCTAAGTGTCCTCAGAGGCTGCCAAACCTGGTAGTTACCGGCCTGAGAACACTTGGTGGATTGTTTAGTCAGCCTCTGATGCAGCTCAAAACCTCTCCTAAGATAACAGTGCCATGGTAGCCTGGTCTGGGAGAGACAGAGCTGTGGTTTGAAACATGGCTCTTGTCTTAAGTTTCCTCCAGAGAGATGACAAAGACAAGTGACTCTCCTCACAATTCCCCAGCAGGATGCCGTCTTGGTGTTGCATGTAGTAAGACATGACCACCTGAACATGCATTCTATATGGAAACTCGCCCATTTCCAGGGGCTGATGCTGGTACCTCACTACTTGACCTCTCCACCTCTGGACACATTCTCTTCTTTGTCCTTGTGACACAAGGTCACTGTCTAGGGACATTTACTGACAGACTGGAAAGCAATGTGGTTGCTGTGGTTGCTGTGGTGCCCTAGAAGCACCCAGCTTCTAGGGTGCAATAGCACAGTCTGCTCAGTGGAAACTGTCACCAGCTCTATGCTCAGTCTGAAAGCAAGTACCCATGTTAATAAGCTTTCAGGAACACTTACATCTGACAGAAAAATTTAAAATGTTCATCGTCTGGCAGATGGCTAATTCAAGGACCCAAGTGTAATATAGTCCCCAAGAGACAAAATTGGGAGGTATGTGGGGAAGGAGAATAAGTTTGAAGGGCACTGAAGGGGAGAAACAAATCCTAAAGACAGCTACTTTGTTTGGTCTGCTGAGGGCTGGGATCGCTGTCATGATCGCTAGAGCTGCGGTGCCCACCTGTCACTCATGAGTGACACATTTGTGAGTTCACATAGGACTCCTGCTTCACCTCATGCGAGTTCACAAGGGACTCCTGCTTCACCTCATGTTCAGAAGCTTTCTTTCATGTGCTCACCATGTTTATCGAGTTCACTCCATGGGGCTGATGAGCAGGCTGCAGACCAGAAGGCAACATGTTATCAGTACAAAGAGAAAAGAGACAGCCTTTGAAGACCAAGGGGGACGTCTCAAAGGGATAAAAGGCTATTAAAAAAATTTTTTTTAAATATACTATGGTCTGAGTTACTGAGTTGGAAGGAGAAGGTAAAAACTCTATTAGCCTAATGAGGAAAGATGCTAGGACATCGAGTAAATAACTGAATGCTTCTGGATCCCATGTTTGTGTATTTAAAGGCACAAAGGAGTGAGCTTACCTTTTTGAAGAACCTAGAGGTGGATGAACACTTGGAGGTGTCTAGATCCAACTGCACTGAAACCAGTGGAATGACTGCAAGCCAAATGAGATGACCCTGTTTCTACCTCCCTTCCATTTATACACATCATTTTCTGAAGGCTGTGTATGTCTCCACATAGTTCTGTACCATGCTGACACAGTTGTAGTTCAGTACACAGGGAGTCCATTTATGTCCATTGGGGGTTGGTGCTGGGCTCGGTGGGCACTGAACAGGATACGATGGACTTCACTTCCTTGAGAAGATTCCAAAATTACTCCTACTTTTCATGTATATGTATGCATTTGTTTACATGCATGTGGGTGCATGTGTGAGTTGTGTGTGTGTGTACACGTGCACGTGCGTGAGCACACACACACAGGTGCATACACACATATGTGCACATATATGTAGAGGCAAGAGGTGGGTATTGGGAATTATTCTCAATCACTCTTCCATCGAACTCTTTGTCCCCACCTGGTGGCGCTGTTCAGGAAAGTTGTGAAGTCTTTAGGTAGTAGAGCCTCTTTAGGAGGTGGGGCACTGGGAGGTGGGGCACTGGGAGGTGGGCCCAGACGTGCTTCTTGTTTATTGTTCTCTCCTTTCTATCGGATCTAATGTGACTGCCTGTTCAAGCCTGGATTCTTCCATCATGATGGACTGGATGGAGAGAAAGAACTCTTTCTCTCATTAAGTTGTTCATGTCAGGGTATTTTGTAACAGCAAGATGGAAAGACACTAAGACAACATCAGTGTACCAGGTCTTCAAAAGGATACACACAGAATCTAGGATCCTGCTCCTAGGGACCACCAAGACAAAGCCTCCTGTGGAGGTTTCCAGAGACTGTTACAGTGTCTCCCATGTGGTCAGCCAATGTCCATATAAGTCATTTACCTCATCCATTCAATAAATAACAAGGATGTACCATTGTTAGGCACTGGGACATAATGAAGAAAACAGATAATAGGTCCCAGCTTTACTGAGGGGTTGAGGCTGTAGCTCAGTTGTAGATTCTTATATAGATCAAACAAACAAACAAACAAGAAAGAAGGAAGGAAAGAGAGGGAGGGAGGGAGGGGAGGGGAGGGGAGGGGAGGGGAGGGGAGAAAAGGAAAAAGGAGGAAAGGAAAAAGGAGGAAAGGAAAAAGGAGGAAAGGAAAAAGAAAAAAGGAAAGGAAAAAGAAAAAAGGAAAGGAAAAAGAAAAAAGGAAAGGAAAAAGAAAATAGGAAAGGAAAAAGAAAAAAGGAAAGGAAAAAGGAAAAAGGAAAGGAAAAAGAAAATAGGAAAGGAAAAAGAAAAAAGGAAAGGAAAAAGGAAAAAGGAAAGGAAAAAGAAAAAAGGAAAGGAAAAAGGAAAGGAAAAAGGAAAGGAAAAAGGAAAGGAAAAAGGAAAAAGGAAAGGAAAAAGGAAAAAGGAAAGGAAAAAGGAAAAAGGAAAGGAAAAAGGAAAAAGGAAAGGAAAAAGGAAAAAGGAAAGGAAAAAAGGAAAAAGGAAAAAGGAAAAAAGGAAAAAGGAAAAAGGAAAAAGGAAAAAGGAAAAAGGAAAAAGGAAAAAGGAAAAAGGGAAGGAAAAAGGGAAGGAAAAAGGGAAGGAAAAAGGGAAGGGAAGGAAAAAGGGAAGGGAAGGAAAAAGGGAAGGGAAGGAAAAAGGGAAGGGAAGGAAAAAGGGAAGGGAAGGAAAAAGGGAAGGGAAGGAAAAAGGGAAGGGAAGGAAAAAGGGAAGGGAAGGAAAAAGGGAAGGGAAGGAAAAAGGGAAGGGAAGGAAAAAGGGAAGGGAAGGAAAAAGGGAAGGGAAGGAAAAAGGGAAGGGAAGGAAAAAGGGAAGGGAAGGAAAAAGGGAAGGGAAGGAAAAAGGGAAGGGAAGGAAAAAGGGAAGGGAAGGAAAAAGGGAAGGGAAGGAAAAAGGGAAGGGAAGGAAAAAGGGAAGGGAAGGAAAAAGGGAAGGGAAGGAAAAAGGGAAGGGAAGGAAAAAGGGAAGGGAAGGAAAAAGGGAAGGGAAGGAAAAAGGGAAGGGAAGGAAAAAGGGAAGGGAAGGAAAAAGGGAAGGGAAGGAAAAAGGGAAGGGAAGGAAAAAGGGAAGGGAAGGAAAAAGGGAAGGGAAGGAAAAAGGGAAGGGAAGGAAAAAGGGAAGGGAAGGAAAAAGGGAAGGGAAGGAAAAAGGGAAGGGAAGGAAAAAGGGAAGGGAAGGAAAAAAGGGAAGGGAAGGAAAAAGGGAAGGGAAGGAAAAAGGGAAGGGAAGGAAAAAGGGAAGGGAAGGAAAAAAGGGAAGGGAAGGGAAGGGAAGGGAAGGGAAGGGAAGGGAGGAAGGAAGGAAGGAAGGAAGGAAGGAAATTTACTTAACTCACAGCACAGGGAGGACTAGGTAAACCTATGAAGCACATGGGTAGAACATGGACCCCATCAGATAAGAGTGCTGAGTTGTGACACTGCCATCTTTAATATGGTGGTTGGAGACCTCCCTAGAAAGGGTAGGTGTTAAATGAGGGATGATAGGAAGAAGAGATGGGAGATGGCCACTACCTTGGAGAATTGTCTAGGCAGAAGGCCATCAAGTGCAACAGTCTTGAGATAATATGTGTCCAGTCCAGGATTCACAAAACAAAGGGTCAAGATGCTCATTCATTTAGTCTGAATGAACTGGAGGCTGTAGACATGGCCTGCCACGGAAGGACTTGCCTTTAAAGGAATCCCCTAACAGCTTAGAAGAGAACAGAGATAGTTTCTTTTTTACTTAAAATGACAGGGGTGGTCAGGAGACACTACAACAACCAGGCCAGGAGGTAGAGCATCTTGATGTCTTGGATGGTAGCTGTGGAGCTGACTCAGATGATGTCTCTGGAGGAAGAGAGGGGTGGGTGGAGGGAAGGGGTGCTGAGTTGTGGAGAAGAGAACAAGAATGAGTCTGAGAAAATAAATTCATGATGATCAAAGGAAGCTGAGAGGAGAGATGGTGCACAGAAAACAAAAGAAAGTGCAGGTGCCTTAGTCAAAGGACTCTAGCTGTCAATCAACCTGTCATCCCATAGCGGAAGAGACTCAGCCTCTGGGTTTATTGAGAGTAATGGCAGCGAGGATTGTAAGTAATTCGAGAGGATTAAATTACCTTATCGGTTTGGTTCCCAAATAATGGAAGGGAAAATCCCACATGCCTCCAAACCCAAGCCGAAAGCCACTTACATTTGCTTTAATAACGGAATCAGGATTGGGCAAGTATATGATGCTGTCTTTCCCTTCTGTAGCATGAGTGGAACTTAAAATCGCCTTTTCTATTTCATATTCTCATTTCCTTGTCCCTCCACTATTTAGGGGGGTGGGGTGTCAAAAGTTCATTCTGTTGAAAATAAAGTAAAAAAAACAAAACAAAATGAATAGACTTAGAATCATGCTTCTCAGATATGTAATGGAACATACATACTTGGTGTGTAAAGGAGCATAATACTTGCTTTAGGGAATGTGTGTCTTCCCTGAGCGTAGCCTGCTGTGTGGGCTGGTTTTCAGGAGAGTGGTTAGTTCCGAACACCATGAGCTCACTGTGTCATGATGAGGACATGGTGGATGTTATGTAGTCATCTCCTGGGTGGGCTGGAGAGGCAGGAAAGGAAGAGGCGTGAGTGAGATTTCAGACTCAAAGTGTGTCGTCAGGAGGGACCATGTCAGGGACAACACAAAGCAGGCTGAGGAGCTCCCTGGTGAGGGGGCTTCAGCTACCTGGGCTGCGCGGGGACGTGTCCTCAGAGAAACTTTCATCTGCAAAGAAATGTTGAAGTGTGGGGGCTGTGCAGACTCTGAGGGAAGAGGCCGCGGCAGACACCAACAACAGGATGTTCAGACCTTGTTGCTGGGCAGAGTCAGTAACTCAGAGTGCTTAGAGATGAAGCGAAGGCCCTTTCTGGTAGTGCAGGACTTTAATCCCAGTGCTCAGGAGGCAGAGGTGGTGAGTTGAGGCTAGCCCGCTGAGTTCCAGGTCAGAGAGCACCACATAGTGAGACCCTATCTTTTTTTTAAATTGGGTATTTATTTCATTTACATTTCCAATGCTATCCAAAATGTCCCCCACACAGTCCCCCACCCACTCCCCCACCCACCCACACCCACGTCTTGGCCCTGGCATTCCCCTGTACTGAGGCATATAAAGTTTGTACGACCAATGGGCCTCTCTTTCCACTGATGGCTGAATAGGTTATCTTCTGATACATATGCAGCTAGAGATATGAGCTTGGGGTGGGGGGTGGGTGGGATACTGGTTAGTTCATAATGTTGTTCCACCTATAGGGTTGCAGATCCCTTTAGCTCCTTGGGTGCTTTCTCTAGCTCCTCCATTGGGGGTCCTGTGATCCATCCAATAGCTGACTGTGAGCATCCACTTCTGTGTTTGCCAGGCCCCGGCATAGTCTCATAAGAGACAGCCATATCTGGGTCCTTTCAGCAAAATCTTGCTAGTGTATGCAATGGTGTCAGCGTTTGGAAGCTGATTATGGGATGGATCCCTGGATATGGCAGTCTCTAGATGGTCCATCCTTTCGTCTCAGCTCCAAACTTTGGTGAGACCCTATCTTACAACAAACCCAGACACACCCAGAATCAACGACAAAGATCAGATTGGGCTACTCTGGCTAATGCTTATTGTCATCTTGACTAGATTTAGAACGACCTACAAGTTGGGTAAGGTACCCACCACTGGGCGTGTCTGTGAGATTGTTTCCACACAGGATTGACTCTGGAGGGAAGGCCTGCTTTGAAGGTGGGTAGAACCTTCTCAACAGAACAGAAAGTGGGAAAAAGAAAACTAACACTATATTGGTATTTCCTTCTGGCTACCCTGATGAACTGAACCCTCTGAAATCATGAACTCTTTAAGTTGTTTCCACGAAGCATCTGGTTATTGGGTTACAGAGGTAACTAACACAGGGATGGGCATTTGCGGGGCCAGAAATGTTCTAAAAACTACTATGATGGCTATTGAACAGCTCTGTGGATGTCCCATGCCCCTGAATTGTAGACTTAATTAATCACTTCATGTATTTTCAGTGTTTAATGTGTTTGGGGATTTGGGGCCAGAGCTTGATGTCAGGTGACTCCTTCAACTGCTTCTCCACCTTAGTTTTTGGGACAGGGTTTCTCAGTGAATCTGGAACTCAACAGTTGGGTAGAGTAGCTGATGGAGGAGTCCCGGGGTGCTCAGTCCTGGGGCAACAGAAGCACCACCATGCTTGGCTTTTTTGTTTGGGCTTTGGCAGTCCAAACTCAGGTCCTCATGATTTTACTGTAAGTACTGGACTGGACTGAGCCATCTCTTCAGCTCTGAGTGCACACTTTCAATGAATGACTTATAAAGTATGTGAATTAGGTTTCCATGCTATTGTTAAAACATAACAATCCATCCAAGGGCCAGGATGTCTGCTCTAGGAGACTCCTGATCAGGGCTGTCAGGAAGAGAGCAGGATGTTGGCAAGGGGCATTGCAGGTGGAGGAAGAGAGTTCTCTGGGCATCATGATGGGAAAGCTAGGAGCAGCTTCTGAGTCAGAACTGGGGTGCCGTAGTGGCTATTCCTGTTGCCAACTTGACTACATCTGGAATTAACTAAAACCCAAGCTGCTGGGTACTTCTATGAGACATTTCTTTCTTAATTAAATCATTTGAAGAGGAAAGACCCATTTTTAATCTGGATCTTCTGAGGTGGGAAGATCTAACTTTAATCTGGGCCACACCTTCTGCTTCAGCAGCCTAAATAAGGACGTGGAAGAAAGCAGCTTGCTCTTTGCCTGCTTGTCCTTGCTGGCAAGTCCATTCCTTCACAGGCATTGAAGCCCACTTTTTCACAATTCTGGCATATACTGAAGACCAGCTGAGACATTCAGCCTCATGGACTGAAGAACTTCTGGTTTCTTGGACCTTCTGTGGCTGGACAGTCATTGTTGAAGTAGCTAGACCACAGCCTGTAAAACACTCTAATAAACCTCCTTTACATACATACATACCATATACATATTCATCATATATACATATATATGTATACATATGTACTATATGCACATACATTTATTACATACATATGTATGTACATACATATTTAAACATACATACATATACATTATATACACACATGCACATATATACACACATACATATACATTATTACACATACATTTATACACATATACACAATATACATATACATTATATACATATACATTTATACACATATATCCACATATACATATATTATATAAATATACATTTCTAGATACATGCATATACATACACATTAAATACATATACATTTATACATACATACATACATATACACATTAAATACATATACATCTATAATACACACACATACATACATATATATGTGTGTACATATGCTCCTCACAATTCTGTATGAGGAGAGGAAGCAACATCTAGTTTCCCTCCTGACTTCCTTTCTATTAGGGTTCCTTCTATCAGTTCCCTTTCTCTAGAGAATCTTGCTAATATAGTACTATAAGTAGGGGGGCTACCTGCATCCTCATCCCATCAAGAGGACGAGCTGCAGTGCCTGAGGCAGGGGAATAGAGGTGGGGACTGGTATCTCACATTGTAAGGCAGTGCACAGACACCCTGAAAAGTGCACAGGAGCTGAGGTCAGTCCTTGTCTCAGGAAGATGGTGATCCAAGTATGAATGTCAGCACAGGAAGACAACAAGAGTTAACGCAGGACAAGATCTTACTAAGAGCCTAAGGCAAGACCACAAAAGACTCCAGGAACACACACCATCTGTCCATAGAGACCCAAATGTTATTGCAGGCCACAGAGGAAGAGAGGGGCACACAGTGGAGCAATATTAGGAGACCCTGTGCTGGGGGAAGCTGGGAGACAGAGCCCATTGCCTCAGGCCAATTTTACACAAGGATGCCAAGGGAGGTGGGGCTGTGGAGAGCAGGGGAGAGCTAATTCCCTTCTCTAATACGGAGAGAAAAACCCTTCTACCATTTGACTCATCATAAAAGTGAAATGAACAGTTTTGTTCCAGATCATAAACAATTGGCCTCCCATGGAAGGGTAAATGCCATGAAGGCCCGCTGGCTTGCTCTGGACTGGATAATGAGCATAGCTCCTGACAGATTGCCTAGAGAAGAGTCAAGCAGTGCATGGAATCCCTGTAGAGAGGGAGCTAGGCGGGACCAGGGCTGGGAGGGGCTTTAGGTCTTTTTATTTATTGTGGGACTCCGGAGGAACAGCCCATTCACATCAGGGTGTTCAGAAGGCTTGGAACTAACCACTAGCTCTTCTCTCAAAAGTAAATGTGACGGCCATGTGATAATCATATGAATGGAAATGTGCCTCGGATTTAGATAATATTCTAATTGTCTGGGAGTAAGAAATGTATCCCATGTCAGGTATTAGGGTATTAGAAATGATCTCAGGGTTTTCTTGGAGATGCTTCAGTCTATAAAGAGTTTGTTGTGCAGGAAAGAGGACCTGGGCTCATTCCCCAGATTGCACATAAAAAGCTGGCTTATATGCTCTAGTAATTCCAGGGCAGGGGAGGCGGAGCCAGGAGGAGTCTTGGTGTTTGCTACCTAACTAGCCTCAGGCTTTTGAAAAGCTCCAGGTTAGTGAGAGACCTCTTAAAAGAGGTGGGTGGTGAGCTGGAGAGATGGCTCAATGGTTAAGAGGACTGACTGCTCTTCCAGAGGTCCTGAGTTCAATTCCTAGCAACCACATGGTGGCTCATAACCATAGCAATGGGATCTGATGTTCTTTACTGGTGTGTCTGAGGACGGTAATGGTGTACTCACATACATCTTTATTTGAAAAAAAAAAGAGGTGGATGACACCTGACAGTGGCCTCCACATGCACAAGCACAAGATGTGCAGATGAAGTATGCACGCACACACACACACACACACACACACACAGAGAGACAGAGTTCTTTACAAAATATGAAAGACTGTAACTGAAGGATCTTTGGGGTAGGTGTTACTGGGGGCACTGGCTTACAACTGGTGCCACACTTGAAGAAAGCAATTCAGAAACACTCTGAAAACATTCTTTCCCTCTGTGTCCTGCTCTTTATTGTAGCTAAGTGATATGCTTATTCCTCATTGTGATTGTCTTAGGCTTCCGGTTGAGAGGTTGCCAGCCTTCCCCTGGGGAAAGGACTGGTCTTCTCACTGAGGGGTGGAGAAGCCTTGTGTGAAGGCAACAGAGTGCACACAGAAGCCAGGCATTGAGGGGCAGGAGGTCTGGGAGAAGACTCCCTGTATGCTGGGGAAACTGAGAGATGCATGTCTGACATGGAACTTCTTGTAACAAGCCAAGATTTCTCATATCAAATGAAAGGTCAGCTGGGGTTGGAAGTAGGATAGTGTTGAGCACACATTTCTCCATAGAAGGCTTAAAAAAAATCCAACTAAATCTAAAGTGGATTTTTACCACAACATACGATTCTCAGATATAAAATATTACACTCTGAAGCATATTATCTGTTCTGCATCATACAGAGGCAGTTTGTCACCTGTGATTTTGATAAAGAAATAATGGTGTTTTGTTGCAGAAAGCCTCAAACCAGGCAAGTAATAAAGACAGGAGAAGTAGCAGGGAGGGTGCTTTGTAGCAGCAGGCTTCTGAGTGCTCACCTCCTGAAAATTAAATTCTGCTCAGATATTAGATTTTGTTTGTGGATATTAAGAAATGTGAGTGTGTTGTTATGGATTTACAGATTTGTGCTTTGTTATTAGCTTTCATGCTGCGTTAGGCTCATAAGCAAATAAGACAGAGTTAAACTAAAAACTGGGATGATTTTAGGTTTTCCGAAGGGGCTCACGGAGCTTCCTTCTGTATTCCTTATCCACAGTCCCCTAATGTCACCCTCTCATGTTACCATGGCAACAGACCAGGCCAGGAAGCCTATGCTGTTCTGTTACAGTGTTAGTCTTGCTCTTATTTCTGTAGCTACCACCTGAGACAATCAACTTACTCAGAGAGCACTCTGATTTGGATCATTTGTTGAGGATTCCCACTGACTGTTTGGCCCTATGGCCTTGGGCCATGACAATACCTCATGGTAGCAGGTCACCATGACAACACCTCATGGTTGCAGATCACCATGACAGCATCTCATGGACAGTTACCTCAGTGAAGCAAGTGTTCACCTCATGGCTGGGACATCATTTTTTCCTTGGGACCCCGGGTCCAGAAGATCCCCTACAAGACCCTTCCTTTTAAAGTTTTCAAAAGCTCCCTCTACAGATACAGACGGGTGACCCCTTCCCACACAATGTCATACAGGACCCTTATGACCCCAACTACACAGGTGCTTGACACCAAACCCTGCAGCCTTATTTGGACTGAGGCTTTTGGATAATTGCCACACATCCCTCCTGATCATTTATTTCTCAGAGCAACTGTTCAGTGTCATTGTGACTGGCCTGAGAGGCTTTGAAAAGAAGGACAGAGTTCTGGGCATGTCCTCAAGGGTGTTTCCAAGGAAGTTTTGTGCAAGGGTCAGCAGAACGACTGGGGAAGACCCACATATCTTGGGCACTGCACAGTAAGTCTGAGACTTGAGAGCAGAAGGAGAAAGCTATGTGATTCACCTCGAAGTTTCTCTCTCCCTCCTGCCCTACACTGCCCTACACTGCCCTACACTGCCCTACACTGCCCTACACTGCCCTACACTGCCCTACACTGCCCTACACTGCCCTACACTGCCCTACACTAGAGTTCAGGTTCTCCAGCCTTTGAATGCTGGGACTTGTATCCAAGAACCGAAGGGATCCCCAAAGGCTCTGTGGCATTTGGTCTTGAACTGGGATTTCTGTCAGTATCTCTGGGAATGGGGCTTCTGTACTGGGACTGAGCCATCCTCTCTGCTAGCTCTCTAGTCTGCACTATAGGCATCATTTAAGGCAATTTTCTAATACCCCACTCATTTATTCATGCCTGACCAATGCAATAGCTGTTGAAGAAACGGTGGGGAGGTCATGGTGGGGAGGACATGCTGCTGAGGGCCATGCAGGAGGAACATCAAATGCCTTCAGAACTCATGCAATGCAGCCCACAGGCAGGTTACCATAGCCACATGGGTGTGGCATGGTCCTGAGGACTCTGTGTCCTGAGGACTATATGTTGTTATAGAGTTCTGCTTTGCTTGCTGCCCTCATGTCCCTCTTAATCTAAGAATTATATGACAACTCTAAGGGGGCTTCCAGGCCCTCACTGAGCAGTATCTCTGGCATTCACAATATTACTGTTTGATCTCTTTCAGGCATTGCTGCTGGAGCAGATTAACGATACAATCAGCACCCTAGGGAAGAACTTAGAGACATAGATTGTCAGCAATGACCACCACCCTTATAAAACATTTGGAAAAAAAAGTTGTGAAGCTAGGTTGAGGTGTTTTTACTACTGGCTCTGATGTAGAAAATCCTAGGGAACAATATGAAGGTCAGAAGAGGCACATCTTGTTAGTTAAGCTAGGGAACTTTTATAGTCAGGGAACAAGAACAATGGCAGCACTGGTTGACGTGACTCTCACTGAGGCTGGGCTGGTGATGATTTCTTATACTATTTTTGCCCTCAGCTTCCTGATATGATTTATTAAGAATTGCTGATGAGTAGATGTGCATTTTGACGATTTAAAACAGATATGACCGATTGTTATAGAAAAATTTAGATTTGTGATTCTTTTAAGATTACTTTTAAAGATAAATAGTAAAATAATTACTTCTTTCTTTGTAACTGCACGTTGCTGCCTGCCAGTAAGAGAAACTGGCTGAGAAAACTCCCTTGATGTTGACACTTTGTTAATCTATAACAAATGACTTGATTATAAATGTACTGGGGGTTGTGAGAATACTTTGTTTCTTTACCTGTACTACACAATGTCACTTCTTGCACAGGTGTTGGGAAACACATTGTTTTTTCATAGTCATTCACTAGAAGGAAACTAAAATGTGCATTGTAATTGTATACTGCTTGAAAGCTTTTGCTGGGACGTATAAGCTACAGAAGAAAGAAGAACGTGTGGTGTGGCCGGAGCATTGTTTCTCTCATCCATCAACTACCTGTGTATGTGTAAAGTCTGTGCAAAAGGGGGTTAGAACATTGTTCCTTCCATCCACCAACTGTGTGTATCATGTATGTATGTGTGGAATACTTGGAGCCTGCTTTCTGGAGCTTTGCTCTAACCATTCTATATGTGAATATGTATATGTCTGTCCAAAGGTCTATAGCCTAGTATGTATGTGTGTATGTGTATATTCATGTATATTTGCATATTATGAATTTATTGGACTCTATCTTTCATTTTGTCCATTCAGTGTGTGTGTGTGTGTGTGTGTATGCATGTGCAAATTTTTCTTCTCTTTTTTGCCAACCCCAAGGAGATAAAAGAGTTCATAGTTTTTCTGCTGGCCACAAAGAGTACTGGCCCCAGTAAATTAATCTTTGTTCCCTCAGAAAAAAGTCCATTGATTAACTTCTCTAATCACTGGCTGCCTTTGGCAGCAGCCCCTGTAGGTAACTGGATCCACCCTGGTCAGTGGCTCTAAGAACTGACCCTCCAGGGCTGCCTGCCTCAGTTAACCCACTGCATGGATGCCAAAGCCAGTCACTGGCACACAGCAGAGAGGAGACAATGCTAGGCAGGCATGGTAGCAGGACCAAGAATATGGATGATCACCATTTTCAACAGCACACTGGGAACAGTAAGTGGGGGCTAAACCCATTTCTTCCATCAAGACTTTACCTCCTATAGGTTCTATAACCTCTCTCTGAACATCACGAGAAACTGGGACCAGGCGTCCAAATATGTGAGCCCATAAGGAACACTTCTCACACACCAGGACAGCAGACATACCAGGTACTAACATCCCTCTCTCTTTCTTCTCTTTCCTTGGTCCTGGTAGAAAGAGATAGCACACTCAAGTGGGACAGCAGAGGACTCTGGGAGACAGCTCTTTCCAAAGAGCCCATTTCTCTTCTTAGCGCAATTTATGGAAGCTCATTGTATTCTTTATTATGCAGCCTGACTTATTTTGAATATCCCACATATTTTAAGTTTTTCTAATATCTAAGCCTAGCAGCACACTTTTTTCCATTTTTAACTATTTGACAGTTTTATACATTTATACAATGAAGTTCAGTCTTTTCCACAACTCATTCCCCCACCCCTCATGCCAATCCATCTCCCACTGCCCCCCCCTTCTCATGCAGCCATTACTTGCTATTCTATGAGGAGGGGGCACACTCTATTCTTTATTCTAACTTTATTACATCTTCCTGGCAAACCAGCTAAAACCATCTCCTTAAGCTTTATTCCTAAAATTATTTGAATTCTATAAAGTCATTAATTCATCCAACATCATTAATTCATGAAAGGTTATCTGTAGGTTGATTTGCGGGAAATTTGCCCAATAGTGTGGGCTGATGACCAGCAATCATTAGGCTATGTAATAAAAGTAGGAAAGGCATATCAGTCGTGAGATGCAATCCTGGGATGAAGTCTCTGGGGCTGTGCCTCTTCAGAGTGCACCCATGGCAGCCACACAAAATGGTAGGCCATCTCCATGCTTCCTTGCAGATGCTTGGAAACTCACTTGCTTGCCATAGTCTTTCCTAGCTGGCTTCTATCAATCCCTGAAAGCTAGAGAGATAGCTTATTGGAAATTGTGCAGTACCTCATAAATATCTCACAATAATCTGTGTGTGAGAACCTCAGGAGCATGCAGGGTTTGAAGTAACTCTTTTTAGAGGGCAGTTTGTTTAGTTAGTGTCTCTTCTTTGTGAAAGAAGTTCTGAAATATTGTTACCCCTTTGAACACAGAGAGTGGAAAACAAATGTGCTAAGGGGGACCCCTAAAGCTGCCATCATGCCTTCAGGCAATGGGTAGGACTGTTGAAGCGTACTTGTATAGGGTTGAATCTAATGGTGTTTCCTAGGGAGGTCATACCTAGTCTCCTATCTTGTTGCTGAATCTTTCTGAAGACTCCAGGAGCTTCAGCCTTTGTGGTTCCCCTAAGCTGGGTGTAGTTTGCCCAGGTATAGATACAACCATGGTTTCAGAGGCCAACTCACACAGGTTCATGACACCCAGCCCATCAGTAGGGTGTATACAGATAGACACTTGCACATTTGAAGATTCTGGGAACTGCATGGTAGAACTTTGCAGGTCTGAGATGTCTAGAGTGGATAAGAAAAGGGTGCCATCCCAATGGGTAGGGGTAGGACATGAGAGGACAGTCTGGCAGTGGCCTAGGGGAGCCAGCTTTCAGTGAGACCCTCACACTGTCACAAATGGAAGGGGCACAAGGCAGTCTTCTCAGGGCACACATGTGGGGGGCACAAAGGGAAGAAGCAGGGCAAAGCTTGACAGTTGTCAACAGGCAGACACTAAACATGGCTTCAGACTTTATCACCAGTAGGTTCTAGCAGGGAGTGTGCTGCCTAAATGGGCCCATAGGATTCTTCTATGCATCCTTTGCCTGATGAACTCAGGATGCTGACAGATATTAAAAGAACCATTTCATCTTAGAACATTTTAGAAGTGGCAAGCTACCCTACAAGAGCTCTCAAGGGCCTTTCAACCTGCCCTGTCTGCTTCTCTTGCTGAAGACTCTTCTTCAGAATGTCTTTTAGTCTCTACAAGCCCCACATTTCTATAACCCAACGACAAAGTGCAGTGTCTACTTTTAGCTGTTGGGACAAAGCTACCAAGATTTGATTCTGAGTCTGACATTCCAATCCAGGGTTGTGTCTAACAGCACCTCGGGTACTGGCCTAGCATTCCAGTCCAGGGTGGTGTCTACAGTACTTTGGATACATCTTAACACTCTGCCACAGTTGTTTCTTCATTGTTTATCCTCCATCTGCTTCTCAAAGTGGATGGAGATGGTTGACAAGACAAACTTATATTCTGTCAGTTTCCAATAAAGGCAAAGACCTTGTTGTTTGGAGTGCTAATTCACACACATCCCTTGTGAGGGTGACTTCCCTGTTCCTCAAAGCTCCTCAGTGACAGCAATCACTGTGCTAAAGAGAGTGGGAAGCATGCTGATAGAAGATGTTTTCTTAATCTAGTGAAGCTTCTCTTCCTCTCCCTTGAACCGCCACGACAGACAGTAGAAGTTACACAGCTTATTCTGGTCCCTGCTCTGCTTCAAACGCATCCCTCCCTAAGGCACAGCTTATCTCAATAGCCAACCTTTGCAAGGACAGTCTTCTATCCTTTTTGTTTGTTTGTTTGTAAATCTAAAATTCTTCAAACAAATATAACACCCTTCATCACCTTGAATTGATCACTTATTCAGAATGAGACCAGTGGACAGCAGGGAGGTCCACTCCATCCTCACCCAGCCTCAGACCATGTCCTAATTTCCCTTCTGTCACTTTGATAAAATATCTTGACAAAAGTAAGTTGTAGGAGAAGTGCTGACTTTTCTCTCATTTTATACCAACTCAGGTTTCAGTCCATCAGGACAGGGCTATCTTGGTTCCACCAGGATACAACCTTGGAGGGTGCGTGCTAGTGCTTAGCTCATTTTCTCCACTCTTAATACAGACTAGGATTATTTGCCTAGGGAATGCCACCACCCACAGTGGACAGGTCTTCCCACTTGAATTAATACACCTGGTGGTCCATCTCACTGGTGATTATTGATCCTGTCAAGCCAACAATTAACACTGACCATCACAGGCTATAAGGTGATCAGAGAGATGTGGGTCTAAATGAAGTCAGAAGCAAAGGCAGACACCTCCATAACCACAGGGCAAGCCAGGTGAGGAGATCATTGACTTTTGACTCATCCCCTAAGGTAGAGCTCTTCAGGCAGTGAGCCAATGTGGAAGAGACTATACATTTGTATTCTATAGATAGTAGAGAATTATTTGCTTTTCCAAGAAAATTATTTAATTTACTATTTAATAAATTATACTATATACATATACATATGGGTATCATATAATATTCACTAAAATCCTGGTGGGGAAAGTCTAGAAACTGAAGATAAGTTAGGATCTTCTCAAAATTACTGACGTTCTATTTCACAATGGGTGAACCAGAATTTATGGTTTCACACTATCCAGGGTCCCCTAGTTTCCTTCCATGATTTGTTAACCAATTCACACTTTGTGTTCAATTGATGCCAAAATAATTGAATCCCCTTTTTAAAGGTAAGAAACATGTATGGATCTAGCAAATATAACAATATAGGAAGAAAGAATGTCTGCAGGTTGGTGGATTGGCTATTTGTCCCACTAAAATGTTTTATGAAGGTAGTAAATAACAAGAGAGATTGGAAAATATGGTTAGGATGAACTATGGAGAGAGAAAGCCCCTTTAGTCGTTATCTGCCAATTCTAATGAAAAAATACCACAAACTCTCCAACTGTTTTATTCCCATGTTTCACTGGACTGCTTCTCTTTTAATCTTCATTTTTAATTCACTCATTTATTTTGTCTTGAGAGTGTAATTTAGCCCTAAGGTAGGCAGACATTTTCAAACACAGTGGTCTACTCTTTGATGCGGCACTGTGGTTGGAGGCTGGCCTCTTAGGAAGCATAAGGTGGGAAGAAGTATTTGGTTTTCTTCGTTTGCCTAAGGGATTCAAGGACCAGTTCAAACGCTGTTGAAATTATAGCAACATGTCAGAAAGTGACACTTAAAAGCAAATGCTCTGTACAGTGTAAGCATTAGCATATGAGAGCCTTGGCCATCGCCAATGTCCCTCACATTAACTGTGTGTGTGTGTGTGTGTGTGAACATAACAGACCGCGTGATTGATTTAGAATGCCACTGACTGGGAGGAATGTCGAGAAACCTCTGGATATTTTAAGATGCAATGACTTAGAACCTGGTATTTTCCTGCTTGTGTTTTTTCACTACATTACAAATTATATAATAGAGTTTTTACTGTAGGAAGGAAATCAGTTAACATTAAAATGTCAAGGAAGTGCTCTAGTAGTGGACATTGGCACCTGCCTGCAACTCTAGCTACTCCAGAAGCTGAGGCAGAAAGATTGAGAGCCACCTTGTACAACTTAGCAATATTTTGCCTCAGAATAACATTTAAAGTGTGTAGGTGGGGCTCCATGGGGGCACTTGCCCATCATATGTAAGACTCAGTTCTACCTCTGACCCTGCAAAACAAACCTCAGCACCACCAATCACCAACCACCAATCACCGACTACCAAATACCAACCATCACCAATGAACAATCACCAACCAACAATCACTAATCACCAACCACCGACTACCAAATACCAACCATCACCAACAAACAATCACCAACCACCAATCACCGACTACCAAATACCAACAATCACCAACCAACAATCACTAATCACCAACCACCAATGGCCAATCACTAATTACCAATCACCAATCAACAACCATTTATTACCAAGCACAATTCACCAACCACCAATCAAAAGCCACAAATCACCATTTTAAGTAATTGGTTTACAGTCCTGTGTAATTAGTTAAAAGGGTATCATGATAATATCTGTGTATGTGTGTGGTTTGGAGTGGGAGCTGGGATGGGATCTGGGATGGGAGCTGAGATGGGAGCTGGGATGGGAGCTGGGGCAGGATCTGGGGTGGGAGCTGGGGTGGGATCTAGGATGGGATCTGGGGTGGGAGAAGCTGGGGTGGGAACTAGGATGGGAGCTGGGGTGGGAGCTGGGATGGGATCTGGATAGGAGTTGAGGTGGGAGCTGAGATAGGAGCTGGGGTGGGATCTGGGGTGGGAGTTGGTGTAGGATCTAAGATGGAAGCTGGGGTGGGAGAAGCTAGGGTGGGAACTAGGGTGGGAGCTGGGGTGGGAGCTGGGATGGAAGCTGGGGTGGAAGCTGGGATGGGAACTGGGGTGGGGGCTAGGATGGGAGCTGGGGTTGGAGCTGGGATAGGAGCTGGAGTGGGAGTTAGGGTAGGGGTTAGGATGGGAGCTGGGGTTGGAGTTGGAATGGGAACTGGGGTGGGATCTGGGATGCAATCTTGGCTGGGAATTTGAATGGGAGCTGGGGTGAGAGGTAGATGAGAGCTAGGGTGGAAACTGGGTGGGAACCGGGGTGGGAGCTGGTATCATTTGGAGGGTCAAGAGATCTTGCTTGAAGAAGGGACGATTGGTGGAACTTAGCTGGGGAGAGTGGTCCACCAGACAAGGCAGTTGCAGCATCTTCTCTATGGCACCAAAGACCTCATTGTGTTTATTTCCCACATTTTCTAACCCATTTCTCTATTGCTTACCATCAAGACTTTTAACATACTGAGCCATGGGGTAAATACGGGAAGATGGCATCTCTGTGCTATGCTAACTTGGAGTCACGTGGGTCAACACCCAGAACATGTTCTGTTTGTATCAGTAATCACAGAGGACCAGTTTCACCCATAGGCACTGGCCTTACACTTGAGAGAGCCATCAAAATCCAACTGTTGTCTGTGCTTAATTAGCATAGTGTCTGTGAGATACTTAATAAGGATGGAGGGCATCACCGTTTCTGTGTTTCTAGAATCCCACACCTAAGACATATGCCACAAACACTTAAAATAGACAAATTAGATTCCATCACAACTCCAGTGCATCTAAGGGAAATCGTATATAGGATGATGAGTTAATTTCCAGGATATATAAGTAATTCCTATAACTTAAAAAGCTAGCTTAATTAAAAGATGATGGGCAAAGGATTTTAATAACTATTTTTCAAAGATGATATTCAAATGGCCAACACACATTAAAAATCTCAATGCTGCCAATTCAAATAAAAATCACAGCAGAGTATCTCCCTCAAACCACTAGAATAGTGATGACCAGTGAAACAGAAGCAAAATTAAACCCCACAAAAATAGCAATTGCTGGTGAGGATGCAGAGAAATTCAAATCCTGGTATCCTCTTGGTAGCACTATAAAGTTGTATAGCCACTATGCAGATGTAGTAGGGTATCCCTTAAGAAAAACAAAACAAAACAAACACAAAAACCCTAAAACTGAACCTACAGTGTGACCTGAAATAAAAATCTTAAGAAACTAATTACCCGACTGCCTTCATCATGATGTCATCATGATGCTAGCAGCAACAGCCAAGGAAGGAGCAAGGCAGGGCTCATCAGCAGGAAAATGGATAATGGAGGTGTAGCAGAACACACAGTGATGTTTTCCAACCTCACAAAGGAGGCTCTGGTGCATGCTACTGTGTGGAGGACACCGACAATATCATGTTCAGTAAAGTCAGCCAGTCACAGAAGCACACATGCAAGACCCTATCTCTGCAGAGTCACCAGAGCCACGAAGCTGAGAATGGCTGCAAAAGTTGCCAAGGCTGGGCAGAGGGAGTTTAATGGGCAGAGTTTCAATTCTGCAAGATGTTTGTTCCACAACACGACCACACTTAACTCCACCAAGAGAGGCATTCGGAAATAACCAAAGTGCTAAATTTAAATTTGTGCTTTTTAAAAATAAAAAAAAAACCCTAGAAAGAATAATACAAAATAGTGTGGACTGAGAGACTGAGTGTTCTTTGATGAAGAAGATGTAACAAGTCATATGTTATATATGTCCTCTTCGTTCTGAACAGAGAGACCCTCAGATGCAGCCACCAAGCAAGTCAGGCAAAAGAGGATGCCAGGGGCCAGATGAAAGGCTTGGTGCCAGTGTGTCTCTCCAAAAGATGTCTCAGCCAGTCTGTCGCTGGCTCTCACGGAACTTCAAAGAGAGTTTCATGACCGAAGCCTGAGAATTCTGTGAGAATTGCTGCCTTGTTCTTGGTTAATGTACTCAGAGTTATTTTATATGCTAACTAGGTCAAGTCTTTCTGGAATAAATATAGCACCCCATCCCCCAAATATAGAAAAGGTCTGTTGTAGGGAGATTCATTTTCAAGTCGAGTTGAATAAAGAAAAAAAATGAACTTGTGTGTAGTTAGAATGCATTGCAGAGAATAGTCTCAAGTGAAGAGATAGCATTTATGAAGGGCCAACAGGACAGTACTAGAGTCAACCACAACCAGCGATGACATCTCTAAGGATTAACTCTGATTCTCATTCTAGGGACACCCGAGAAGAGAATCCCAGTAGGGATTGCCTACCGTTTAGTTAGGATTTCTACTGCTGTGATAAAAGACCATGGCTACAGGCAACTTGAAGAAGAAAGGGTTTATTTCAGCTTAGAGGTCCACAACACAGTCCAAGACTGAGGAAAGCCAGGGCAGGAACTCAGACTAGGAATCTGGAGCCAGAGCTGATGCAGAGGCCTTGTAGAGGTGTAGGCTTACTTTTTGTTTTTTTTTTTTTTTTCAGCCAACTTTTAATAAGGGTTCAACCTCTGCTCTAGCCCATCTCCGGGCTGAAGTAGTGGGAGTGAAGATATGGGGGAAGTGAGCACGTTCAGCCATAGTTCTTTGGAGGGGGGAGAGCTCTATCTTCTTCCTCAGCAGTCCAGTCCTCTAGCAAACACCAAATAGGACTTATCAGCTCCAGATCAGTCCTCTAGGCAGGCAATCAGCACACAGGAGCTCACATGATCCTGCAGCTGCTGTCCAGTCCTGAAGAAGGCAGGTAGATGGGGCACACAAAATGTCAGCTGCTGTCCAGTGCTGAAGGAACCGTTAGGCTCGCCAACGGGCCCGAAGTGAGGCCGTGCAAGCAGCAAACTGCCTCAGAAACCTCAAGAGCAGTTTTTGGGCGAGCTTCTCTCAATAGCAGCATTGAGAGAAAACCAAGCCGATGCTCAGTGATCGTCCCCCACTGTCTGTGGGGTCATATCCACTTCAGAGGGGTACTGCTCACTGGCTTGCTCTTCATGCCTTGCTCAACTTAAGGGAGTGAGGGCTTATTTGGTCTCCAGTTAGGGGGATACAGTCACGTAGCAGAACTGGTGTAGTTGTAGTGGGAAGCTGGTTGCTCACATTCGAGAAGGTCAGGTGGTAATGCTGACACTCAGCTGAGTTCTTTTAATAAGTCCAAAACTCCAGCTTTCTGCTGCCTGCATGGAAAGTGAGTCTCCATATCTCAGACAGTCCTCTCTGGAAACGATCTCAGAGACACACCCGAAGGTGTGTTTCACGAGTGTCTTGAATGTTGCTGGGTCTAATCACACTCATCACTGAAGTTAACTGTCTCTAGGATGCAGTAGTGTGATTCCTTCTTAGAACGGGTCTGTGGTGGGAAATGCAAAGAGCTGGCTCTCTGTTTCCTCTCCGATGCAGGGCTTAGTGACAAGGAAGGTCTTGCCATTCTAACTCCTCAGAATATGTGCTCTGCAGAGGCCTGCAGGGCATCTTGAATGGGACCGCTCTGTTCAATCAGCCATGGATCCGTTTAAGGTGCTGGGGTCCTGGTCACAATGACTTCCCCTTTCTGTTGTCTGCAGTAATTTTGCTTCTGATGGTGAAGCCACAGCTGCCGCAGGCTTTACATAAGTGTTTTCTGAGAAGATTTGAGGTCTACTTTTTGGGTTTAGCACAGTTGGGCACTGTCTAAGCAACCCAGACCCTCCAGTGTGCCTCCATTTGCATGTGCAAAACACACATGTGAAACAACACATCTGTTATGATGCTGCTACATCCGTCCTGTTCAGTAACCACAGAAGCTGAGGGTCCATCTCTTTCAGAAAGTTTTTCATCTGCTCCTAACTGCCCTCCACTACCCTCCCATACCTTTTTATATTTCTGTAATTTTATCTTTTTGGCACTGCTGGGACCATTTTGTCCCATTTCTATTTTTGGTGTATCCCTCCCCTTGAAACACCTTTCGGTGCCTCCACCTGGGAAAGCCTAATGAGTGCTTATCCACAGAAGTTCCGGACACCTCCGGAAGCTTTAGCAAGCAGAGACTGGATAAACAAAGCCTCCCTTCCTATTAATTATACTTGGATATTTGACTCATCTAGGAGGAGGATGAAATTAATTAGAATAAAAATTAAAAGTAAAATGAGGCAGTAAAATCATGCAAAGGTAACGGAGAAAATGGCCGCAATTATGTGACTGAATTGACTGGCTGAGTGTGTGACACATAGAGGAAGTGGTTGCAGGGGGGCAAGAACAAGGGCAAGCTTAGCACTGGCATATGAGTCACATGACAACAGAACAATAAGCCTGAGAGATGTTGCCTAGCCAACTTGGCCCACCAACTGGCTTCCTGGTCTGCTGCTTTCTCATGGAACCAGATTCCTCTATCTTATCAAACTGCCTGCTTTATTTTAAGATGATATCTCCCCCCATGCTTAAGAAAAAAGTGATGGGGAAAACCAATTCAGAAGAAGAATCCTCCAGGTGCAGGAGAACTTTCTAAGGTATTATGATAGTTTGGATATGAAATATCCCCATAGGCTTACATGTCTGAACACTTGGCTTCCTGCTGATGGCATTGTTTTGGGAAGCTGTAAGATACACTGGAAGTGGGCCCACAATGGAGGAAGTGGGTTGCTGGGTAATTGGGCCTTATGGGTTATAGGTTCCCTGTCCTTCTTCACCCACTGATCAAGCATCTGAACTCCCCCACCACCATACAGCTTCCTACTGCCATGTCTTCTCCACCATGATGGACTGGGGCCCCTGCAAACTGTGAGTCAACCTAAACTTTTCTTGTCAGGCATTGATTCCAGGAATGAGAAAAAGAAAGGCTACTGGGAGGTGGGCAGATGCCCTTTCAGCAGCAGAAGCAAAGCAGAAAGAATAACACAGAACATTGAGAGATTTTATAAATGTAGGATTTAAGAAGTCTCTTGGGTCAAGGGTAAAGTGCTTATTGCACATACACAAAGACCTAAATTTAGATCCCTGGGGGTTAAATGCCTGGTGCTGGTATCACAGAGACAGGTAGGTCCTAGTGGCTTGCCAGCCAGTCAGTCTAGCTGATATGGGGAATTTAAAGTTCAGTCAGAGACCCTGACTCAAGCACAAGCCTAAGAGGAATTCAGAAAGGTCCTACCATCAAATGTGGCCTCCACATGTGCCATGTTGGGGAGCACCCCTGCCACGAGCACACATATGTAACATGCACATACATATGCAAATGAAACAATTCCTAAATCTGCCAGCATTTTCTTACTAGTATTATATCTTCATGTTTATTCTATCCTCCAGTCTGGAGCAGTGAAACTTGAGAGTTGAATGAGTCTGTAGTCTGGTTCCACTAAGAAAAGGAAGACAGTGGGGTGAGGTATGGAGAGATATGGTGGGGACAGGAAATACCTCTTCCCAGCTATGTGGTCACTCTCCCTTCTCAGTAGAATCTCACCACTGAGGAGCAGGGGTCTCTCAAAGACCACCTTGGATTCCTCAGCTGACTGAGAGGGTAGGACATAGCAATTGTCAGTTGGGTGGTTGTGTGTTCTGGGCAGCTCACATGCAGGTGGTGGTCCTCACAGATGAGAGCACAGGACATGATAGAAGGGAATTTCTTCCAAGGATGGAGAAAACAGAATTTGAGGCTGTCTCTATCCAAGATTGAATTCTGCCCTGTAAGCCATGCAGTCTGCTTGACCATATGATGTGTTTTCTTAACACAAACATCCTGGGACATAATAAGGCAGATCTCGCTTCTCTCTCCTGAAAATCCATTCTCCAACTGTGCTAGTGCGTGTGTGTGCATGTGGGGGTGTGGGCACATGTGTGTGTGCCTGTGCATGTGTGTGCCTCTGTGTGAGTGTGCATGTGTGTGTGAGTGTGTTTGTGCACATGTGTCTGTGTGCATGCATGTGTGTGCACTCACATGTGTGTGCCCATGTCTCTCTGTATGTGCATGTGTGTTTGTGTGTGTATGTACTATGACGTACATTTGGAAATCAGAGAAAAAGCTGATGAAATCAGTTTTCTTCTTCCATCATGTGGGTTTGAGGGAACAAACTCAGGTCATCAGGAACTTTACTCACTGAGCTGTCTCTCTAGTCCCCACTGCTGTACTTTTTAACCCTTCCTCTACTATTCCTGACCCATGAAGCTCTAAATATGACCTGGCCTGCTTGGCATGGACACACAGATGAGACATGGCCAATTAGCTTAGTCCACACCTTTATCTGATAAAAGGCTTAGGAAGGGGCCATCAATTCAGACACAAAACAGAATGGTTGTTGGATCAGGGGAAGGAGAAACACCTTCTATGAAGGTTCTTGGACAGCAATGCTGGGATCCCACAGAGGACAGGCTGCCTAAGATTACCCAGAAGAACAAGAGAAAGAACTAAGTCAGAGCCCCCTGTGTCTCAGGCCCAGCTTTGTCTGGTCACATATGTGGACCTGCAGCTTTCTACCAATCGCTAACCGTGCTTAAGAATCTTAGGAAGAACTCCGGTAATTAGTGTGACTTGAGTCTGTTGTTCCTGGGTACATCAGTTTTTGTGGGAGACCTGTGTTGGGGGAGTGAATGGCAGGGTAAGATCCAGGCTTCTCAGTTCATGTCTATAATCTTACCTATAGGCTGTCACACCCCACCTGCCACCTGACACAGAAGCCACCATCTTCATTTCTCCAGCGTAAGTAGGTTGTGCATTCTCTGGTGTCAGTGTCTGGAGTATCACTCTGTTCTAAGGATGAAGTTGTTGGCCCCTGGTGGGCTCTGTTTTAAGTGTCACATTGCTGGCCCTTGGTGGCATCTGTTCTAAGAACCATATTGCCAATCCCTGGTGCTGTCCTCAAGTCATGAAACTCTAATGATTTGAGTTTTCAAACCTGTAAATGTGTGAGGTAAATGTCAGCAAGTCTGTCCTCTGAGATGCTGACACTGGTCAGTTCTTTGTGGTCCTCTGAGACGCTGATACCCATCCCTTCAGTTCTTCGCAGTCCTCTTGAGATCCTGACACCCATCAGTTCTTTGCAGTCACCACAAATGACTTAAATCCAAACAAGACCAACTTTCCATTATAGTTCAGCAAAGGATGATAGCAGCTGCCTCAAGCAGAGATCATTGCTAGCTTAAGGACAAGCCTGTTAACTCTCTGCTTTTATCTGCATGCTGTTCCACAAATTAGATACCATCAAAGTCCACCTAGAAGTACAACTCCTTGGCTATACTTTGATGTCACTGGTCATAGAGGAATGAGGAGGTGCTGTGCAGCCGTCCACTGAAGGATTCTGGGGGAGGAGTCAGTGACTTCAGGTGCATGCCACTAGTGAGTCCACAGGCTCTTCTGACTAGAGAGAATTTTTTTTAAGATTTATTTATTCATTTCATGTATGTGAGCATGCTGTTGCTGTCTTCAGACACACCAGAAGAGGGCATCAGATCCCATTACAGATGATTGTGAACCACCATATGGTTGCTGGGAATTGAACTCAGGACCTCTGGAAGAGCAGTCAGTGCTCTTAACTGCTGAGCCATCTCTCCAGCCCTAGAGAGATCATCTTGTGTGTTGAAGGGATGCCTCACTGTCAGTTAAAAAGCCTATGGCCTACCTATGACTTAGGCAGGAAATTGAGGTGGGACATCAGGAAGAGAAAGAATTCTGGGAGAGAAGGAGGTGGGGCGATGAATCCAAAGAGAAGTGAAGAGACAGACAGATGGGCACATGGATGCATGGTGCTTGAGCACAGGTAACCAGCCACATGGCACACTGTAAGTTAAGATAAATGGGTGTACTGGCTGGTTTTGTGTGTCAACTTGCCACAAGCTGGAGTTATCACAGAGAAAGGAGCCTCCCTTGAGGAAATGTCCCCCTCCATGAGATCCAGCTGTAAGGCATTTTCTCAATTATTGATCAAGGGTGGGAGGGCCCCTTGTGGGTGGTACCATCTCTGGGCTGGTAGTCTTGGGTTCTATAAGAAAGCAAGCTGAGCAAACCAGGGGAAGCAATCCAGTATGCAGCACTTCTCCATAGCTTCTGCATCAGCTCCTGCCTCCAAGTTCCTGCCCTGTGTGAGTGTCTGTCCTGACTTCCTTTGGTGATGAGCAGAAACATGGAAGTGTAAACTGAATAAACCCTTTCCTCCCCAACTTGCTTCTTGGTCATGATGTTTGTGTAGGAATAGAAACCCTGACTAAGACAATGGGTCTCTTTAGTTATGATCTAGTCAGAGTGGAGCCCAGCTATATGGCCAAGGTGTTTGTAAATATATTTTAAGTCTGAGTCTTACTTCTAGGAGCCTGGGGCTGGGAGGCAGAATTGCCATAAGTTCAACACTGCATGGATGGCCACACAGACAGTTCTGTTATGCCCAGTAGGTCCCAAAACAAAACAAAAAGCCCACATGGACATAGGAACGGAACCTGTGAGGACTTGGGGAGTGAAATGGGTGGGGTCGGTATGATGAAAACATTATTTTATGGATAAAATGTCAAAGAGCAAATTTAATCAATAGAAAATTATGCTCGATAAAAAGATGAAAGTTTGAAAAACTATCATATCTACACAAACACACACCCACAAGTAGTATATTTTATGAAGTGGGAGCTTTTACGATGACATAAATCTGAGTGCTGTGAATGATAACACATTTTGCCTGCTGCTTTGAACAAATCTACAGCTCATGAAAGTGCTCTAGATTTAATTTTTATACTTGTATGCAAACTCCTGAGAGGAACATATATCTCTTTTCAAGCAAGAGTGTTCCCTTATGCTAGTCTGCCTTTTCAGGCTCTAGGCCATACTTGTGCCCAGTGACAAGAATAATGCTTAAGCCATTAGCCCCATAAATCCCTTAGGAGCCAAGATGTGAATGGCCCGATAGATAAATCGAGTGGAATTGAGCAAATTAGAACTGTGGCTGTTGTTACCTTTATTTATTAACCACAGTAACTCCGTCTAACCTCTTACACAACACTTAATCCATTATGAAGCTCAGAAGCCCTTCAAGGGTTTCAGCTGACTTCCGTCGTCTTCCACGAGGGCAGATTTAAGAGACTCCAGGGAGTGAAGAAGTCACAAGTCATTGTGGCTCTTATTGTCCGGGTGTCACCCTCCCCGAGATGAGAGCTGGTGTGTTAAGCAGTACCATGCTCACAGCACATGCAGGTAAAGTCACTGACAAGAGATCAGTTTTCAGGCGTGTTGGCTGGCTGCAGGAGCTTTGTCTGCCCCTGTTGCTAGGGCCAGGTATCCCTGTAACAGGAGACTGACCAAGGGGCTGCAGGTGGATGCTCCTCCCTGGGGAGGAGCCAGTCAAGTTTTCAGTAATCTTTCCTATTGACCTAGCCAATAGCCCTCAAGGAGATGGCGGAAAAGCATAAGACTCAAGGAACACACTGAAGACGCCATTTCTACCAAGCAGTTTGTCGTGTTTCCACTCTCCTCTGTATCACCTCACCTTCTCAGCACTGGGGAGTCTTCCTCATGCAGCTTTCTGTAGTCCATAACTTCCTGCGGTGGTTGGGTCATCTAGCTGCTGCGTTTCAGAGTCTTTTATTACTTAGATTATTTTTATCTGAGTGAAACGCGTATAAGTTGTAATTTGCTATCGTAGCTGTTTTGCTGCGTGCTAAGTCAGAGAGGTCCTGAGTACCTTTATCATCACACCACTTGTGTGGACCGGCGGCACATCCACTCTTCCTGCTGTGCCCAGCAGCCATGATTGTAGTCTTGGCTTCTGCAGCTTCACCCGTTCTAAATGCCACATCTAACAGGCTAACAGTACCCATTGTGTTGTCACTGGATCCTCAGATTTAGTAAAAGGCTTTCGACGATCATCCGTGCCGTGCCCATGATAGAAGTTCCCTTCTTTATGAGGCTGGCTGGTACTTGGCCGTGCCGGGCAGCAAAGAGCAGGACAAAAGCCATTCCTTTCCAGGGACCATGTGAGGCGTATGAATATCGCTGTCCCAGCTTCCTCTGAGGCGAAGGCACAATCGTTGATCAGTCATACAGAAGCAGATGAAAGGGAAGGATAGCCTTAAAGAGGAAGCTATTCTCCAGAGATATAATGGAAAACTCCCCAAGCTGCTTGTAACTTATCTCTAAGAACTGGCCTTGCATGCCTAGATTAAAAATAAACCATCCCTGCCCTGTCACGGGGAGATAAAGATCACAGGCTGCTTGTAACTACTTGTAAGGTTAAAGATGACCCAAAGGCAGGAGCATTAAACTGGCCTCAAAGCTAAAGGCTAAAACTAGTGACAGTAAACTAGCTGCTCTTTCCTGGCCCAAAGCCAACAAAATTAAAAGGTAAATCCTGTCAGCTATGGTTTCCAGAACACAAAGCTAAAAGGCAAGCTGAGAACAATAAATACAGCTGGTTGTTATTTCTTCTTAGCTTGAGCACAGCCTGGGTCCTGGGCCACGCAGAGTACTCCCTGCCGACTGCAAGGTTAAGCCAATAAAGTCTCGGGTAGCTACTACTCTCTGGTGGTCTGAAGGGTGGGAGGACACTTCTTATTCAAGGTCCAGGGCACACCCAGGTGTGATTCCCCCCAACCCCCCCACCCCTTAAGTCATACCTGGGTGTGATCTGGTGTGGAGAGATTTCTCAGAGCTCTTCCAGAGAACCCAGGTTTGATTCTCAGCATCTACATGGTGGCTCACAACCATCTGTAACTCCAATGCCAGGGATCCAGAGCCCTATTCTGGCCTCTCTGGGCAGTGCTTGTACATGGTGTGCAGATATACACACAGGCAAACTACCAACACATCTTAAATTATTAAACAAGAATAATATCAACAACAACAATAAATAACAACAACAACAACAATAACAATAACTACAAGGAAGAAAGACCCAGGGTAGCCCAGTTCTTTCCCGTTTCCCGGTGTGCATGCCCTGTATCTCCAGCTCTCATTTCCCATTTTTACTGTATTCAAAGCCTAACTTCCTCTCCCTAGTTCCCTTCTGGAAAGATCTCCAGCTTGCTTCTCTCTCTACAGCAGTTATATCTGCACATGGATGAATCTCTCTCTCTCTCTCTCATAGCTGATTCAATCCTAATGACATACATGATTTGCCCTACTATGACAAAAACACTATTTGGAGTGTATCTAATACAAACAGTCACGAACAATGTGTTCTGCATAGTCTTAGAATCTTGCCTGCATTTAAGGTTATAGCATGTCTCCATTTGCATCAGTCTTCACTATCAATGTCTAAATAATATTTTGAGTTCATAAAATTTAACTGCCAAATAGATTCACAGATACAACATTGTTAAAAAAATATTTGAGCTCTCCACCAGCCAAGCAAGATGCCCAAAGGAAAGAAGGCCAAGGGTAAGAAGGTGGCCCTGCTCCCCACCCCCACTGTCATCAAGAAACAGGATGCCAAGAAGATGGTCAACCCTTTGTTTGAGAAGAGGTCCAAGAACTTCAGCACTGGGCAGGACATCTAGCCCAAAAGAGATCTAACACGCTTCGTCAAATGGCCTCACTACATCAGGCTGCAGTGGCAAAGAGCCATCCTCTGTAAGCGGCTCAAAGTACCTCCTGCCATTAACCAGTTCCCCCAGGCCCTGGACAGGCAGACAGCTACTCAGCTGCTTAAGCTTGCCCACAAGTACAGGCCAGAGACAAAGCAAGGGAAGAAGCAAAAGCTACTGGCCCATGCTGAGAAGAAAGCTGCAGGCAAAGGCGACGTCCCAACTAAGAGACCACCTGTCCTCCGAGCCCGAGTCAATACCGTCACTACCTTGGTGGAGAACAAGAAGGCTCAGCTGGTGGTGATTGCCCGTGACGTAGACCCCATGAGCTGGTGGTTTTCCTGCCTGCCCTGTGTCAAAAGATGGGAGTCCCCTACTGCATCATCAAGGGAAAGGCCAGGCTGGGTCGCCTGGTCCACAGGAAGACATATACCACTGTTGCCTTCACACAGGTCAATTCAGAATACAAGGGTGCTCTGGCCAAGCTGATGGAAGCTATTAGGACCAATTATAATGATAGATATGACGAGATCGGTCACCACCGGGGAGGCAACGTCCTGGGTCCTAAGTCTGTGGCTCGCATTGCCAAACTGGAAAAGGCAAAGGCTAAAGAACTCACCACTAAATTGGATTAAATGTACACTAACTGTTCTGTACATAAATGTAATTACAAAATTAAAAAAATATTTAAAGTTTCCCACTACAGTCTGGAGAGATGGCTCAGTTACCAAGAGCACTTACCTCTTCATTCCTCATGTCCAAAGTGGGTGGCTCACAACCGCTTGAAACTCCAGCTACAGGAGATCCAATGCCATCTTCTGACCTCTACAAGTACTGCACACTCACACACACACACACACACACACACACACACACACACACACACACACACAAATAAGTAATTGAAAAACCAATCTTATTTTTAAAGTTTTCCACTATTTGATTAAGTTCCTTCATGAGTTCCTGTCTTATCTCTCCGTGTCCCCACAGTTTATGTATAGAAGCCTCAATAACAATGCTACCTTTCCCCAGATTGTGTTCCACACAACTTAAATCTTCCAGGAAGTCAAGGCATGCTATTGTAGATGTTGGGGTCTTGAAAATTACATCATTAGGGTGACCATTGCCACCAGCCCAGCCTCCAGCTGTCAGCTCCTGTGGTATACTGTTACAGGCTCCATCTTACTCCATAGATCCTATCTGTGTGCACCGGATGCCATGAAACTTTAGTCAACAAGCAGAGGACACAGACTAGAGGCCAGGATGGGGACTTGCTTGATGGGTCACTGTTGAATACTTGGTCTCAGGTACTTACTCTATTGACATTTGCTTTGATCATTTCCTAAAGAGCCATGCTGTTCTGAAACATCAAAGAACCTTCTTAATAGAGGTTCCAAGAGAGGAACTTTATCATTGAGAAAAGGTATTTCAAGGGTCCAGTATTTGGTAACTGCCACATTAAGAAGCAGGTAAGTTTCCTGGCTGTAAGGCTTCAAAGACCATTGGATTAGTTCCTTAGAGAATCCAAGGATTAAAAAGTAGGTAGCCCATCCAAAGTTATTCAGCAACAAGAAAATTGGTGAGCATTTTCCCACATGAAAACACACAAGGTCATCCTTCTCAGGACACAGCACATGAGTAGGTGGATGGTGGCACCTGAACTGAGTGCAGTAGGCAAGGCAAGGTCTGTGGGTTTTTCCATTCACCTTCCCATGATACTGTTCCTAGTGAAATGTATAAACATTGCCAATTCAAGGTTGGAAACACAGTTAAATCCTAAACACATTTTCCAACGAAGCCAGACAAGCTTGTGAGCAGAACTCGCTCAATGTTATTTGGTGACTGTGTGTTTGAGGTGTCTGGGGAATGGACTGGAGGCAGGGAGCCTCAGGCCTGGCTCTCATAGAGATCCACAGTGGGCCTGCGCTGTATGCGTAGTTGAGAAATTCTCATTGCCCTTCAAGGAGGAGAAAACCACTTGGAATATCGGGCAGAATTTCTCTAGAGCTGCCAGGCCCCCCAGCCAGTTCACGTTCCCACTGTCAAGAGGACAAAGGGTGCAGCGTGACCTAGAACTAACTTAACATTGCAATATATTCACAATGTGGGTAGAATTTAAATTATGCCCATTTCAGCCCCATAGCCAATTTGCTTCTGGTCCCAAGACCCTTGGGTTCCCTAAAGGCCACCTGGGCACAGGGAGTCATGAGAATGTGACGTCAGGTCATTGCTGTAGGAGTTTCAGGATGACTTTCCCAAATCCACCTCTGCCCTTGAACTACAAACTTGTAGGCCAAATTTAGCCTTAAGCCACGATTCACTGATGCAGTCGGCAAATGAGCTTCTCTCATGGTAAACAAGAATGGTGGGAGAGAGGGAGGGATGGAAGGGCAGAGAGTCTCAGAGAAGAAGGACAAGAAATTGCCTTCCATCCCCAAATCATGCCTAAAAGCTAAACCACAAATACACATAAAAGAGGCTTGGATGTGCTATATAAGGGAACTTGTTCTTTGCTTCTCCGGTGTGGGTTCCATTAGCTTTGGTAACAAGTGCCTGCATTTACTCAGACACCCCAGCGGCCCCAGGTGTCCAAGTTTTATAGGTGACATATTTGGATCAGGAAGTGGAAGATCTGCAGTATTCCATTTTGAAAATGCTTGCTCCATGGACATCACGGGTCTCTCTGAGCTCACATGGTGAAATTCTACGGTTCCTTGTGGTGGCATTAGGAAGTGAGGTCTTTGGGTCAGGAGGGTGGAGTTCTAAAGAACAGGAGGAATCAGCTTAGTAGAGAAGAAAAGGATCATTGTCTCTTGGACTGGTGAGAACAAAGAAGGGAGGCATGGAAAACCGTGAAGTGAGTCCACCCAGCCCTGTGATCTCTTCAGCCCCCAGAGCAGTGGAGACTCAGTCTGCTGGCTGTGGTGTTCTCTTACAGCAGTTTGAATTGGTTGGTGCACTCACATTTTTTATTGATTTTTTTTCCCCGATTCTGTGTGTTAGGTGCTTTTCTTGTTACTCTGATAAAATGCCCGACAGAAGCAGCTTTAAGAAGAAAGTGTTCATTCCTAGGCAAATGGATAGGCCTGGAGGGCATCATCCTGAGTGAGGTAACACAATCACAAAGGAACTCACACAATATGTACTCACTGATAAGTGAATATTAGCCCCAAAACTTAGGATACCCAAGATACAAGATACAATTTGTTAAACGCATGAAACTCAAGAAGAATGAAGACCAAAGTGTGGACACTTTGCCCCTTCTTAGAACTGGGAACAAAACACTCATGGAAAGAGTTACAGAGATAAAGTTTGGAGCTGTGACAAAAGGATGGACCATCTAAAGACTGCCATATCCAGGGATCCATCCCGTAATCAGCTTCTAAACGCTTACACCATTGCATACACTAGCAAGATTTTGCTGAAAGGACCCTGATATAGCTGTCTCTTGTGAAACTATGCTGGGGCCTAGCAAACACAGGTGTGGATGTTCACAGTCAGCTACTGGATGGATCACAAGGGCCCCCAATGGAGGAGCTAGAGAAAGTACCCAAGGAGCTAAAGGGATCTGCAACCCTATAGGTGGAACAACATTATGAACTAACCAGTACCCCAGAGCTCTTGACTCTAGCTGCATATGTATCACTGGAAAGAGAGGCCCATTGGACTTGCAAACTTTATATGCCCCAGTACAGGGGAACGCCAGGGCCAAAAAGTGGGAGTGGGTGGGTAGGGGAGTTGGGGGGGGGGTGTATTGGGACTTTTTGGATAGCATTGGAAATGCAAATGAGGAAAATACCTAATTAAAAAAAAAAGAAGTCACAAATGTGGAGTTTGTGGGGAGACACAGAGAGAAGAATGCATAGAAATGATGTAAATATAGTGCTCATATCTAAGATTCTCAAAAAAATTAAATTAAATTAAAACATCAAAAAAAAAAAAAGAAGAAAGTGTTCAGTGTGGTGAGTGTGAGGGTTTAGTCCACCATTGTGGTGAAGACACAGTGGCAGGGGCATGAGGCAGCTGCTCACAGTGCCCTGCACCAGGAAGCAGAGAGACAACAGCTGGTCATCACCCTTTCCTCTGAGACTCTGCTGTAGAATGATGTCATCTGTTCTCAGGGAGGTTCTTCCCACCTATGCCAACGGAACCTAGGAACTTCCTCACAGACCCACCCAGGAGTTTGTCTCCTAGGTGATTCTGGATCCTGCTTAACTGTTGTTAAGTTTCACGGGCAAGAGATCCTTTCTTTATAGTCGAGGCTGGTCTGGAACTCACCCAGGCTGGCCTCAAACTCAGGGTCCTTCTGCCTCTGTCTTGTGTGTGCTGGGGCTACATGTGTTGGCTTGCATGCCTGGATACATTTCCAAATGATTATTAAAACATCACCTTTCTGTTTTGAGAGGGAACATTAACTGTTCTTTTCAGAACATCTGAGAGGTCGTCTGTCATTGTCACTGGGTTTTCTGGAGCACTTGACATTTTATAAAAGAAACATAATTGATTGGTTATTTTTTCTTAAATTGCCAACTCTTTGAAGTAATTTGTCAAAAAAAAGTAATTGGAACCCCATGCCATATATAAATAAATAAAATCTCCTACTCATTCCAGAGTGATTATAAGACAGATAGTTTATTACCACACTCTACAGGTTGTGACGGGCCGCCTCCGAGTTGCCAGGCATTCCCGTCTCCTGCCATGGGTCTGTATAATTAACCTCCCCTGCCTGCCTGTGGGTGGTACATATGCTTGCTTGACCCAGTGGAATATGGGATGGCATGTCTATAATTATATGAGTCAGTTGGCATGCTTCCTATCAGTTTTGCATCTTCCTGGTACAGGTGAATTAAGAGGCCAACTGGAAAGACCCATGTTACCAGGAGCCAGAGTCAGCTCTGGTCTGAGCCAAGAGGCAGAGAAGACCTGAATCTTGCCATCATCCCCTTGGGTATAGAGACTAGCCTTCCCTAGTCGGGTTTCAGGTGAGCCCCTACCCTGCCCTTGACCAGAACGTGGACTCCTGGAGACATTGATTCAAAAGGCACAGGTTATTCAGGCCTGGACTCCTTAAGAAACCAGGAAGATAAACGTGTGTCCCTTTAAGCTACTAAATATAATGATTTGTTGAGCAGCCGTTGACACCAAAGCACAGATCTGCCTTTGTGTATGCAAGAGTGTGTGCAGCCATGGCTGGTCTCTGAAGGTCTCATACTCATCCCACCCAGGCTTCTTCCTGTTCTTCTTATCCAGAAATCTCAGCATCTGTGTCAGCGGATCTCAACACCATTTCTGCATTGCAGATTGTTTTTATCTTTAAAATGACTCTGATGGGGTGTCCTCCAATGAGTCTCCCAGTCAGTGGTTCACTAAAAAAAGATGTCCCTTACCTTACGTCTGTCTACACGTAACAGAGCCTAACAAAACACAATTGCCCCAACTGTAGCTCAATATTGCTCGCTGAAAAACTGACTCTGGTGTTTTTATCTTTAAGATTGTTGTTCCTTGTTGTCTGAGTTAGGGTTTTACTCCTGTGAACAGACACCATGACCAAGGCAACTCTTATAAGGACAACATTTAATTGGGGCTACCTTATAGGTTCAGTCCATTATCATCAAGGTGGGAGAATGGCAGCATCCAGGCAGGTAGAGCTGAGAGTTCTACATCTTGTTCTGAAGTCAAACAGGAGAAGACTAGCTTCTGGGCAGCTAGTATGAGGGTTTTAAAGACCACACCCATAGTGACACACTTCCTCCATCAAGGCCACACCCAGTCCAACAGGGCCACACCCACTCCAAGAAGGCCACACCTCCTAATAGTGCCACTCCCTGGTCTAGGCATACTCAAGCCACCACACTTGGCTTGCAGTTGTAGGGATCCAGTGATCCCAGCATGTTGGATAGTCACTTAGGCTGCATGTGGTGAGAAAGTGTTTCCATGGGAAGGGGTTTTTCCTCTGTAAAAATACTTCAGGATCTGAGAGGAGCTTCTAAACCAATGATGGAAGCCAGTCATTTTAACTTTAAGGAAATAAACGAGTAAATGAATAAATGATTAAATGTTTGTTTTCAATAAGGTTTTGGATGTTTAAGCATCTTAGCTTTCAGAGCCTTTATTGATGGAGCATGGATGAACACTAGCTCAAGGCAAGCTAGAGACTAGGTATGCATCCACATCATGGCAGGTGTCAGGTGTTGTAGGATGTTGCCCCCTGACAACCATACAACCATTCCTGTCTTAATTGGCAGCTGTAACTACTAACACTGGAGCAGCTTCACCTTCATTAGTCTCCAGTGCTTAAGTGGATCACTTGCATCTGCCTCCCCACCCTTGCCGTCCTGTCTGAGCTGAACTGATCGAAGCAGCCTCTCTCCAGACTTTGCCCCTGTACATGCCTGGAAGAGCCTCCCTTCCATATCCGTAAGACCCTACTTCTTCAGTGTCTGCTCCACCATGTCCTGTTAGAAAGACAACTCTAGCACTCTGCAGAGACATGGCTAACCATAGGTGCCCAGCTTTGTCATCTGCATGCATTTATCACCTTGGGGTAAGACCGGGCCTACGTTCAACCACATCCCATGTTAGCTGCTACATCCTGCCTACACTATGGGACAAGAAACACTACATTTCACAAAGGCTTCTTGGAAATGACGACCTTTACGGTGTTTTCCACCGTGGTTTGTATGAATTGCTGTAATGCGATTGGGTACCTGGCCTGTCTGTCTGTTGAGGCAGTTTGTGATGGCAGTCCTTAGCTGTGCTCTCCAATATGTGAGTTTTAACATTGTTGCGTGTTTTTACTGAGGCATTGTTACACAGCTTTGTTGTATATATCATAATTAAACACATGTGTTTACAGTGTGATGAACAAACAGATGTGACAACAGTTCTGCTACTGTGTATAAATAGTATGTATCTTTGTGCGTCTGGGGGCCAGCACTCAGTGATGGGTAACTCAATCATTCTCTGCCTTACTTTTCGAGGCAAGATCTCTCAGTGAATCTAGAACTCGCTATTTTCCAGACTGTCTAGCCAACAGGCTTCAGGGATCCTGTGGTGTCCACCCCTGCCCTCCACCGCTGGGACTACAGGTGTGGGTCAGCCACCACACATGGATTTATTGTGGGTGCTGGGGATTACACTCAGGACTTCATGCTTGCTGGGTGGGCACATAGTGTTCTAGGAACTCTCCCAGCCACAACAAGAAACCTTATCTTTTCAAACATCCTGGGGATTCATACTCTCCATTATTCTGAAATATATCACAAACTATTTTAATCAGTAGTCATCCCACCAACTATAGGAAACCCGTCACTCTTTAGTTTCTTCCCAACCTTCCTCTCTGCTAACATTACTAGTAGTCGCTCTCTTACATTTCTCGCTTCTGCACATGAGCTTCCATCTTGCCAGCACCAACAACTGAAGAGATGGCTCCTCCCACTGTGTATATTTTTTTTTTCATTTTTGTCAAAGACCAGTTTGCTGGATGCACACAGAACAGGCTGTCTAATTTCTGTAAATGATTGATAGCTCAGGACTTACCGTCCTACAACTGGCTTATTTCACTTAATGCAATGACCTTAGGTCCTAATGACATATTTCATTTTTCTGTGGATGAATAGTGTACTCTGTATGACATTTCTATATTTGTGTGTGTGTGTGCACCTGTTTGTGTGTGTGTGTACCTGTTTTTTGTGTGTGTTCATGTGCACCATTTGTGTGTGTACCTATTTGTATGTATATGTGTGTGCACCTGTTTTCGTGATGTGTGCATGTACACCTGTTTGTGTGTGTATGTGTGTGTGCACCTGCTTGTGTGTGTGTATGTGTGCACCTGTTTGTGTGTGTATGTGTGTGTGTGCACCTGTTTGTGTGTGTTTGTGTGTGTGTCCTGCATTATCCCCTTGAGACAGGGTCTCTCAGTGAAGCTAGAGCTGGGCTGGTGACCATAAAGCTCCAGGAACATGTTCCCATGACCCTCCTCACACAGATGAACTCAGGTCCCCATGCTTGCACTTCAAGGGCTCTTATCCTCTGAGCCGTCCCTCCAGCCCTGCTGCTCATCTTCCTTATGCAGATATACATTGCTGTTCTATAAGCTCATCTGTGTGAGTGTCTCTGGTGTGGTAACCTCACCCCTCTAGAAACAGGACTGCTGGATCAATGGCAGCTCTGGTTTTTTGTTTGTGTTTGTTTGTTTGTTTTTTAAAGAATCTCTATCCTTTTCCTAAAAGATTATTTTATTTTATATGTAGGGTGCTTTGCTTGCATTTATGTATGTGCACCGCATATGTATATGGTGCCCTCAGAGGCTACAAGAGCGCACTGAAACCCCTGGATTTGGAACTACATATGATTGTGAGCTGCCACATGGGTGCTGGGAACCAAACCTGGTGGGTCATCTGTAAGAGCAGTCAGCTCTTAACTATTGAGTCTTTTTTTTTTTTAAGATCCTCTATCCTTAAAATTTTTTTATTTTAAAATTATTTTTATGTGTGTGTGCCTGTGTCTATGTGCATGTAAGGACATGTGCCTATAAAGCCCAGCAGTATCAGAGCCTCTTCTTGGAACTGGACTTATAGGGGGTTGTGACCTGCCCTCGACAGCTGCTGAGAACTGAACTCAAACAGTTGCATAGCTGTTTGTAGTGTTAGCCACTGAGCCATCTCTCCAGTCCCCAATCTTAATTTTACTTAATTAATTTTCATTTATGTGTATGTGCACCACATGTGTGCCTGGTGTACATGAAAAGCCAGAAGATAGCATCAGATACCCTAGAACCGGGGTTCCAGGGAACTGAACTGTGAGCTGGGAATTGAACATGGGCCCTCTGCTAGAGCAGCCAGCGCTCTTCACTTCTAAGCTGTCTGAATTGGTTTATATATGCTTGGCCCAGGGAGTGGAACTATTAGAAGGTATTACCCTGTTTGAGTAGGTGTGGCCTTGTTGGAGTAAGTGTGTTACTGTGGGTGTGGGCTTTAAGACCCTCATCCTAGCTGCCTAGAAGCCAGAATTCTGCTAGCAGCCTTCAGATGAGGATGTCGAACTCTCAGCATCTCCTGCACCATGCCTGCCTGGATGCTGCCATGTTCCCACCTCAATGATAATGGACTGAACCTCTGAACCTGTAAGCCATCCTCTACTAAATGTTGTCTTGGTCATGGTGTCTGTTCACAACAGCAAAGACCCCTCATCTTTTTCCCACTATGCTTATATTAACATGTATTGCCACCAGTGTTGCATGGGAGTCCTCTTCTTCTTAGTATTTATTATTATTATTATAATTATTTTTATCTTTGAATGGTTCAACTATAGCAACATCATCCCTTACCGTGGTTTTACTCCTGTCTCCCTGACCATTAGCAGTGTGGAGAACTTAAATTTGCTGACATTTGCATATCTTCTTTTGAGAAGTGTGTGCTCAGATCACAAGCCCATTTTCCACACTAATTATTCGGGCTTACTCTTGGTGCTCAGGCTTTTGAGACCTTTATCATGTTACAAATCCTTCACGAAATGATTTTTGAATGCTCTCCCCACACTGCAGGATGCCTCTTTGCTCTTTTAGCTGATTCTTCTGCTCGCTAAAAGCTTTATACTTTGATGTAATCTCATTTATTTGTTTTAAATAAAAAAAAATTAGCCTGTAGCTTTGAGATCCCTTTTAAAAAGTTCTATCAACACAAATGTTTTCAGTACTTCCCCTGTGCTGCCTTATAGAACGTCTAGGAATCAGGAATTTTCCATTTGGTCTTTGGTGTGTTTGAATTGATGTGTGTATAGTGTGTGTAGTGTGGGGAGGTAACACATGGCTTCATGCTTTGGCATTTGAGCTTCCATTTTGCCAGCACCAATAACTGAAGAGATGGTCCCTCCCACTGTATATGTATTTCTTTATTTTTGTCAAAGACCAGCTTGTTGTGTGCACACAGAGCTCTGTCACTGCAGGACCCCCTCGTGTAGTCTGTCCTGCTCCTACCACACCTTGATGATCGTTACATAGTTTTAGGAATATTTTGAAGTCAGGCACCATGCTGCCTCTTCTGGGTCTTTTGTGGTTCCCTGTGAGTTTTAGGATCATTCCCCCTGTTTCTGCAAAGAAAATCATTGGTATATTGAAGGCTTTCTTGGGGACCGTTTCTCATTTTGCGAGAGCTGATTTACTTAAATGAGAAAATGTGTCCCTAAATTAGACCAACTGGGTACATATAAATACAGTTTGCTAGAATATGCAAAATTGCACAGATGACAGAAAGCCCCGGTGTTTGCCCGTTCAGTGTCACAGCATGGCCAGCAGCTACTCCCCAAAAGAAAAGGCTCCCTTCACTGCCTACAGCATGTAAGGATCAGATTCTAGAGTGGCGGGAACATCAGTCATAGGGGTGAGCGCACACTGTGAGATAATCAATCTCTCACCCATGCATGTGTCTTGGCGCATAGGCACTCTCCTGGCTTGTCAAGGATCTTGTGTTTCTTGTTGCCTTTAGGGTCAGGGCAGCACTGAATGGAACACACCGCTCAGGACCATAGGTAAGCTCCACTGGCCAGATCCCAGACAGGACTGGAACCATGAAAGAAGCTGGGAGATAAAGGAGTTCACTGGTGTTTGGGGAGTGTCTTAGTGTATTAGGATATGGAAGACTGGAAGTTCACAGGAGGTATCTATTTGGCTCGAAGCTGTGGAGGTGGAGGTCAATTGCATGGCTGCTGGTATTGGGGAGGGCTTCATGCTGCATTGTGACATCAGGTGCAAGAACAAGAGAATGTCAGACCAAGTTCATTTGCTTCTTTTTTTTCTTTATATTTTTTATTACATATTTTCCTCAATTACATTTCCAATGCTATCCCAAAAGTCCCCCATACCCTCCCCCCCCCCGCTTCCTTACCCACCCATTCCCATTTTTTTTTTTTTTTTTTGGCCCTGGTGTTGACCTGTACTGGGACATATAAAGTCTGCATGTCCAATGGGCCTCTCTTTCCAGTGATGGCCGACTAGGCCATCTTTTGATACATATGCAGCTTGAGTCAAGAGCTCCGGGGTACTGGTTAGTTCATAATGTTGTTCCACCTATAGGGTTGCAGATCCCTTTAGCTCCTTGGGTACTTTCTCTAGCTCCTCCATTGGGAGCCCTGTGATCTATCCACTAGCTGACTGTGATCATCCACTTCTATGTTTGCTAGGCCCCGGCATAGTCTCACAAGAGACAGCTATATCTGGGTCCTTTCAGCAAATTCTTGCTAGTGTATGCAATGGTGTCAGCGTTTGGAAGCTGATTATGGGGTGGATCCCTGGATATGGCAGTCTCTAGATGGTCCATCCTTTCGTCACAGCTCCAAACTTTGTCTCTGTAACTCCTTCCATGGGTGTTTTGTTCCCAATTCTAAGGAGGGGCATAGTGTCCACACTTCAGTCTTCATTCTTCTTGAGTTTCATGTGTTTAGCAAATTGTATCTTATATGTTGGGTATCCTAAGTTTTGGGTTAATATCCACTTATCAGTGAGTACATATTGTGTGAGTTCCTTTGTGATTGTTTTACCTCACTCAGGATGATGCCCTCCAGGTCCATCCATTTGGCTAGGAATATCATCCATCCTGACCAAGTAGGTTTTATTCCAGGGATGCAGGGATGGTTTAATATACGGAAATCCATCAACATAATCCATTTTATAAACAAACTCAAAGACCAAAACCACATGATCATCTTGTTAGATGCGGAAAAAGCATTCGAAAAGATCCAACACCCATTCATGATAAAAGTCTTGGAAAGATCAGGAATTCAAGGCCCATACCTAACCATGATAAAAGCAATATACAGCAAACCAGTAGCCAACATCAAAGTAAATGGTGAGAAGCTTGAAGCAATCCCACTAAAATCAGGGACTAGACAAGGCTGTCCACTCTCCCCATACCTATTCAACATTGTACTTGAAGTCCTAGCCAGAGCAATTCGACAACAAAAGGAGATCAAGGGGATATAAATTGGAAAAGATGAAGTCAAAATATCACTTTTTGCAGATGATATGATAGTATATATAAGTGACCCTAAAAATTCCACCAGAGAACTCCTAAACCTGATAAACAGCTTTGGTGAAGTAGCTGGATATAAAATTAACTCAAACAAGTCAATGGCCTTTCTCTACACAAAGAATAAACAGGCTGAGAAAGAAATTAGGGAAACAACACCCTTCTCAATAGTCACAAATAATATGAAATATCTTGGCGTGACTCTAACTAAGGAAGTGAAAGATCTGTATAATAAAAACTTCAAGTCTCTGAAGAAAGAAATTAAAGAAGATCTCAGAAGATGGAAAGATCTCCCATGCTCATGGATTGGCAGGATCAACACTGTAAAAATGGCTATCTTGCCAGAAGCAATCTACAGATTCAATGCAATCCCTATCAAAATTCCAACTCAATTCTTCAACGAATTAGAAAGAGCAATCTGCAAATTCATCTGGAATAACAAAAAACCTAGAATAGCAAAAACTCTTCTCAAGGATTAAAGAACCTCTGGTGGAATCACCATGCCTGACCTAAAGCTTTACTACAGAGCAATTGTGATAAAAACTGCATGGTACTGGTATACTGACAGACAAGTAGACCAATGGAATAGAATTGAAGACCCAGAAATGAACCCACACACCTATGGTCACTTGATCTTCAACAAGGGAGCTAAAACCATCCAGTGGAAGAAAGACAGCATTTTCAACAAATGGTGCTGGCACAACTGGTTGTTATCATGTAGAAGAATGCGAATCGATCCATTCATATCTCCTTGTACTAAGGTCAAATCTAAGTGGATCAAGGAACTTCACATAAAACCAGAGACACTGAAACTTATAGAGGAGAAAGTGGGGAAAAGCCTTGAAGATATGGGCACAGGGGAAAAATTCCTGAATAGAACAGCAATGGCTTGTGCTGTAAGATCAAGAATTGACAAATGGGACCTCATGAAACTGCAAACTTCTGCAAGGCAAAAGACACCATCAATAAGACAAAAAGACCACCAACAGATTGGGAAAGGATCTTTACCTATCCTAAATCAGATAGGGGACTAATATCCAATATATATAAAGAACTCAAGAAGGTGGACTCCAGAAAATCAAATAACTCCATTAAAAAATGGGGCTCAGAACTGAACAAAGAATTCTCACCTGAGGAATACCGAATGGCAGAGAAGCACCTGAAAAAATGTTCAACATCCTTAATCATCAGGGAAATGCAAATCAAAACAACCCTGAAATTCCACCTCACACCAGTCAGAATGGCTAAGATCAAAAATTCAGGTGACAGCAGATGCTGGCGAGGATGTGGAGAAAGAGGAACACTCCTCCATTGTTGGTGGGATTGCAAGCTTGTACAACCACTTTGGAAATCAGTCTGGCAGTTCCTTAGAAAATTGGACATAGTACTACCGGAGGATCCAGCAATACCTCTCCTGGGCATATATCCAGAAGATGTCCCAACCGGTAAGAAGGACACATGCTCCACTATGTTCATAGCAGCCTTATTTATAATAGCCAGAAGCTGGAAAGAACCCAGATGCCCCTCAACAGAGGAATGGATACAGAAAATGTGGTATATTTACACAATGGAGTACTACCCAGCTATTAAAAAGAATGAATTCATTTGCTTCTTCAGGAATTCATTCTTCAGGTGACAGCATCAGTGGATTACTTTATGAGGATGGAGCCTTTTAGCCTGATCACCTCCAGGGGGCTCCACTGAGCAGAGACATTCTCCATGTTAGTTTTGGAGAGGACAGTTGAGCCAGAGAAGTTAGCATTAAAGACCTCTGTGACGCAGATATGTCCACAAGAAGAGTGAACTACTTATTTGTCCAAATTAATATGAAACTTACCCTGAGGTGTCTCAAAGATTGATGCCACCTAGCAGCTTGGTGTTAAAATTCCCATGTTGGAAACAAAAAACAAAGCAACCATTTGGGAGGTTCCTGACAGTTGTGGGGGCATTGCAACAATGTCTCAATGGTTAAGAACACTTTCTCTGAAGGCACAAGGCTGGAATTCTGATACCATCATCTGTACATTTAGCAATATGTTCCTACACACAGCTCCAAGGACAGAAATGGGTTGCTAGGGTTTACTGGCTTACAGACAAACTTTATCCAAACTACATAAAGAACTCAAGAAACTAGACATCAACAAACCAAATGATCCCATTTAAAAATGAGGTACAGGCCTAAACAGAGAATTCTCATTAGAGAAATGTTAAATGGCTGAGAAACACTTAAGATGTGTTCAACTTCCTTAGCCATTGGGAAAATGCAAATCAAATTATTTTGACATTCCATCTTACACATGTCAGAATGACTAAGATCAATAACACAAATCACTGCTTATTCTAGTGAGATGTGGAGCTGGGGGAACACCCTCCATTGCTGGTGGGTGTGCAAACATGTGCAGCCACTATGGAAATCAATATGGCAGCTCCTTGGAAAATTAGGAATTGATCTACCTCAAGACCCAGCTATAGTACACCTTGGGCACTCAATCCAACAAGGACATTCACTCAACTATGTTCATAGCAGTTTTATTCATAACAGCCAGAAACTGGAAACAATCTGGATGTCCCTCAACTGAAGAATGGATAAAGAAAATGTGGTATATGTATACAATGGAGTATTTCTCAGGTGTTAAAAACAAAGACATCATGAAATTTGCAGGCAATGGACAGAACTAGAAAAAAAAATCATTCTGTGTGAGGCAACCCAGAACAAGAAAGACAACCATGGTATGTACTCACTTTTAAGTAGATATTAGCTGTAAAGTAAAGAATCAACATTGAACCACCCACACACAGAGAGAAGCTAAGTAACAAGGAGGGATCTAGGGGGAACCCATGGATCTCACTGGGAAGGAGAAATGGGATGGGGTTTGCTGATAGACATGGGGTGGGTGAGGATGGGAGCAAGAGGGAACAAGGTGGGGAAGGAAAGACAAAGACAAAGAGAATAGAGATGATGGAATTGGAGGGTATTTGGGGGTGACATGGAAATCTAGTACAGTGGAAATTTCCTGGAATCTATGAGGGTAACCTTAGCAAGGACTCCTAGTAATGGAGGATATAGAACCTGAACCAACCATCTTCCGTAGTCAGAGAAAATGTATCTCAGCTGCTGTTCTATTGCTGTGAACAGACACTATGACCAGGCAACTCTTACAAGGAAAATGTTTAACTGAGGGCTTGCTTATAGTTTTAGTGGGACCATGGTACCACAGACTCACAAAATGTTCCTGCCTCAAAGGAAAAAGGGAAAGGAGGAAATTGGATTTCGTCTTCTGGCCTCTACCCATACGCACATGAATAATAAATATTTTTATCAAATAAATAAAAATTTTGAATTTGGGGCTGTGGGAGATGGCTGAATGGGCAAATTTGAGGATATGAGTTTAATCCCCAGAGGCCACTTAAACTTTGGCCATAGGAGCACACATCTGTAATCTCAGCTTTCCTACTTAGAGTTGGGAGGTGGAAATTAGAAGATCCACAGAGTTCCAGGTCATCTAGCACAGTAACACAGCAGTAAACGACCAAAGAGCAGAGCCTGTCTCAGATAATGTTGAAGGCAACCCAAGGTCAACACATCTATTTGTGCACTCACGCACACACACACACCTTGAAACACAAGATTCTTTATTCAGCATCTAGACTTATGTTTTGAATTTATTTTAACTGACACATAGCAATTGCACATAGCCATGTCAAACAAGTGATAGTTTATGCACTACATGTATAAAGAAGCCAGGGGAAGGAGCCTTTTCATCATGAACAAGACCATAAGGCAATGGAACTCACATAGAACCATCTTTCAGGGTCATGAGCCCACATGTGAAAAATAAAGTAACATGAATGTCCTAGAGCCTCAATTAGTACACAGTAGCATTTCTTTGAGACGGTACCTCAAGCCCTCAGTGAGTCGATTTCTCCAGGGATTTGATTATACTAGGTGGACAAAGAAGCTAAACTTGGAGAAAATGGAAAGAAAATGATGAAATTTGGTATTTCCTGTCACTGCCACAATGGCTGTTTTGAAAATCAAACACACACAAAACAACCAACAACAGAACAAAACACCAAAACAAACCCCCCATGGTTCACTACAGACGCCACTGGATTTAGAACCACCTAGGAGACCGTTGGAGTGCACCTTTGGATGTGTCTGTGAAGGAAATTGTAGAGAGGACTAACTGAGTTAAGGAGATCCACTCTGATATGAATGGCACCTTCCCATTGATCAGGCCAGGAAGGCAGATAGAATAAAAATGGGCTACAGTAGGAAGCTTGCACAGAGCTGACATCCTCATGGTTTCCTGCTTGGCTACCATTTTGCACAGAGCCAGCATCCCCATGGTTTCCTGCTTGGCTACCATGTTGCACAGAGACAGCATCCCCATGGTTCCCTGCTTGGCTACCATGTTGCACAGAGCCAGCATCCCCATGGTTTCCTGCTTGGCTACCATGTTGCACAGAGCCAACAGACCCATGGTTCCCTGCTTGGCTACCATGTTGCACAGAGCCAGCATCCCCATGGTTTCCTGCTTGGCTACCATGTTGCACAGAGACAGCATCCCCATGGTTCCCTGCTTGGCTACCATGTTGCACAGAGCCAAGTCCCTATGGTTCTTTGCTTAGATATCATGTGAACTGTCCTGTTCCATCCACCACATATTCTCCAATGTGATAGACAGATGGACACTTCCACAACTGTGAGCCAAAATAAGTCCTTGTTCTCTTAAGTTTCTCTTGCAAGTATTTTGGGCCTCAGTGATGAAAGCTAAGTAGCCATTTTGGTAGAAATTACAATAAAGAAATGAACATACACATCAGCTTACTAAAAGCACTGCTTAACTAGTGCCTCTCAGCTTTTTTTTTTTAATTTAGGGACACTAAAATAGTTAACTTTGTTTAGAACTTACATGAGCTACAAAATACCCCCGAAGTTTATTTTATTGTATCTGCTGTAGCTCAAGGAAGCATTCTTGTTATTGATATACAGACTTGATTTATGGACAACACCGACAGAGCAGCCAAGATTATTGACTTCTGGTGAAGTATCTGACCAGAGTAACTTCATGAGGAAAATGATCAATCAGAGTTTGCTTTCCTGGGAGGATTTAATCTATTTGCCTCCTTGTTGACTCGACAGACAACTGCGGAGTGTCCTGTGTCTCCCAAGGATTGAGAAGAGCAAAGGAAGCATGGCAAGTGAGTTTTCCAAGGCACAGGGTTTTAACTAATTAAATAGAGATTTTATTTTGGAGACAATGTCTGAGATTATGTAGTGTACCACACCCTCTTGTACCAGTAGAGAAATTTAGAGTCATCAAGTCTAGTAACTGTGGGTCAAGAAGTCACAGGGCCTAGGACAGGAGTGAGGGTCAGAAGCCAGTCATCGCAAGCTCTAGTCTATGATATCTGTAAACCCCCAACTCAGTGACTATATTTGCAGCAGAAAACTTCAAACATATTGAAGAAAGATGTGCAGAAAGTTCTTGTTTTGCAGACAGATTATCTTCACACATTGGAAACTACCTCATCAATATTTATTTGGTCAAAAGACTTATGACAATTCTAGAAGAAGACAAGATCTATGGAGTATTCTAGTGTGGACTGCCTGTCTCTGTTATTTATAGTAACAACTGTAAACCTTGCTTGGTTACTTATCCTGTGCCAAGCATGGTGGTGGGAGAATGGCCACTTCAGTCTCGTCTTATCTTTGTGAACTAGAGTTGTTCCCCTAATCCTGTTTTAACGGCAGGAAAGCTGAGGCGCAGGGATTCAAGACCTCACCCGTGGTCTTGGATCTGAATCTTCTAAAAGGTAGATTCAGGATTCTAACTCAAGAGTGGACTTTGATTCTCTGGGCATCTTTGGATGTATGTGTGCAGGCAGAAGAAAGCCACCTGTCCTTCCCGGGTTCCCTCCAGGCAATCTCCCTAGAACGAAATGTTTATCCCACAGAAGGAAGAGAAGAAAAGTATGCCTCAGTGCTTCATACTCAGCGGAACCACCTGATGCAGTGATGTTGTCGATGGTTCCTTCCCTGTGGTGAGGAAGTCACTACAGTTTTCCAGCTAAATTATGACCACAGTGTCAGAGGCCACTGAGAGCTACACCCTAGGATCCCGTGGGGCTGACATAGTGGCCCAGTGAGTGAAGCCTTTAGCAGAAACTCTGTTGGGAGCGTCCTAGTTGAACAATGACTCCTCTGTCCAAAAATATCACCCAGACTGTTTGCTTAGCAATCAGGCAACCACTTGTTCCGAATGTCATGCTTCCCTTAGGCATTAGCTGCTGACAGCCACACACGGCAGTCATTGCTTATAGCAGCTGTGATGAAGACAAACGGGGCAGCAGGCTGCTGTTAAAGGATCCACGCAGATTCATTGCAGCTCCAGACATCTGACAAACTGATTCAGAGGGGTGACTTCAGGGCTCTGGCTGGCAGTGAGTGTAGAGGAGTCGGATTATCTCGGACTGCGAAGCCTGGGGTTGATATTCTCTGCAGATAGGACACCAGCTCTGATATCTAACTTCAGTTTTTCAAACCACATCAGTGCATCTCATAAGATCATTTGGGTAGGGTTGATTCTGATTGATTGGGTACCACTGTGTCTTTTTGTCTGTAGTTACTGCTTCTGTTCATAACGGCACTGAAATAAACATGCTGGAAAGGCATTTGAGGTTGGAGCCTGGGCTGTCTGTCCCAGTCACGTATGCTCCATAGTTAGCTCTGATATGCCAGGGCGGTAATGACATGCCAGATACCCTGAAAAGGACATATTGTGGGTGCTGGCATTGGGTGTATGCCACTAACATACTTACTTGACTTTCTAAATTTTATGGAGTAAGCACTTTGCTGAGGCAGGTGAGACAATGTATGTCTGTGATGCCAGCACTCCAGGGGCAGATGCAGAAGAGACTGCAAAGCCAGCCTGGGTTACATGGCAAGAAGACACTGTCACAGATAACCCACGGGCTAGAGATTCAGTTCAGTCGTAGACATTTGCCTAGCATGAGAAAGGCCCCAACTTTGGTCCTTAGCATCACAATCATTAAAGTAAAGTTTTAAAGAAATAAAATCCTAGAGCTAGAGAGATGGCTCAGTGGTTAAGAGCACTGACTGCTCTTCCAAAGGTCCTGGGTTCAAATCCCAGCAACCACATGGTGGCTCCATCTCGATAATGAGATCGGATGCCCTCTTCTGGTGTGTCTGAAGACAGCTACAGTGTGCTTACATATAATAAATAAATAAATCTTTTTTAAAAAAGAAAAAAAAAAGAAGTAAAATCTTGTTCATGGCATGTACAAGAAGCAGCACTGTTGGAAGATATAGTTTGGGGGCATAAATACACCTTTCCCTTTTCTTCCTAAGTTAAATTTTGCAAACTGAGCCTTTTAATGTTAAATAGCAAAGTTTCGAGAAGTAGAAGGGCTGTTTTCTTCCCCGGTGAATGAGTCATGTCTAAGAATGTTCCAGGTCAATTTGGGACTCCAAGAGAGAGTCACATAAGAGGACTTGCTATCCTTCCTATGGAAGTAGGGGATTTCCCTAGGCTCTGAGCCACAATATCATCACACCAGCCTCCACACTTTAAAGATGAACGTAGAGGTGCATACACACCCAATATATACCACACATACATACATGTACATGGGACAGATGCAGCAATACACATGAGCAATGTGCAAATATGCACATATAGCATATGCAAACATACATACATATAAGTACACACACAACATATACAAGACATATACATATATGCATACACACACAATATGTACTATATTACATGGATATGTGCACATATGTATCTACATAGTACTTACTCCTTACAACCACCCAGTGGCTCTCTGCAGTTCTACCAGAGAGGCCAAGCCTGCCACGGGCTCCCTCAGCATCAGACAGCAGCTGGCACCAGCAGGAGCCACAGGAAAGTACATGGTCACATGTCTGGTCACAGGACAGATCCTCCTAAAGCCAAGCTGCCAGTGGTTTTCCATATGGGCCCATGTGCCCGCTCAGTGGGAGCCACTGTGAAGGGCTTCCCACAGGTCTGTGATAACATTCTTTCCCACTGGAGCTGTGAGCCAACTGAGAAGCAAACGTGACAGCCAGACAGATGGAGATCAGAAGGCCAGCCTGCTGCTCATCAAAGGGCGGTCCCTGGATGGCTTTGCCACCTCTGCTTGTCCCTTCTGCCATCTGTTTTGGGGCATCCCAGGAGGAGAAACTGGGGACTTAAAATCAGACATTTTACCCAGATTGCTGCCTTTCATTGGTCCTGGGAGGAGAGGGAGGACATCTGATGCCAGCCGTCTACAGTATTTCGGTAACTGGTTTTCACCCAGCCAGTAGGCGATAAGCCAGTGGTGGCTGTCACCACAGATGAGACATAGTCCTCAGATAAAGGGACAGTGAGAAGGGAATGAGAGGCCAGCAGTTACTGAAGTGTGCTTTCTGAGGGGATGAAGTGTGGCCTGGCTATGCACCTCTTCATGGTAAGTGTCACACCAGCCCCTCATAAGGCAGGCCTGCCCACTCCTCAGGATCACCCATTTTCTCTTGGGGTGTCTTCTTGAGACTTCTGGTAGCAAGGACATATTTTTCTGCATGAAGCCAATATGCGGTTCCAAATAATAAAATATTCAAATCTCCTTTGAGTCACGTTGAGAACAGGGTGAGGTTGTATTCCCTCCTTTATTGCTTTGCGTGTTACCTAGCCACACTGCCAACGTAGCTTATGTAAGATTCTGAGATGTGATTAAATGTCAACATTAAGATGATCTGGGAATAAAATGTCAACAGGCTGAGGTTGAATACCAAGCCTGTCTCTTATTAAATTCCATTGGAGGAAGGATAAAGCTCCGCCGTGATCGGGAAACAGCGATAGACAAATGAAACCCCAGTGCCTTCAAACAAGGGCAGTTTATCCCAAGTACTCCTCCACCCCACTGTGAGGGATCTGCTCTGTGTCCCAGTGGTCTCTATTCCTCTGTCCCCATCAACAGCGGCTGCTGACCTTAAGACCACACCCAGTGAGCTTGTGTGGTGACAGGACTGGTCAGAGCCATTTGACAGAGGTTTTAATTCCCATATCACTCTCACAGACCCTGGTTACTTAGTGCTTCCCACTTAGATCAGTGCATATTCCAAGAAATAATACTATTCTGTCCTTAAAGTAATGTGTTTCCTATCAGAGGACAAAACCAGACACACAGGGATGAGACTTTCAGCTTACCCCTGATGACTATGAATGGAAGGTAAGGTGGTGGTCAGGTGGGCTAGCTCCTGCTCTCCTCTCTAGCTTCCCACACCCAAATGGTCTAGCCCTAGGTACAGTCCTAGGTGCTGTGTTTCTCAGACAGACACTTGCCAACTTACACCAACCACTCAGGAATTGACAAGATTAATTCGCTTATTTACACATTCTTTCTTTCCTCCCCTAACTAAACAAATATTTATTAAGTACCCAGTGGCTGCTGGACATGGGTTCAATAGAAAATAAATCTGTTCTTCTAGGCCTTGTATTTCAAACAAATCCTCTTTGTTTATTGCCCTTTAGCACGTTGTTCTGATGAGACTGACTTTCTAATCTGCAAGGAAGACTGATTGAAAACAATGTTTGCTAATAGAGAGTTCTCACAAGAAGCGAGGCCCAGCCTCTTCTTGCTAAGCTGTCGCATGTGAAGGACAGAAAATCCAGAGAGGCTGGGTAGGGCAGTCTCAGACCTATGGGCTTCAGCATCCTGCTGGCATCTCTCCGGGATACACTTAGCAGGCTGGGCTTCTAACTTCCCAGCAGGCTGTGGACCCCCAAGTGCATACCTCAGTAGTTAGAAGTTGGTGACATGAATACACGAGTCCACGGTTCTGATCTGGGGTGGCACAGTGTTTCTAAATGGAACAGAGAAAGCCATTGTCTCAGAGGGGGAACAACTGTGGAGTTCATAGTCAGAACTCCTGAGACAGTTGGAGGGCAAGTCATCTTGTTACATAGCGGTATTTTACAGCCTTTGCATCTATTTACAGACAAGGAACCTCCAAAGACCGGGATGCCCAGCGTGAGAATTACATGGCGTGCCACAGATTCCATTAACGCGTGGGCGTGGGTCTTTGTGGTTCTACCAACCCCTTTTCTTAAAAACACATCTTCCATCCTTTGAAAACAACACATTCTTCTCCCATATAAGTGTTTGACAAATACAATGTATGTTCAGATGTAATTATGTTGTTACTACAAGGGTGACTTGCCCTTTGAAATGCTACCAGCATTTCAAACACAGGACAAATGAAGCTAATTAGATACCCACAATGATAATTTAAACTTTGACTCAGGAAATGAGAAAGCACAGCAGGCACGGTAGAGCTGGGAGCTGGGAACGAGTGCCCCCGCCTTCAAGCCTGCTCTTGTCCACGAGTGTCCCCCTCCCAAGTCTGCCCTTGTCCATGCACCTTGGTGAGGCTGCCTGTCTCTCACCAACTGTTTCTGTTCCCAGTGGTCTCCAGATAACTAACATACCTGACAGAATGGCATTTTGTCATCTCAGTGTGTCTATTTCAAGGCTAAATGGGAGCAGCTAAAGTGTGTGATGACCATTGGTTTCCTACTAAGAGCTAAAGATGTATGAAGACTTTGTGGTTTGACTTGCAAATACAAATCTAGTTCTCCAGAGAAGTTTAAAAGAAAAATCTAAAAAACCTCCCATGCTTCCAGCCAGGGCCAAAGCTATGGGCAGAGAGAGAATGTGCTGTAATGTAATCGATGCAAATTGCTCTGAGCCCTTGGCTGGGTGATTATGTCTTCCTTCATATCATTCTGACACAGACTATTAATCCATTAGGCAGCAAAAGGCTGAGCTAAACCAGATCTCTATCTTGTAGGGGAGTTGGTTTAGCTCAGGTCGACATCTTTTATTGGCTTTGGCCTAAAAGCCACTGGAAAACCCCATAGTCACACTGTGATTTTTAAGCACAGGTCAAACATGGAAGTAAGACAATTTAAATCATTTTCTGTCAAACATTCTTTAAAAAAAAAAAACCATCCTGTAAACCAAACATGTACACAAATATAGCTCCACGCTTTTAATGACTGGGTAAAATGTCATAAAAAAGTGAAGTCTCGGACTAGGGACGGGACAGTGGGTGAAAGTGTTTGTCTTGCAAGCTCAAGATCTGTCCCTGGAACCCACGGCAGGGGGCTAGAAAGGTCTAGCTGGTGCACCTCTGCACTCCCAGCACTTCCTATAGAGAGGAAGATGAGAGGAGCAGACAGGACGCCTGAATCCAGGCCCAAGGTCTAAACCTAAGCCTTCAGGAAAACATGTGTCCTTCCTAAGTTACTATCTTCCATTCAGACAGCACTGGGGGATATAGCAAGTCACAGAGGAGAAGCAAGGATCTGGGATGCAGAGATCTGACCTAGGCAGACCGTGGAATCTTCTGGGTCATGCTTTGAATAGACTTTGGGCAGGTTCAAAAACACATCGTCCTTGGCGTTCAGAAAACATAAGCTGGGTTTGGACGATCACTGTTAGTATCTTATGCTCCCTAGAAAAACCATCACGTCTGTAACCCAGCCCATCAGAAGACAGGCTTGAGAATTATGCAGTCATAAAGCTGGCAGGCAACAAGGGCACTCCGAGTCCCTAAGGGAGCCCAGGGGGGCGTAGCTGGGGTTTTAACTGCCAAATCCTTAGAGTTTGAATAAGGCAAGCTTTTCAACAGAAACTTCTCAGTGGTCCCTTCTATCTTAGTTGAATGTTTGATTGAGCCTCATTAGGACAATGCGTGTCACACGTCATGCTTTTATTGGTAGTTGCTTTATAAGGTTATTCATCATCTGTAGTCAATATGAACATGTGCTGTGCCAGGAAGCGTTTGTGAACCCCCAAAGGAGCTGACTCCGATGTAATCACATTAGGGTCTCTTTATTTAAGCTTGGGCTTGGACCATACCACCGTCTCTGATGCAGGAGAATGGGAGGGTGTAGCCCCTATTTTAATTTTAACCAGGTATTTATAGAGGCAAGAAGGGTGTATCTAGATTGCCACACATCTGACTAAGGGGGCCATTACGGCCTTTAATATAATTATATAAAATTAACTTCTGCTTTCCTCCTGGTTGGTAGTTGTTGGGAAGTAAAGTGTCAGGGGCAGGCTTGTAATCTGATGGTGCAGATTTGGGGTTTTGGGGGGCGGGTAACCTGGAAACTGGTGCTAGATGTAGGTTTTGTTGAGGGGGGTGTCGAGGTAGCCTGGAAACTGGTGCCAGGTACAAGCCTGTTAGTTAACGTGAGTTCAACCTTAGGTTAGGTTCTCTAAGATGGAGTCTGAACCCAAACTAGTGGACAAAAGTATCTCGGGGAAGACAGGGCTGGCTTTAGCTCACAGTTCGAGGGCGCAGCCCATCCCCGCGTGAAGGAGCAGTTGTGTGAATGGTTTAGCTAGGCCAGCAGGAACATGGCTCTTGCAGCCATAGTCAGGAGGCGGAAGGATAAATGCTGGGCTGTGTTTACTTCTCTTTGTTACCCAGCCAGGATCCTAGGAATGCTGTTGCTCACAATCAGAATGGATCTTCCCACTTTAGTTCATCATCTATGGGCAACCTCACAGAGACACCCAGCGATTTCCTCCCAGGCAATGCCCTGTTCCAAGGCTAGCGCTCTGCTGTCTAGGTGACCTGTGCGCATGTGCAAAACCCTAGGTTCCTCCCCACTCCCCAGCCGCTGGTGCGCACAGTGGGTTCAAGCACCAGGCTTCACTTGCTCAGATCCCTGCTGTTTTGCTGCCAGAAAGAGTCAGATATTTCCCAGCAAATCTCGTCAATTAATTGGTGTCATGTGTACAATTTTCTCCATCCTCTCCCCACAAGTTAATTTTCTTAAGTTTTTACCACTTAGCGAAAGGGAAACGATCCTATGTATTTCAACAACTTGCAGTACTCCACGTCTCATTAGGAGATGTGCTGCTGTCTATTCTAAATGATCCCTGGTCTGGTTTGCATAAATTCCTGACTTAATTCACTTTATTATACATGCCTTGCTCGTCCACCTTTAAGTCATGACTTCACGCACTGAGCCAAGCCACTGGCTCACCTGCTGTTTTTGGTTGCTAAGGCGCCTCCTCATTGGAGTTTCCCCCAGAGTGAGGCGGTGTTATAATATTTGCATCTCCAGAAAGCAGCATTCCACCGTGGCTTTTGCTACAGTTTCTGCCTCCAGACTCCAGCCTTGGCTTCTATCAGTGATGGGCTGTGACATAAAGGACAATGTGGACCCTTTCTTCCTCAAGTTGCTTTTGGTCAGTGTTCTATCACAGAAACAAGGAGGTGAGCTAGCCAGTCCTTTACTTACGATGTGGGAATCCTGTCTAATACATCTCAGTACTGTACCGGTTAATGAACAAGGCTTACATGGTTTGTCACGCCTACCCACAGGTTACCATGTTTATGTTCTACGGCTACCATTACTTAATAAATGAGTAAGCTGAGGGCAGGACGCTTTGTTGCATTTGAGTCATTGGTTATATTTTGATGCGTCGTTTACCCAAAGATGTTATTAACAAAACTTTTATTGATAAAGGGATAGCATAAAGAACCAGAGTCTTACTTTCATGTGTTGGATTCCTCACGACAGTGTAGAAGTCCTGAGAACTGGGGGTGGGGGGGATAGGAGGGAGACTACGGGAGCTTGAGCGTTAGCTGGCACGGGATACTTTGCTATAGATTGTAAAACTAACAGTGATTTGCATACATGACTAGGAAACTACCAATCATTTATGGTCAGGAAATTCTAAAGGATCTGCAGTATTGGCCTAGGTTCTGTAATTGAAAGAAATAAGGTAATTTAAGATGAAAATTGATTTACATAGCTAATTTATCACAATCTTTTACTTCCATCATGAAGATCTATTAAAGTGTTGCTTTTTCTTTTTTTTTTTTTTAATTTCCACAGGCCCTAGAGACATTAAGCCTTCATAGGACTAGAAAAATGGATCATGGTAAATTGAATTCAGTGGCATAGTGTTTAAATCCTCCCATTGTAGAGATAGACCAAGCCATGGGCTGTACATGTGTTTGGAAGACAACGTGTGTTTATTTAGTTTCTAAATTCAACCAGTAACCATTGTGCCACCTCCTTTGCTGGCTCTGTGCCTTTTGCTGGACACACGAGGTGTAACATGGCCCTTTGCCTTCAGAAAGAGTCTGACACAGACACAGAGGTATATAATTAGAGCAATAAATCAAATCTCCACGCTGTGGCCAGCATCCAAACACAGCATCCTCTGGAACACGATGAAGACAACCTCCCAGACACTGTCTGATAAAAAAAGACACATTAAACATTCCACTTCAGCATCCATGAAGTCACACATGAAAATAATCTTAGAAGAAGTACCATTCTTCTGAGACCATATTAGTGACAATATCCAAAAGTCCTGAGACATCAGTACTGGCAGTAGTTGGGTGGTATAAAATCGTAACTTTCTACTTTAGGAACATAATACTTTTATTAATTTGTTGAGAATTACAGACAGCTTATTCTTATTACACTCACCCCACTGCTCCAGAACCATCCCTCCCTCCTCCCTCCTCCCTCCCCCTCAACTTCCTGTTCTTTTTCAATAGATTCTCCATACTGTTGAATACAGGGAGACATTTAGAGGCTCTCTCTCTCTCTCTCTCCCTCCCTCCCTCTCCCTCTCCTTTCTCACTCTCTCTCCTCTCCCTCCTCTCTCCCCTCTCTCCTTTCTTCCCCCCTCTCTCTCTCCTTCTCCATTTCCCTCTTCTTCTCTCCTTCCCTCTCTTTCCCCCTCCCACTCAGTGTCTCTCCCACACACTCCTCTTTTTCCTCTGTCTCTCTCACATCTTCTGTGAGAATATATGCTCTGTGTAAATGCTCGCATAATACTAGTCTCAGGTAGAAACACCAATGGGAGATGCTACGGGAGATAAGTAGTCGAGGGATGTTGATAAATGTCAGGGTAATTCAAAATTTGAGAGTGTAGGAAGGGCTGCACAAAGCCATGACTTTCCAGTCATGGACCAGACCTTCACAGGTCCTGTTGTCCTATAGACTAGGATCCCTTCACCAGGTTCCCAAGGGTCATTAAGATATGATCAGTGGGCTAAAGCAGTGGTCTTTTGTTTATAAAGGTCACTTTGACTGGTGAAGTGAGTGCTAATGTGGAAAAGAATTACAATGGCAAAGATCCCACTAGGAGATGGTTCTAGAACAAATGGCAGCATGGTGGGAGCATCACCAGAGGCAGGGCAGTGAGGGACAGAGGGCAGTGAGTTGCAGCTGTGCTGTGCAGGCAGGATACGGTCACATCACTGAAAAGCTCCTTCTCCAGCTTGTGCACAACCTTTCTTGACACCACAGACTAGACAGAGAGGAGAGGATGACAATGAGGAGATCTTATATGACTCATCACTTGGTTCATCAACACCTGGAAAGCAACCTTATCAGAGATAGAGTGCCCCTAAAGTATGATATTGGGGAGTCAGTGAGGTAGTTAATTCAGTGGAGAAAATGAAAGAGTCTGGCTAGAGATGGGATAATTAGTCCAATGCAGCACATGGACTCTGAGCTTCTTGTAGGCAATGGCATCCAAGGATGGTGCTGGGGATTATGGGATGGGAACTATCAGCATACAGGCCAGGTAAGGATACATAGTGCATGAGCTTGACACAGACTATAGTGTGAAGTTAACAGATGCTTGGGTTTGAACGTGGGCAAATGAGAGGCAGCTCTCAAGGAAGACAGAGGGAGCAGTCAAGGGGATATAGGCATGCAGGCAGGCCCACAACAAGAAGCTTCCAGAAGGCCAGGACTGTTGGAAGCATCTCACAGCACAGGAAGTGTCAAGGCAGGGGTCAGCTACTGCACGAGCTGCTTTGGAATGAGAAGAGATAGGGAAGCTGGTGTAGAATGAGAAGAGATGGGGAAGCTGGTGTGAGTTGTGGCTTTGGGGCTGAGAAGGGATGGGGAAGCTGGTGTGAATTGTGGCTTTGGACTGAGGAGGGATGGGGAAACTGGTGTGAATTGTGGCTTTGGGGCTGAGGAGGGATGGGGAAACTGGTGTGAATTGTTTGGACTACAGATATCCATCTTTAGATTACGTGAAAAGAGGCAGGGCCCTGCTCCTCTTGCAGCTGTGCTGTGCAGGCAGGATACGGTCACATCACTGAAAAGCTCCTTCTCCAGCTTGTGCACAGCCTTTCTTGACACCACAGACTAGATCCTGTTTGGAGAAAGCCTTCCCTGTGTACTGAAGCACGTTTAGCAGCAGCTCACCAGTAGATAGTACACAGCCAGCTCCCTAGACTGTGAGTACCAGAATTTTCCCCAGGCAACAAATTGTCCCCTGGGAGGAAAAGCAGAAAGCATTACCCTAGGTGGAGAATAAATAGAGCCTTTGAAGATATTCTTCAAGAGTGAGACAGGAGCAGAGGGTGGGTGAAAACCAACGCGGTTGTAAACCTGTCTTGTGAAGGTGTGGCTGGTGATGGATGCCACACCACCAGCCCAAACGGCAGGAGCAAAGCAAGCCTTTATTTTTGCCTAAAGCAATCAACAGTTTGTCTCTGTAAGGACAATAGAAAGCTGTAAATGTCGATAATAAGAAGCATTGCATGTGGACACACAGGCCTGGCCTCCCATCTTAAGTCTGGAGAAGTGAGAGCTTGTGGCAACAGCCATTTATTTATTTGGAGCATGTGGCAAATGGGACCCATTTATCCCTTTTGTGAAAGTCCTCCTACATCTTCAGGAGTTGGTTGTAAGCCCGGTTAGAATCACGTGACTTATTCTCTACTTCACCAAGTTTAGGGGCTCCTAGGATTAAAGGTAGAAGAAGATGCTCTTCCATTTTTGAGTTTCCTTTTTTTTTTTTAAACGATTGATATTTATTAGATAATAATAATGCATAGAAAGTACAAGAAAACAGTTTAAACATTTTCCCAAAGATAAATGAGAAGATAAATCTTCTTCACACACACTATACATATAATCATACACATTAAAAAATGGAACTGGTTACAAAAATGAATTTTGTGATACTCTTTGAATTTTCTTCTTTTTTTTGATTTTTAATATTTTTATTACATATTTTCCTCAATTACATTTCCAATGCTATCCCAAAAGTCCCCCATAGCGCCCCCCCACTTCCCTACCCACCCATTCCCATTCTTTTGGCCCTGGCATTCCCCTATATTGGGGCATATAAAGTTTGCAAGTCCAATGGGCCTCTCTTTCCATTGATGGCCGACTAGGCCATCTTTCGATACATATGCAGCTAGAGACAAGAGCTCCAGGGTTCTGGTTAGTACATCATGTTGTTCCAACAATAGGGTTGCAGATCCCTTTAGCTCCTTGGGTACTTTCTCTAGCTTCTCCATTGGGAGCCCTGTGATACATCCAATAGCTGACTGTGAACATCCACTCCTGTGTTTGCTAGGCCCCGGCATTGTCTCACAAGAGACAGCTATATTTGGGTCCTTTCAGCAAAATCTTGCTAGTGTATGCAATGATGTCAGCGTTTAGAAGCTGATTATGGGATGGATCCCTGGACACGGCACTTCCATTTTTGAGTTTCCTTTCCACATTGTAGATTCTGAAGATTCCTGGTTACTAGGAGAAGTATTCTGCCTATTTCTCTTGATTACGTCTTATAAGATGATGGGAATATAAGCCACCCAGGGTGCACACTCCTCTCAGACCATGTATGCAGCTGTGACTCCCACACTTGGTTGTAACACATGGATTAATGTAGTCTCTCAAGAAATAAGCATTGTGTGTCTGTTGTGTGTCAAAGACAAGGCTACCCACAGGAAAGACTGGTTCATGGTCCACAACATTGTTGATCTTTCTTTTACATCTTGTCCAGCTTGAGGAGGAGGACCACACATGAGCCAAATGTGAAGGATAAAATGAACGCAGACGGCCAGCTTCCCTGTTTAAGAGGAAAGAGTGATGCAGTGGGGAGCAGGATAAAGATACAGTGAGGTTGGGTTCGGATGATACAGTTAGGGAAAGTCGGTCTGAAGAGAATGATTAGAGATCTGGTGTCTATGGGACGAGATGCAGACAAACACTGCAAGTTCTGGAGAAACACATAGCCTCTTCCAAGAGCAGAGAGGACAACGGAAGGAGAGAGTGGGGGCCAGGAAATGAGTTAGAAAAAGGCAGGGGCCCACTCATCATAGCCTCGGATGCATCTGAATTCTAGACCCAGCAACATAGGGGAGACCCCAGAGGGATTCAGCTGTAGGTGGGAGAAGGCTACACAACAAGGCCTTGCTCACTAGAAAGAAGATTCGTTGGGAATAGTCAGGAAGAGACAAGCCAGCCAAGGAGGCATTCATCGGGTAAATTAATGGAAGGATGTTATGGTGGTGGGAGAAGAGAGGGAGACAGAGAGATTTGTGATGCATGATATATAGATGACAGAAAAAGCCATGATTCTCTGGGAGTGTGCGTGCACAATCTGAAAACCTAGAATGTGATGCCCAAAGCAACATAAGGGCTGTAGAAAGAGATCAAGGGATCAGATATATTCATTTATTGACCTGCATGGGTGTTTTGCCTGAATTTATGTAAGAGAGCTGCATTTATTCCTGGTACCAGAAAAGGCCAGAAGAGGGCACTATGTTCCATGGAACTCAAGAGACAATTGCAAGCTGGATGCTGGGAACAGAGCCTGGCCCTCTGCAAGTGTAGCCTCCATCCTTAATGGCTGAGCCATCTCTCCATCCCCCATCCTAGATATTTTAACTGAGCCAATCCAATCTTGTGATCCCTCAAATGCAGAATGAATGAAAGGCTTACCATCAGAGAAAAGAGTACGCTGTGAGAGAAACCACCCCAGCTATCTTAGCTGGGTCTGAAGATGGACATGGCTATGGGTGAAGGAAGGTAGGAAGCTGCCTCTCCAGGATGAGAGTGCCAAGAGGACAGTGAGCAAGGACAGGAGATCTCAGCATTGCAGTTGTCAGGGCTACAACTCTTGTCAGTGACCTGACAGCAAAAGGACCCACTCTGGCACAGAGCCTGCAGGGTGGTGCCTGGCCCTACCCAAGTCTTGGTTTTAGCTCAATGACACCATGTTTGACTTGGAATGAGTTTGTTTTCTTTAAATTGAAAATTTGGGGCAAATTGTTACAACAAGATGTTAACCAATACAGACCCAGCATCGTAGGGCTTAGAGGCTGATTGTGTTGGAGGGTGCAGGGGGCGGTTTACCAGACTGACCAGCAGTGAGCAGTCATACCAGACATTGAGGTGAGAAAAGTCAGACAAACAGGCCGTGGAGGGTTGGAGGTATTAGATCTGATGTGCCGTTAGGATTCTCACAAGGAAGTTAAAACAATGAAGCCAACTTGCTATGTAAGTCTCAAGCTCAGAGAAAGGCTGAGCTAATGAAAACTTCTGCAAATAAGGCAGGTGACATTCACAAGCATGGTTTCAACTGGTCGGGGATAGAGGGGCACCTCTATGCAGGAGAGCAAGATCAGGCTAGGACTCTGAAAGATTCAAAGGTTGGGTAGAGACAGAGGAGGAAATGGTGAGGGGGACAGAGAAGGAACCCGGATGAGACAGGGATGCAATCTGGAGGCTACAGTGTCAGGGGTCACAGTGTCAAGGGTCACAGAGTCAGAGGTCACATCTTCTCTTCAGAAAGGTAAAGGGGGGAGTACTGCAAAGGTCTAGATGGCCATGCCAGAGGTGATGAGCAGCAAGCAAGCGCAGTGGGTGGCAGTGTGCACCAGAACACAGTCCTCCATTGTCGGCCATAGTCCCTGGCAAGTCCATGTTTGTATGAGGACAAGCATGGAAGCCAAGGAAGAACAGGAGGAAGAACTGCTGGTTAGTGGACCCCAGAGAGGCAGGTCACATATGGATTCTGACATGAATTAACTAGCCCGGAGAGGGAGAGAGAGGAGAGAGAGAGAGAGACAGAGACAGAGAGACAGAGAGACAGAGAGACAGAGAGACAGAGAGACAGAGAGAGACAGAGACAGAGAGAGAGACAGAGAGACAGAGAGGGGTGAGGAGAAAGACACAGAGAGAGAGGGGGAGAGGGGGGAGAGACACAGAGAGAGGTGAGAAAGACACAGAGAGAGGCACAGAGATAGAGAGACAGAGAAACAGAGACAGACAGAGAATGAGACAGAGAGAGACAGAGAGACACACAGAGAGAGCACAGGAGACACATGGGTATACTCTCCGATTCTTGCTCTGAGATTCTCAGTGTGGAGCTGTGCTAACAGGAAAACACCGTCAAACGTAGACTCCTGACCCTGTATGTCTAGAACTCTAAGTTAGTACCAACATCTTTTCCTATGAAAAACACAGCCTTGGGTGTTTCTAGCAAATGAATAGGAAAAGCCACGTTCCTTCTAGGAGTTTTATCCGGTGGCTCTGGATCATAGAGACTCTTCTGCAGAGAATGGAGGGTCACCGTCTCCTTCTCAGTTGAGCTGCAGGAAGTCTTCTGGAGGGCTGGGGTGAAACACTGTCACAGTGGAGGTGGGGGTGGGGACACTTGACGCTGGCCTTCTAGAAGGTGCTGAGCTGACAGCGGTGCCACAGGGAGGGGTGTCTTCCTCTTGGCTAACATCTTGGTAAGGATGGATTGTGGGAGGAGAGATCTACAAGAGCATTTTAGTGGCTCACCACAGGGTCTTCAAGGTCAGCTTCTGAAGGCTGGGCAGCAAGCTGGCCTGTCTCCCGTCCCTTGTTTGCACATCAGGTTCAAAGCTTGTCTCTCTGTGTGTCTCTTACCCAGCTCTATGGGTGCTGGTAACAGCTGTAGAGAGGTCTTTGTGCCTTTGTGAATGTTTGACCCTAAAGGAAACCTGGAAGGCTAACACTAAGCATCAGTTAACACCCTCCATGGTATATGGGCCAGCACTGACTTCTGCAGAGGCTGAGGCTCAGAGTTGTTTTGTATGCAGAAGCTTTCTCAGGAAGGGGGATAGCTGTTAGTAAGCCCAGGAGAACAATCTACTCTTCTTAGGCTTTGTGTTTTCTGGTCCCCCTGTAGACTCTTGCCAAATGATGCTCAATGCCCACCCCAACCCAATGATTCTTAATAGTAACCTGTTCCTTCTAATCCACGCTCTGTTCTGTGTTAATGCTTCTGCAACCATCTGGGAGCTCGGGGTGTGGGGTACCTGGTTAAATTTGCAAAAGGGGGCCCAGGTGGTCATGCTTTGTTCCCAGCCAGTAAGTGGCTGAGCTGATTCCCCCCCCCAGGCCCCCAAGCCAGATTCCAGAGCCCATTGTCAGAAGCTCTGTGCCTCCTGAACACTCACATGCCTACTGCCTTGCAGCTGCAGGAATGAATGGCAATTGTGGACTCACAAAGCACAGAGTTAAAACAGCCACATTTGCATAATGGTTTAAGAATTGCAAACATCCCAGAAAAATGATTCTTGCTCACAGAGATCATTGGGATGGTGGTCTCAGCTTGCTTTCATTTTACACAGGAGCATGCCCAGAAACTGCTATAAATATCGGGTGCTTATCTCTTCTGCCTTCATGACCTAATGAAGAGAGTCAGTGACTGAATACTCAGATTCTCATCAGCATCCTCTGGGCATTGGTACCCTGTGAGTGCCCCAGGTAGCAGGTGCTCAATGCTTTGTGTAAAAGCAGCACAGTATCCAGCTATAACCTGTGCACATATTTGCAGTTTCAGTAGCCTTGTAGGGGCCAGGGTAATGGCTTGGTAGTTAAGTGTCTTGCAAGCATGGGGACTGGGTCACCAGAAGAACACAGATAGTGGTAGCCTGCCTGTATCCCATCCTCAGTAGGAAGAGATAAGGGCTCCCCATAGCAAGACAATCCATATCTGCAAGTTCTGGGTTTGATTGAGAGACCTTGCCTCAATAGATGAGGTTGAACCGTGATAAAGGATGCCACCAGACATGAACCCAATCAGCTGCCCAGGTGTAGGGAAATGACCTACTGCACATGGCTGGGCAAGGAGCTCTGGTTCAATGCAGCGGAGCACACATAGAAAGAAGTCATGAGAGCATCTGAGGGCTTGTTATCAGTGAATGCAAACCACTGCTCAATGGCGCAAAGTCAATCTGAAGGCTCAGTGAACATGCCTGGTTTTCACTCTGGCCCTTGCTGGCAGCTCCTCCACCACTCCCAGCAAGCAGACATCCCCAGCAGGACTCTGCTCTGAAGGTGATGTGCTCCAAGAGTTTAAGTTCGATCTTTTAAAATGATATATGCATAAAAGTATATAGGCTTGTATTTATTTGCAGAAATGAACCTAGACACATTTTAGGAAGTCTTGGACCTAAAGCGACCACTAAATTAAGAACCATGCTGTCTTGCTTTCAGCCTAGATGATATCATTCTTTTTACCTTCTGGCCTGTGCTAGCTGGATACATTCCAGAGGGGAATGGAGAACTCTGAGGAATGAACAGTTTTATTTCCATGTTTCCAATTGTCTTTTCACATCGAGAACAATATACGTCATCGCAATGAGCCAAAACTGCAGTAACGGACTAGGTTCACTTCAGGAGGAATAGGCTACACCTTGCTCCTATCTCTGAACACTGAGATGCCACACCAGTGGAGTGGGGTCTCTCTAAGTCTCAGTTTTCACCCAGAACCCACTCTCTTAAGTTTCTACCTACTGCTGGGCCATAGGTACCAGTTCCATCAGCGTAGGGGATGTTTCAGAGAATCTTTCCATGATCTCTACCAAGGGGGAGCTCCCAATACATGCAAAAGATGAAAAATGGGCTGAGCTTCATAGGTTAGCACATTTGCAAGTACCTAGAGTTTTTATTAAAAAATGGGTGTGGATACTCTTCTTTACTGGCTCCCAGCTTAGCTCAGAAAACATAGTGGAGTTAACCCTCTGCCTCTGGGGCAGCCTTGGTGCCCAACTAATGTTGAACTGGATATTGATGAAACCAAGCTCTGGCTTCGTTCTCTCTGTATATACTCCGCAGTTGAGAGGTTTCAGTATTCACAACTTTTCATTTGTGCTCATCTGTCTGTGCTCAAGAGGTTCTGCTCTGCCTGAGCTCTCTCTAGCCATAACCAAGAGATGCTGACAACGCCTGTCAGAGACAATGAGGGAAGACATCAGCCAAAGAGGCGATGCTGGCCAGGTTCTGAAATGCCAAGCCAGAAGCAAGCCTTGGGCAGAAGTTAAGCACCTTTTCAAGTCCATTCCCCACAATTCAGGCTCTTGACCAGTTGGCAGATCCTGAAGTCTGGATGCTGTTGCCCAACCTTGATGTTTATTCACCAGCGCTATCCTTTCAGCACCAGGGTTCTGCAGATCGGTGAACAATATGCTCATTTATGCTTGTTTCCCACCCCTGTGACACATGTGCATTGCCAGTAAAGTCCCCACGATGATTCATCTTGGTTGACAGTTTGATTGGATCTGGAATCAACTAGGAGACATGCCTCTGGGCAGCCCTGTAAGGCTATTATTGCCTGGAAGGAGTAACTGGGGCCAGGGGTGGGGCAGGGTTCTCCTACAGAGTTTGCAGTACCTTCTGTTATCAGCCTGGATGTAGGGATGCTCCAGGAAAAAGATGCTGTTCTTTGCCTGCCTGCTTTCATCCTTGCTGGTGAGTGCATCTGGCTTGTTTGCTTCAACTGCTGCTGCTGCTTTTCATTGACATTAGGGCTTCTTTGTCCCTCTGCCATGGACTGAAGACTAGTGGCTTCTAGGAGTGCTCCAGGTCTGCAGTGGCAGACTGGGACTGTTGAGTCTGTCAGCTTCTTAGGTAGAATAATTACTGGGTTCTCAGCCTTTTCAGTGCATAGACAACTATCACTGAACTACCCACATCACGTCACCAATCTAATAAACACCCTTCTCATAAATATTCCTTCTGTTGGTTCTGTTCCTTTAGAGGACCCTAATCCTGTAGTACTTTATACCTGCTCTTAGCATACAAGCTTGCATGTACGTGCACACGTGCACATGTGCACACACGCACACAGTTACATTTACACACTGTAGTAGTATGAACATTCTTGGCCCAGGGAATGGCACTATTAGGAGGTGTGGCCTTGATGGAGAAAGAGTGTCACAATGGGTGTGGGCTTTGAGGCCCTCCTCCTAACTGCCTGCAAACAGTCTGCTTCTGACTTCTTCAGATAAAGATGTAGAACTCTCAGCTCTGCCTGCATCATGCCTGTCTGGATGCTGCCCTGCTCCCGCCTTGATGATAATGGACCGAACCTCTGAACCTGTAAGCCAGCTACTTTATGAGTTGCCTTTGTCAACTAAGACCCAAGCACACACACAGACGCACCCACACAAACACTCACTCACACAGAGAGAAGAGGGGTGGGAGAGAGGCCTTGAATAGTTTTTAGGATGCCTTCATTACTTTTCTCACTTTGTGTCAGAAGCTACTCGAACGAGGCAGGACTTTTTTGGGTTCATGGCCTTACAGGGCCACAGCCAGCCCATCATTTCTGGGTGTCTGTTTGAGGCAGCAGGAGCTGATGGCAATGACTGGCTACACCTCAGCCATCTAGGAAGCAGAGAGGTCCACTGGACCTGGGGCTGGCTATAACTCTGTAGCACCACCCACAGCTCTATACCTGCCAGCTAAGCCCTGCATCCAGAAGACTCCACAGACTCAGTAAACAACACCGGCTGGAGACCATCCCAGAGCCTCCTTAACCCCTGATCTGTAATTTCTCTCTCTGACTGAGAGGCCCTTGACTCTCATTATACCTAATGCATTCCTCATTTGCCCAGTGACCATACACACATCACGTGCTTTGCAAAGCTAACCACACTCCAGGAACATAACAAATTTACCAGAGAAATGACAATATGGTCTATAAATGCTTTTCATCCCTTGCCTCTAAGTTAGAGGAGGTTTTGCAAACATGCACTGGGCAGCTGCTCTTCTCTGCTCTTATGCATGGGTGTCTGTGTCATTCAAAGTATAGGTAGGTTCACTTCTCACAGGCTATTCTTTCCTCCCAAGTCACCCTCTAACATTTATATTCAGTGCCACTCACGTTTAGGATATTCCATTCTCAGTCAAACCTCTCTGGGAATTCCCTACTAGACAGAGATGTGTCCCCGGGGTTAGTCAGGCTGACAACAATGATTAACCAATACACTGGTATAAATCAATGACTGAATAATTTTCAAAATTTTATTTGCAATCAGAAAAATTTACTCTTTATGACATGGATTTACAGATTTTGACAAATGGCCTTTGACTCAAGGGCCTTACCTCCATAGAGAACAATTCTAATCCCATCTCATCATGTTCTCTGCTGAGGGAGCCCTCCCCTGTTACCCAACTTCTGACAACTATCAGTCTGTTTTCTAGTTTACCGTGTGGCCTGTTCGAGAAGGTCACAGAAGGAGAATTGTACATACACTATGTAGTCTTTGGTGCTGCATTTTTTTTAATAGCAGGATTCATTGATGATTCATCCAAGCTACGTTGATCAATAGAATGTTCTATTTATTCTTGAGCAGTCCACATTGTACTGGTGCACGCAAGTTTACCCAATGTTGTGAGAAAGTCACGTGAGCTATTTCCAGCTTTGGGCAATTACAAAGGCTCCATTGTAATTCATGGGGTTGCCTTTATGGGAATTCAGGCTTCCCATTCCTTGAGTATGTAATTAGGGGGGCTGCTGGGCCATATAGTGGGCTTGCATTAAACTCTCATCATCATCAAGAAGATGTCGTGTTGATCCCTAGAGCTGCTGTCTACTTTGAGATAATCAGCCAACTAGTGGTGAATGGAGAGCCCATTGCTCTCTCTCTCTCTGTGAAGGTCAATATTGATGCTCAACTTGATGAGGTCTGGGTCACCTCTTGGGATGTCTGTGAGGTGAGAAATCCTATCCTAGACATGAGTGGCCCCATTCCATTCTACGTGGATTTCATGTTTGTGTTCTGACCCTGTGCCCTGTCTTCTGGCTGAGCTCCTTCTGGATCTAGGACCTTCCTCTTTTCTTCCTTCGTTCCTACTCTCCCATCCCTTGCACTGCAGCACTGTTCGCATGGTCGCTGGTGACGAATTACACCAGTCATTTTTATAGGCTTGCTTGCGGTCTCTGATGATATGTTTGCTGAGATCATCATCAGAACCAAATTAGGTTATCCATTAGGTCTTTCTTCTTTTCCGTTTTGCCCATTTTTAAGATGGGGTCTTACCGTCTATCCCAGACTAGCCTGGAACCTGTCATCCTCCAGCTTCTGCTTCCTGAGTTGTTACTGTAGATTTTCACAGTGTCTTGTGTTTGTGACTTTTGACAGTTCTCTGTCAGGTTCTGTGCACTGTAGATGCAGATCCTTTGCCAGAAACTCAGTTTTCCATTTATTTTCTCCAAATTTTTGGAACACAGTTTTAGTTTCTTAAGTGTGTCTCCTTCAAAGCATATGCATTTTGTTTTGAGAAAGTCCGACTCATCTTTTCTTTCCTGGATCATGCTTTTGGTATTATATTAAAAAACTCCCCAACCAAAGGTCTTTTAAAATCTTTTTTCCTAGGTGTTTTATAATGTAAGTGAGCCTGCTCTTCACTCTGATTCACTGTAAGGTCTGGTTCAATATTTTTCCCTCTAAAGCTGTGTGCAACCCAGTGCTGGTTGTTAAAGGGAACAGCCCTTTGCCCCTGACTGTTTTCACATCTTTGCCAGAAGTCAGGGCTCTGTTCTTGTGTGGATCTATTTCTGGGCTCTCAATTTTGTTTCATTGATCTGTATGCCTGGCCTCTTCTCAAAGTTACCTTTCTCATTGTATATTTATAGCACTGTTCAAGTCCTCCAACTCTGGCCTTTTCCAAAGTTTTTTCTGTCTATTCTGTTACTTTGCTACACACACACACACACACACACACACACAGAGAGAGAGAGAGAGAGAGAGAGAGAGAGAGAGAGAGACAGAGACAGAGACAGAGACAGAGGCAGAGGCAGAGACAGAGACAGAGACACACAGAGAGAGACACAGAGACAGACAGGTACATAGAAAAGCAGATACATAAACCGACAGACATACACACAGAAAGACAGACAGGACTGCAGAATGACACATGTTTAAGTTTTTATTAAGTTAAAAAATATACCTTGGATTTTGACTAATATTATGCTCAATCTATAGATCAAACGATGGGGCACTGATACATGAGAAATACTGAGTGTTTTCATTCTCAAATTTGTACAGTTCTCCATTCAGTTAAATCTTTGATACATTTTCATCAAGATTTTGTGGTCATCATCCTCTAAGTCTTTTAACTTTTTTAACTTTAAATCTTAAAACTTTTCCAATTGGTAACCAAATATATGATCTGGGGTGCTAATATGATTTAGGGTGCTATATTTTTACTTCACATCTGCATTTGTCACTTTCATTTTGACCTTGCATCCTACACCCCAGACAAACTCCACACAAATCTGCCACCTTCTTTCTTCCATTCCTTGATGGTTACTATTCTGTTGCAGTGATGAAACACCATGCCTTAACCACCTCACTGAAGAAACTGTTTCCTTTGGCTTTGACTTTCAGAGGGAGAAGAGTCCGCCATGACAAGGAGGCATTAGCAGCACTTGACAGGCATGGAACTCGGGGTAGAAAGCAGAGAGTTCACATCCTCAAAGTCAAGAACAAAGCAAAGATAGGGGAATGGAGAGAGAGGGGAGGCAGGCAGACAGACAGACAGACAGACAGACACACACACACACACACACACACACTACACAGAGAGACATAGAGAGTGAGAGAGAAACAGAGAGACAAACACAAAGACAGAGAGACAGAGACAGAGAAACAGACGGACAGAGAGACAGACATACACAGGGAGAGAGACATAGGGAGTGAAACAGAGAGAGACAAATACAGAGACAGAGAGACAGACAGCAAATCATATGCTTCCAATATGATGGCACAGAATATACATTACCATCCCTAACAGGAGGAATGTGGCACATAGTGAGAAAGTACTGGACCAAAGTAAGACCAGAAGCAGGTGTGGAAAATATCAAATCCATCAGCTCCATGTCAGACAGGGTCAAAGTTGTCTCTACCCTTCCGGAGCTGCTGCCTTCAACTCAGATCTTTCTTGATCTGTTTTTATGTCCTGTATGTATCACTCCTTGGGAGATAATCCATGGCTCTGGCCTCTACAGCATACTGGGGTCTCCATAGCAACCCAGGCATCACTTTCACAGTGCTGTAATGTCCTCTTGTGCCTCTTGCTCTCTCATGTAGGGCCTCCTTTGAAACATAACCCAGCCTCAGTGGCTCTCTGAAACTGCACAGGAAGAGTCTATGACCCTCTCCCTCTTGCATCCTTCAGATCTCTTAAGCCAGCGCCATGTGGACAAGCAACGTTAAGTTGGCTTCCAGCTTTAGGTAGATTCTGGCTCTCTTGCTCTCTTCACTGTAGACATGAATGCAAATTATTGATGATAATCATATCATAGGACAACATTTTACAGCTTTGAAATGTCCTCCATCAAATAAATTACATTATTATTATTATCATCATCATTATTAATCTTTTGTTTGTGGATGTTTTGCTTCTATGTATATCTGTGCACCATGTGAGTGCTTGGTACACACAGAGGTCAGGAAATGGCATCAGATGCCCTGGAACTACAGTTTCAGATAGTTGTGAGCTGCCATATGGGTGCTGAGAATCAAACCCATGCCCTCTGAAAGAGCAACTACCGCTCCTAACCACTGAGATATCCCTTCATTCCTATTCCATTACTCTTTAGCCTTGGGCAAGCTCTTAGGACGAGGGAAGAAAGGCGGCCACATTCTTTGCCAAAATATCACAGGGATGGCCTTAGCCCTGATGTTGGTAAAGCCCTTGCTTCCCTCTGAAATGCTATGAGCTGACTCTCTGCAGTCCACTTAGCCCTCAGCATTACTGTCTTCCAGGCTCCTACAGCAATGGCCCAGGAATCTCTGCTTACAGCAACCAATGGCTTTTCTAATCCAAAGTTCCAAAGTCTTTCCTATTCCTCCATGAACTACCATGGTCAGGTTCTTCACAAAAGCAATCCACTCTGGTGCCAATTCTGTCTTAGTCAACTTTCTGTTGCTGTAGTAAAACTGTAAAACACCATGATCAATGCAAGTGGCAGAGGAAGAGTTTATTTGGCTCACAGTTCGAGAAGGGAGCCTATCATGGCGGCATGTGGCAGGCACAGCCACAGGAGCCGGAATACAAAGTCTTCCACTGCAAGCACAGAGCAGAGACAGTGAACGTGGAGCGGTGCAGGGTCTTAGTCTCAAGGCCCATTCCCAATGGTATCCTTCCTTTGGAGACTCTGCTGAAGTGGAAACCCCTGTTTTCTTGAAAAGTCAGTTATGGCAAAGGATGTTTTCCTGAAGCAGACACAAACAAAAGGATGTTTTGCTAAAGCAAACATGGGAAAGAAGCATGATGTTAAGAAAGACCCAACAAAAAAAAGAAAAAAAAAAAAAGAAAAAGAAAGACCCAACAGGCATTGGACGACACTGGATGGTATTGGTATGTCTTACATTGTTTATTGGTCATTGCTTGTCATGACTCTATAGAGAGAAACACACCAAAAATCACCTGGTGGTGCTCTGGTGGCTTCTTGCCACTTCCTTGGAGTCAAGCCAATAGGCAGAGTGATGTCAGTTGATACAGACTAAGGTGGGGTTTTGCTAAGATAGACTCATGTGCTGAGGTCAGTTCAATGGAGGACACTTGATGTTTGGAAGGAGTATAAATAATACCCAACAGACAGTGATGGAGGGTGGAGGACTTGCATGGCTAGCTTTGCAACACTTCTTGGTCTTGTGTCTTCCTCTTCACTGATCTTCACTTAGTTGAGAGAGGCATGACAGAGAACTCCTGGTGTCCCTGTTGGTCCTGGTCACTCCTGATGACTTTTGCTGATTTGGTGGAGGCCTGGCTGTTTCTGCTAGGTCATGCCACCACTGCTGATTCATGTTTGCTATGCCAATACTATTGAACAGGACTGCTGACATATTGTAAAGTGTTTACAAGTGGATGTTTCTCTCTCTCTCTCTCTCTCTCTCTCTCTCTCTCTCTCTCTCTCTCTCTCTCTCTCTCTCTCTGTGTGTGTGTGTGTGTGTGTGTGTGTGTGTGTGTGCATGTGTGTGTGTACCACAGCACGTGTGTGGAGGTCAGAGAACAACTTGAGTGAGTTGGTTTTCTCCTTCATCCATGAGTTCTGGGCATTGAACTCTGGTCTTCAGGCTTGGCAGTGAATATGTTGATCTGTGGTATTGCCTTGACAGCCTCTGATGGAAGTCTCAAGTTTTTCCTTTGTGGAAACCATGCAGAGAAGACAGCTGGAGACAAAGCACTCTGGGGTTAAGGAGACAAAGCTGTACCTTCTCTCTGACTTGCCTGGACATCTTGGGGAAATGCTAGCCTCAGCAGAACTCATTGCCCCCGCCCCCCAAGAGAGTGCAGTGTAATGAATGTCCCCAAGACCCCAGGATCTGATCAGAAGGTCATCTGGCTGCTGCTTCGAAGGGTGTTACAGGTAGAACTGGGGAGACAAATCACACTAAGGAGATTGACCTTACTGAATGGCAATTGTCATGGTTGCCAGCTGAGTCTGATGTAATTGTACCTGCCTTTCAATGCCTAAGAGGGAGGCAGACAGATGCAGAGCTTAGAGATGGCTGTGATCTGCCTGGGCTGTGAGTCCAGGTATGTGGGTGGCCTTTAGATGCAGAAATGGGGTTCTTCCAACGGGCAGCAGGGAAGTGGAGACCCAGGTTACAACCTCATGGAACCTGGCTAAAGCTCAAGATGAAAGAGTTTGGAAACAGTTCTATTGCCCAAAACACCCCCAGAAAGAACACAGCTCTGCTGATACCTTGATTTGGACTCTTAAGACTCAAAGCAGAGATAGAGCTGAGTCACACTGTGTGTGGGCCTCAGACCAATGGGCCTGTGAGATAATCATTGGTAATGCTTCAAGCTACTGAGTTTGTAACTGCTGCTGTGTTAGAGAGGTGTTAAATATCTCCTGTGTGGGATGCTGCTGCTCACTGAAGACACAGGTAAGGACAGTGCCTTTTGCTGAGAAGGTCAAAAATCACAAGTAGAATCTACCATCAGACTAACATGATGTCTTCTGTGCACAGGCAGTGGAGGCTGGGTTCTGTTGGCTCTAAAGAATGGAAAGCATTCTGTCCGACTTTAGACAACCAAAGAAAAAGACGGGCTCTGAGGCTTGGCTTTAGAGACAGAAGACTCTAGTCAATGGGCACGCTTTGAGGGAAGAAGGGAGGACAGGCAGGGCTCTAGCCACCTTAGCAGTGGAAGTTTCTAGACCTTTTCTGTTCTGTGACTCTATGACTCTAACCCCATGTCCTTATCTCTCCTACCTGAGTTTTATGTAAAGGATAAGATGCCATATAGGACTTGGAAATATGGTTGAGGAGAGCGGGGATGGTGCTGGAGTACTGACACTTTATGGTGACCTGTCTCATCAAGTAGGTTGAGCCACTTGGCCTGCGAGCCCAGGGATCCTTCTGTCTTGGCTTCTTCAGCACCAGGAAGCACACACCACCATGTGTCCAGGTTTCTCTTTTTAAGCAGGGAAGCTCAGGCTTTCATAGTTTGGGGCAAGAGTTTACTGTCTGAGCTGTCTCTTCAGCCCTAAACAAGTAATTTCTTAACTGAGACATCAAAGAACCCCAAAGCCTCTCCGTGGTTTTGAACATTGCTGGAAGCAGCTCAGAGCTAATTTATAAGGTGTGTACTTTGAATTGGAAAGTGAAATCAAGATTACTCTCCTCGAGGAACAGGCCTGGGCTGCTGGATCGAGCGTGTCTGTTAGGGTGTTCCAGTCAAGAATTCACAAAGACCATCATCCAAAAAGACAAAACCAGGAGGAATCTAAAACAGTGCAGGTGAGCTGGGGGCGCTTGTGTCCACTCAGAACAAGAGGACTCCATCTCCTCCTGGATGTCTCTAGACTTCACCCCATAAAGCATTACAGTGGAGTGTTCTGACGGTATCTCAGGGCGACCATCAGAAGCCTGGCGAGGCTCACAAATTCCCTACACCTCTTATGTTCCTTGGCACTTACTTCCCTGTGCTGGCCTTAGTCACTATTTAATTGATTTTCAATTTGAGTCCATTGGAATCACAGCCCCACCCCCTCCTGGCTTCCCTTTAGCACTCCTGGAGGGTATAATTCAGACAGAATCTGACAATTATGGACCTACGCTCACAATTATCAGCACTGTGTTTCCTGTAGTTCATTATCATTTCCCAGGGGTTGTATCAGGAAAGGTGTCCTCATTCTCTAAGCAAGGGAGCCCCAGACAGACAGTTGTCAAGGCAACAGAAATGCACACTGTGAACTGGGGAGGAAAGGCCGTTTCTGGCTGCTGGGAGTCTGTGCACTGTTGAAGCTCCAAGTTAATTTGGGGGTTTGGCAAGTGGATTGTTTTTTTATGACTAATTATAAAATGTACCCACTGTTATTAAGCTGGGTGATAGATGACTGCCTGCTAAATGTGATGTGGAAATTTGAGGCAGTCTTCAGTGTGGAGCGACCTAGATTAAGTGAGCCTAAAGGCTTGGCCGCTCCTCTTTGTCATTTTGCACAGTGTAAACAGCTCAGTGTGTGTGGTTTTGTGTGTGTGTGTTTGTGTGTCTGTGTGTGTGGTATGTGTGTATGCATACACATGTGTATATGTGTCTGTGTGTGTCTATGTCTGCATATGTGTCTGTGTATATGTGTCTATGTGTGTGGTGTATGTTTTTGTGAGAGTGTGTGGTATGTGTGTGTCTGTGTATATTTGTGTGTGTGTTTGTGTGTGGTGTGTGTGTTTGTGTGTCTGTATATGTGTGTGTTTGTATGTGTGTTTGTGTGTATGAATATGTATGGGGGTGTATGTGCATACATATGTGTGTATCTATGTCTGTTTCTGCATATGTGGTGTGTGTACATGCACACATATGTGTATTTGTGTTTGTGTATATATGTATGTGTGTGTTTGTATGTGCACATGTGTGTATGTGTATGTGTATGTATGTGTTTGTGTATATATGTGTGTGTGTTTGTGTGTGCACGTGTGTGTATGTATATGTATATATGTGTATGTGTGTGTGTATATATGTATGTGTGTGTTTGTGTGTGCATGTGTGTGTGTATGATTGTGTGTGTGTTGTATGTGTATTTGTGTGTCTTCCAAGCCCATACCTATTTGTGTCCTTCCAATTCTTTTGCTTCCAACATGTTCAAAGAAGAAGGTACTGTACCCCCCACATACATATTAAATATGAATATTGCTAATATATGTGTAGTAGAAGACATCAGTGTCTCCCACCAGGTGAATTCGAGGGTTCCACAGCCACCTGTTTATTTATTCATTCACTGCTTTGCATGCCCAGCTTTGCTCTCTGGTCACACACTGGGTTATTAAAGTCCAGGTGAAAGGTGCAAGCTAATGTCATAAAGGACATGGCAATGGGGCATTGCCAGGCCAGGGCACAGACACGGACAGCTATCCCTTGCTGTCCCTCTGCCTCCCTGGCGTGTGCACGCACGCACATGTGTGTGTGTGTGTGTGTGTGTGGTGTGTGGTGTGTGTGTGTGTGTGTGTGTGTGTGTGTGTGTGTGTGTGAAATTCAGGCAGAATTCTCACAGTTATAGATTTTCACCTGTTCTCTTTAGCTATGTTTAATTTATATGTATATAACATGATGTTTATTGCATATCTGGTGTCTGCAGCAGTAACCATGTGAAGTTATCAGATTCTCTGGAGCCGGACTGACAGACAGTTGTGAGCTGCCAAGCAGGTTCTGGGTCCTCTGGAAGAGTAGCCAGTACTCTTAACTGCTGAGCCATCTCCCGCCCTCCCCTTCCCCCAAACTAGGATACTGTCTACCTTCTTAGCAAATGTATTCTTGAAAAATCACACCAAGAAAAGGAAGTCTTCAAAATGTGTGATTGATTCACACATGAAGGAAACATGGCAGGTTTGATATACACATGAGCACGTGAACACACAGAGACTGTGGCAGAACACACAGGGCCTGTGTAGGTCTGGATCAGACACAGGAGTCTCCCAACCCCGTGAGGGTGTGCCTGGACACATGGCCACATCCCTAACCCTGTCTGATTGTTAACCACAAAGGAAAGCTTAGGTATCCATTCGTTTGTTTTGTTGTCATGCTTGCTTGGTTTTGTCTTGTTTTATTCTTTTTCTATTTGTTTTTTTTTAATATCTGTTTTCTAGTAAGAGAGAGCAAGAAAGGTTGTGGATTTGGGCAGGAGGGGAAGATCTAGGGGTAGTTGGGGGGGGGGAACCATAATCACATTATATTGAATGAAATAGCTATTTTAAATAAAAAAAAAAAAGACAAGACAAGACAAGACAAGACAGCTAAGCATGTAGATACACACCTGCTATCCCAGGATCTAGGAGGATTCACACAGGCTCAAAACCAGACTGGGCTACAAAGATCTTGTCTCAAAAACAAATAAATAAAAGTAAATGAATAAGATTTTAAAAATATGAAAGCCAGAATGTCGCCAGTGTGGAAGTAAAAAGACACCAGCATCCAGGGACCTGCCTTCCCAGGGTTAAGGCTGTGAACAGGTCTGGCAGCTTTCCTGGGCTCTCACCCTGGGGAAGTGCACCAGCCTTCAGAAGAGGAAATTCAGTTGTCCAGGGGAGAAATATCATCACCTTCTCCATCTTCAGCTAATTTGCCCCAAGGTAAGACAGTATCTGAATCCCTCATTCAAGTGGTCGCCCCTCAGCAATATAAGCCAATGCCCTAGAGTCAAAGCTGCCATGTACACAGGTGTGGTTAACCACTATTGTGAGTTGGTTTTATGCATGTGTGCAAGCAACATGTCTCCCTGAGGGAGAGCTGGCCCAGGACTGCACTTTATGCCTGTCTCATCTCCCCTTGCTAAGGCTGGTAGAGGTAAGAAGGCATGTCCCCATTGGGGACATGCTATCCCCAGTTCCATTGCTACACACCTCTGTTCAAATTCCTGACCCTCTGTATATCATCCCTGTCTCCTCTTATACCTGATCCTGCCCCCTTCCCCCTCTCCCTCCTTTCTTTCTCCCAAGTCCCACCCACCCCACTGAAGGGGTTTGCAGCCCCATAGGAAGAACAATATCAACCAACCAGACCCTCCAGAGCTCTCAGGGACTAAACCACCAACCAAAGAGTACACATTGGAGCAATCCATGACTCCTGCCGCATATGTAGCAGAGGATAGCCTTGTCTAGCATCAGTGGGAGGAGAGGCCCTTGGTCCTGTGAAGGCTCTATGTCCCAGTGTAGGGGAATGCCAGGGCGGCGAGGTGGGAGTGGGTGGGTGGTGTAGCATCCTCTTAGAAGAAGGGGGAGGGGGAATGGAATAGGGGCTTTCTGGAGAGGAAATCAGGAAAGGGGATAACATTTGAAATGTAAATAAATAAAATATTCAATAGAAAGAGAGAGAGAGAGAAGAAAAAGAAAGAAAGAAAGAAAGAAAGAAAGAAAGAAAGAAAGAAAGAAAGAAAGAAAGAAAGAAAGAAAGGAAGGAAGGAAGGAAGGAAGGAAAGAAAGGAAAGAAGGAAAGAAAGGGAAAGGGAAGGGAAAGGGAAGGGAAAGGGAAGGGAAAGGGAAGGGAAAGGGAAGGGAAAGGGAAGGGAAAGGGAAGGGGAAGGGAAGGGGAAGGGAAGGGGAAGGGAAGGGGAAGGGAAGGGGAAGGGAAGGGAAAGGGAAGGGAAAGGGAAGGGGAAGGGAAGGGGAAGGGAAGGGGAAGGGAAGGGGAAGGGAAGGGGAAGGGAAGGGGAAGGGAAGGGGAAGGGAAGGGGAAAGGGAAGGGGAAGGGAAGGGGAAAGGGAAGGGGAAGGGAAAGGAAAGGAAAGGGAAAGGAAAGGGAAGGGAAGGGAAGGGAAGGGAAGGAAAGGAAAGGAAAGGAAAGGAAAGGAAAGGAAAGGAAAGGAAAGGAAAGGAAAGGAAAGGAAAGGAAAGGAAAGGAAAGGAAAGGAAAGGAAAGGAAAGAAGGAAAGGAAAGGAAAGGAAAGGAAAGGAAAGGAAAGGAAAGGAAAGGAAAGGAAAGGAAAGGAAAGGAAAGGAAAGGAAAGGAAAGGAAAGGAAAGGAAAGGAAAGGAAAGGAAAGGAAAGGAAAGGAAAGGAAGAAAGACCTGTCCCCAGGATTGCTGGGATAACTTAGCGATAATGGGACTCTTTGGCTTTGGGGGACCTCATCATTTCTCTTTATAGCATTCCTGCATGTGTTGAGGTAGGTCAAGTAGAAATGTGCCAGTTATTAAAGCTGGAGCTTCATAAAAAGAGAATATAACCAACTGTTGACTTGGCTTCTTTAATTTCTCTCTCTGGTTTGAAAGAGGAGGAGGCCCTGAGATAGAAGGATGGTCCAGCATAAGAAACAGTCATGAAAAGACATGGTTGGGATTTTCCCAGATAGCCAGCTCTGGGAGAGCTTCAAGACTTTGCTAATAGTTCTCAAGTCTTGTTCAATGGTTCATGCCATCCTTGCAAACAGTAAGTTCCTGTAGTGCTCTAGGTGTTGAGAAATCTTCTCTGAGGGCAGTAAAGAATAATGGGGCAGAAATTACAGGAGGAATGCCCAGTCCGGCTCTTAAGGATCTGAGATTCTGATGGCGAAAAAGGATTCTAAGAATTATGAAGTGTTCCAATCAATGCAGATGTCACAGGAGCCAGAGGAGCTGAGGAGACCTTGCAGAAGCAAAGTGTTGGATCTGGGTCTTGAAGAATTGGTAGAGATTGTACAGGAAGAGCGACAGGAATTAAGAATGACCGGACATCCTCGGCATTGAAGATGTGGGTGCAAGGAGCGGTTGGCTCGTGCATGGACTGTGGAGAGACTAGCATTCAAGCTAGGTAAATGAGAGTGAAGGGGGGAGATTTTTAGAAGCGAGGAAGGCATGTGTGTTGCTGTATACCTATAATTCCAGCTACCTGGAGCACAGCTAGTCTGAAGCCAGCCAGGGATACTTACGGGGACTCTACCAAACCTCTCTTCATAGTCCAGCATTCTACACACGCACGCACACATACACACAAACAGGTGATGGATGGAGCCTGCTTTACTCTTTTATTTATTTATTTGGCTTTTGTAATTTTATTTCTTTTTTATTGAAAATGGTTTTTTTTCCCCAAACAGTCTATTGATTAGGCCTTCCCTCCTTTAACTCCTCCCAGATCCTCCCCTCTGTCCTACCCACCCAAATCCAAACCCTTTCTTTCTCTCATTAGAATACAAACAGGCATCGTAAAAATAATGATAATAAAACAGGACAAACCAAATAAGAGGACATAAACAAGCAGAAAAAAAAAAACTAAGAAAAAGCTAAAGAGACTCGTAGACACCGTGACACACGTGTGCTCACGTTCAGAAATCCCATAAACACAACACTGGACGCCACAGCACACACACACAGGACCCATGAGGTTTAAAGCAAATGCTCTGACAAAGACTCTTTGAAACTGCCATTGAGGTTTTGTAGTGGTCATCTACTGGTGGACTTGGGGCCTGGACTTAAGAGAGGGTATATACCCAGTGAGACTCTGTTGGAGAAACCAAGTTTTCATTTGCAAGCTGTTATCAGTGGAGGATAGTACCTGGGTTGGGAATGGGGACTTGTGTCTGCTTCTCCCCTCACCCCTGGGACCCCGTCTGACCCCGACCTGTGGTGGGTTCCAGTGCTGCCACAGTCTCTGTGCATTCAGATGTGCACAGGTCCTGCTGTGTTAAGGCCTTGTGGATCTTGATTTGTCTCTGTGCTCATCAAGCTGTTAACCCATTACATTCTGTTACACATGAAACAAGACCCCACACTGTTGGGAAACTGACATTGGATTTCTAGTCTCCAGAACAATAACATTTATAAGGTATCCAGTCTCTGGGACATGTTTTCTATAGGCCCAGGATGACTAAGATGATCTGTGAGTCAGAATTCTGAGATTCTCTGGATGTGGGCCTGATGTTCAGTGCTGTTTGTGGGTACCACACAGGATGGCTACGGATCCCTCACTAAGGGGAATGAGGCAGAGCAGAGCCTTACCTGCCTTGCTAGGTGAGCAGAGAAAGACAAACATGGTGTTGCTCAAAAGCATTCTGGCAACTGTTTTGTTGTCCAGTTAAAAAAAATAATGCATGTATAAATATTATTTCTGATTATTGACATTAATGCTAATATATAAATCTATAGTTATATATTATAATTATAATATAGTCAATATATATATATATATGTATATTGTATAATGAACTGTGTTTGGTGCAGAGTTTAAAAGGGACGAGCAGGGAAGATAATTACTCGGCCATAATTGCAACCAACACTGGACAGTCTTTTCCTAGAGACAGAGAAGCCTTGGTTAGGGAACCGAAGTGCTGACGCAGTGGGTAGAATTGGCTTATCAACCGCCATGCTTAACACCAATGCCCTTTCATGTTTTAATCCATTCTTACTGGCTGAAGCGTGCTCATTATCCTTTTGTATCTCCATAGATGTCTGCTCTAGGAACTAACAAAATAAAACAGAAAGCGTTGTTCCTGCTTTCAAATGCCTCCCTGGGGATTCTGGGAGATTTTCCTTCTGTGGAGCCCCGTGCTACCTGCGGGCTTCCCAAGCACTTCCAGCCGTGGGTCAGCGCCTCTGCCAGCCCTTCATCTCCTTAAGCATTAACCTTGCCTTGGGACGGCAGATCCATTCCCATCAGAGCCAAAAACAGTATCCAATTTTCCATCCATTAGGTAATGTCTTGTGATTAAATACACACCCCAGGATGCTCTTTGCTGGGAAGGCTGTTCCCAAGGTCCCTAGAGGAGTCCATCAGTGATTGTAACTCATCGGATTTGGAAGCTGTGGCAGTTAGAAAGTGCTTCTCATACAACAGGACCCCGGCTCATCTCCACTCATGCGAACAAGAGAGTCACCACAGCGCGCATTCTTACATTTATGGTCCATTCATCATTGATACAAAGTAAGAAAGCCACCAGGCAGCGGAGGCAGGGGCCAGCTTCCTGGCACGTGACCCTGAGGCCCGTACCATTCTTTCGCAACTCAAGCCGTTTTCTTCTAAGGTTTTCTCCTCATCTTTGGTTTATCAGATGGGTGAATGGTGTACTCAGCTGTGTCTAGTTTGAGTCTTCTGGGCTCTGGGATCTGGGGTCTGCTTCTGTCCATCTAATAATACCTGTTAGTTTTGAAATACACCCTGCCCACCTGCCTTGAATGGTGGTGTTGCATCTACTTGTTTTGCTTACCCTGCTTCTCAGTCTGGACTGTTTTCCTGTGCCCCCTTCAAACTGCGAGATTCTCTTTTCGGATGGGGCCTGTCTGCTAATGGCGAGGATGTCTTCCTTTCCTGTTAGCGCTTTGATTTCCAGCACCTCTTTTTATCTCTTCCTCAGAGTCTGCCCTCTAGTGACACTGCTTGTCTGTTCTTTCATGTTATCTCCTGTTGGTGTGGGCAAGTGGAGGAAGCATATTTTCAAGTCACTTAATACTTTAAAATGCTGGTCTTTCTTTAAGCAATGGAAAATCCCCAAAGCTGATTATTATGCATTGGAAAGCGCTTCGATTTCATTGTAAGATTAAAAACTGTTGCGTTCCCGGGGCACTTACTGTGTAAACTGTAAACTAACCAACTGACCAACAGTAAGCATGGTTAGCTATTTTCTATCCCAAACACACTCTATGGGCTTAGTTTCCCAGAACAGCATTTAATAGGAGACCACAAGACCAAACCAAAGACGAACAAAAATGTAAACAAAAATGTAAAGTTCTGACTTCCAGCCCATGACACCTGATTCTGGAAGGGGTGCTAGCTTTCATTCTTTAACAAAAACTACAGTGACCTTCTCCATCTGTGGTCTAGCAGCCACTGCCCCCGGTGAGCAGATAGAGTCTGGACCCTTGAAACACGGTTGTAGTAGTTTGCCCTGAAGTGTCAGTATTTGCTTTTATTTGGGGGGTTTTATTGTTGTTGTTGTTGTTTTACTCATGCAACAAATGCCAGTGATTCTCTGAGAAAAGTCTTCTTGATGCCGTGACCTTGGAGTATTGGTTTCTAAGCTCTTTACGTGTTGGGTCTTAGAGCAGAAGACCCGAGTTGCCCCGTACACCAGGGTCCCTCACTGGGTTCTACAGAAGAAAAAGCAAGAGGCTGTGTACCTGAATTTTATGGAGGAAAGGTGGCAGTCAGAGAGAGCTGAAATGGCTGTGGCACAAAAGTCCAGGATTTTCACACTACCCACAGCACAGCCCTTCTTCTGAGGACATCTTTGACCTGGAGACCGTGGGCATTTCTGAGGAAGGCGACAGGGAAGGACCACCAAGGTAATAACTGCCAGCTAACCTTTTCCTGTGTTCCAGCTAGTGATAGATCTACTGTCCACACAATCATGGAAACCCATGAAATTACTGAGCCAGAAGACTCTAGAAGCCCCCTTCCCTTGTGCCAGGCAGGGTCTTATGTGGCACAGGCTAACCTTGAACTCTCTGAAGCTGAGGCTGACATTGAACTCCTGGTCCTCCTAGCTCCAATTCCCAGGTGCTAAGACTGTACTAGCATTTTATAGAGGAAAGATGGCAACCAGAGAGAGTTGAAGTGGCAAAAGACTCTGGGCTTTTCACCGTGCCCACAACACAGTCCTACAGGCATGCACCACCATGCCTGGCTTCCTGCACAGCCTTTTTAAAGAAATGCAGAAACTGAGCCATGCTCCACAGAATCTGTTTCAAAGCCACAGCTAACTCTTGACTGCACTGGGGTGTGTGTTCTACTTTTAGCAAGGCCTTTTGATTTTATTCTATTTGTATTTTCATTCTGTTCTATTCCTTGGGGATTAAGTCTTCTCTGAGAACATATACACATAAATTTGTGCATATATGTATATGCATATGTGCATATATATGTACATGCACATCCTGGAGCCAGGAGTTCAAGGTCAGCCTCAGCTTCAGAGAGTTTAAGGGTCATCTGTGCTGTACTGGCTGGAACACAGTAAAAGGTTAGGGGGCTGATAGAACTTTGGAGGTCCATATACATATGTATATGTACATATGTAATCTTGGAGTACACGTGTATATGCACATATGGATATTTACTCCTTAGGGGCATAGGATCTGGCCCTTCATGTTGTCATTTAACTCCTCAGGATGTTTATAAAGGCGAAAAAGAAATGTATAAAGAAAGGAAGTGAAAGAGAGCGCCATGAGGCGGGAGTGAGCAGCCAGCCTGAGCTGGCTCTCTTCTTACCTCATCACCAGGCAACAAGAGGCATTTCACAGACCACCTCCATCACTCTGGCATTCCATTTGAGGTCACGTTGGAAGAGAGATGAGGAAGGTTTCTGTTTCCCTTGCTCACTGATGAAGGATGAGGAAGATGATTAAGACAGAGAGAAAAAAGGACGGTTAACCTATGTCTCAAGAAAATACTGACTCACAATGAGACGCCTCGGCGTGAGTCATCTGAGGACACCCTCACTGTGCTGTTTTTGTTTTGTTTGTCTAAACTATTATATGGCTTTCGTCACATGCTTGCCTGTCTTGAGTCTAAGCTCTCAGAGTGGGCAGGGACCTGAGGGTCTGCTTCCTGCTATTCGGATCCTCTCTGAGCTTAGGGGAACTAAGGCCAAACCTCTTTAACAGTGGGCCTGATTTTTGACTCTGGTCAAAATGAATGCTTGCCCTTTAATTCCATGACTTGGTCTTCCTTACTGCACAAATACATACACGGATACATTCATACATGTATACATACATCACACATGAATAGATATATCTTTATATACACACATGCATAGATATATATTTACATACATAATACACATAGATACATATTTACATATAAGATACATAGTTACATACATGCACACATACATATATATGTATCTATACACATGTAAACACACATGCATACGTATACACATAAACACATGCACACACACATACCTACACACATACACATACTTAACAATTGAGCAACTAATGAAAGCACAGTTTTTATACTAGTTTGATAGTTTTTATGGGATGAGATCCTATATTAATTCCGGTACGATGCTCTTTTATTTCTGTGTTTCTCAAACTATGAGCCAAAGTGTCCAGAATAAGTACTTTGAGCTTAGTAAAGCTGGCTATAAATAAAGCCAATGTGGCAGAGGTTTGGAATATAGAACTGCCTATTTCTACCCCAGAGCATGAATGAAACATGGTCCCTGTGGAGATTAAGGATTGCTTTCTCATCTGTACTGGTAAATGGATCTTAACTGGAGAAAGTTGTGAATTATATTAAAGGCAACATGTCCAGGTCCAACTGTTAAGTAGACATGACCATGGCAGCTGGGAGTGTAGTGGCCTCTGTTGGGAGTGTGGTGGCCTCTGTCCCAAGGTGAGTCAATCTGAGAGGCCCTGTGGGTTCCCAAGACCACAGGTGGCACCAAACCATATATAATGTGTGTGTACATGTATGTGTGTGCGTGTGCTTGTGTGTGAGAGAGTGCATGTGTGTGCAATGTATACTATGTTCCGCCCATGTACAAAGACTATGATAAAAGCACAAGTAAGAACAAGATAGGATGTCTGCTACACAGTACTGAGATGAGAATCCAGTGAACGTAGACTCTCCTGTCTCTCATATACACACACGTACTCATTACAGTTCCCTGTGCCGTGGGAGTTGCTACTTAAACACTAGGGATCCTCTTTGCCTGTTCTTAGTCCCTGGCATACCTGGTGATGTGGGACTATCAAGCAATGAAATCAGAGAAACCTCTGTGCAAATCATGCCTTGTCAGGAAGTTGATCTGAAATCTAAGACAGTCATTAGGTGCCTGGGAGTTGAGTCGGGTCACGTCAGCACCATGAGTAGACTGACAGACACGTGGGTTGCATTCTGGGCTGGAAGGTGGAACCCTGAGAGACGGCATCCCATGACTCAGAGAATCTGCTGTTCGAAAGTGTAAATGTTTGGTTCTGGAATTTTCCATGTACGACAAGCTTACAGGTGAAGGTGAGCGACTGAAACCTTAGAAGGTGAGACTGGCTATGGAACTCTACCGTGCCATTTCAGGGAGCTTACTGCATAGCTTGTGGGAGCCAAAATGAAAGTTAATTAACTAAACATTTGCCTTTGCAGAAAGTCATTCATCAGACTAGATTATTTATTTATTTATTTATTTTTGTAAAAAAAAAAAAAGCGTGGAAACATTGTTGGTGTGAAACAAAGTGTGGGGAAGTTAGTTTTTTTTTTTTTTCCTCCTATCCTTGGCTAAATTCTGGCCCCACTGTAGATGGAGATGTGTAGAAGAGGAGATAGTCTAGAGAAGAAGAATTAGTTTAAAATGATCTTGGGAAGCCAGGCAGAGGTGCGTGGCCACTCTGAAATAGAATGAGAAAGACACACAGTGACACAGATGACAGGCATGAGGCTCAGTCCCCAGCAGGCAACAGGGAAAGCGTGGGAAGTGCTAACTTTAGCTTAGAGGGCAGTACCTTGCCCTGTATCTATAGAAAGTATAAACACAATACAGGTGTGAGGAATCACACAGCCACACATATGAGGGGAAGGAAAGAAAGCCTGATTTATGTCGTGCACGGTAAGAAATGCAGGCGTCGGGGGAAACTCCCTCAGGTGCAGCTCAGACTCTCTGAGTTTATTTATTTTTAAGATGAGAATGTTGAGTCAAATTTGTTAAAATGTTAAGTACAATATGAATAATAATTTTCTAATGATGATTCACATTTAAAGTACAGTTTGTCAAAAAAGATGTCTAAAAGGAGTCATGCGTGCTTGAGAAAAATAATGATTATGGGACTAAAGATAGTAATTACTCTCTGAGATAAAAAGAGGTTCCACCCACCTGTCACAGACATCTCCATAGAGACTCGTCTCACCGCCTGCTTTACCGCACTGAACTCATCTCTGATTGGAGAAAGTAAAAGCGACCGTTTTTTAGTGGGATATTTGCTTAATAAACTGGCGTCCAGGTCAAAGTCAATTGAGCTGTTTTGTTATTTATTTATTTATTTATTTATTTATTTATTTTACTGTAGGGATTTAAAGTATATGTCTTGCTTTTAACTACACACATAATACACACACAGTAAAATTCTTGCTACAGCGAAGACTTAACACTTCTGTAATCGCAGTTATTGTTGGTGGTAAGAAATAATAACACCTCTCTCAGAATGTGTCTAGTATACAGTGCACGGTGTCTGACTATGTATGTGTACAGTTAATAATAATTAAAATAACCCAGAATCCCCTTGTTCTCACCATGTACTGACATCGCTGGGACCTTCCCATGCTGCTGAAGCTTCCTAAGCGTCTCCTGCATTTTCCCTTAGCTGATGAAGTCCAAGACCAAGTGTCGTCTGCTTGGCCAGGTCAGGGATGGGCCTTTGGAGAGCCTGCCCACCCCTCGGTAAAATAGCTTCCCATAACTCTAACTTCTCGGTGTTTTACAGGCTTAGACAGACATCGGGAAGATGTGCAGACACAGCCAAGGAGTGAGGCTAGGAGGTCAGTCCACACAACGTGGAAAGGCCAGGCAAAACTCTAACATTATTGGGCGTTTTATGGCTGGCTAAGGAACACAGGACACAACGATTCTGCTACACTCATACCTGTAAGTCCTAACACGATAGCTGAAGCATTTGAGTCAATGTATTCTGTCTTATTAGAAAAAGAAACTTACAAAAGCTATAAGGTTGTCAATTGAAAATCCACACATCTTTAATCCCAGCACTTGGGAGGCAGAGGCAGGTGGATTTCTGAGTTCGAGGCCAGCCTGGTCTACAGAATGGGTTCCAGGACAGCCAGGGCTACACAGAGAAACCCTGTCTCGAAAAACCAAAAAAAAAAAAAAAAAAAAAAATGCTGGAGAGATGGCTCAGAGGTTAGAGAGGTTAAGAGCACTGACTGCTCTTCCAAAGGTCCTGAGTTCAAATCTCAGCAGCCACATGGTGGTTCACAACCATCTGTAATGAGATATGACACCCTCTTCTGGTGTGTCTGAAGACAGCTACAGTGTAGTTAGATATAACAATATCTTTGGGCCGGAGCAAGGGGGCCAGAGTGAGTGGGGGTTCTAGTGTGAGCAGAACCTGAGTTCAAATTCCCAACAACCACATGATGACTCAACCATCTATACAGTTACAGTGTACTCATATATGTAAAGTAAATAAATAAATCTAAAAAGAAAAAGAAAAAAAAGAAAATCCCAGTGTCAAGGGTGGGCTACCTTCTCATGAATTGTTGGTCAGCGTTGTCTCTGTCCACTGGTGTGGGTTGCATGGTAGACCACACAGTAAGATGAAATCGCTGAAAACACCCTACATGCCTTCATTGCAGGACATGTTTTTAAACCGTGCTGGTTCACTTAGTGCCAGAAGCACACAGGATACCCTGGGAGGATTGCCCCCAACATTCCTGCTCGGATATGGATTCTGAGGTACACAAGTCAGGTAAGATATGCCCAACTGGTGTGCTAGCGGCACAAAACAATATAAGTGGAACCAACAGTCATTCACTTAGACGTAAGGACTTCCAAGACAAGCGCCTGTGGCTATGAAGTTGGTAAGCCTTAGTGAGGAGACTATTACTATTTCTTTCTTAAATAGGTCTTTTACTCATCTGGTTGCCTCTTACACATTTGAGTTTGCTCCCAGAGGGTGCACTCTGGTGGGCCTCGGTCGAGGAAGCGTTACTCCATAGGAGTAGACACAATCTGGTAGTTACTCTGGAAACGCACAGGCAGTCGCAGTGCTGAGAATGGCACTGTGGCGTTCTTAAACCGGGTCGAAGTCCTAAATAGAAGAAAATAATCACATCTCTGGATAACCCCTTTCAAGGCTCAGGAAGCATTGTGGGGAAGGGGGCGGAAAACACAGGAAAGAGAAGAGGAGCTGCAAGGAGAACTCTAGGTATGGTGTAACTGTGCAGGTAGACCTCCACAAGGGCCTCCAAGACTGGGCCTGCGGAGGCGACTTGCAGAAAGTGTGGGGGCGGGGCTCACGTTGTGCTTGCGGTCCCATCCTCCCCAAGGGGTGTATAGGTGATTAACAGTTGCTGAGAAAGGGGTGGGGTTGTTTGATGGTGAAGCCTCTGTAGGTTTTGCATGTTCCTTTAAGCAGCCCACTGTGCGTGTTCCTAGTAATAGTAATCCCAGTTAAAGCTGCTGGTTTAGCCAGTTAGACTTTAGTGACATTATCTCTTTAGTATGTATCTGGGATGAATGGATATCTGTTTATACACCCCAAAAGGTGCACATCAGCATATTTATACTATTTTTATATTTTGAACAATCTCTGTGCTGCTTTCATGGACCCCATATCAGTTTAGATCCCCCACCATCATACAGGAATTGTCTCCCCAAACTCACACCTTTGCCAATGACTCGATAACAGCCGTTTTAACCATGTGGTAAGATAGTTCAATGTGGTTTTGTGCTTAGATAAATTACCCAACATTACTCCAGTCTTTCATTCATTCATTCATTCACCAGGTTATTCATTCGTTTGTTTGTTTGTGTATTGCTGTTGTGTTGCATGTATACATTTGAATGCCTTGTCAATGTTGGTTCAGATTTATAATTTGCAACCGTCTCCCCAGTCTGCAGACCACCTACCTCTTCCGTCTGTTTTCTTTACTAGGTTGTGCAAAGCTTTTCAGGGTGATGGAACCTCAATGGCTGGATTTGTTTGTGTTGTGTGTATGAATTGATTCTGAATGAGATTTCTCCTCAGAGATTTGAAAGGCAACTAAGCCTTAAGATGCACACGGAAAGTTTTCAGTACTGTGCTGTGAAGGAACACTTCTTGATCTGAAAAACTCATGAGAGAAAGACAGAGACAGAGACAGAGACAGAGACAGAGACAGAGACAGAGAGAGAACCACAGACATTCTATGTTACAGCACCCACAGTGATCGGGGTTTTCTGGTCGACCTTACTGTTGAAGCTGCAGATCATCTGACATGTTTTACTAACTTCAGTGAGAACTCTCTAAATGGCTATTCATCTCCCATAGCATTCGCAGACTGTAATGGCTGCTTTCTCCCTCAGTCCAGCTCCTGGAAGAGCAGACAGTTTGATGCTAACCAGCTTGGAGATTCCTTAGGTGTGGCGGATGTGGAAAAACACTGCTCTTACTTCTCACCGGGAAACCTGAAGTGAGGAGAGAAGACTTCAGTGCAAACCCAGAAGAACAGAACGTTGACCCCAGCATCAGAGAGGCCAGCCTTGGGGCCTGGGACACTTCAGACAGGGCTGAGTCCCTGGGGGCCTGAGGACTAGGGACTGGGGAACTGAACAGCGGAGGGAGATGTGGATTTTGATAGAGAGACTGATAGTGAAAGGGGAACAAAGTGTTACCTCACCAGGCACTTTGACTACCCCACAGATTAGAAGACAGTAATAAAAGCAGGTTCTAGTCACAAGAGCAGCAGAGAATAACAAAGAAATTAGAAGCCATGCTATAAAAAAAAATAGGCAATGGCTGGCAAGATGGCTCAGTGGTTAACAGCACCTGCTTCTCTTGCGGAAGACTAGA